>NW_027491062.1:0-682500 GCF_021521415.1 Bidens hawaiensis
AATAATTAATAGTATGACCCTGAAATTCATTGTTCTTGTATGATAAGTATGACATTATAGTATTATTGAGTTTGAGTTTGAATTTGAATTTGAATTGAGCTCAAGACTAAATTGGAGATTTGGAACGAAATAAACAAATGTATTAAATATGTGTTTCACATATATATCAAAGTTTTTGCTATATTGTCAGGAAGTGTTGAGGTAATTAAGATTTTCCTAAAGTCTATCTTCCTAATACCATATAACAATAGCTAGGGGCGTTCACAGTTTAGTTTTGACGGTTCTTTGATAAAACACTAGTATATTAAAAACCAAAACCAACCCGATGAAATATAAAACCAAGCCAATTAAGCTGAATTGTTACAAACGGTTTGTTTCACGGATTTAAGATTTATTAGGCTTCTTTTAATAATGCACGATATATAAAATCATTGTACAAAAATACATTAAAACAAATAAATGTGGAGAATAACTAGGTACAAAAAAATATTTCCTTAAAAAGGGTATTCTTGTCATTACTTAAAATTTTAATGAGGAAGGGGATATTAGATATATCATATATGCAATTTTGTTTTGAGTTGGCTAAGCAATTAGAATAGTTTAGAAGAGGATATATTTATTGATTTTATATAGATTGAAAATAAAAATGAGTATGGGGTTTTCAGTTTTGTAGTTTAAAGTTTAAACATAATTGTTTTTTATCTTTGTATTTTTGTTTGCAATTTTTGTAATTAAAAGTATTTATATGCACAAAATAAAAAATTCCGATCAAACGCTTAGTTTCGTGTTAAACCTCAAAACTCTAGTCAAGTATGGCGTTATGGGTTAATATGTTTGCGAACCGGATTCATATGAACTTTTGTGCTCAAATCCGTGTAGACAACAACTTGTACACATCAAATACTATTACAAGTCTATAACAATAAAATATTTGTATTCTATTTATAGTATTTATAGTTACAGATGATGAGGTGGTGAATTTTTTTATGAAGTTTTAAATGGTTCTCAACTCCTGGATCCAACTACCTGCGTCAGCTAGTTGTGGGTCGTGATTGTTTGTGTCAAATTTTATATACATTTTCCCATTGGGTTACAAATCTTATCAACTTATTTTAATGAAATGAAATAAGTTTATAAGAATTTTTTTTATAACAATTTTGTAACATTAAAACAAGAACACACAATTTAAATTTTTAAAAAAAAAATAAAAGAATACCATCAGTCTAATCAAGTTGAACTACTCACCTTAGCCTTATTGTAATCCAATTAAAAGAAAAGAAAGATCTTATATGTCGCCTTCAAAGATGAATAATCCATTCTAAAAAACTAAATTGTTCCCGGCTTTTCAAATCAAGGCTCACCTAAGGTTGGTACGCCGTTAAATTTTTATGGTATAGTAGTAAAAATCGTAAATATTATATTTTAATGATCGAGTGGATTAAGAACAGTGGCGAAGTTTGGACGGATATACCGAGATGGCCGGACTCAAAATGTATTAAAAAAAATCACAAACCAGGGGGGGCAGGCTAAGTTTTCAATCAAAAACGGCTAAATTTACACTACGTGTAAAAAATTTCGGACGCAAATGGGTAAATTTACACTACTACGTAAAAAAACAGGGGAGGCCGGGGGCCACCCAAGCCCTGAGTATGCTTCGCCCCTGCTTAAGAACCCTTTATTGTATTTGTAATGTGTTTTTTCTAGCTACTTACTAGGACTATATTTTATTTATAAAAAAATGAGGGTGAGGATAAAACAACATTTATACTGTTCCTACTTCCTATTGTATGTTTTTTTATAACATTATCTAATAACTATTCCTAACTTTTTATATCTTTGATATAGTGACAAGGTCCAGAATTTCTACGTGGGAAATGGGAATTAAAACGAGATTATATCAAATCCTTATTTCTTAATAAAGTTAAATACTAGTCGTGGATGAATTTCATGAGAGATTTCAACTAAAATTTGGCTCACAACTTGTTTATAACTCTCTTGCAATTAGCTATCTTTTTTATGGGATTTAATCCTTTAAGTTTAGCATAACTATAAACATGCAAGTTGAGTTTGAGATGAAGGTAGTTCGATAATTGACTCCCTCAAATAACTTTTATTTTGAATTTTTTTCATATATTTGTAATTAGGTACTTTGTTACTTGAGATAATGAGATCATTGTTAATTTGTTATTTCATAAATCATAACTGTTAGAGGTGCACAATTGAGATTTTCAAATACCCGATTCCTAGTAAGGAAATAGGTTCGGGTATGACCGAATATGGAAAATCGGGTATTGGCCATATCCGGGTCGGATTATGGTTCAGGTCCGAGTATTGTCTCTAAAAAAATACCCTATGCACAGGGCTCGGGTCGGGTTTAGAACCGGGTATTAAAAAACCCTATTTTCGGTATAAATTGGGTTTTTTAAGGTGTTGCACATTTTTTGGGGGATATTTTTCAGATATTTTTCGGATATATATCGAGGTATTTGAAAAACCCGATATCAGGTATTGAAAAAACCCGGTTCCGGGTATGGAACCGGTTCCGGATTTCGGGTATTACCTGATACAAATCGGATTCGGTTTTGTTCTAAATTTCATGCGCTATCTGTACATAGGATATAAAGAAACCTGATTCCAGGTTAGGGTTTTCTTTACCTCTAATAATTGTCTTTTAACTAAATCAAACATAGTTTTCGGGCCAAGTAGCCATGGACCATGGTTCTTTTGGGCTTAATACTCCACAGGCTAATCGGTTGATTTTAGGTTATTACATCCCAGTTTGGACATCATGAGTTTAGGTCCATATATTTGACCCACTGGACTCACTCACAACCTACTTGTTTATATCTTGGGTTTGGTAGTCGAGTTCGAACCCGTTGTCTCTTAATCGGATAAACCTGATGATCGACACCAAAAGATGAAGAAAAATACTCAAGTGTGTTCTCACTTCTCAAAGTACGAATAAGCATATGCCAAAGCGGGTTTTTATTGCAAACTAAAAAGTATAAACGGCTCAAAATGTTGTTTAGTTCAAAAAAGAAAAACAAGTGCAACGAGAATAATAACCCATAAACATAAAAACTATTTAGACCCTAAACTAGATATGACTCGTATATATAGGACCCCGCATATAAGTGTGTACAAGAAAAGAGTGAGAACGAGCTCATTTATAAACTCGTGAAGGGGAAACACCACGGGTTTGTTTTCTTAGTTAACAAGACTCACAATCAAACAAAGAAAAAGAACGACAATATTATGGCTAACTTCTTTAACTTTGAAGGAGATGGATAAATTAGTGATGGTGTAGTGTTATAGCAATAATAAAGGAGCATGGTCTGCTAGAATTGTAATGTGCTAGTGACTCATACCCTTCAACAATCATCTTTCATGTGCTCGGATCATGTAAAAACAAACTTCGGTGTCAAGTTTTAAAGAACAAATAACTTTTGTGACACGATTGGTAAAAGAGTTGTGAAGGACATATACAATAGAGCCGATGGACAAAGATACGACATGTCGTGTGTTGCATTTTCTACTAACTACGAGGTATGCTCATCAGCAATGGTAATAAAGAGTAAGTTATATAAGTACTTGATTCAAGAGAAAAGGCCTTTGTCCATGTACCCATATACTAACAAAGAGTAACACAATCATAATCATTAACCGTATAACTTGTTGCAATAGGAATAATACGTCTAACAAACCGATGTTTCAAATAAGTGTCTTCGATGAATGATCCTTGAATTTATTAATTGACCCGCTAAAGATACAAATAACTCAAATCAATCCACTTATGAAGTTGTTGATGCTAAATGAATAAACATTACAAAAAGACATTTATTGTCATCTAGCCTGAGTTTTGTTTACTTCTCAACAAGTACTTAAATGGTGGCCGAGTATAAGGACCGTTAAGAACATATCAGAAACTACTTTATACATAGCTTCAGTAAGGTGAACTCCATCCCAATTGATATACTGAGAGGGGTTTTGGCACGAGCTTGCCGCTCGGGACCCACAAGTAGCAGCAACGTCGAAGTTGTAGGGCTCACCAATATGTCCACAACATACTTTGTAAAGCTCACGGAACCCCAGCCTCGTGCGTTTTTCATTACATAACGATAAGCGTTCCAATAGTCAGCATAGACAATAATTGCTTTCAGGTATTTTATTCTTAGGTTTCGAATGTTGGTCTGGAGAATGGTGTTATGGATGTAACTTTGGTTGTTGATCGTGCCTACGCAACCCATGTCGTCACGATCAGTCTCGGGTGAAAGGTACATGGCTAGCGTTAGGCAACCCGTAGGAGGGAGGCCTTGTACCACCACGTATTTTGCACCTTTGCTCAGTAATGCCTAGCAAAAGAATATTCAATTCTTGTAAGTAATACATTAAAAACTTCATAAGTGGCCAGATTTATATATTTCTATTACAACATGAACATAAAATGAGCTAAAAGATTTCAAGCATTTTGCTATAAAAAAAAAAACGAAAAGTTTGACATAATACTAACATATAACTAGTCTACCAAAATAACGATTTTGGTAATTTGATGTGAAATAATATTTGCTTACACATAACTGTTTACACCTAGTAAGTATCCTTTTTGAGTCCGATCCGATCGTCCAAAAGGTTCGATCGGCAAACCGGTAATGGATCCTTATTGATATTTTGAAAATTAATTTCGGGATTTATTTTATTTACGTGTATTTGTTTATTTTTTTGAAGTGCTATTTTTTTTATAAAAAAATGTGTTATTCATAGGATATGAATCCTCACCGGTTGAAAAGACAAAACATATATTTATTTATTTTTGGCAAATTAGAAATAAATAATGTTAACTTCCGTGTTTAGGTTAATAATAATCTTAACTTTAAAAATCATTATCAGCGGTCTCAAACTTTCAACTATTTTTGTCTCAACTGACCTCCGTTAAAAAACATTTAATGTTGTTAATTTTCCGAGTTTCAAACCGATGTTTTAGGGCTTTTGATTGAAAGAACGATTACGAGTCGACCAATGTAAAATATATCTTGAAACGGTGATCTAAGCGACAAAACCATGATTCAATTCAGATGTTTGAATTTCCAATTAACAAAAATTAAGTCATTTGAATCACCGTTCGAGATAAGTTTTACATCATTTGAATCGTAACGTTCTTCCGATCAAAAGCCCTAAAACATTTGTTTGAAAATTGAAACTCAGAAAAAACTTAACGGCATTAAGTTTTTTTTAACGGAGGTCCATTGATACAAAAATAGTAGAAAGTTGAAACCGCTGATAGTGATATTTAAAGTTGAGATTATTATTAGCCAAATTGTTTTACTTTTTATAGATAAGCAAATTTTGCATTTATCACCTACTCAACCATAAAAATAATGTCTACTTATTTTCTCATAATAAATAATAATAATAATAATAATAATAATAATTACCTCAACAAACCCTGTGACACTGCGTGTGGCTCGCCTTCGAATGGTGTCTCCGGTGACACTCGAACCAATGGTGTAAGCATAGTCATTAGCTCCAATCTCACCAACCCAAACCAATGCATCCTTAAAACACATTAGCACACTCTCTAGGTGTTAATATTGCATTTTTACATTTCAACCCCTCTAATGTTTTAATAAACCAATTTAGTTGTGTTTGTAATGATTGTGTTGTCATAGATAATGTAAGGTTATTTTTGACAAAGAACGCGTGTCGGATCGCCGTGGACCCCGCGACCGCGTAGTTAATGCCGTTTGAGGTGTCGGCTTTTTGGTTGAGGTAGGGTGGGAGGAAAGGTAGTTTTACGGATTGTGTTATGAAGTCTATGACTAAACGGCCGTCTGTATAGCGGTTGGTAGGGTGGTGGAAATATGTACGGCCGTATGGGAGGTTGGACACGTGGCTGAAGCCACTAGGGCCCGTGTCAGAGGCCGTGTTACCCGTGTCGGTGTAGGAGTCTCCGAAGGCGTAGATTTTGGTGAAGGAGTGTGGGGGAGGGGTACAGGAAGTTAGGGTAAGAAGGAGGCAGAAGGTGATGGTAGTGGCAGCGACGACGGTGGTGGTAGTGGAGATTGTCATGGTTATTAACGTCTTATATGTTTGGAGAGTGCTAGTTGGTTATATAGTGAGAGGTTGTGTGCAAAGACTGTTTTACCCTTTATGCAAATTATAGTCAAAGTTGATTAACAAGTATATGTAGTTATGTACATAGTAATGTTTCATTTTAAAGTTGGGTTGGTGAAAACTGTCTTTTTGAGAGCTAATATGATATTGGTTTCATGATTTTGATGATATGGTTAAAAGAAGATGTCATTTTGAGAACAAGAGTGGTAATAAACTTGGTTGTTATTTATTTAAAACAACTTAAACATCAGTTTATTGATTATTAGATTTGGCGGTGTAGCTTGTGTCTTTTTATATTATAATTGGATTATTTCTTAATTAAATGCATATTTACTTAAACAGTTAAACACATGCTTATTAAATATTAGACTTGAACCTCCACTAGTTAAAAAAAAGGATTTATCCAATATTTTGGTTTCACCAGGGTAAAAAGCCTTGTGTATTTATATGCAATTAAACTAGTGCTTGTGGTGTATTTTATGAAACTAAAATGGTGACATTTAAGAGTCATGATAGTCGCTATAAGTAGGTGAAATAAAAGTATTGTAGTTAATACTTAATAGCTATTTACATTTATTATTAAGTTAAGTTTTATTACAACTAAATTTCAAGTTATATTACAGTGATGTAGGGTAGATTTGACATTATTCTAAAAAGAGAAATAAATATGGTCGCTAAAAGAAATAACAAAATAAGGTATGGGTGTATATCAAATTTAATACTCATAATAAATTTGCACACTTAAGACATAATTCAACATCCTCATTAATTTTTATTTTTTGAAGCACTATGATTATAAAGTTTTACAAAATATCTATACACACATCTTAGTCCCACACAGTTCTCACACATAGAACACCCAACTTATTACAATACAATTGAGTGTATATAGCCTAACATTACTTGGAATGTAAATGGTAATTTAATGGAGAGTGAAGTTGTACATGTTAGTAAAGCTAAAATGAGCAGTTTTTATTCCATCAATTACTATAAATCTTAGTAGTTTTCATGCTTAATGTTTGTACTTGCACTTGCACTTGCACTTGATTCTTGTGAGTTGAACTACTCAACTTTCTAAAGACTTTTATTCTAATTATATAAAGTTTTGAAACTTAATTTAGTATTGACTTGCTTCTTTAAAATATCCATCTTTAAGTTATTATCAAATCCATAACAAAATGATCATTACAACTTTCCCTGATTTCCAAATAGTTCTAGAACCAAATCAAGCCTCATATTCCATTTATAGTTTGAACATGTCATATACCATTTAGTATTGTGGAGGTTGAGAGTATAAATTGCCTCATATTCTATTTTTATAGTTTGTATTGATGTCATTTGACATTATTATAGAGGGGGTTGAGAGTAATAATTTAGGATGATGAGAGGGTGGTTGATGAAGTTTGCAATAAAGGTATAAATGCTCTATGGTTCTCATTTCCTGATCCACCTACCTTAGTCGGTTGTTTATTGGTTGGTTATTCATTTTGTCCATCTTACATATATTTTTATTAATTCTATGACCAAAAGATTTGTAGTTTAATAGTATTAATGTATCTGTTAAAGATGAAATACGCTTCTAATAGTAAAGGTTCAAGTCTTATAATAAATAAAATGAGGTATTAATTTGTCTTCCAAAAAAGAAACTCGATTAGATAGAAGGAGTCTCCTGATGTGAAATACTGTATAAAAATATATAAGTTTAATTTTTCGTCTATGTGTTTTAGTGAAAATCGTCAAATTTATCCAAAGGTTTGAATCTTACATTGGCAACGTGAGTGTGATTTACATTTCGTGAAAATTTTGTCCACTTAACTAACACCGTTTGTACTTATCTGTCTTATCTATACAACAGGGTTCATAAAAAGCAAAAAAAGAAATATGAGAAAAACAAGAAAACTACAATCAACCAATCATTTGTTTTTGTTTATAATTTTCATTTCTTTTAATTATAAAGTTAGTATTGTTAAAAGGTATGTACTTCACAAAATTGCATATATGTAACTCATGAAGTTACATATCTTATACTAGTTACATACATGTAACTTGAGAGTACACATATGTAACTTGTTAACTATATATATTGCCTTTTATTTTCTTTCTTTTTTTCAAATATTAATAAGATATAAAAAGAATGAAAAAAAAGGCTTGAGATGTTATTTTTTCGAAGTTTTCTCATACGCTCTCGTATATATAATTTTCCTATTAATTGTAGGAAAGTTTGTGAGAATGAAAAATTGTAGTGGGACAAACAAATGGCCATTTAAGACTACCCATGTCTAATGTATTTAACTCCACATGGGGCTCTCTTTTCTTATCATTTTTAAGTTGGTATCAATAACTCTCTCATGAAATTGTTGTTTCACTAATTAAATAATTTTATAAGTACAACTAAGAAATGCCAATCTGGGTCATATATTGGGCTTAGCTGCCTATAATTATATTTTAAAAACAATTTTATTTAGTTAATAACCTAAGACCAAGGGTCTTTAAGCTAGTGATATCAAGGAGTTGAGCTGTATGATGTTTGTTTTGTCGTTCTAAAAGTGATGGTTTAAATCCTGTAGAATGTGGATGATAGTAAAACTAAAACATTGTTAAAAATAAAAATTCAACCTAAGACATTTATATAATATATGGTCCTGAAAACGATATTTCCATCATTTTCATCATAAATTTAGTGAGTCATTTTCTAAATGACAAAACTAATCAACTAAAGATTCAAAATAATAAATCCTTCAAAGGTCGATCCTTAATCTCTAGATTCGTTGTGGAAGAAATTCGAGAGGTTGTATAGTGTTGTGGTAATGAATAGCCTCCCGACCTAGATGGCTTCACATTCAATTTCATAATACAATTTTGCTATATATTAATGCTCATTCATTTCCTTCATCCCAAAGATCAAAGACCCCACTGAAATAGCTGACAACGTCATATATATATATATATATATATATATATATATAATCAAATTATTACGAGAAACATGAGAAGTGGATATTAACCATTGATTAGGTATAATCAATGGTGTAGATTAGAAATGGTATTTTTGTAATTACCAACACAACATTAAAACATGATTTTTAAGTAAAAGGGTAAACTAGTCATCTAGGCCTATTCTTAATCAAAGTAAATGTGCATTAAAAATATAGTTTCCCCTTTTTACTCTCATCATTAATCATTCAAATCATGTTGCCAAAAAACAACGATAAACAAAATCATTAAATTTATGTACCTACCATAAAAGAACCAACTTTTATTCAAAAACCAATAATATTCATTGTCATCTATAACAAAATTGAGAGTTTTTTAGGCTTTCAGTCACATCATACAAGATTATAAACCACATAATGTTTTTGATTTTTTTAATCGAAGATTCATATAGTCACAAAAATCTAATTATCATATCTAAATTTATTAATTTTTGTGTGTAGGATGGTTATATTTGTAGGCATCATGTTCCAGTGGGATATAAATGTTGATGTGTAGTGTATGTAACATGTTTGCTATGTAGGATGATTACTATTTGTGAATGTATAATCATATTTGTTGTGTAGGCAAATATGTTATGTTAGTTGTGTAGGAGATTTTAATCATCCTCTTTTGTATTGTATTAATATATTATATTATGTTTGTTGTGTAGGTTATTTCGTATTTTATTATATTTGTTGTTGAAGAGGTAGGTCCCACCAGAGCCCAGTTGGACCCGCAAGACTCACTTTAAAGAGAGACGTCTGCGCAGAAACCAACTGGATCCGCAGGACCCACCATGCTCAGAGACGTGACGTCCTTACGCGCAGTACGCAAGCTGTTCCCGCAGGAAATGCCTCCCAATGGTGAAGGACTCTGCCTGTTCCCGCAGTTGCGGATACAAGCCATCAGGGAAGGCCACCCGCGCAGCAAGGCTACACGCACAAGGCACTTAGCTCTCAATCACTCAGTGTCACCTGAAGGAATGAGCAAAGCCGGGAACAATCCCGCACAAGGGCGGGAGGGGGAATACTCCCGCCCAAATAAGCCAGTCCGTACGATACGGGAAGATCTTCTGTACTGTACCTGACGAGGTATGGGCAAAAGATCTGACTAAAGATACGACAGCTTATTGACAACAGTATGGCGAGCAGCATGCTCCTGTACTGTATGTCACTATTAGCCGCTGCCTACTCACCAACTCCTGTCATACCACGTGCATAGCCGGCAGTTGGTGGAAAAGGAATAGTACACAGTAGGCCTGGTCACTATCAGCCGCTGCCTACCCACCAACTACCAGCAGGGCACGTGCGTAGGCCACTGTTGGTGGAACAGGAATACTATTCAGCCGGCCACACCTCCTTGGAAACCTACCTTCGGCTATAAATACCCCAAATGGTATGATCATCATATCTTATCATATCTTATCATATTATCATCATATTATACCTGATATCTGCTCTAGCAATCTCTTAATATACATTTATATTTAAAGAGCAATCTAGTCTGATTCTTACGCCGGAGGGTGGTCACAAGGAGGAACCCCCCCCCCTTCTCAGTGACAAGCTCACGGTGTCTGTTTTGCAGGTTATCAGAAGAACCATCTTTACCGGGTCTAACCCCTCGTGGGAAACATCTATCTAACTCCCAGGTTATCCGTAATCTGCCCGGGGTCCGGTTAGTGTTTCTTCATTGGCGCCATCCGTGCATAAAAGCTAGAACTTCATTTTTCTCCAGTTTTTTCAAACTTCTGGAAAGATGGTTAAAGAAACTCCGGTAACCACAACCCCAGCTACTGGGGGGAATACCGGCTACACAGTCTTTACAAACACTACCCCGGTTACCCAAGCCGGGGCAGGTGAAGTAAATTTTACGAACACTACCCCAGCTGGGGCAAGTGCAGTAAATAATCGCTCACTGGGATTCACCGATACCCAGTTAGAGAAACGAACAAGACTCCCCCGCCAAACACTCGATGAAGTTAAGGCATGGGCGGAGGCATGTCAGAAGGAATTCCAAGCTGAGTTGGACGAACGCTTGCGTTCCGTCCAACAGGCTGACGAATTCGAAGAATACTTGGACGATGACTCGGAGGAATCCGACTCCGACGCGAACCCTCGCCATAGGGCAAAAGGGAAGCGTAAGGAAACGGACTCCCAACCGAGAAGGCGTTTTGGAGAAGCCTTCAAACAAAAAAACACAGGTGGAAGTCCACGCGACTTCTCCAAAACATTCAGACCAAATGTTGCAAATGCGGGAACGTCCAAATTTGCAAGGGACATTGCGGAAGCAATTGCCCCAAAAAGTGCCAAACAAATGTCCAGCATAGGCACATATGATGGTATATCTGACCCAGATGATCATTTGAACAGATTCATAGCGGGGGCAACCGTCAGTAGTTGGACGGAACCTACGTGGTGTTACATGTTCCAAATGACGCTTGTTGGGGCTGCTAGAGCGTGGTTCGATCGTCTACCGGTCAACCACATCTACGACTGGGCAGACTTCCAACAGAAGTTTAGCCAACACTTCAGCCAGCAAAGAAAGTATACCGAGGAGCAATGGACAATCCTCAAATGCATTCGAGAGGAAGATGAATCTTTGCTAGACTTCATCACTCGCTTCAACTCGAAGAAGCTAAGTCTGGGTAACATTAGCGAAGATCTTGTTCGCGCTGCTTTTATTCAGGGCGCGAACGACCCAGAGCTCATCCGCACCTTAACGGGTAAAGATGGCATGCCATCCACATGGGATGCCATCATGACAGCAGCTAAACGCTTTGCGGAAACGGAGAAGCAACTGGGTAGAGATCTCCCACAGAGCACAAACCTCTACACCCAGAAAACAAGAGAAGACAACGTCCTTACCACCCGATTAAACAAAAAGCGGAAGCTAGGCATTTGGCAGTCAAGGGTAAACTTTGACACCTCATCCGGCTTGCAACATCGGTTAGGCGGAAGGGGTAACGTACAGTCGAACCAGAACTCCAGATGGACGCCGCTCACCAAAAGCGTCACCGAGATATTCGCCACTGAGGAGCTCCCATGGCCAAAGCCTCCAATAATCCGACATCGTCCCAATGCTGATCGGAGCAAATACTGTGACTTTCACAGGACAAAAGGCCACAACACTGAAGAATGCACAGACGTAAAGGACATGGTCGAAGCATTTGTCAGAGATGGGATGCTCGCGCACCTCGTGGCGCAATGAACGCTGAGCAGGCTGATGCGTGTAGAACCCCAGCTGGGGAAAACATGAATAAAAATTCCAGCTTCAATGTGGAGACTACATGCTGCGTAAAGAACGAGATCCCGAACCAGGTGCGTATCGGCTCGATGGCACTCCCATCCCAACAACATGGAAGGGAGCTCAATTACGCAGTTTGCATGTAGATCAATTCCAAATTTGTAAAGAAAAGGCCAAGAGCCACTTCTAATGGAAATGATTCTCCTTAGAACATCGACGATGATGATTTTACATTTATACTTTATGAACTATCAACACTGATGCCGGTTTCCAACGCATAATGTGGAAAGTCGTTGCGTGGGGAAGGCGGCAAAACCCGCATAAACCCAAAAAACGGCAAACCTTCACACAGGTCAGTTGAAGGGGAAAAGTTCAGTCATCCCAATAAATGAAAGTGCCGGTCTATCCGCATGAATCATAGAGGAAACTGAACACTAACCTATTAACAACCGCGCGTCGAACGGTTAATTTATTCAACACGGATATGCCGGTTTTCACCGCATAATTACGTGGAAAGTTGTTGCGTGGGGAAGGCGGCAAAACCCGCATAAACCCAAAAAACGGCAAACCTTCACGCATGTCAGTTGAAGGGGAAAAGTTCAGTCATCCTACTAAATGAAAGTGCCGGTCTATCCGCATGAATCATGAGAGGAAACTGAACACTAACCTATTGACAACCGCGCGTCAAACGGTTAATTCAAAACAGAATTTCTAACAAAAGGATGAGGAAAACCTACACGCAGGTCAGATGTAGGTAAAGTTTAGCCATCCTACTAAGTGCAAGTGACGGTCCTACCCGCACAATCACGAAAGAGGAAGCAAAACTTCAACCTATTATCTACCACGTTCAAAGGTTAACTTATCCTAAACACTTAGAAATTTCAAAAAAGATGAGGAAAACCTCCACGCAGGTCAGATGTAGGTAAAGTTTAGCCATCCTACTAAGTGCAAGTGACGGTCCTACCCGCACAATCACGAAAGAGGAAGCAAAACTTCAACCTATTATCTACCACGTTCAAAGGTTAACTTATTCTACACTTGGAAAATTGCTAATTTAAACTAAAGTATGCAAGTCATATAACGTTTATAAAGCAAGGAATCCAGAGAAAGTAGCGGTCTTACCCGCACAAAGATTTATATTTCACAATGATTCATTACAAGAATGACCGGGTAACTACCCGCCTACAAGAAAATAAATCTATACAAGATAAATCTATCCTAGCAGTGGGAAGAGATCTTCAGGATCAAGCTTCAGGGCCACTTCCACTTGGACCAGCACCATCAGTAGATCGTGGCAGTTCAAGGAAAGCTTTAAGGATAGCTAACCCATCATCAGCAGCAGCAACTTGATTCACCTTCTCCACCACCGGATGCGGGAAGGCGGCGTACTGATTCACTGCTTGGTCGTAAACAGCTTCAGTATCAACATTATACAAAGGGAAGTTGGAAGGCGGGATGCCTTTCTCAACGAACCCTAGACCAAGCAGGAAGCCGGCCTTTTCCCCATCCTCATGAGAAGCGTTGAGGGCTGCGCTCATAGCATCATCATAAGACGTCTCTGAGAAGACCCGATGCACAACCTACAAGAAAATACACAAGTATCAGAACCTTTTCTATTTACAAAGAAAAGCGTAAAGAAATAAAAAGCATACCTGAGACAACGCTTCTCGTAGAAGCCATTCCTTGGTAACCAGAGCCCAAAAAATCGCGCCCACGCGCCTGAAAAAGCGTCTGGAATGACCATGTACTGTCACGTCACCATAACTTCCTGCACGTCCTGACACAGTCAGAAGAAACCGTCGCACGACGTTTCAGAGGTTTGGACTGTTCTTATCCTCACCAACTCTTCGAATTTCAAAATTCAAAAAGATTCAAAAGTAAGCGGGAAAATACCCCTTACCTTGGCAACCAAGTAACCTTAAGACGGATGCGGGTACAGTGTTAAGGCAAAACCCTTCACATACCTAGCACCCGCAGGGAATTGAAGCCAAGAATAACTTGGCAACCAAGTAACCGTAAGACGGATGCGGGTACAGTGTTAAGGCAAAACCCTTCACATACCTAGCACCCGCAGGGAATTGAAGTCAAGAATACCTTGGCAACCAAGTAACCGTAAGACGGATGCGGGTACAGTGTTAAGGCAAAACCCTTCACATACCTAGCACCCGCAGGGAATTGAAGCCAAGAATACCTTGGCAACCAAGTAACCGTAAGACAGATGCGGGTACAGTGTTAAGGCAAAACCCTTCACATACCTAGCACCCGCAGGGAATTGAAGCCAAGAATAACTTGGCAACCAAGTAACCGTAAGACGGATGCGGGTACAGTGTTAAGGCAAAACCCTTCACATACCTAGCACCCGCAGGGAATTGAAGCCAAGAATAACTTGGCAACCAAGTAACCGTAAGACGGATGCGGGTACAGTGTTAAGGCAAAACCCTTCACATACCTAGCACCCGCAGGGAATTGAAGCCAAGAATAACTTGGCAACCAAGTAACCGTAAGACGGATGCGGCTACAGTGTTAAGGCAAAACCCTTCACATACCTAGCACCCGCAGGGAATTGAAGCCAAGAATAACTTGGCAACCAAGTAACCGTAAGACGGATGCGAGTACAGTGTTAAGGCAAAACCCTTCACATACCTAGCACCCGCAGGGAATTGAAGCTAAGAATACCTTGGCAACCAAGTAACCTTAAGAAGGGTGCGGGTACAGTGTTAAGGCAAAACCCTTCACATACCTAGCACCCGCAGGGAATTGAAGCCAAGAATACCTCGGCAACCAAGTAACCATAAGACGGGTGCGGGTACAGTGTTAAGGCAAAACCCTTCACATACCTAGCACCCGCAGGGAATTGACGCCAGGAATACATTGGAAGTAAAGTAACCGTAAGACGAGCGCGGGTACAGTGTTAAGGCAAAACCCTTCACATACCTAGCGCTCCGCAGGGAATTGAAACCAAGAAGGATCTTCTGGGCAATGCTTGCGGAAACAGAAATAATATCCCCGCATAGCGGGAACGTCGAGAACTACATTGTTTGAAGCTCCAGGATGGAATTGGTGGTTTTAACATAATTGATCACTATGTTCAAAACTACCAAAACCTCATGGAGAATCCACACAAGTGGGACTCAACGCTCCTGACTTGCGAGGAGGTTACAGACCTACCCGCATCATACCCAAAGATCAAGCAGGAAACTCGGGAATTTCTGCAAGTGACAAGGACTTCCGCGGGAAGAATCCCCATGGAAAACCTTAAAAAACCATTTTCAAAACCCTTTGCTTAAGTCCAAAAGTTCACCTCACTTTATTAAACACTCATGAGAAGAACATTGGACTGGGGGGACTTGAAGAGGTAGGTCCCAGCAGAGCCCAGTTGGACCCGCAAGACTCACCTTAAAGAGGGACGTCTGCGCAGAAACCAACTGGATCCGCAGGACCCACCATGCTCAGAGACGTGACGTCCTTACGCGCAGTACGCAAGCTGTTCCCGCAGGAAATGCCTCCCAATGGTGAAGGACTCTGCCTGTTCCCGCAGTTGCGGATACAAGCCATCAGGGAAGGCCACCCGCGCAGCAAGGCTACACGCACAAGGCACTTAGCTCTCAATCACTCAGTGTCACCTGAAGGAATGAGCAAAGCCGGGAACAATCCCGCACAAGGGCGGGAGGGGGAATACTCCCGCCCAAATAAGCCAGTCCGTACGATACGGGAAGATCTTCTGTACTGTACCTGACGAGGTATGGGCAAAAGATCTGACTAAAGATACGACAGCTTATTGACAACAGTATGGCGAGCAGCATGCTCCTGTACTGTATGTCACTATTAGCCGCTGCCTACTCACCAACTCCTGTCATACCACGTGCATAGCCGGCAGTTGGTGGAAAAGGAATAGTACACAGTAGGCCTGGTCACTATCAGCCGCTGCCTACCCACCAACTACCAGCAGGGCACGTGCGTAGGCCACTGTTGGTGGAACAGGAATACTATTCAGCCGGCCACACCTCCTTGGAAACCTACCTTCGGCTATAAATACCCCAAATGGTATGATCATCATATCTTATCATATCTTATCATATTATCATCATATTATACCTGATATCTGCTCTAGCAATCTCTTAATATACATTTATATTTAAAGAGTAATCTAGTCTGATTCTCACGCCGGAGGGTGGTCACAAGGAGGAACCCCCCCTTCTCAGTGACAAGCTCACGGTGTCTATTTTGCAGGTTATCAGAAGAACCATATTTACCGGGTCTAACCCCTCGTGGGAAACATCTATCTAACCCCCAGGTTATCCGTAATCTGCCCGGGGTCCGGTTAGTGTTTCTTCAGTTGTGTAGGCTATTTCTTATTTTATTATGATTGTTGTGTATGTCATTGTGTTATGTAGAATATAAGGGTTGATGTGTAGCATAACATATTTCATGTGTAGGAACATTAATGCTTGTGAAGTTATTGAACATGAACCAGCATATGACAAAATGTATGGTGTGGAGAAATTAGTTTATGATGTATAGTATGTTTGTTGTGTAGAATTTTGGTCGAGAGATTTTGATGGAACAAATCTTGAATTTGAACATGATTGTATTATTATTTAATAAATAATGAATTAAAGATAATAATAATATATTTTGTAAAGTTACCATATTTGTGATTAGTTAACAAAAATAAAAGTCTTAGCATTTTACAAATCTACTCTTATAATTAAATAAAGCAAAAAGAAAAAGAAAAAAACCTGATTGGTTAAAACCATTTCTCGCATTTCTACAATAACATCATTTCTCTCTTAAACTTAAACCCACAATTTTTGTACACCTCTATATATTATTATAAATCATTACTAATATTCGAGATGTGGGTTCATTATGAGTAATAATGTGAAAGAAAATGGCTATTTGTTCATGAATATCCTAACTTCTATTTGAGTTTTATCCTACAAATGTTTTAAGCGTCACCATGCAACAAATTCAAATCATCATAATTTGTGATATAGGCATATTGCCACTCTCGTAAACATACCTACACAAAATCAAACATCGATCTATTTTATTTATGAGTATTAAACAAATGGTTTATTCATTTCATATTCGACTACCAAGTACCAACATGTAACATGAAATTATTAATCAAGAAACAATTGTGATAACTTGGTTTCACCATGTCAAAATGAATCTTCCTCATCTTTGCTTAAGTTCACGAGTTGTTAAACTAAGGTGGTACATATCATTTGATATATGTATGTATAAATTACATGAAAAGAAAATGAATGTGTACCTAAAAGTTGAGATGTAAGTCATGCAACAAGTTATATCAAAAAGTAAGATTACAACATGCAACTATAAAGTTTCACAAAGCATAAATAGATTAAAATCATTAAAATGAATCATGAAAGTTGGACCCAAAAGCTAATTAGAATCAATATACACAAAAGAGGTGAAAATTTATCCCAAAACAAGAATAATCATTGTATTACAACAATTGAACCGTTTAAAAAAATGTGGGTAAAAAGAAACACGAAATGGGTAGTTTTTAGGTAGGCAAGAATCAGGAATTTTTTTAGTTTGACCCGAAGGTCACTGGCGGGTCAAAATTATGTAAATATAGGCTTCAAATGTTGTCATTTTGTAGTTTGAAAACCTCGGGGCTTGTAGTTCTATATTGTTAGGTATTCGATAGAAGAGGAACTAAACCGTCACTGTCCAATAGTTAGGGTTATACTCTTATCTATATTTAATGATGGGCAAAAATGTAATTTCATAAAAACTCTTAATTCTAATTTCTAAGAGTTTTACTACATTTGATGCACAATGTACAAAATGTACAAGTGTATACTGCATCTGCCCATAAAACCCAACATATACCGTGTGGTCTGTGGTGGGTGATTCAATATTCATATAACCCTAACGTTGTGTTCTCGAGTTCACTTAATTGATAGAATGGAAAGAAGAAATTGTTGCGTTCCAGAGGCTTTTTTTTTTTTGAAAATAACTTAAAGGAAATAATATGAAGTTGTGTTCATGAGTTTCACTAAAGGAAAAGAAAATAAAAAAGAAATGGAGGGGTAGAGAAGTGAATTGAAGAGTACATTTGAAGGGGTTGGATGATTGGTTTCTTTTCAAAATGAAAGCAAACTGAAGGAAATGAAATGAAAGGATGAAAGGAAAGAGATGAGAAAAGTAAATGAGAAAAAGTGATGGAAAATCTTTCATTTCTTTTCCTTTTTTCTTTTATTGTTCTCGAGTTTCATTTAAAAAGAGGAAAAAAAGGAAAGAAATTAAGAGAGAAAAGAAAGGAAAGGAATTGATATTATTTCGTGTTCCTCATATTATCTAATTAGTATAATTGAGAAATTTGGTGCCACAAAGATATTTTCTTAAGCTTTTTATATATAAGATATATTTGTGAAAGAAAATCAATAACTAACTCTTTGGTATAATGGCTTGTGTTGGTTAGCTTAGGTCATTTGGGGTGGGAAGTGGTAAGAATACATACCTGCCAGGGTTCGAACCCTCAAGCAAGGGATTTTTTATTTTTTTTGTTTATATTGTTAGTAATGCTTTAGAAATTAGATTAGAAAATTGATGCAGGTGTCAGGCACATAATAAATCAAAAGCAAAATCTGTTTGTGTATATTTATTTATTTATTTGTTATGGAGAACTCCTTTCCTTTCTTTCACGGATATTTGAACAACTTTTTTGTTTTTTTTTTGTTTGTGTTTTATGTTTTAATATTAATAAGAATTTTGGTACCGTATCCCATTAGATCACTTAGCCGCACCTTATTGGTAAAAGATATTTTTTTGTTTTGTTTTAGTTCCGGTACCGTAACAAACGTGACTGAAACCAACCAAATTCGTGTAGATTCACCGCATTTTGATTTCATTCCAGCACCGTAACGAACTTTACGAAAACCAACCGAATGTCCATTTTGTTTGTCTTTTTGGTCCGGTATCGTAATGAACATGACGAAAACTCGACCGAATTTGCGTAGACTCATCGTCTCCTCATCCGGGCTCGACAACGTCTGGGTTTTATCAACCGACGCCACATCATAGGTCCAACTCAACTTCTATAATCTATTTGTTTTGTTTTAGTTCCGATACAATACACGTAACTGAAACCGACCGAATTCGCGTCTACTTACCACTTCAACGCTTCGAATCAACTACACTTGAATTTACCACCGCCCGAGTTTCACCAACATGCCCGGCGCAACGCGCCGGGTAAAACTCTAGTTAATAATGAAAAGGAAAGGAAAGTAATCATCTTATGTGTTCTCTAGTTGGGAAGAAAAGAATAGAAAGTTATAATTTTACCATTATACTCTTAAATGAAATTAAATAAAATAAAAAAAATACATTACTTTCTATTCTCCGTTTACTCGTTTCTCTACCTATAGTTATGCTCTCCAACCTTTATAGTCTCAAACTAGTCTTCATAACATGCTAAAACCTCACTCTTCCTTTAGCATACATTGCCATGAGGATCAAGTTGCCTTTGATCTACTTATAGAAACCTTACTCCTGCTCAACAACATGCAATTGGGAATACAAACATTTAGGTAAAGTAATATTAAGAATGCTAAGATTAAATAAGTGGAAGAATTCAAGCCTATGAAACAAATGAGTTTTTTTCTTCTTTTTTAAATATAAAACTTGAGAACACAATAATTCTTTTCACTTCTCTTTTACTTTCATAAAATGAAACTCGAGGACAGACAATTAAACATCAAAAGGACATTACATTAAATTCACCCCTAATAACCTCACACAATTGCAAACATAACCTCACAGTTGACAGCTACCAAACACAAAAAGTTGTCACCTTTCTTAATCAATCACATATTTTCTTGATTTCATGATTTGTCTTTGTTCTGAGTTTTCAATTCTTTTGAAAGATCATACACAAAAAAAAAAAAAAAAATCATTAAAATGGCTTCATATGATGGAAGAGCACAAAGTGTAAGGCTTGTGAGAAGACTGTGTACTTGGTGGATGAACTCACTGTTAATAATAAGGTTTATCACAGGGCTTGTTTCAGATGCCATCATTGCTTAAGGTTTTCTTTCATATCTATTGTTTATTTTTGTTATGAACCATCTTTGAGTATATTTATGCTTCTGGGTGTGTCATATGTTTGTTTCTTGATCTGATTCTTGATGCTTAAAATAATTCTCTATGTTATGATGTTTTTGATATGGGTGTTGTGTGATTGTTAATTTGAAGTTAGCATAGTTCTTTTTGTTGTTTTTTTATTTGGTGATTAATTAAATTTCTTGTTGGGTTTGTCAAATTTTTAGTATGGTGTTGTTAATCGTACATCTTTCATGCTATTTTTACTAAATATATCTCCCTTCAATTTATCTAACTAATTACAATTTTCTCCTAACATTATTTAATTACGTATTAGTCATTTCAACATATTTTTACCATTTAATATTCTACACACAATATAACAAAATTAAAACTATTAAGTTGTCATTGTTAATGTATTTTTATTATAATTAATACTGTAAATTATATATCTTTTTTTTTGTTTTTAATAGTATCAATATTAAAATATTAGTATTAGTCACACACACAATATAACAATGCATCGACACTGATAATAATAAATATTATTGTTATGTTCAAGAACCATAAACACGCACAAAGAGAGAGAGAGAGAGAGAGAGAGAGAGAGAGAGAAACAAAAAATAAATAATAATCAAACTTATAGTTTTTGATTTGATATTTTAAAACGAGACCGTAAGTTGAAAAAATGTTAGATGCGGATGATATGTCAAATAAAATTGTTAAAGAGGTTAAAATATAAGAAATGGGTATCACAAGTAAGGAAGATTACGTTTAGCCTAACTCTTTTGACTATTGTTGGCCACAGTTATGTAACTATTGATTTGTTTGGTGTTGATGTGATTATTACCTACTATATTTTTACTACACTGAATTCATAAAATACTCTTATCAAAGTACCAATTGATTTTTCATGATTAGTGGATGTTAAAAATTTAGACATTGGGATACTAATAAAATTATGCTAATACAGGATTTAACTAAATGGGGTGGAGCTCTGATGGATTATCATAATATGGAGATTTTAATGGTTGAAAGGGTCATTTTAAGATTGTCATGGTAGGTGCTTTTTCTCGAGATGATTGAAATATTCCGTCCCAACTGTTACCTAAACGGTAACTTCTCGAGAAACAGCACTACCATAATAATATTAATATAGCCCTTTCAACCCTCCTGGCTCCACACTACCAACTCAAGGAGCGGATATTTAAGCAAGTCCACCAGTAGAGGTGACAATAGGGTCCATGCCTCCGCTCTTTGTCGAGGAGACATGGACACTAATCTCTGTAGAAGTTGTGTGCATCACGCTATTTGCAGGGAAACAAAGGTATGCGTATGTCCCAACTGAAACGGGGCAATAATATACTACGATTACTGTTGGTTTAGTTACTTAAATAATTACCTTCACACCAATCTATAGATGTTTCTCTTAGGAAACGGAAGTGCACCAGATCCCTTCAAGTTTAAAATAATCATAAATATATAAAAATTAATTAATAAATAATAGAAGAGCCAAGCTCGAGCTTGAAAAACTGCCCACGAGCAGAACTCAAGCTTTAGAAATATAGATTGAAACGAGCCGAGCTTAAGCTCTGCGTAAGTTAAACAAGCCGAGCCCAGGCTCAGCTTCTTTGCTTTTTGCCTTTTCTTATAGGTGGATGGTCAAAAAGTTACTAAGAAGGTACACATTTACCATGTACTTCATATTATTCAAAATGTCACGTTGTCCCTTATTTATGTTTTCCATTTGGTTAACTTACGATTTAGCATTTTTTATCTAGGGCAAAGATGCGAAGTGACATTTGGTTACAGCTTTGAAGTTTAATTATTTGTACTTTGATTTCAAACTTATTGCTGCTGTGATTAAATATTCAAGAAAGCAAATGAATTTTGACTTATTGATTATGGTCAATGTTTCTAAAGTATGGACTAGGGTCAAAAGTCAAGGCAATTTATACAAGGTCAAATTCATATTGCGTTACAAAGTGTCGTCGTCGCAGCATCACATAGGTTTCCTACTATGATGTTCATATACATAAACAAAAATTTCTTCTTATTCGTCATCTTTAGCTCGATTACCATTTTGGTACGTAATTATATGTTAAAATATGACAGCTAGGGTAATAATTTCTAGTATTGTTAGTGACATTTAAAATCCGTTGAAATCGACAGAACCACCCAAACTAAGCTAGATCAACAAGTTTGTTTTTGTTTTAGAGTTTCACCATTCTGTATATAGTTGAGAACTTTCGGGGTAAATAGAAATAGCTGAGATAATTAATAAATAGTTTTTTTCGATCATATAACTTCAACAAAAATAAAATAATATTAAATATTTTTTTACATATAAAACAATTATAATACCAATTCCGTTCTTATTTTTTTTCACTTTCTTTTCTTCAACCGTTATATACCAGAAAAGAATTTCACTATAATTTTAAAGATCTAGTGATATGATTATGTATTAAAAAAACCCTGACCTAAACCGTTAAAAACGTAAATATACAAACCATGTTGGCTAATGGCCGGCCCAGCCTACACATGGCCGATTCACAACCCAACATATACCCTATACATGGTTCAGCGCCCCCCCCCCCCCCCCCTCACATACCAGTTTTTGATGGAGGCCTTAATTTTCTTTCATAAAAGAATCTAATCTATCTAACTATCTATATAATTGTCTACTATGAAATCCTACGTGTCACTCTCAGGTTGCCCCCTATTCTCTAGAGCCACCAGATTGCTTGATTTCTAAATGGAGGCTTCTCATGCATTTGACCCGAAATCGCGGGTATGGGTCTTACCAAAACCCAGATAGTCTTTAAATGGGTTATAACATCTCATTTGCTTGTGAAACTCTTTCATAATCAAACAATAATTTTCGCGGGTCATGGGTCTCACCAAACCCGGATAACCCTTAAACGGGTTATAACATCTCATTTATTTATGAGAATAATTTCCACGGGTTATGGGTCTTACCAAACCCTAATAGCTCTCAAATGGGTTATAAGATCTTATTTATTGATAAATACTTTCATTCTCAAACCCTAATTTAATTTATCTTCTTTACATGTTCTCCATTGTTGGTCTATCATCTCCAGCCGGTTAACTTCCGTTACTACCTGCCATCATCAACTACATCAACGTCCCCTTTTTCATTAGACAAATATTTGTGTTAATGTTTGTTCATTTAAAAAAATCAACATGTGCGTGTTCGTGTATTTTTGTTCGTTTAAAATCTAAAAAACCTACACATCTGACATCTCAATTGAAAATACCCAAACACAAAAAAATATAATAACAAACTAATATATATATGTATTAAATTAAAACAAACTACGTTAAAATATAAAATAAGTCATCATAAAATAGCAAAACAATTAAAAACAAAAACTTATAAACTCTCGTAACACGGGAGGATCAAACTAGTTATGTTTATATAAGGGTTTGGGTTTATATAAACATCGTAAAATTTATCCACTATTCCAAATATAGAGAGATTAATGGATTGGGTCTTTTAAGTTCAACTATATAAGTGATAATTAGACATAATAGTTAGTTTAATTGATAATAAGCCGTTTGCAACATCCACAATCACAAAGGATGTTTGGGATTACTTATTTTCACCAACTTATAACTTAAACTTCTTGAGAAGTAATAAAGTGTTTGGGATTGCTTATATTGTGAGAGGAAAAATTCTATAAGTTACACTTTTTAACTTAATGAAAAGTCATAAGGATGTAAAATAAGGAATCCCAAACACCCCCATAATCAGGATTTCAAGAGTGACAGGGACTGAGGGGCAGTCGACCAGTTGTCTTCATTTTCTTCTTATTATTTTTTTTATACAAGGCCTATTTTTCATATCCACTGTCTTGGGTATTCGATATTTCTAAAACGGGCCTAGGGATCCGGTTAAGTTTCTCAAAAACCGCAATCACCGGTTCATGCCCTTTCAGTTCAATAAAAACTGACCAGACCAAACCAAACCGGAAACATTGGATCCATATTAAAAGTTACGAAGTAAACTATTTAATCCCGATTCAACCGGTTATGCCATTTTTAAACCAAATTCAACACAAGTAAAATACCGGTTTTTAAAACATTACCGGAACATTTCCATCAAAACCGATCAAACCGAATCGTTGGATCCATATTAAAAAAATTATTAATATCAACTTAATAACCCGACCCGTTTTGATTGGTTGGGTCTTACCCTTACAAGATAACGACCATATGTCCATATGTAACAACCATATGCAATATGTGTATGTGGTTGTACATGCTACAAGATAAACTTATGAGCCACAAAAACCCAATTTCCCAATCACATAACAATAATAATAATAATAAATCATCATCAACAACAACAAATAACTAAAATCAATCCATCACAAAATAATAATAATATGGCATCTATTATTATTCATTCATCATCATGTTCAACATCCTCTGTTCTTCACTCCCACACTTGTAATAACAATAACAATAACAATAATAAGTTGTCTGTTGTTCAACTTCATCAGTTTAGGTCCTCATTGCTACCAGAAGCTTTGGTTCGGTTTTCGGGTTCGAAATGCTTCGGTCCGGTGAGTGGAAGAAAACTGAGAGGTGGCTTTAAATGCGCTGCTGGAGATGCTTCGGTTCTGCCGTCGGCTTTGTTGTTTGATTGTGATGGTGTGCTTGTTGATACTGAGAAGGACGGGCATCGCGTATCGTTTAATGACACATTTACAGAAGTATGAATTTGTTATGATTCTGTTTCATATTTAATATGTTCTAGTTGTAATATGTTGTAAATTTGATCAATGCTTAATTTTTTTTTTAAACTAAAACATTGAAATTATTAAACTGAAAAGCAGTGATTACATCAAAACAGAAGACACGAGTAACTATGAATTACTTTGATTTTGACTTCAG
Source organism: Bidens hawaiensis (assembly GCF_021521415.1). Classification (NCBI taxonomy): domain Eukaryota; kingdom Viridiplantae; phylum Streptophyta; class Magnoliopsida; order Asterales; family Asteraceae; genus Bidens; species Bidens hawaiensis. The sequence goes on from NW_027491062.1 coordinate 25,324, forward strand.
AAGTCAAATTGTTATACAATGTGATCGAAGCTTTCGTAATGTATACTAGCGGTGGAGCTTGTTGCCCGTTTGCATTCTATTTCGATTTTTTTAAAAATATATATATAGACATATGTGAATGCCATAATATATAATTGTTGCACAATTTCGTCACTGCTTTCGTACTATGAAGATTTTATGCTAATTTGTGCTATACAATTTCATTAGTGCTTCCAAATTTGATAATTTTATGCTACTTTACACTGTAAATTACTCTTATTTGAACCTTAAAAGTCAAAATGTTATATAATTTCATTAATGCTTTCAAAATGTCCAAATTTCATGCCAGTTTACACGGTTAATTACTCTGATTTGACCTCAAAAGTCAAACTAATTAGCGGATACTTGGTTTTGATTATACAGAAAGAATTGGGAGTGACATGGGATGTAGACTTGTATGGTGAATTACTTAAAATTGGTGGTGGAAAAGAAAGGTAAACATAATGTGACAGACATATTCTTTTTTTTTTTGTAAATTGTTTAACAAGGTCGCGTATCCTAACGACCGTGATGGTTTCTTTGTGATTAAAAGAATGACAGCATACTTCAACGAAACGGGTTGGCCCGAAAACGCTCCAAAAGGCGAACAAGAAAGGAAGGACTTTATAGCTTCCCTTCACAAGCGAAAAACGGAGTTGTTTATGGTTCTTATTGAGAAGAAGTTGTTGCCTTTACGTCCCGGAGTTGCAAAGTAAGCAACTTTATATGGTTTTTTTTAATCAACAGTTAACTCGAGGTAGAATTATGAATTTTGGGTGTTACAGGTTGATAGATCAGGCTTTTGCCAAAGGTGTCAAGGTTGCAGTGTGCAGCACTTCTAATGAAAAGGCGGTATGTATTATTTGAGAAAAAGCCAAAGTAACTTATACGCTAATTCGTTACATTTGTATAATATAATTAGTTTAAATATGATCATTCAAGTATAGATTTTATCGAACGTTAAAGAGATGAACACCACACATTTAATACCCATGTCCCTAAACAAGACTTGAAACCAGAACTTCTTGGTTGTTAGGCCACAAAGTACTTGTTACAAGGTTTTATGCATTTTAAATAGTTGTAAAAATTTTACATGTACAACAATTTAGTATCATTTATCAATTAGATGACTTATGGCATTTTATATTAGAATACGCTTTGCATGAATTCAGTTCCTTTAATACTAATTTCTTTTTTTAATCGTCAGCGCAGGTTTCTGCTATAGTCTCGTTTCTTTTGGGACCTGAACGAGCCGCGAAAATCCAAATATTTGCTGGAGATGTGGTTCCACGTAAAAAGCCCGATCCGGTAACCTAACTTTTACTAGATTTTTCGTTGCAAACTACATTATTCGATTCCTGTATACTCATAAAGATAATACCTTTTCAGGCGATTTACAATTTAGCAGCCACTACTTTGGGTGTCGAACCATCAAGGTATTCAGTTATCTATTTGTTATTAGTCAGTAAATGTTTCAACCTTAACCCGCCTCACTGTCTAATTTGTCGCTATGATGACCGATGACCTGCCCCTTGTTTTCAAAGGGGCATTTAAGACATTTGGCTACATGTCTAGCCAAATGTTCTGACATATGATAGAAATAGAAGTGAACATTGCCCTTGCAAGTGAGTTAAGGTCATACGTTTCATCATTATGGTGTTTGCAGATGTGTGGTGGTAGAAGACAGTGGCATAGGCCTTGCCGCTGCAAAAGCAGCTGGAATGACATGCATAGTCACAAAGAGCGGGTAAGTTTCCATTTTCACTTCTTTTTAACTATAATGCTATGACCTCTTGGAAGGCGTACACAGCTGACTTTAGTGTAAAAGAAATAAAAATACAGTTATAATGCAGTCATTCTTACTAAGAATGTTCACCGTCCAATTCAACCAGTTCTAACCAAAAATTATCAACCCTAAATATTATTGACCGGACCGTTAGCTACAGCTTAAGAATCAACAAACCAAACCAATAAGGCTAGGTGGACCAGTAAGACCAACCAGTTTTAACAATTCAACTGACCAAACCATTTTTTTTTTCAAAATCGTTTAATATTTAAAGTTTAAAATTGATAAAAAGAGGTTTCATGGATATATGTAAAAAGGTTCTAAACCACCTGCCGGGCTGTAAACCACCAAACCCCAACCACGCGAAATTCAAAGCAGCGAATTGCCTTCATTTTGAAAGGTTCGATTGGTTTCGGTTTTCAACGGTTTATAAACAAGCCCAGTTCTTGTAAGATAAAATAAGACACAAACTGATTAAAATTTAAAATCCTGAATTCCTGCTGGTATGAATAAGCCCTTAAGTTCAATTTACAAAGGTTTTTTAATAACTATTTTATTTGGAGTACAGTTACACTGCAGATGAAGACTTTGAGAACGCAGACGCTGTTTTCGATTGCATTGGTGATCCCCCTGAAGAAAGGTTCGATCTCGACTTCTGCACCAAGCTTCTTCAAAAACAGTATGTCTAGCCGCCTACAAGTTTGTAACAATTTTCATCTCATTTTGTATTGTATCATATGTAATTTAACAATAAACCGAAGAGAATGAATTCAATTGACAAATTGTAAAAACCGATGTATGGATTTGGATTTCATTCATGTTTACCTTATGACGCACCGCAGTTAAACAGGAACCAGCCAGCCTCTAACCACGGCATGCTCATAGTAAACCTTGAACTTCTCAGCAGCATCAGGTATATCGAGTGCCAGGTCATCAAGCGCGTCCTTAACCCTACCGAACCCTTTAGTCATCTGATTAGTAGTAATCAACCCTTCACTAAAAGACTCATTCAACAAATCCAGCATCCTATCATTCTTCTTCTCCATAGCCATCACCAGCGCCTTTTTAACCACCTCGTGGTTAAAAAAGGGCATCCCGAGATCACGAATACACTCACACGCCTCACCGACAACACCCCCGGTTTCATACTCTTCAAGTAATTTGGCAATCTTGTCCTTGGCATCCTCCACTGCCCACCCGGACCCACCGCCCCAGCACCTCAACAACCTCTCACCTGCGTGACGAGCATTAATAAGTGACTGAGCCACATGAACCATCTCACTCCCGCTGCAGTTTGGTGCTAACCGGTTCCCTATTTCCTCCAGATTCAACGGAACCAGGACATCGTCAATAACCGCGCGTGCAAGGAAAAGTGCGAGCTCGTTTGATGCATCGAGTATGTCTAGAGCTGTGTCTTCTGCAGATTCTAGAAGAAGGGTAAAACCGTCAACGATGTCTTGAGTTGGAAAAATTTCTATGTGAAGTGCAGATAGTAAAACCGATGCCATTTCCTTCTCACGGTTTTTTCTATCCATAGCCAGAGTTATCAACTTTTTTAGAAAAACCGGGTTGTATTCAGGTGACCCGAGATCCTCAAGACTCCTAATAAGTTCAGGAATATCATCTGAAAGAAAATATTCGTGAATTATCGTCACGATTTCTTTTTTGTAACGCCTTAATTTCTCATCGTCAACCTCTGCAGCAGGCCCGTCTTGTTGTGAGTTCACGAATGACGGATCGAGCCAGCTGTCAGCAACTGCAAGCTGGACTAACGACTCAAACAATGACTTTGCAGATGGGATGTCAAGTGCCAGGTCATCAAGGCTATCATGTAAACGTGCAAAGCCTTTGACCATTTGGCTCGAACTTATCAAACCTTCTTCTGATGCTTCTTTCAGTAGCTTTAATATAAGTGGCTCTGCAGCACGATTCTCCATGGCTAAAACCAAGGCCCGTTTGACAACTTCATGATGAAAGAATGCAACGCCTAGCTGGCGGATACACCTACAAGCCTCAGAAGTATCACCACTTTCCACATATTCTCTCAACAGATCAGAAATTCTTTTCTTGACTTCCTCCACCGTGATGTGGGTGGTGCCACCCCATCGCCGCTCAACGAGCTCTGCATGATGTGGTGCTGAAAGGTAACTCTTCTCTGCAGTTTGAAGAGCTTGAAACCCTTTTGATGACTCTGATAACGACTTTCTGGCTCGGGTAACAAATGAAGGAGGAAGGATATCATCAACCACAGCACGAGCAATAAACAAAGCAAGAATCTCGACTGCATCGAGTATGTCAACAGCCAGGTCATCAGCAGACTCGAGAAGCATAAAAAACCCATGCTTAATGTGTGTAGAACTGATGACATCAGAATAAAGAGCTGAAAGGAGAACCGAAGCCATTTCTTTCTCCTTATCATGCCTATCCATAGCCATTGATACAAGCCTCTTGATGAAATAAGGGTGGTAATCAGATGACCCGAGTTCTCTGAGTTCAGATGCTGCTAAATCCACATCATCATTTGTGAAGTATTCATCAATGATGGATGCTACTTTCTTTTTGTATTCATCTAGCGGGTCGGAAACAGTGGACCCCACAAGTTGATATGGCTCCTAGATTTCAATAACAAAAAAGACAGCCACAGTATCACATGCGTTTGCTAAAAAGGTTTGAAATCTAATTATTAACCAAATATAGAAAACATGTCAACAAATAATAACTACCTCGCCACTATCGTAATTAGGGTCATTGCGGTCAATATGAGCTTCGCCATCAACGTCAAGCAGTTTTCCCCAAGTACCCTTACCACCAGCACCATCTGATTTCAGAGTTGGTTAGCAAGACAGTATAATTCAAACATTTAAAAGCTAAAAAAAATAAACAGAAAGCTTGAGTGCTCGTGCATACATCAGCTCTAATTTATAAAGATAAATATAAAACGAAGCAAAGAAAGGGTAAAGGTCATAAAACAAGGCCGGGAAATGCGCCTACTAAAAAGTACGGAGTGAATGAGCATATTAAAACATCAGATAGTCAATATCTAATTATCTATCAATCCAGATCTAAATGCACAGGTTCTAAAAGTACCAATCAAAATCTAAACATTTAAAAGCTAAACAAAATAAACAGATAACTCAAATTTATAAAGATGAATATGAAACAAAGCAAAGAAAGAGTAAACTTTAGATACAGTCATAAAGTAAGGCCAGAAACACATCTACTCAAAAATGTGAATGATCACCTTATAACATCAAATAGTCAATATCAGAGTTGATTAGCAAAACAGCATAATTCAAACTTTTGAAAGCTAAAAAAATAAACAGAAAGCTGGAACATTTGTGCATAAATCAGCTCTAATTTATAAAGATGAATATAAAACGAAGCAAAGAGAGAGTATATGTCATAAATCAAGGCCGTGACACACGCGTACTAAAAAGTAAGGAGTAAATGAGCATCTTATAACATCAGAGAGTCGATATCTAATTATCTACCAAAACCAGATCTAAATGCACAGGTTCTAAAAAGTATCAATCGAGATCTAATATTTAAAAGCGAAACAAAATAAACAGATAACTCAAATTTATAAAGATGAATATGAAACGAAGCAAAGAAAGAGTCAACTTTAGATACAGTCATTAAATAAGGCCTGAAACGCGTCACCTTGAAAGTGTGAATGAGCATCTTATAACATCAAATGGTCAATATTAGTTATCTACCAATCCAGATCTAATTGCACAAGTTTTAAAACTAACAAGCACTCTTATAGTCTTATCAGAGGTTCCATGTATATTTGTTCAACTATGTTCAGTTGTCTATTCCATATTGACTCAAAATTACGAGACATGGCAGAGAAGTTTGAAGCAAAATAATGACAGATTCCCTAAGTACGCAACACTTCATCTATAATATTTGGCAAAGCAGCAAAACCTAAGACATATACTTTTAATAATACACAAAATTGCACGCACCTTTCTTCACCCTGACAAACTTTCCAGAATGCGAACGACGCACATGCCTCACAGCAATCCCGGCGTTTGGCGCCCTATCTCCAGCCGGAGCTTTAATTGGACGCTCAGCCATCAACCACGACGGAGATTTTGGCGATGATGACAACATCTCTGTACTCTGAGTTGCTACTTTCAACACTTCCCTCTGTTTATCAGTCAGAAAACCTTCACGCGGTGACGTCATATCCTCTCGCAAATCCTACAGTAACAGATTAACAAAAACTAATCTCAGTATCAATGAAACTTCACTGATGACACAATAACCTGCTTTAATATCGATATCAAACTCAAACCAATTGATTGGATCATAAATTTATAACAAACTGCAATACATGTATCAGTTAGGGCTGTTTAGTCACAGAGAGAATAGATATGATTAAACAGAGAATGCAATTAAATTTAACCAAATCTCAGCATCAATGAAACGTAACTAAAAACACAATAACCTATTTTAATATCAAATTCAAGGTCAAATCGGTTGATTAAATCATAACACGACAGATCTGTTATTTACAACCGTTGACATACAGAGAGCCTCTGTGTGACTCAGCAGCGAATGAAGTTAATTTACCTAATCTCAGCATCAACAAAACTCAACTAAAAATACGATAACGTGATTTCTATTCAGATAAAAATCTGTTTATTGAATCATAGGTTCATAACACAATTTATCTACCAATTACGACTGTAAACTTACAAATAGGATAGATATAATTAAACAGACTACATTTAACCTAATCTCAGCATTAATGCATCCTAACTAAAAACACAATAAGCTGTTTGAACTTCAAATTGACTGATTAAACCATAACACAATAGATCTACCAATTACAACTCGTAACTTAGAGAGAGAATATATATTTCAACAGCAAATGCGATTAAATTTAACCTAATCTTCAGCATCAATAAAACCTAACTAAAAACACAATAACCTGTTTCAACTTTAAATCAATTGATAAAACTATAACACTATAGATCCATCAATTACAAACTCTTCACATACAGAACGGATAAATGGAACTCAACAACGAATACGATTAAATTTAACCTAATATCAGCATCAATAAAACCTAACTAAAACCACAACTTATTTCAAATTCAACTTCAATTTCAAATGGATTAATTAAACCATAACACAATAGATCTATCGAGTACTACTATTAACTTACAAAGACAACAAATGTAACTCAATAACAAATACGATTAAACTTAACCTAATTTCAGCATCAATAAAACTCAACTTCAAAACACAATAACTTCTAATAAATCATAATAAGTTCATAACACAACAACAGATCTATCAATTACGAACTGTTTACTTACAGAGAGGATAGATACGATTCAACAACGAGTATACGATTAACTTCACGAGCAGATTATTAATCCAGTACAAGTACTCTAAGCCACAGACGAAATCAATACGATTACGAATCCATAGCCGTTCGAAAGCAGTAAACAATTGCAAATGAAATAGTGATATGAAACCCTAGGTGTGAGTTATATTTATAAGTGTTTGTTTTACAGTCGCAGTGTGTGCTGTATGAGAGAGAAAATAAAAAGCCTGAAATGATATTGGATGAGGACGGAGAGTAGGTTATTATTATTATTATTATTATTATTCTTTTTGTGTAGGGGACACGTCACGGTATTTACACGTGGCGGTTGTGCTACGGAGAGTTGTACTGTGTGTTTATGTGGGCTAATAAACTAGGGGTGTTTGGTAGAGGGATTTGATTGGGGAGAAATGGAATTAGAAATATTTCTTTTGTTTGTTTTCCACTTTTCATTTCTATTTCTCTTTCTATTTTTCTAAAACAAGAGAATTCCATTTCTCTTTAAAACAAAGAGAAATCCATTTCTCAGCAGCCTCCTCATAGCATATCACCACCTCGTCTCCGGCCACCACCCCGTCTCCGGCCACCACCTCGTCTCCGGCCGCCACCTCGTCTCCAAGTCTGCAACCGCCACCTCGTCTCCAAGTCTGCAACCACCACCCCGTCTCCGCCGTTCGCAGTGGTGAACACAGAGATGGTAACCGGTTGTAGGTTGCAGGTGGTACGGGTGAACGGAGATTAGGGTTTCAAGTGGTGGTTCGTGGTAGGTTAGGGTTTTCAGATGGTCGGGTGATTGTGGTCGCAGGTGGGTGACAGTGGTGGTGGAAATCGGCGGTGGTCGCAGGTAGCTTCTGATTATCATCATCATCATCATCGCCACCACAACCACCACCACAAAATCTCCAAAGAGGCAGTGATGACAGATCTGAGCCTCCTTTTTCTATATCTTATGTTCCAAAAATTTGAATCTTTTTAATTTTTTGTGTACTGTGGTTGAAGAAGGGGATTTGGTGGCGGCAGCCGGTGGTGGTGGGCTGTGGTTGAAGAAAGGGCTGTGGTGGTGGGGCTGCGGTGGTGAGTGGTGTCAGGTTGGGTGGAGGTGGGGTTGGGTATGGTAGAGTTCTCTGTTTATTTTCTCGTGTACCAAACAAGAGAAATGATTCTCATTCTCCATACCAATTCTCTTTCTCTACAATTCCATTTCCAATTCTATTTTCTCTCCTTTTCCATTCTCTGTACCAAACACCCCCTAGGGTTTTTGGGGTTTGGGTGAAAGGACGGAAATGACCTTGACAAAGTTTTGTGAGTCACTAGAAGATTCTATGTTTTCCGGATGTATTTGTGTGTTTTGAAAATGGTTTTTAGTTGTACTGGGTTGGGTTTAATTTTTTTTTTTTAACAAAGCTCGTTTGTATTTTTCATTTCAAATAAAAGGATCCAATTACAATAAAGAGGCAGGTAAGCGGGCAACAAGTTGCGCCACCACCCCCTTTTGAATGGCAAAACCGATCCTACTGAAAATAAAATTATCGTTCTTTGGTGTCGTTGAGTTACTGTGCACGACCCGTTGAACTCTTTTTAGAAACGTAGCAGCATCGGGAGCAAGAGACCCAAATTGTATAATCGGGTTTAACCGGGTTGATTAGTTAACTCTATAATTTCATAAAATTAAACCTTCAACTAAAAAATAATCCAAAAGTTGCATGATGACAATATTGAGAGCAATTCGATTCGACAGGTTACTGATCGAAGGTTGATGGTAGGTTGATTCCCACTAAGTTAAAACTTACAATCAAAAGGTAATGGTTTATCGATGAGGCACTAAAAGTCTTTGATCAAAATTCTAAACTCAAAGTTTTACCTTGAGCTACAACGGTAAATATAAATATTACAGGTAGTTGCAAAAGTTCAAACTATAAACAGTTCGCCCAATATAGCGAGCTAAAATGTATCGAGATAGTGGCAGCCGGTATAAACTGGTTTTAAAACGTTGGTGCATCCTAATATTTAGTAATTGTATTGATCGTCTTAAAGCTACATTACGTAGTTAATAATTCATAAATTATATCTACATGTAGACATATTCGTCTCAAAGCTATCGTACATTTGCGTAATCAAAAGTAATGCTAGAGAGAAACATAGTTAATCATGTAGATGTCTTGTTTTGTGTATCATATTCGAAACACTAGGTACAAACGCATTATAAGATAGTTGTTTTTTCTAATATATTATTGATTATGAAAGGAACGTTTTATGCATATATATAACCGATTTTCAATAGAATGTGAAGTATTAAATAAGTAAAAAGTGAGGCATGAAGTAATAAATGAGTGAGTAAATGCCATACTAAATAAAGAAATAAAAACAAAATAAAAAGTTAAAAACTCGGACCTCATGATAATCGATTGATTCAAGTAAAAGAGGTGCAAATAAACTCAACCGTGTTGGTTACATATATTTTCTTGATCTAGCTGATCAATCAATTTTAGTTATAAAAACATCGTGTCAAAACTCAAAACATATGTGAAAAACAAAAAGAGAACAACACAAAACTGGTTAAAAGTTGTACATTGTCTTGTTTTATTCTAAAAATATCACTATTTTGATGAAACCGTTACAATTTGGTGCATAAGACCTAGGAACGACAAGATTTTTAACGACATCAATACGAGTCCGACTCAAATTGTTGAAAAGATAAACATACAAAGCTTTCTTTTGGTGGTTTCAAAATATAAGAAAACGGGTATGGATTATGGTAGTTGGTGTAAATTTGAATTTTAAACATGTAAGCCAATCCTATTGTACTTACTTGTCTAGTATTTGCTAGGTGGTTGTGAATAAAATGTCGCATTTTAAAAGTTTTTTTGATAGTTACCGTTTAATATTTTTTTTATTTATATTAACAAAACAGATAATATTGTCCTATCAATATCATATGACCAACATGTTTCAATAGGTTATCCAGTTAAATTGCCATGTGGCCACGTACTAGGGCCCTAAGGATTTATTCCATCTCAAGATTAAAAAGCTAGGTTAATTTAGCTTTGAATATAAACTTATAGGTTACTGATTAACTAGGGGAATCAATCGTGACGGTCTAAAGGGTTAATTGATTAACGATCAGTGACGTGTTCATAAACTTTTTATTCTTGTACCATGTATAGATATTTAAATGTTCAAGATCTTTCTATAGATCGGGTCACTAACATCCTGATTGGCATCCTACTAAAAGCTAAACATCAACCTTAACTCGGACATAATTAAATAAAATACATATATTGTTTTAGATCCACCCTTATTGAGGATCGTTGAATACTGAATAGTGACCCAAACGCCAATGTCATCCAAACACACTAAAAATCATGCATGATATAACCCGAACACAATCTTTTAACCTACTTATCTGAACGAGTTAAACAGGTTGACATGTTGTAATCACGTTATTTACTTGATAAAGGAGCTGGGGATAGTGATAACTGACTTAAATGGGTTGTATATAGGTTGGTTGGTCGATCATTTTGATCACGACCCATTTTAACCCGAACCAAAATAATACATTTTAAATTGTTCATTTTACCCGAACATGTTATATGACCCAAAATAATACTGAAGGTTTAAGTGTCACCTACAAAATCAGTTTGTTGAAAGTTAAAACTATTAGATAGCTTATCAAAATCTCAAATAAACCCAAAAAACAGATTCGTTGAGTATAAAGTACAGGCTTAAAAGTTAAAACACGCGGTTCTGTTAAATACTCATATCAAGTATAGTTCTCCAAAACACGACCCTCAACAAAAAACGAAAAAAACCGCATTACGTTGACCAAAACGGTCCTCGTCAAATAAAGCAAGTTTGTAAATGTCAAGAAAACTGACTAGTTTTCACACCCTATAGAGAAAAATAAGAAATAACCAAACATTTGACCAAAACAGTAGTCCAACAACAAAACAAGTGAAAAACTTTTAGTACCATTTGTGTTTTGGAAACTTTAAGGTTACTAATGCCCTAACTATATCACTATCCTTAAAACTCAAACCATGTTTGGTCTTTGTGGGAGCAAGAAATTGTAAAACTTATTTGGCAGAAAAAACCGTTTCCCCTTGCTGTCAATCGCTTTCTTCCATCCACACCATCCACCGTTCACTATTTTCTTTAAATCCTCACCTCCCGTATAATGAGGATCAAGTATTAAAAATGCACAATCCCCCGTTGTATCATTGTAATCAACTCCCAAAAGGGTATATGCAAGAACCCCACCACCTGCGTTTATATATCATCACATAAACATTAACATTAATACAGTGTAAACGAGCTGAGCCTGGCTGAGTTTTTAGCAGCCGATCTTGAGTAGCACACGGTCAGCTCAGCTTTTTTATTAAACGAGCTTCAATTTAGGCTCAGGTTTAAATGAGCCCAAGCCTAAATTGAAGCTTGTTCAATAAACAAACAGAGCCGCTCATGAGCTACTTCAAATCAGCTCTCAAAAAACTCAAATGAAGTGAGCATAAACGAGTTTGAGCTCGACCCAGAGTTTCATACACCAAGCTTGACTAGACTTGTGAGTCTAAACAAGACTATAATTTATACAAGAAATATATATCGCATAATAAATATTATTATAATTGGATACATGTGATAAAAACACCAATATAATACATGTTATACTATATATAAATATCCAAATTGTAAATATATGCAAAAATACTTGTATATTTATATAAATATAATAATAGAAAGTAAACGAGCCAAGCCCGAGCTTTAGATATAGAGCTTGAAACGAGCTAAGCTCGAGCTCTGTTAAGTTAAATGATTGGCTTGGCTTGTTTACACCACTATTTTTTTATGATCAACAAAACAAGTATTATATTACAACAGTAACCATTTTTTTAATAAAATGAGTCATGAGGTTGTATGCACTAAAAACAGATTTCTTAAGCTTATTTTTAATTTGACCTGTTTGAGATAAAAAAAAACTACCCAAATTGACTCATTAAAATGAGTTCACTAACCGATCATGATGGGTGTTCCTTGGGTCTCAAAATGCATCATGAGTTCTCTACATTTTTCTGGTAATTCGTCTCCAGATCTCACGTTTATAACCTTGCAGCTTACCTGTTGCATGCCAAACAAGTTATATTCATCATCTTACAATGAAAATTACATAAATTAGATTTATTAATACTTGAATCTTGAAAATCATGAATAATAAAAGAATGAGCAACTTACACCAAGAAGTTTGTCCAAAACAAAGCTTAGTTCAATGGCGCCAATCCACTCGCGTGACCCAATAAACGAAGGATCTTTATCTCCAATTTCCACAAGTGCTTGTTGTATTTCCCTGACCCAATTTAGCATTTTTATTAAATAATTACATACAACATTAAATATTATAGTGAAATAATTGAAGTCTAACCGGTGTGAAGGAACACCAATAGATGTGTATTGTTGGATTTTAAACCAAGAAACTATGGTCTGCAAAGATCGGTAAGCACAACCCCAGCCCTGAAATTTAAATATAATAAAAATAATCAGAAAAACGATTTCTGAATTCTGAATATAACTTAAAACAAAAAATTTACCGAGTCATCGAAACCATCTTGAAGATAATGATAATATTCATAAGAACCTTGAACCAGAGATAGATCTCCACCATTTACTGCAACAAGGTAACTTGTAAGAAAACCGATTACTGAGATTGATGTACAAATAGATAGCTACCCCTAACTTCAATGAACAGATGATTTGATTATTCAGAACACAATATTACCTCCACTACTTGGGATCCCAACATGCACATCCTTGAGCAAAGGAGTTCCTGTTTGCAATAAAGAGGACTGAGTTTTGCATATTAACAAGTAATTAGTTAATAACTATATGTGATATAATATTCGGTTACCCTTTTTTAAAGTGTTGCCACTTGCACCGTCTTTTGAAATTGACAAGTTCATGGCACTAGCAATTCTTAAAAGAGGTTGGTCTGAAGGTAATCCCAACCTCGAGTGAAGAGACCTTCTGACTTCAACTGAAAATGACAAATGAGTTGTTTACATCTGGTTTCAACTTTCAAGAATATATTTTTGAATGTAATACCAAGAAATTGACAGGAGATCTCAGCAGTTTTTCAATAATATTTTTACTCAATTAACACAGTTTAAAGACAGCAATTTCTGGTTTTTAACCAATTTACCAAATTAGTTTTAGTCAAATGAATCGAACTGGTTAAATGGTTCGAATGTATATTTAAATGTATTCAAATGTTACAACAGCCTTAAATCATTTTTTATCAGATAGACCAGATTACAATTTCAAAGTAGCTTTTGTAAGCATGCATACTTAGATACAACAACCATACCCAGTAAATCCCACAAATAGCTTCAAGCATACATACTTGAATAATTTACTAAAATAACTATGAACGGACAAGAAAATGTTAGTGGGTCAACCCAACTCAATACATCCCGTCTTTACCAAAACTGATAATTACCCATTTCAACCCAATTTGGCACCTCTTAACTTCATAGTTTACATGTGAAACAATGTAGGTTTATGAAAAAGCTAACTTTTGATAACCAGAAAATAACAGAAACAAATTGTACCTTGTTTCATTTCTGTCTCACCATACAGTGTGTCATAAATGGTAGTTATTGGATGCGGAAGCCCAGGGGGATTGAAGTGATATGGATGCAGCTGTAAGGCAATCAAGTTTAAAAACAGGTAAGAAATAGAGGAAATATGAAGAAAAATTAAAAAGGGAATTAAATGGCATTTTTAACCTTTGGCCGTTGTGATAAAAGATTGGGTAAGGTCATGTTCTTCATAGTATGTAACTGGTCAACTAACCCAGGAATTATCAATTTTGAAACTGCATCTGTTAACCGAATATCCTTTGTTGCATAACAGACGACTCTTAGTTTATAGTCAACAACCAGAAGCTTGGCTTCACCTACAGCTCCAAACACAACTTATACTTCAGTAATTAAGCAAAAATATAAAAAAAAATTAGAAGATTTTATGGTGTATTTAATAGAGAGAGCCATTTTGATATAAAAATTATATTTCAGTAAAAAATCATAGAAATTAATTCTTGAAGTTTTAATGGTATATTAATACAAGCAATACCAGGAATATATTCAGCAACAGGGGCAGCAGGTTTTAGAGTAGCTCCTGAAGTAGCAAGCAAGAAGCTTACTTGGATTTTATCTGCATTCTAAGTAAAAAATCTATCACATAAAAAAGAAATTAAGACATATCATTGAAACACTCTGACAATTACAAATATAGGATCTTCATAAGAACTGAAAAAACCCACAAAGCAAGTGAGATGAACACAAACATCTGCATTTTAGTGTGAAATTACCTCTGCTGAATAAGATTTGTGGTTATTATCTTCAGAGCAAAAGTGAGAGCACAATAAAGAGCTTGCATTCGACTCGGTTGAAAGATCAAAATCCCTGTTACGAATAACAACCGCATGTGGTGCTTCAGCTGTGGAACCATCTGGTGTTTCTAGAACATATGTTGTCTTAGAGTCTCTAAATTTAGCAATAACAGCCTCGGTTGCACGTGTTAGCATGTCTTCTGCCCCTGAAAAACAATATAAAGATATTCATATATTGTATTAGTTTAAGAACACATGCACACATTAAGTATATTCATAGCTCTAGGTTTCATGCAGCCAATGACATAGACCCCTATATGATAATGTAACATGAATGTTTCTCAAAATATAACAAAATGTGCAATATATATAATAATATGTGATGTACCTTTTAGCTCCTTCACAGAATAAATAACAGGCAGCTTGATTGGAAGCTCACAGGTCAATATGCAACCTCTCTCCCAAACATACTTATTAGGCTGTTCTTCATACACAACTGTAGTAACCGACTCAATAACAGAGTTCGATACAAAAAAACTAAGCTCTCCAGAACTTGGATCCACAACAGCTCCAACCAAACTTTGATTCTCTGATTGTGAAAGAGCTTTCCTCAGTCTACTTGATGCATCTATAGCATCTTTAGCAGCCTGTTCAACACTAGAGCTGGCTGTGCCGACTATCAAAGCCCCAATCACCTCGAATCCCCTTGATAACAATGCCCTAATATCATCTGCCACATATAATCCAAATCAAATCAAACACATAGGCAATTTTAGCACCTTAATTTTACAATTCCCTTCCAAAATTCTAGGCAGGGGTGTGCATGAAGCCGAAAAAATCAATCCGAAACCAGTAAACTGAAAAAAGCAAACCAAAAAATCTGAACCGAAAGAAAAACTGATAGTTAAATTTTATGTTTTGTAAACATCGAACTTACAGTTCGGTTTTGGTTTTGCTTGTAAGAAAAACCGAAAAAATAAAACCATACCAAAGTTATAGATTTTTATTTATTATTTTAAGTAATTTACAACAATTTAACAAATATGCAACTCTAAAATTTTAGCCCAAATGCATTATAATAATCAATTAGTTATTAATTAACATAATTTATTTAGGGCCAAATTCATTATTTTTTTGGCCCAAAATTTTCAAACTCAAATGAAAAATCTGAAAAAACTGAAACTGAACTGAAACCAAACTAGAAACCGAAAAACTGAAAAAACAAAAACTCAACGGTTTTCACAACTTAAAAACCTAAGTTTCTGTTTTAGCCCAAAACCGACCCAAACAGAACCGTGCACCCCTATCTAGGTCATGATCTAGAAAAAAATCGAATAAATCCTAATGTCCATATCAAATTCAGTGTCATTCAGCAACAACTAGGTAAGTAATGAATCATACAACACTAATATCAACTCGAATCACATAAATTAAGAAGAGTAACTCTTTGATAGTAGTAGGTAGACGCTCAATCATAGTATCATCATATCAATCAATTTTATGAATAGAATCGGCATCTTAATTTTGCAATTTCCTTACAAAATTCTAGGTCATGACCTAAAACGACATGTTAAATCAATCCTCATTTCTATATCAAATTTAGGGTCATACAAGATCAATCATGTAAGTAATCAGATAACAAATCACATTTCACTAATATTAACTCAAATCACATAGAAACCATTCAGTCAACATCGATGCTATAGCGGTTATCAGACCTCTAGCAGAATATTGGTCAAAATATCAGCCGTCAGTACTGATAATATCGACGCTATTGACAGCATTTGACCGATTTTCCTGATATCAGTTTTTTAAGTCTTCAATGTAAATTTTTAGTGTTTAATGTTAGTGTTTTAAGTCTTAATCTGTTCCTACCTGCTACAATTGTTAGTGTTTTGTAAGTTGCGAAAGGTTAATTTGTTAATGGTAGGAAAGTATACTAAATTGTTAGTGTAAAATTGCCACATATATAAATTCTGCAAGATATTAAAATTACCGATATACTGATATCTCAAATATTGGTCCTTAACCGATATTCGATATTTTTCCGCATTAACTGCATAGATTAGGAACAGTAACGCTTTGAGGTAGACGTTCAATCATGAGACAGCATCTTAAGTTTGCAATTTCTCAAGGCCATGACATAAAACATGTTGAATCAATCCCCAATTCTATATCAAATTCGGTATCATACAACATCAATTACGCTAATACTAACTCGAATCACATGCATTAAGCAACTGCAACACTTTTGATAGTAGTAGTAGGTAGAAGTTCAATCATAATACCAAATCAATTTCATAAACGGAGTTAGATACAATAACCTAGGGCTTAAAAATCACATTGCACTAACTTGAATCACAGGAATTAAACAGCTATCACTCTATCGATACTAGCAGGTACACGTTCAATAACAACAATAATAACCTAGGGCTTAATCAAATTCATTTCATGAACAGAGTTAGATACAATAACCGAAATAAGGTTGGGATATAACCTAGGGCTTAATCAAATTCACTGCCATACGACATCAATTATGCAAGTAATAAATCATATTACACTAATACTAACTCGTAACACAGAAATTAAAAACCATAACTCTTCATTACTAGCAAGTACACGTTTAATAATAATAATAATAATAATAATAATATCAATTTCATGAACGGAGTTAGTTACAATAACTGAAATGAAATTGGGGGTTAATTTAGGGTTTTACCTGCTTCTTTATTAATATCGGGTGAGAGATGATCCGATTGGAGAGTATGAATGCATCTGAGAGTTGAAACGATTGTGTAATTTGGTAGAAACGGTGAACCGATCAACCACTGTATGGTTGAATCGGATTTGGTGATCGAGTGGAGTTTGCGAGTCAGGATTCGTATGGTTTTCGTGTTTGAGTTATCATCGGCCATGGTGTTCGTTAGACAACTGGGTTGACTGACTCTCGCCTTATGATTTATTTATGCCAAGGTTTTGTGAAATGATTTTTGTTGGTAGTATTATTTGTTTTTTATTATTGTTTTTAAACACCCAAATCTCCCTATACTAATAAACAAAAATGATGTGTCGTAACCACAACAATCTTTTCAACTCTGCATTCTCCTTAATCCAAGCTATGTGTTTAATTGGTATGACTAATTAGTTGTAACCCATATAAAAAAAAATATTTAATGTAATTTAAATCACAATAACTTTTACTAACCCATTAAATCTAATTTTACTACTAGATATATAAAGTTTTACCATAATTTTTAAAAAACATATAAACCATAAACCATTACATCTAACTATACTATTAAAGCAATAGGCTTTATGTCAAAATCTCCTCTTTCTATTGGTTGATTCTCATAGTTTCCAATAATATCAAGGCCTTCTCTAATTTCCAATTTAATAAAATAAATCAATAATAATTTAAATTAAGATTAATTAATGCTCATACATTATTATCTTGAACTCTTTCCTTTTAATTTTAATTGATATTACAATTACCTAAAAGTGTAAATTTATATTAATTAAATAAGAAGACAAAAAATTATATTTAATTGAATATTTTAAAATCGTATCTATATTTTGAATTCGAAATATTAAAAAAAATTGAAAATTTTATTATTTTTGTTTTATTTCATTCACCACCTTTGTTATATTTTTGGTTGATTTCATACACCAAAGGCTTCTATCTATTAGACTAACATTGTAAGGCCCCGTTACCGGTAGCCCTACTTTCGTGTTGGATTTACTCATAAACGCAGTTCTAAATATCAGAGTTAATTAAAACATTCGCGGAACATTAAAAACTTTCATAAAACATTTCGTAACAATCCAAAACTTGTCTTAAACAAACAACTTGTCTTTCAAAAACAAAGTAATTAAAACATATCACGTCTTGAGCCTTCTGATGCCAGCCTCTTATTCAATGCCACGTGTCTCCTCAAGCAAGCTGCCTCATCCTACTCACCTGCGTGCATACTAAAAGTGAGCTACGCTGAGTGAGTTCTAGATAATCATACATTATACAATACACATAAACTTATATTCTTTCAATCATACTTTCATACTTTCATACTTTCTTTTGTACTAACTTGCTTTCATATCTTACGTTATAAAGAGCATTACGCCCTACATTCCTCGAGTATTATTAGGGCTCGGTACCCTCCTTCCTCGAGTATTATTAGGGCATGGTACCCTCTTTCCTCGAGTATTATTAGGGCTCGGTACCCTCTTTCCTCGAATATTAGTAGGGTTCGGTTCCCTAGTTCTCGAATATTAGTAGGGTTCGATTCCCTCTTCATTACCATACAACCATACATCATACCTCGAGTATTATTAGGGCTCGGTACCCTTTTCGTAACCATACAACCATACAACCATCATTTCCTTCTTTTATTAACTTTATCACGTTCATACACATAAGCATACATATCGTACTTACCTTATATATAGCGTTACAACCTGACAGTATGTGCAATATCCGAAGATCGTTCACGTACCATCAAGCAATCATTCATACATTTCACATTATTCACATAAGGCATACACTTATCTCTTAGGATAAGCGTATTAACAAACATATTGAGTATGCACACAGCCCCGAAAATATAACACATAAATGGGGCTAGAAACTCACCTGGATCCTGTTACGCTCTCCGTTAATTGTTATTCCCTTCTTGAGCTGTGCACGGCTAACTGTATAATATTTACATGTATCAATTAACTATAACTACTCATATCATCTTTCTAGTCTTAGCTACTACCCACAACGAACGGGGTCCGGGGGCAGCGCCCCTGGCAGGGGGGTCTAGGGGTGGCAGCCCCTAGCAGGGTCCAAAGGGCAGAGCCCCTGGCTGGGGTCGAGCTGCCAGATCAGCTTGGAAAAATTTTATTTCCATTAACTGTCTTAACACATTTTCCATTAGCATTTTGAATCATTGAATAGTATGTTACTTAAAAGTTCAAGGGCTTATTTGTAATTAAATCATTCTTTTATAAGTCCAGGGACCATTCTGTCATTATGTTAAACTTCTAATTCGTCCCAGTCCTTTAACGAATGGGGTTCATAACGAATGAACCCATTCGTTACCTTATAATGAATCAGACCTTATTCGTTTGATCTGGTTAGCGAATTGAACCCTCTGACGAATTGAACTCTTAGCGAATCAGTCCACATAACGAATTAGTCCATATATCGAATTAGTCTATCTAATTCGTTCTCTCTTATAACGAACTGGCTATAACGAATCAAGGGTGATTCGTCATCCCTTTCCCTTAACGAATTGAACACGAACTGTAATCGGTTCGCTATGTTCCCATGGACGAACTAGCTAGCAAATCACCTTAAATTCGCTATATTCCTGTAGCGAACTAGGGTTAGGTCAGGAATGTCAGAACATTCCCTGACATTCCCCCCTTAACCTCGTACCACTTTCCGGCGCCGTCATTGCCGGAAAACCGCCGGAAAAACGCGATTTCGCCGGAAATACGGGTTTTAGCTCGTTTTTCACCGTTTTTCGTCCCGTTCGATCCAGATCTGAGCTAGGGTGACCCCTAAGCTCATCATAGGTTCGGTTTATACCCGATTCCATCCGGATCTCGTGACTTAAACGGTTTAACGGTGTCGGCTCGTCGTTTCGTGATTATATCTAACGGGTTTAAGCTAATAAAACATCATACTAGTATTACCTCGGGTCGGTGCTCGGTTTCCTTCTTGGTTTTGGTGTAGATAGGGAAGAACTAGAGAGAAACCTTAAGTGTGTGTTGTATGGAATGTGTGAGAATGAATTAAATAAGGGATTAATGGTTTATATAATTATGGATCATGGGCTTAAGCCCATGGTCCTTTCCTCTTTCTTTCATAATCCAAGTCCATAATCCATATCCATTTAACCCAACACTAGCCCAACTAGTATTCTATTTCTCTAAACCGATAACGACCCACTATAAAATAGATATTTATTCTATTAATAAAACCGAAATTAGGATGTTACACATATTTTGAATTAACCTATTTTTTTAATATCTGTTATTCTTCATGTCTTCTATATGTTTGTGGTCAACGATTTTCTATATAATATATGTTTATTTTTTAAAAATATTATATTATTGGTGATTTTCTTAAAGCCACCTTTGCCGAAAGTCCTCAGTATGTCATTTTCTTGAAGCTACTCTATTCATATACTACTTCCTTTTATGAAAAAAAAAAAGAAAAATTTTAAATTATGTTTTGAAAAATTAGTCAAATTCAATATTAATTTAAGGATATTAGGAAAGGATGACCAAGTGTTTTAAGGAAAGGTTTAATTATTCTTTGTAAAATTTTAAATTTGTGTATTAAGGAAAGAGTAATTTACGGATTGGTAACACCAGGTCTAAATTTGACTAAATTATGATATTCCTTCCTTCCTATCCTTCAAAATTTTAAATTTAAATTTCCATATTCCCTCATATATTAATTAAATTTTAAATCAATGATATTGACTTTTATATTTTTGTAACTTGTTAATGTAATTATGATATTAATTCTTCCAATTATTATTACAATTCAAAAACTTACTAAATTATCTCATTCACATTATATAAACCCAAAGATTGAAAACCATATTCATTTTAATATTTCTCTCTCTCTCTCTCTCTCTCTCTCTCTCTCTCCCTCTATTTCGGATTACTACCTCCACCATCGCCTATTCTGGTAAGGGAGATTAATCATTCTCCGTAAAGATTTTATATGATATTTTAATGGCCGATTATCACATTATTCATTATTTCATTGACAATTTTTTTCTTTTCCGTTTTTGTTTGCATTGATTTTAATTATTATATGATTTTTTTTTTCATTTTAGGTTGTATATCAAAATCCAAGATTTAACGGAGAAGTTGATCTATTCCGGTTTTTCGGTAATGTTTTATTTGGTACTATAACGGTTGATTCTTATATTATTCATTATTTCAATAACAATTCTTCTTCTTTTCCGTTTTTGTTTGTATTGATACTATTTATTATATGATTTTTTTATAATCTCTTTAGGTTCTATATCAAATCCAAGATTCAATGGAGATGCTTAACTGTTACGTTTTTCCAGTAAGGTTCTTTGATACTCAAATGTCCGATTCTCATATTATTCATTATGTCATTGTCCATTCATTTTCTTTGTTCTTTCAGTTATTGGTTTTATTAATTTTATTGTTTCTGGTACATCCATTTGAAATTAAATTATTTCTGTTATTGTTAATTATTCAGGGTTTAGTCATTGCAAAATCAATTTCCCCGACTATTGGTAATTATTCCGGTTATACATTAGAACATCAATTTTATATTTGTTCACATAATTCAAATATTTCATAATTGGTAATTCAATTATTTTGTACTATTAATTGTTATTGTATTTAATTATGATATTCCGGTTAATAACCAAAGTTTTGTTTAGTCCAAATGATATATTGTTTAACATTTATTTAATTTTATCATTTCAGCTTATGGCCCCCAACTAGAATAGCTATTTTATGGATGGAGTATTCAAAAATGTTTTACATTTTGTACAAGATTGGATGAATATATATATTTTTATTATTCATGTAGTTATGTATTTTTCACACTTCATGTAATTTAATTAATTTTATATAATCAATCTTACATCGTTGTTGGTCAAAGTCCATTTAATATATTTCCATGATTTTGATTCGTTTTCAAAATCGTTTTATTATATTTCCATGGTTATCATGATTGGTCAAATTCTATTTAATATGTTTCCATATTTTTAATTTTAATTCAATATCATAGGCAATTAAATCACCAATATTAACGAAATTTAAAACATTTTTATAGTTTCCAGTATTATCGGACTTTTACATTTTAAAATAATACCCATTTATGTGTTTATGTTTTTATTTAATACCCATTATTTTTTATTAATATTGATAACCTATTTAATAGTCATTTTAAAAATCGATTTACACCATTGTTTTAGGAAAGTTTTAAATGTTTTGTTACTCTCCAATATCAATAACGTTTTCAATTTTAATATTTGACTATTTTCTAATTAATCTAAAATTTCAAAAATAACATATATATACACGTATTTAAACTCATTTCAAATTCTGAATTTGACCAATCTTGATATTGAAAATTATTAGTTAGATATCATAATAAATATGAATTTTTTTTCAAATTCACTCCTAAAAATAGCAACAGTTTGATCTCTTAATTTCCATAACTTATGAATTTTATTATTCTTCTTATTATTATTATGAAATTAACAATCTTTCTATTTTTACACTATTTAAAAAAATATTTACTATATAAGATAGATGTCAAGAATGATATTTTCACATGTTTATGATGTTCAGACACCATGATTTTAAATGTTCGATATTCCCTACACACCAATATATATATGTGTGTGTGTGTATGTGTGTGTAATATGGTTTTTTGAAGGATATGATAACATACATGGAAATTAAATTGAGAAAACTTTTAAGAATAAAATCCAGTAAAGGCAAATTTATGAGTGTTTTTTATTGTATGTTCAAAATTTCGTTACTTTCCTTAGCCATGTTTTCTAATTCTGTTATAATATTATGTATGATAATGAAAAAAATAAGAACATGAACATTTCTACAAAATACATTTATTATTATAAAATGTGTTGAATAACCTAATTATTTTTATTTACTAATTTTGTTTTGAATATTGTTATATTATGTAAAAATTTTAGTCAATATTTCCCGATATACTAAAGACTAATAAAGTTAAAAAATTTATTTATGTAACTTACACAATTCATGCAAATTAACGTATTTTTATATGATCAAACTTTGTTTTGACTATTAATTCAAATAATTTATTAATTTTTACATCTTATATCTTATAACTTGATCAATTTTTTTAATTTTTAAATTTTTTTATACTTATATATAATAATTATATACATTATATAGCTTATTATATACTTTATATAGATTAACTAAATCATATAAAAAAATGAAATCAATTGTATCAACAAATTGTGTAGATTAAATAATATTTCATTTTACATAGGTAACTTATGGTAGAGGAAGTTTATGTAAAATGTCTGTTATAGGAAGACCAACTGTTTATTTGGCATAACTTATGTTTCTCAAATTCAAAACAACATTGACTGGTAACTTGTTTGACTAATTTTATGAATCATTATTTGGCAAAATTAGTTACCAAAACCGTTTTTAAAGTATGTAACTAACAAATTAACTATAATAATATAAGCACTCAATTTTGGCTAATTTAGAGGGTTATTAGTTTATCAGTTGATTATGTTTCCATTAGTTTCTTCAATTTGTTACATATTTCAAGGCTTTCAAAATCCATAATTATTTTATATAATAATATTTATATTTTACATTCCTCTTTTATTTAACTATCCATAACTATTACTCCTATTACCTATCTATATATATTGTTACCTTCACCTCAAAATTTTCACACTATCACACGAGCTTTTGCAATATCCTGTTTGTTTCTTTGTAAGGTAGATATCTTTTGTCCTACTTAGGTAATTAATTTATTACATTATAAGCCTTATTCAAACATGTTAATTATTATAAAATTAATAGTTTGTTTGTATTTTTATTTTCTAACAATGTTATTGATGATAACAAGGCAGACCTTTTTGGAAAGAAGCTGAACATGGCTATCGAAGATGAGAAGCCAAAAGTTGATATTTGTGGCACGGAAGAAGAGGATAATGAATTGGTTTGAAACAACAATTCGTTATCTTATTCAGTCACTTTTATGTTATTTTTGATTTCGTGTTATGACTTCTTCAAATGTTCTTTTTTTATGTTACATTTGGATTGTTATCATTAAAATAAAGTATTAAGTTTTAATTTCATATCATTTTAAAATATTTAAGTTTATGTAAATCATCAAATGATTGGAATTTTTGGATGTTGGTGCTTGTGTACCACGATTTATGTTAGGAAATCAAGTCATGTGCTGTAACCATCAAATTATGTTAATATGTTAATTATATTAAATATAAAAGATTAATAACTACTAAAAACCTGTTGTAATTTAAAAATGGGGTTTCTATATTAGAAGAAGCTATATTGTATACATTTTGTCATTTATACCGTCCATTTTAATTTATAAGTTACAATAAATCCAATTATATTTACTTTTTAATAAGGTAATGTATTTTATTGCATATTGATTCTTATTTATATTTAAAATTTTGACTATGTTTTATATGGTACAATATATTTTGTTATATTTAATACTTACATTATAAATTATATGTTCGACGTATTTGTTACAAAACTTTTTTTTTGATAGATGATATGTTTTATTAAAGATCATATAGGATTGATTCTATATTACAAAGTCAAAAAATACATATTTACTACAAAGTCAGTTACACGTTATATTTTTCTTAAATTATGTGTTTGATGTTATATAGTATTATTATGTATTGAATTTATATTAAAAAGTCAAACATTACATTTAGTTTCTAATATATATATATATATATATATATCCTTCCAATAACATTTTAGTTTCACTTAACAAACTATATTAAACGAAATAGGTAGACCTCAAAATTACCCGGATTTGATGCTTCTATTATTATACATAGATTTTAAGCGGGTTCAAAATTTTAATATTCGTCTTTTAATCATTTAAACTGGAGGCTTATATTTTGGCTTAAATATTATTTTTCTTCCAGTTATAATTCTAACTCTCATAAAAACCCTCATATTTTTTCCGTTTATGAAAAGATTGTGCGATTTGTATTAACACATGTAATTTCGTTTTTATAAAACTCAAACAACGTTTAGAAAACATAGATTTATTAAATCAATGTATGGTTTTGGTTATCAAATGTCTACCAATAAACTTTTTGTATATTCTTACTTTTTAAACTATCAAGATGTTTACATTTTTTTCAACACATTTTTCTTTCATATAGATTCACGACACACTAATAATAATGAATACACAATATTGGTTGTTTTAAATATATATGGAGTTACCATAAATCTCAATATATATAGTTTGACATAATTTAATGTATTTTACTGCATTATAATTCGTACGCTTTACCAACATGAAAAACCTTTTTTTTTTATCTTGTATCGTATATTTTTGCACGTTGAATCTTATGCTATAAATTATGTTTTCAACATCTTTTTTACAGAACCTACTTTTGGTAGATGATTTGTTTTGTTAAGATCATATAATATTTATTATGAGATGATTTCATAATAGCAAGTCATAATTACATTTTCCTAAATATGTTTATTTATTACCATGAATCTTAAAATTTCAAAGTCAAAAATCGATAAACAATTTATTACCCTAAATTAGAGGCTTATCTTTTTATAATTAATTTGTTAGTTAAATATTTGAAACACATTTTTGGTAACTAATTATTTAAAGATGTATAATTTGTGTATTAATGATAATCACTTTCTTATTCAGAAATTTAGTCTAACCAATTACCCATGAACTTAGTCAATGTTTTGACCGAATCAAATGAACTTTATGAATCAAATTATGGCGATAGAGGAGCAAAACCAGCTATCCCATTTAATTAGTTAAATTGGTAGAATTTTTTGTTAATGCAAAATATTATTTATGACAAAGAATTAGCTATCTTTTCTTAACATAGGTTTGACATAAAGTTACCAACCATAAGTTACCTATGAAAACTTAAATAGTTTTAATCTACACATTATTTTTATCTCCATTCAACAAAAAATATGTCAACAGTTAATCTTGGTGGTCTATAATTTTTTTAATGAAAGCTTTTCTAATTGTTCATGCTGTTTTAAGTTAAACGATATTTTTTGTTCGGAGTTGACAAATGTATGTTGGTTTTTTTGTAGTAAAATCCTTCGTTATAACAATACAATCATATGCCACGTTATATACGTTGTTATTGTCTACATTTTTAAGTTATTCATATTTTTATATGATAACCTTATTATATTAAATTATAGATGTCTTCAAAATCAAAGAAGCGAAATATTATTGAATCATTCTCTTCCAGTAAGAGAAGTAATTCAAACGGTTAGTCAATTGAATATATTTTGTATACCATTTAAACGCTACATAACAATGCATTTTTTGAAACGTGCAGTATCAACGACAAGACACCACTGAGTATCATTTCCAACGTGTTAATATTTCAATTTTTATGAGTTAATAGGATTTCAAATCTTTATATGTATTTTGTTTTGTTATTAGATTCTATCTGTTCAATAACAAGAAATCCAGATATTTGCAACTTAATGAAGAAAACAGATCTGATTATATAGTACGAGGATCCTATGACACATAAACATGCTTTTGAAGCCTTAGATGAGACTTTAAAATATGTTTTAAAAGGTGGTAACCGTAACAGTTGTGAAGATCTTTTTTTTTGGGGGGGGGGGGGTTATTGTTTTTGGGGTGATTTTAGATAAATCCTACCAGTGGTACAAAATGGATCACAGATTGACATTGTTAATGCTTCACTTAGTTCGTCCCACATTTGGTCCAAATACAAGGTGCTTAGGTTAACAAAAAAGATGAGGTTAGTTGTCGGGTGTCAATCATTAGATATGGAAGCTACCAAAAGATTTGCAGAATGACTGTTAGAACTTGGTGAAGGAAAACTTAGCGGTCAAAATGACGGCCAAGGCATTATAGATATGCTAGATGATCTTTTGATTGGTGAGACATCTGATCCGATTTCTGATTCGATTGATTTTGTATATCCATCATTATTGGATAATTTTAATGATATTGCATACTTTCAAGAAATGGCCATACTTGCACTTTTAAATGAGGTTGTCCAAGATATTAATGGCAGATT
Source organism: Bidens hawaiensis (assembly GCF_021521415.1). Taxonomy (NCBI): domain Eukaryota; kingdom Viridiplantae; phylum Streptophyta; class Magnoliopsida; order Asterales; family Asteraceae; genus Bidens; species Bidens hawaiensis. The sequence goes on from NW_027491062.1 coordinate 52,674, forward strand.
TTTATTGTTTTTTTTCGAAAAAGAAGTTGAATACGTCAGTTCTGATAGTATAGCTCAGTCTGATAGTGTTGGGTCTGGTTTCGATCCAACATTACACTCACCAAATTTCCTAAATGGTTTAAAGATGTCAGGAATGCGTAACAATAGATTGGTTCTAAAAGTTGGTGTCCCAATAATGTTATTATGGAATATTGAATAGAAGAACGGTTTGTGCAACAACACTAGATTACAAGTAATTAACTTGGACTGGCGTTTTATTGAAGTAAAGGTTATTTCAGGTACTAACATTGGTTATCGCGCTTATATAACTCGTAGTGGTTTAACCCCTTTAGTTAAGAAACTTCCATTCAAACTGAAACGAAGAAAATTGCAGTTGCAGTTTGTTTTGCAATGAACATTAACAAAAATCAAGGTCAGTCACTAGCAAGAGTTGGCATAGACCTACGAGAACGGTGTTTACACATGGTCAACTATATGTAGCTTTATCACGAGTGAAGAGTAGAGACAATGTTAAAATGCTTAGACAATGAAGGTAAAGTTACAAATAAAACTACAAATGTGGTTTATAAGGTAGTGTTTAGTAGTTTGTGAATTTTTATTTTGAAGTTTTAATTATGTTTCTAAGAACAGAAGAATAACAAAACGAAGTGAGAGGCCGGGGGGGCATGGAAAAGAGTCGAGTCGATCAGGCTCGACGACCGGGAAAAGCAATTGAAAATTGAATGCTATTTTGGTTGAAAACTATGTTTAATAATAATTTATTCTGGTATCGGTATTATTAACAACTATATATCATGATTCTGTCACAACAAATATATATCAAAACTATTTTATCGTTTAAAGTTACGTGTAATTGCTACACGATTTATATATTTCCACCCGTGTCGTACACGGGTCAATAACCTAGTATATATAATAAGTTTAAAATAAACAGTGAATTATTAAATGAGTTAAATAATGATTTACGAACCATTATCGTATATTAGATATTTAGTTGCGTGTCTACATCTAATTTCATTGAATAAATGCAACATTAATAATCTTACAATTTGTAAAACACTATTTAACTTACATTCGTATTGACCATATAAAACATATTTAATAAATTTTGGTACCAATAATTGGTTTTATGTCATACTGAAACATTACTTCAATATTAAGAAAATGTATAATTTTAATATATAACACTTAAAGTGTGTGATAATATTAAAAGTAATCTATAAATTCAAAAGAAAACTCCTAAATTACGTATGATTAAATACCTAAATTTCGATCATTTGACAAATCCAGTGTAATACACTGGTTCAAAAGCTAGTAAAGAAATATAATAACGAAACAAAGCCGAACTAGCAAGTTGCTAGAATGAAAAAAATACGCCACCATAGATAGTTTGTTCGATTAATCAATCAACCAACCTCTTAAGTCCGCCCCAGATACTTTTATCGAAATCACACGCCATCCACCCTTCCAAGTAATATCCAAAATTTTCTGGATCTGTTACAAACCCACGGAAAACTCAACACTTTGATCTCATCTGAAACACTACTAACATGTGTCGGTTTCCTATCGTAAACCACCTCAATCCGTGTCTTCCAAATACACCGCAAAACTATTAGCACACCAAGTTCTTTGTTTTTTCTTTGAATCATTTTTGTACTCTTTTTATATTATCATGTCAATTTAAGTGATATTGGGGTTATTAATCTAGGGGTGTTTGACGATTTGGTTACATGGTCTGTTAGTATGGTTAACATGGTCAATTTCAAGTTGCGAGTCAGACTGGATCTTTAAATGTTTAAAACTAAACTATGAATCAAATTGTCTAGGTGTCAACCTGATCAAACCGGTTTGTTTCAGTTTGATTGGTTCTCGGTTTTAATGATTATGAACACCCTTGATTTTTTTATTTTTTCTTAAATGTAAGATACGATATGAAATTTTGAAGATTTTAAATTCATGTTTTTTGTTTTATACTGTATCATTTTGTTTTTGTAGGTTCCCAGCCGGATCTACACGAGATATCTCGTTCTACGTAGGTGCGGAATCCCTACGTAAGACGTTACGAGCGTAGAAGACGATACGATTAAACACACGTTACAATAAACACAAACACGTTATATTGCAACCGGAAAACACGTGATATCTATCACTAATACTGGACTCGTTACACGTAAACTGAATACACTGATTGAATCCTTCTTTCTCTAAGCCGTAACCTAGGACATATATATCACGACAACTTCGCCTGGCATGTTCAGGCGAAGTTGTCACTAACTTCGCTTAGTTCACAAGTTCGCCTGTATCAGCGAACTTGTGAGCTAACTTCGCTTACATACAAACACAAATCCAAACGACTCGATTACAGACACTAGACACTGAACTACTGACATCATGTACCAACAGACTCCCCCTTGGCAGTAGCTTCATATCTTTATCTTCAAGCACGTGTCTCGTAATCTTCAACAATCTTGAATCTTCATCTTTAAGCATTCACTCCTTCTCGTACACATACCGACACAACTCTTTGATATTTCCTCGCTTCGTCTTTCCAAGCAGGAATATAAAAGATTTTCTTCTCATTCAGCACCTGCAGGTCAGCTCGAGACAGGTTCACTAGATGCATCGGATCATAGACTCTCAGCAGCTCTTGTTCATCTTCGTCTTCCATCACTGCTTCAGCTGTCTCACAATCTACATACCACCACTTTAGCTCTTTCAGCACATCCTTGGGCATCTGTTTCATCGACACTTCTTTCAAACACCGGATCGGTTTATACTTCATAATCATCCAAGGCTTGCCATCTGCTCTCAACCCTCTATCTTTATCTTTGATAAGTTTACCCTTCTGTGGTTTTAGCAGCTCGAACTTCTTTTCCTTTATACTCTCCTTCCATACTATCTTCCCGATGACTCTAGCCATATTATCATCACTTCGATTTATCAATCCCAATCTGGCTAAGTCTTTCACTTCACATTCTGGCAGTATGTTCAACGATCTCAACATTCTTTTGAAGTACTGAATACCATCATATCTCTTAATCACGAAGAGCCTCAACTGCTCATCGTATATCCAGCAAATAATCCCTTTTCTCGCTTCAGCATAGCCTCTAATGTTGTAAGTCTTCTTAAACATAGTAGGGACCGCCGGTTTCTTCGTTTTGACGAACCACTGAGCATAGCCTTCTTTCCATCTAGGCTGCTCTTCCCATTCAGTCTCATCATTTCCCATCTCTTTACTCATATCTGCGTTATCGACTTCTGGAATCTCATGCTCTACATTCTCTTCTACTATCTCTCCCTCTTATATCTCATCATCAATCACAATCTGTTCACCAATCTTCTCTATCTCATCACTCGGTAATACATCATCATCACACATAAAGTCATCATCCATCTCCTCAACCTCCACTACCACCACATCATCACCACCAGCTGCAGTTGTCGACTCCCCCTAAGTTATGGAAGTCCCAAGAGCTTGTACAGTTCTTGGCAACTCACCACCTGCACCTTTCGATGCATTGGGATCATCGTCTCGATCATTTCTCCTCTTGGTCCTCAACTCATCGCCTTTACAGCTCGTCTCCCCCTGAGATGCCAAGAACTCCTTCAGAGCATCTATGATTTTTCCATGTTCTACCAGCAGGGACGACTGCATCTGATTCTCTGCAACTAGGCGTTGATTAGCCTGGGTCTGGATAAGATTAATCCTTGACTGCTCTGCCACGACCCGTTCAAGTGATGCTATTCGTTCAGAGTCTGATAGGGTTGCATCAAAATCAAACCTCATATGAGATATATCGTGAGTGTACTGAGGAGGGATTGCCGATGTAACCGGGACCTCAGAAGTAGACGTAACCGCAGGTGGTATCCTCACCGATATCCCTGCAGTGGCCACAACCATCGACTCAATAAAATGTGCCACGACCTCCGTTGGAGTAAGAGTTGGAGGTGGCAACGAGACAATCTCCGGAGCCGATAGTTGAAATGAAGTGAGTGGGAGGCCAAATGAGGATGAGGTAGCCACCACGGGAATGTCCGTGGCGCTTGGCCTTGTAACCTGTAATGATGAGGGAACCATTGTCATACCGGACAGTGCTGGTGGAGTGAGACGTACCACCCTCGAGCTCTCACCGGCTCCCGATCCTGCACCTATCCGTTCCCTGCTTGATCTCCGAATCAACTGTTGTACCTCTTCCTCGTAATCTGACTCGCTATTATCATCAGCTCTCTTTCTTTTCCCATGAGTCCGTTCATGTGTTACCAAAATCCGTCTCGCTTCGGCCAATTCATCATCAGAATCTGAGTCAGCCACCGTGGTAGCTGCCCTAGTAACATTCACACCCGAAGCTCGTTCAACCGAGACCTGTACATTCTCCTCTGGATCAACCATCTCCATGTCAAAAAATCCCTGACCGCCAAACTCTGCGTCAAGATCTATGTTCTCCTCCGGTGACACAACAGGAGCAGCATGTATAGCTTGAGGTGCTCCTGCCTGTTGTGGTGCCGGGTCCCGAAACTCGTCCCCACGAGCAGGCACATACCCCGGGTTGATCAAGTACCCGAATAGTGGAGGATGCCGAGGACGGAGCTCAGGTTTGCTCCTCGCACTGGAGGATCTGCATTGGGCAAAGATCCTTTTGCTCACACTTTCTACGTATCGGATTGGGCGGCGCTGAGGTAGCGTTGGAGCAACATGATTCAAGATCATTTGGAGAAATCTTGGATACATGATAAATCTCTCACGCGCCACCGCTCTTCGTTGTCGATCGATCTCGTAGAAGACCATCTGACTAAAGCTGTAACGCTTGTTATAAGTCAGAGCAGTCATAGCCGACTGCATGGTCGCGCCCATGGCATCAGTACCCGCCTTTCTCCCTGACATGCAAACAATCATGACATGCATGAGAAAGCGCCACTGGTCAAGCAGAAACCCCTTTCTTCTCTGCGTATATCCCAAGGGACCTGAGTATCCCATCCTCAAAAACGCTCCATCACGGAAAGGAGCTACAAAATCTGTCGAGTCATCTCTTGTCTCATCTCCAAAACGTAAAGCCGCCCGGATTTGTTCAGATGAGAACTGAACAATGTGATTGTTGACTGTTGCTCACATCACTGGGGGCTCGACCCTACAATCATATTCCACGGTCTGCCAAAAATCCTCAATGTTTGGCAAGGATATTGGCAGTGTTGTCGTAATCGCGTGGAATATACGCGAGCGTAGTAGGAATGTGATGATTTCGCGGAAATCATCAACTCCGCTCGCCTCCGGGTCTAATGTTATATACATGTTGTGACCCGGGAAGAACTGTCTTTGGTTATCACCACCGTCATCACCGCCTGCACCACCTATAGCAGCCATATCTGCACCAAACAGACTAAGTTAGATAAGCGACAAAGTAAATCACAGGTTCGCCTGTTACCATGAGCAAAGTTGTGATCTTTTCTGTATAGGCGAAGTTAAAGGTGGGGCGAAGTTGGGAAACAACTTCGCTTCAACTTTAACTTCGTCTGTTAACTGTTAAGTAAAAAGGTCCAGGCGAAGTTAATGATAACTTCGCCTAACCACAACATCGCCTCATAATCTGTTTCAAAATTAATTATCAAGCGAAGTTAAACCTCAGGCGAAGTTACGGATAACTTCGCCTAAACTGTAACTTCGCCGAATATGAAACGGCATCAGTTAGGTTTATCGAACGACGTGATTTGGTCAATTTTGAGCTTGCGGATCTCGTAAAACATGATTTAATGACGATTTGGACGATTAGATTAATTATGAACACGTAAAGATACGTTTGAAAATCGGTTGTTAAGGGTTCGAAAAACGAGGACGTGAAACGGGTCGAATCGACCGATGATAAACGTTAATGAACATGATTAATCGATTCGATTACCCTACACACCTTTAAGCACGGATTAGAAACTGGAATAAGAACACAGATGAAGATCGATAAGTTCGCTGTGGGTTTAGAGGTTAAGTTCGCTTGATAAGTTCGCTGGGTTTTGAAAATAATGAACCTGTTTGACCTTTAATTTCCTTTATATAGGGTCAAAATTATACAGGCGAAGTTGTGGATAACTTCACCTATTGCAGGCGAAGTTATGGACAACTTCGCCGGTATTAAAATTTTCAAAACAAACCCCTATAATTTGAACAATTTGCAATTAAGTTTTAAAAACAACCTTTAAAGTGTTAAATGATACGATCAAGACCAAGTAACCAGGTATAAAATCATACAACTACATAAGTAGAAAAATTTTAAAATGAAAGAACACGGGATCAAATTTCAGTCTGGATAGGGACTACCATGTTTTAGGAAAGATCCGAACAGGAATCCTACTAACTACGTGACTGTCACATAGATCCGTGTTCAGCTGTATTATGACATAAAGAAACAGGTTGTAAGCAGGTAATTAACTTAAAATGGTTTTCATCGTTTCTGTGATACGGGTTCGGTTCAATTAAGCTCAAAACTTAAGTAGGCAACAACTCAGAGATTATGATGCCTCCTATCTATTCTTAAAGCGTATTTGGCTTTCCCCAAGTCACCCCGAGTTGACCTCGACCCGTAGTGTCTGATTAAATAGTAGGTACTCTTCGATCTTTGGACTCTTCTTCCCGTTCTCTATCTTGCATCTTGATTGAGAAGTCTTATCATTATGAACTCTATGATGTCTCAAGAACTCACATTTTTTTTTTAAGTATTTACACAACTTCAGATAAACTACTGCAAGTCCCGAATCTGGATCACTGCAGTTTCTTGACACGCTATCTTTACGGGAATCAGAACACTCACGGGCTCGTGTATGACTGGGTAATCAGTTTTCTGCCTATCATTCGGAAAGATATATATGGAGACATGCACAACTGTTAAGAAGTTTCCACGTAAAATCGAGTAGATTTAGTTAGTATCACTTCTACTTTTACGCACCATAAAAAGCTACCATGACATACAATGACTGTTCTAAAGTCTTTTAGGCCTAATAACTTCACTAGTTAAGCACACAGAATCAGTATATCTATCACTTTCCAAGGTTGGATCAATTTTCTGTTAAACATAGTAAAGGAACTTCTTACGAAGTAGTAGACTTGAAAAATAATTTCATCTCCCGGAAAAATTTTTAACTTCAATCGCCCCGATCAAATTGAAGTTTTCAGGTAAACGGCTAACCCGAAGATCCAATGGATCAGCTGGACCGACCACATACAAGTATGTGTCCTTCTAACTAAGTATGATCGACTAATTTTCAGCGAAAGAATAAAAACACATCATAAACCGCCCCGGTCACTTTCAGTCATCTGGTTAATGGCTATCCTTATATTCAACAAGTAGAAATGAGGACCAAACATATCCGAAGATATGTCTTCAAACTGAGGCAACCGACAAATTCTAAGCGATAGTGACGTTTTTTTTTTTTTTAATAAAGATAAAAACACGGTTACTCGGGATTGATCATCCCATTCAGCTCAACAAGGTTTTGAAATCTAGTTTTGTCAAACGCTTTCGTAAACATGTCAGCGAAATTATCTAGCGTATCAACCTTTTCGAGCACAATCAGTTTCTTCTCAGCACAATCCCGTATAAAATGATGACGGATGTCAATATGTTTAGTTTTACTGTGTTTTACTGGATTGTTAGTTACTGAGATAGCAGCAGTATTATCAATGCAAATAGGAGTATGAGTGAAATTCAGACCGTTATCGCGCAACTGTTGTTGAATCCAAAGAACCTGGGAGCAGCAGTTAGATGCTGCCATGTATTCTGCTTCACAGGTTGAAATCGCGACTGAGGTCTGCTTCTTGCATTGCCATGACACTAATCTGCCACCAAGAAACTGACATCCACCTGTAGTTGACTTCCGACTCTGATTGCACCCTCCATAATCAGAATCTGTGTAGGCGACCAACTCCAAGTCTCCTCCTCTCATGTACCACAACCCCAGCTTAGGCTTGCCTTTGAGATACCGTAGAATCCTCTTCGCACCCTTCAAGTGAGATTCCTATGCCATAACTCGGACTCCGATTCAATTGCTTTCGACAGAAGACACGATTCTTCTGTGGCCATCTTAGTCGACCTCATGTCCATTATATACGTATTCTTTTCTCTTGGAGCCTTCATAACAATCCAATCCTCTGGTATCTTGAAACCAGGATATAGCACGATCGCTTCATTCTTGGTGAAATGCACGGTGTAGTCTTTGTCACAAATCTGCGAAACACTCAGCAGATTGTGCTTCAGTTCTTCAACAAAATTTACTTTCTCTAACGTCATCTTTCCGTTAGTCACCGTCCCAATCCTGTAATCCTTCCACCGCTCTCTCCAGCGAAACTCACTCTTCCACCCTGAACAGGTTTCCAATCGTGTAACAAATTCTTGTTACCCGTCATGTGCCGGGAACAGCCGCTATCCACAACCCATTGATTGTTTGCAGCCCTGTTCAACTGTTCCTGCACGATTAAAGCAGATGATTAAAATCAGGGGACCCAAGACCTATTGGTCTTGGGTCGATACATCCCGTACCTTGGCTGTCCAAAGTTAGTTTCAGAATAATTCCTGTAAGTCCTAAAAGGATACCTTCTTGGAGTTTGATTATGAGGCCATCCAAACCTTCGAGAATTAAATGAATTATTACTTATGGTTTGGTTGTTAGCAGTGAAAAACTGAGATCTTTTTCTTTAAAAACCTGATTTAGTCCAATTTCTGGACTTTGATGAGTTTCAGTTTTACCACTATTGTAGTTACTGTTAGTTCTGTTTTCAGTTTTTGAAGGCCTCACACCTCCGAATCTCCGCTTTAGAGGGCAATCAGCAATTAGGTGTCCTAATTGATTACATCTGAAACAACTCCTGTGTTCAACTTTCTTTTCAACAGTTGTTTTAGATGATGAGGCTGCATTACTGCCCGTTTGTCTCACATATGGTGGGACATACGGGTTTAGTGGAGATTTCTTTCCAGTTGTTTTATTTTTCTCTCCACTTTTTGGTAACACTGCCTTTTCTTTTGTCTCACTCGACTCTGATGACTTGTCCGAGTTTGATGAGACAGGACTAGGAGCAGAAATTTTAACACTCGAACCAGGCTTACTTGTTTCGCCGTTACTAACTTCTGGTTCTTTACTAGTTACCTTAACCGGAACTGTCTGACTATAATTAACATCAACAGATTTCTGATTACTAGGATCATAAGTGTAATTATGATTGTAAGGTGGTGGAACTTCATGATAACCAATTCCTCCCCTTTTAACTGGGGAACCTTGATCACTAACGAGGTGATCAAGTATAGCGGTGGAATTTCTAAATTTCTCAAGTTTCCTGTTAAGTTCCACCACTTTCACCTGGTGATCAGCTATCTGTTTATCCCTTTCAGCTATTAGTTTGGTTTTCTCTTCTAACACTTCATAGCTCAGATCAATTACTTTAATTTTTTTAGCTAGATTTGCTTTAAGACTACTAATATCTTTTTCACTAACTTTTATTTTTTACTTTATAACTATTTTCTCTAGCTTTAGTGAAATGATGTTCTTCTTTTAAGGTTTTAAATTGAGCATCCAAACTAACATACTGATCAGTTATAGTTGTCAATTGTTCAGACAGATTTTCACATTTAGTGCAAGGGGGTTTAGTACTTACCTCGGTGAGCTGGTCTTTCACATCTGCCATGTAAGCTTCATTTTCGCCAGTCACTTTCTCACTATCTTCAGTTTCGATGTTCGCCAAATTGGCCTGTTCGAACACATCTTCAACATGCAGATTCCAGTTATACTCCCCATTCTGTCTGGAAATCATGGCTCTATTATCATTACCACCCCCATTCTGGTGTGTCGACCTGTTCTGACGACGTTCAACTCTCTCATTCGTGCACTCCTTCGCAAAGTGGCCATTCTGTTGACAGTTGTAACAGCGCACCTTTGACTTGTCAAAACCAGGTCTCTCACCAACAAACTTCCTTCCTGTCTTCTTCATAAACCTCTTAACCCTTCTCACAATCATAGCCATCTGCCACTGCAGATCCATCTCTTCCAGATCATCAGCATCTATCTGATCATAATCTTCATCCAATGTTGCAGGATCAACAATCTTACCTTGAATGTAATTTTCATACGAGGCAATGAAAGATGCATAGAGAGCAAACTGCTGTTCAGCAGATTTAACACTCATGGGCATCCTTGAGTAGTTGTTGTTCGAAACACTTGGGGTAAAACTACTCTTGGTTGCTTGAGGGTTAGAAGCATTCGATCCTCCAGCTACAAAGCACACATCACCATTCATGTTGAGAGATACATGACCTTCATGTGTTGAGTTAGCGCCCGACTCTCCCTTTGAGTAGTAAGCAGACGAATCAGACTTCGAACTTGAACTTGTATCAACCTTTGCACCATACATTCCTGGATCTTGAACCTGATCAGTAGGTGTCTCTTTTCGAACCATGTTTAGTTCAAAAGTTCGTAGCTTGTTAACTGCTGTTTCCAGGTCATAGTCGGCAAAGTCTTTGTCTTCTCTCATCAACACAGTGTACATCTCCCATTTCGGTGGGAGAGCATCAAGAAGCTTTTCAACAATTTCATCTTCTTTGTAAGCAATTGAATAATTGTTGAGTTCGGTCATCAGATGATAATATCTAGTGATGATATCATCAAGTGATTCATTCTTCAAATACTTGAAGACCGAGAACTGGGTTTTAAGTAGTTTAATTTTAGATGCACGGATTCCCACATTACCCTCAAACCGGTTTTCAAGCGCTTCCCAAAGCTCTCTAGCAGTTTTATACTTTCTGAAGGTGTGTAGAATCTCTTGTGGAAGAGCCATTGTAATCGCTGCATGAGCCTTGCTTTCAGCCTCATACATTTTCTTTTCTTCTTCTTCCATCTCTTTGTATTTCTTGATCTGATCACGACCCTCATACTCAGCAGTAGGTGGAATGTAACCATCTTGTATGCACACCCACATCTTAGCATCTTGGTACTTGACATATTGTTCAAACTGTAACATCCCGAAATTTCAAAGGTAATATTAATTATATTACTTATTAATAGATGGGAAGTTTACTCGGGTTATCAGGAAATAAATAAAAGAATAGGAGTTGGTATGGGTCGGGCTAGTGTCGGGTAATGGAAGTGGGTTATGGACTTGGGTTAATTGAGATAGGTTAAATGAGAATGGGATTTCAGGGATATAAATACCCCCAAAATCCCAAAATATCTCATTTCTCACCAAACTCCCTAACACACACTCCTTACACCCTCAAAACACACACATTCTAACCGATCTAGATTCGAAGCCGAGACCCGAGATTTGTTGATAGATCTGAGTTGGTAAGGTAAGAACTAATCTAACAAAGCTATTATTACTGAAAATGGTTAGGATTGGATGGGTTAACCGGACCCGAAACCCAACTGCCCAAATCGGACCCCTAAAACGTCGATTTTAGGCCGATTTGATGGTTGGGGTTTGTAGGCGCCGATCATACGGTTCCGTGGGTACCAAAATCGAGTTATTTGGCTAAGAAACGAAGGAGTTATGGGCAAACAGATCTGCAGCGCGACAACTTCGCCTGCAAGATTAAGTTCGTCTGATGAACTTCGCCTTCAAGCGTAACTTCGCCTTCAAGCGTAACTTCGCCTTCAAGCGTAACTTCGCCTAAGGATAACTTCGCCTACGGCCAAGTTCGCCTAAGGATAACTTCGCCTGAAGCCAAGTTCGCCTAAGGATAACTTCGCCTGAAGCCAAGTTCGCCTAAGGTTTAACTTCGCCTGAAGCCAAGTTCGCCTAAGGTTTAACTTCGCCTGAAGCCAAGTTCGCCTAAGGTTTAACTTCGCCTGAAGCCAAGTTCGCCCGAGGTTTAACTTCGCCTGAAGCCAAGTTCGCCCGAGGTTTAACTTCGCCTGAAGTGAGGTTCGTTTAGAAAATAAATTAAAAACCTAATGGAAAATGTGTTAAGGCAGTTATCGAAAATAAAATTTTTCCAAGCTGACCTGGCAGCTTAACCCCAGCCAGGGGCTCTGCCCCTTGGACCCCGCTAGGGGCTGCCGCCCCTAGAACCCCGCTACCAGGGGCGCTGCCCCCGGACCCCCGTTCGTTGTGGGTCATATAAAGATAGAAACGCAACATAAGTAGTAGTAGCTAATTGATACGTGTAAATATTATACAGTTAGCCGTGCACAGCTCAAGAGGGGAATAACTATTAACGGAGAGCGTAACAGTATTCAGGTGAGTTTCTAGCCCCATTTATGTGTTATGTTTTCGGGGCTGTGTGCATACTCGATGTGTTGTTAATACATTTATCCTAAGTGATAAGTGTATGCCATATGTGATATATGTGGTGGATATGAATGGTTGCTTGTCGGTACGCGAACGATCTTCGGATATTGCGCGTACTGTCAGGTCAAAAATAAAGGTACGAATATTATACATCGAAGATGTATGAACATTACAAATGAATACTTGTCGGGGCGTGAACGATTTTCGGATATTGCACGTATCGACAAGAGGTATGGTTGTTAAATGAATGATGTAAAGAACGCCTAGGGTGTTCTTATGCTATGATGTAATTATTGTATATGTGAAGTAGGTGTATACAGGTACACGAATGGTATGTGAGTTCTACGTTCGACATAGTAAGTTAGGATGGCAAATCCCTCTAGCTTTTGTCGGACATAGACTCGGCTGGTGATGGCGTAGTTAAGGACTGCGGGCCTTATACGTAAAGTAGATGATAGATGTAAACGTAGTTAAGGACTGCGGGCCTTATACGTAAAGTAGATGATAGATGTAAACGTAGATAGGGACGGTGGGCCTTATACGTGTTACAGATAATAGACGACAACGTAGTTAAGGACTGCGGACCTTATACGTATTATAGATAGGCATCAGCATAGGAAAGGACTGTGGACCTTATACGTGCTGTAGTTGTATTGTGGTAGCATAGGGGAGGACTGCGGACCTCGTACGTGCTATGGTTTAGGTTGCAACATAGGGGAGGACTGTGGACCTTGTACGTGTTGTGGATGTAGGATGGTATAGGGAAGGACTGCGGACCTTGCACGTACCATAAAGGGTGAACATAGGTAAGGACTGCGGACCTTTGTACGTGTTCACGACCTTGAGTACAGGTATAGACGGTGAACTATGAACGTACTCTCGGTAGACTGAGGTTAGTGATTGTAGATATGTATGTATGTATGGTAGCAAGTATGTAAGTAGAACAGAAGGGTAACTAGTGAAGTATGGATATGTATCTACGGATATGTATGTATGTGTATGTATTGTATGGCGTTCGATTAACTAGAACTCACTCAGCGTAGCTGACTTTTAGTATGCACGCAGGTGAGCTGATTACAGAGTTAGCATGAGGATGACACACGGCATGGATTGAACGGCTGGCATCTGAAGAAAGAAGTAAAGATGTTTTAAATATAAAGTTTTGTGTTATGGTATCAAAGAAAAGGTTTAACGTTTTGTAACAAATGATTGATGTTTTATATTCCGCGAAAAGTTTTAATAAACTCTGATTTGAAGAACTGTGTTTATGAGTAAACTCTGATTGTGTTTATGGTACTTGACATATTGTTCAAACCGATCTTTCCACGCTACATAATCGGTTTTCTTAAGCATCTTTGGTGCCTTTGTAGCTGAACCCGCTTCCACTTCCATCTTAACTAGTTCCGTAATGTTGATTGAAGACATCTTTCATGAAACACACAGAAACCCGAAAAATAAAAATTTTATTTTTAACAGTACTGTAGGCGAAGTTGTGGATAACTTCGCTTAAGTCTGAACTTCGCTGATTCTGAACTTCGCTTTCTTTTTAAATTCGCCTGATTCGGCGAACTTGTGAAGTAGGCGAAGTTGTGGGTAACTTCGCTGATATAGGTGAACTTGAGAAGGTAGGCGAAGTTGTGGATAACTTCGCTTAACCTTATATCTTCGCCGAAACCCTACGAACAGTGACGGCAACTTCGCCTGATGAACACGATGAATATGCAGGTTTGATTTCTGGATTTTACGAGGTTTGTGAAGGTGTTATGGGTTGTTTATGATTGTAGAAGGTGAGTAGGACACAAAAACTCAGAAAACTCGTCCCGCGAATAGTCGAACGGAACGATTTCTACACCCGCGTGATAATCCCGAACCACACAATCGAGCAAAAGCTCTGATACCAATTGTAGGTTCCCAGCCGGATCTACAACAGATATCTCGTTCTACGTAGGTGCGGAATCCCTACGTAAGACGTTACGAGCGTAGAAGACGATACGATTAAACACACGTTACAATAAACACAAACACGTTATATTGCAACCGGAAAACACGTGATATCTATCACTAATACTGGACTCGTTACACGTAAACTGAATACACTGATTGAATCCTTCTTTCTCTAAGCCGTAACCTAGGACATATATATCACGACAACTTCGCCTGGCATTTTCAGGCGAAGTTGTCACTAACTTCGCTTAGTTCACAAGTTCGCCTGTATCAGAGAACTTGTGAGCTAACTTCGCTTACATACAAACACAAATCCAAACGACTCGATTACAGACACTAGACACTGAACTACTGACATCATGTACCAACAGTTTTTACTGGGTGTCAAGGTTGGAAGTATTAAGTATCGAAGATATGCATAATCTATCCCATTTCACATTATGGAGTTTTGTTCTTTGTTTTTTTATACGGTCAATGAATCCTTTAAATGGGTTATTGATTAAATTTATCACATCAGGATACACTCGTCTTTTGATCCGGGAAAAAGTCTCTTCTAGTTCTAAGGCCAAAACCCGTGAACACTTGCTTGAAGGCATGACGGTGTGGTTAGATTAAACTCGTTCACTTCAAGGATCCAACTAGTGAAAATCACCTACTCGCCTAGTATCTCATCATCACTTAAATTGAACCTGATATATAACTAATAACATAATCACATGATCGATTCGAACAAGATCTCCAGTTTGAAAATCACCTACTCTTCTAGTATCTCCACTTTGTTTACATGGCTAGAATGAAGCTATGTAGATGTTCCTAACGGTTTATTATTTTAGATTAATGGTTTAAAATATCAAAGAAATCTGTTAATATATAATTAATAACATAATCACATGATCGATTCGAACTAGCA
The DNA here is from genome assembly GCF_021521415.1 of Bidens hawaiensis. Classification (NCBI taxonomy): domain Eukaryota; kingdom Viridiplantae; phylum Streptophyta; class Magnoliopsida; order Asterales; family Asteraceae; genus Bidens; species Bidens hawaiensis. Next base: position 67,784 of record NW_027491062.1, read on the forward strand.
CAATAACCAGTGGGAGATTATACACTTTTCTTTTCCTTAAATACACATATACCTGCACACACATAACCTGTTAGAATTAGTTTACATCACATTACCTTGCTACACAAGAACAAGAAGTCATACACATGAGTGAACTGCGGTTTTCGTCCCTGTGTTTGTCCAAATATGCGGTTTTAGTCTAATAGTTTCAAATTTGCGATTTTCGTCTATGTGGTTTCATTTCATTCGCAATTAAACCCGAATTCACTAACTCCGTTAAATCTGGTCGTTAAACCCATTAGCGTGTGTGTCCTTCACGCAAGGGACATTTTTGTCCTTTTTTTCCCAAATACACCCCAACCCTTCACGTGAGGAGACTTGTGAATTAGGACTGAGGTTTATTTGGGTAGAAAATGAACAAAACTTCCCTTTACATGAGAGACATGCTGATGGTCATGGGTTTAACGACCAAACTTAATGGGGTTAGTCAATTCGGGTTTAATTACAAGTGAAAATAAACCACAGGGACGAAATCACAAATTTGAAACTATTGAACTAAAATCGCAGATTTGAACAAACCACATGGATGAAAACCACAGTTTACTCCATACACCGTTACCCGATTGATTGGCATGTATTTTAAAGATAGCAAAAACTATGTATGTGTGTATGATAAACAACAATCAAACTACCCGGATAAATTAACTAGATGATTATCAACATCAACCAAAAAGTTGTACACAAAAGCAAAAAAAGACAACACAGTATAAAAAACATGTACATCAAATAGCAGACGCTGCTACACAAAATATGGTATTATAAATATATAAGAAAAGAAACTACCTATGATGGATAAACTGAATATAACAAAGCTTGATGGATGTTTAAGATAACAAAATGAAAATTTAATCAAAATTTTGAACTGACCTTCAAAATCGTTAGTCGGTATGCCGCTTGAGTGAGCATGATTTGTAGTTGATTCATTATCCATTGCACCTAGTTAGATACCTATAGAAAAAAGGAGATCAAGTGATCATATAATGATACTAATCTATTTGTTGGTGCATTTTGTGACCGTCGCTATGCAATTCTGTTCAGCGGAAATGAAGTACGAAGTTAGAACAACTTCTCCATAGGCGAAGTTGTAACAACTTCTGCCATAGGCGAAGTTAGAACAACTTCGCCTTAGGCGAAGTTGTAACAACTTCGCCTACAGGCCCAAGCCCGTGAAGTTGTTTATATATATGTGTGTGTCTTGGTTAGGTTTGAGTATCCAGAAAATTAGAGTGTTTTGTGATCAGTTTATTTGTCTAGAGAGAAACCGAGAGGGAGAGTCGTGTGGGACGGCCCGAGGTAGAGCTCACCTCGGGTCGGCCGTCATTTGTTTTCGTGTTTGGTATGTAATGTGTTTCGGTTATTATATAAATGATCTGCAGATGTGTTTATCCCATTCGTGTGTTTGTTCGTGTATGTGTTTGTGTGTAATTGTGTTCTTCATCTTCTACACCATTAAACGAGTCTAGGAGGATTCCGCACTCCTAGACCTCGTGCGGATCTCGTATCGATCGGCGACGCCCCGGGGGGACTTACAAGTGGTATCAGAGCCTTAGGTCTTATGCTATGGTTCGAGATCTGCGTTTTGGTGTTTCTGACACGTTTCTGATGCGTTTTTGGCCGAACAGCCGCCGCAGGCGAAGTTATGGGGTTCATGCGAAGTTGTCGCTTAAATTTTAGGGTTTAGGTGAATTTATCAGTCAGGCGAAGTTATGGACAGGCGAAGTTAAGGAGGGGCGAAGTTGACTTTTAGGCGAAGTTAAAAAAAAAAATTGTTTGGAGTTTTCGTCTGTATGGCCAGGTGTACACGATTATTGTGAGACCGAAGACGTTGTTTCGTCAATGAGTGAAACTTGTTATCTCTTGGTCTTACGTGTGAACAAATACGTGTCAACTCTGGATATGGAGTTGAGGTTGTGAATGGGATATTGATTGAAACTGGATATTGACACATATTTGGGTGTTTGTGGGCAATGAAATAGTTGTTGTTCGAGGTTGACCAACTGAAGAAAGTCAAATTGAACTGAAGGTTTTCGTCATTACTGGATTGCGGTCAGAGCATATTATTTATGTTATTTTTAAGGCGTTCGAGAATTGGATCCTGAAACGTGATGCTTATTTATTAAAGTGAAAATTCTGGAACAAGTTGGATTTAATCTGGAATTAAAGTGTTTATGTTCTTGATCGTTATCCCTGGTGATTGAAGATGCTTCGGATTAATTAATGGTCATGTGTGTTAGATTCTGTCAAGGTGGTTTTGTGATGAAATTGATCACTTGATGTTGAGTAGTTGAAGATTAAACCTTATCGTATGCCGACGTGTTGGTGAAGTTGTGGAGGGAGCCCAACTTCACGTGTTGTAAAGTCAGAAGGACTCACGTGATTGGTTGATATGATCAATTAGGCACGGGGATGCATGCATTTCAAAGACCTCAATCTATATAGTCGGAGAAGCTTACACTGAAGGGGAGATCTGATATGGAAGACGCTGGGTGATTGGTAGATTTGTGAAGCTACAAGACAGTTTCAGACACGACTGGTTGAAGAGCAAACAGAAGATCATCAGTTAAGAGGGAGTCTGTTGGTGCATGTTTTGTAACAGATGATCTTTTGTGTTTGTTAGAATTGAGAGCTACGGTCAAAGGGGAGTCTGTTGGTGCGTTTTGTGACCGTCGCTATGCAATTCTGTTCAGCGGAAACGAAGTACGAAGTTAGAACAACTTCGCCATAGGCGAAGTTGTAACAACTTCTGCCATAGGCGAAGTTAGAACAACTTCGCCTTAGGCGAAGTTGTAATAACTTCGCCTACAGGCCCAAGCCCGTGAAGTTTTTTTTATATATATATATATATATGTGTCTTGGTTAGGTTTGAGTATCCAGAAAATTAGAGTGTTTTGTGATCAGTTTATTTGTCTAGAGAGAAACCGAGAGGGAGAGTCGTGTGGGACGGCCCGAGGTAGAGCTCACCTCGGGTCGGCCGTCATTTGTTTTCGTGTTTGGTATGTAATGTGTTTCGGTTATTATATAAATGATCTGCAGATGTGTTTATCCCATTCGTGTGTTTGTTCGTGTATGTGTTTGTGTGTAATTGTGTTCTTCGTCTTCTACACCATTAAACGAGTCTAGGAGGATTCCGCACTCCTAGACCTCGTGCGGATCTCGTATCGATCGGCTACGCCCCAGGGGGACTTACACTAATTGTGGTTGCATTCTCAGTTAAACATCTAATACTTAATTAATTTGTTCTATTATTAAAAAAAGATTAAACCTAAAATATAGTCAGAACTTAGCAAACGGGAATTCAATTGAAATCACACCAAACAATAATAAAATACACATTAAATATATAATAATTGATAATTCTATATAATCAAGTTAAAGGTACTACAATAAAACCATTTTATTATATTCAACCCTAAACATAAAAACTAAAACTTGCAAGATATACCGGTGAATATAAAATTGAAATTGATATACAGGAATTGAATGGAACCTGAATCTAATGCGTTTGATTAGATGTTGTAACACCCCAAAATATTATATTAATCGTATCGAGTATGAAACATGAAAAGTTTGAAATACGTAACTAGGATAATATTCAACCTAGTTAGTACTTAAGTTAATAATGGTGAAATATTTATATATTTCAAAAAAGTCTTAAACTAGATAACTTATTAATCATGAAGGGTTGAAGTTGTCAAGTTGGAAAGTATAAACATCAAAAGAGAAAATAAAACTAAAGACACACACACACCCGATCATCAGGGAGAACAAGAAGGGAGAATCCCTTGTTCTTCAAATTCTTCAAATTGAAAGGCAAATTGGATGATAAAACCGTGCATGTGAGCAAGGTTGTGCTCAACTCAACTTGGTGAACATAAGGTATGTTCAAATATCTTCAATTGTGAATAATCTCAAGATTGGGAGAAAACTAGTTATGTTTAATAACCTAAAATTGAGCATGTGTATGTGTTAGAATCACCATATATAACTTGTATAAATTATGTTTAGTCTAGCTTTAAATGTTAAGATTATTGCTAGACTAAATGAAATTGTGTGGTTTAAACTTGTTGATGTTGAATAATAGAATTTGGATGAGGAGCATGGTAATTTATTTTTAGAACACTTATGTTTAAGGCTATGTTATTGAGCGCACACCAAGTGATTGATGAAATGCTCATATGAAAACTTGAATTGTGCAATATAGTATGAAATCCGTCACTTTTGACATATTTAAATAGTTATTTGCAGAGCGCGTATCTCAATCGTCGTTATAAGTTAGAGGACAAGCCTTATATCGTTGGAAAGGTCTATGTGTCTATTTCTATTCATATTTGATCATGAAAGTCTAAATAGGATCGGAAGTTGTCCAAAACAGTAGACCAAAGTGACTAGTCAAGATATAAAACGTGCAGACCGGAAATATTTATGTTTATGTCCTGATTTTGTAAAAATCATATAAAATCAAAGAAAAATAGTTATAGGGTATGCTTTATAGTCTTGAAAATTTATTTGAGTCCCCTACGATCCATATTTGAACATGTTGAACCAGTTCGAATGTTACATGGGTCAAAATGGCCGATTACAACAGCGATATAGGAAATCGCTGCACATTAATAAAGATATTAGTAATCGAGAAAACACATAAGATTGCATATACTTGCATTAGGCATGATGCATTAATTGTAGAGAACTAATAAAACTTCATGTGACATAATTAAAGTGTCAAAGGACTTGCAAATGGTTTGTATGAGTATTTACATCATTGTATGTAATGATTGGAGAATATACATACCTATGAGCAGTTTTGACTTTTAAAAGCGAAACTGACAAAAAAACTAGTGTTTTGATAAATTGGTATGTATGAGTCCATAGGATTATGTGGTCATGTTATATAATGACTAAGTGTATTGGTGGGAAAGTGTGGAACAGAGAAAGACCGGGGTGAGGTTAAGGCTATGAGGTGGGAGGATCTGAAAGAGTTAGTGATGAAGAGGTTTTGTGCTGATGCAGAAGTTGAAATGGCGGAGATGAAGTTTCTGAGTCTGAAGACTGGTAAGATGACAAACCGTGAGTATACCACTGAATTCAACCGAATGTTTAGGTTGATGCCTGATATGGTTGACACTGAGGGTAAGAGAATCAAGTGCTATGTTAGAGGACTTCCGCAGAACGTCCGCACGTTAGTCAAGGCAAATAAACCTGCTACGTTTGACTCAGCAGTGGAACTCGCTGAGCCACTTGGCTGCGGATGATGTTGTGGTGGTGGATGAGGGAAAGGATAAGAAGTGGGTCAATCATGCTAAGCAACCCGGTACTCAGTTATGGAACTCCAAGGACAAGGAACAAAAAGTGTGGGAAGTTGTGTAAGACTTGTGGCAAGATACACGGTAGTGAGTGTAGATGGAGTAAGGGTTCAGACGTTTTCTATAAGTGTGAGAAGAGTCATGCTGGTGAGTGAAAGTTTGGTACGAATGCTTGTTACAAGTGCGGAAAGGTGGGGCATTATACTCCAGATTGTACTGCAAAAACCCGCATGTTACAAGTGCGGTAAGACGGGTCACTTTGCTAGGGATTGCAAGGAAACAGAGGCGGAAGGTGCGAAAGAGTAAGGACTTAGAAAACTACAGAGAGGAGCGCTCGATGAAGGAATAATTGCTTACGTAATAGTCTTATTTGCTTTTAAATATGATTGCCTAAGAACTTGTTTTGTGTTAAGGTTTAAAATTATGCTTATCTATGACGTGTAATATATTGAGTTTGGTTATGAATGATTATTTATGTTGTGATGAAATGTCGTTATAGACAATAGTGTTACACGGTACGAAACAAGGTCCCTTAGAAGGACGAGACAAGACTTGTAACATCGACGGTCTCATGGACAGGCTACCTTAAATAGCTAAAGCACATGAACACAGCTCGGTGACTGCAAGTCAGGAGTAAGAAGGAAAACCCAGAAAGCAAAGACGATCCAAGAAAGTACGTGAATACGAGAAGTGTTCCTCCTACAAGGAATAAGCTAGGTTTCGGGGACGAAACCACTTTATGGAGGGAAGACTTGTAACATCTCGGAATTCCGAAGCTAATATTTTAAATATTAATTGTGTCGAGAGAAATAATTGAGTTACTGGAGTAATAATAATAATAATAAAATATGAAAGGATAAGTAGGCATTGTACATGGTAGAGGTGCACAAAAAAACCGGTTCCGGAACCTAACTGGTGGAACCGAACCGGAACCGGTTCCAGTTCCTACCCGGTTGGCCCAATACCCGGTTTGGGCATTTTTGTACCCGAAAATCGTCCCCGGTTCTCCTATTTGTATGTCCCCATCGGTTCCAACCCAGTTCCTACCCGGTTCTTAATTATAACCGGTTCGGTTCCTACCCGAAAAAACCGGTTCCGGCGGGTTTTTTTTTATTAGCCAAACATTGGTCAAATTAGCCGTTGGAACTGGTTCCAAAGGTAATTTAGCCGTTGGAACCGGTTTTTGAGAGAGAATAGAGCCGTTGTAACCGGTTCCAACGGTAATATAGCCGTTGGAACCGGTTTTTGATGCGCGAAACCTATATATAACTTGTTTTCCACCACTTGTTTCACCACCAAACTCAAAAACAAACTAAAATACTACTCCTTTAGCAAACCCGTTCCGTTACCCGACCATCCAACTAAATATTATTATGGCACCCATCAAAAAAACTAACAAGAAGGCTAAGAAGAGTGTTTTTGTTGCCCCCGTTCCTGTTACGGAGGACCCAAGGGTTGTTACGGTAATCAACCATAACCGCAACGAAGACATATGGAAGAATTGGGATTTGATTGTGGATGACGAAGGTTATCAAAAGGCTCGTTGCAAACTATGTGGTTCACTATTAAAGCACGATTCCAAATCTACTTTGAGAAAGCACATCGAGAAGCCATATTGCAAGGCGTTGAAAGGGATTGGCGCGACCGATCAAATTGACTTGGGTAAAGATGGTACACTATTTCGTTACAACACGACTCAAGTTCAAGATAGAATGACAAAGTTCGTTATTCAACGAGGTTTGCCGTTTAACCACTTTGATGACCCGGATTTGACGTCGTTGATTTGCGAAACTCTACAACCGCGATACACACATGTAAGTCGTACTACCTTAAGACGTCATTGTATCAGGTTGTGGGAGTGTGCTACAAAAGAGTTAATCGAGTCTTTTCATTCTTTAAAAGCCATGGTTAGTTTAGCTACCGATGTTTGGTCGGCACCACACGGGTTGCCCGAATCATACATATGTGTTACCGCTCATTTGGTTGATCCGGTGACATGGCAACTGATGAAACGAACCATAGGTTTTGAAAACTTCCCGTACCCACATACCGCTGAAAAATTGTTTGACTTGCTTGATGAAGTTATAACGACTTACAATTTGAGAAATAAAATATTTTCGATTTCGTTTGACAATGCATCAAACAATACTAAGGCGGCCGAAAAAATTATCATTAAATATTCACCACCTTGTTTCGGGGATTTTTTTCATGTTCGATGTGTTGCACATATCATCAACTTGGTTGTTCAAAAAGGTCTTGACAATGAAAACATTTGTGACGATTTAAAATTCTTTAGACTTATGTTACAAGATGTCTTCAAAAGTGGTAAAAGAAGACATCTTCAATATAAGAACTATTGCAAGTCGGTTGAAAGAAAGTATTTGGGGCCGAATTGGGACGTTCCAACCCGTTGGAACTCAACTTGTCATATGTTAAAGTGTGCTTTTGCCCAACGCCAAACTTTACAAGCTTTTCATAACAATCTTGTTGAAGAACGCGAGGCCGATATGTTTCCGGAAAGTGTTTGGGTCCAAGTCGGTTATTTGTTGGAGTATCTTGACGTGTTCAAAAAGTCAACAACAAAATTATCGGGAGTCTATTACCCTACTAGTTGTTGGGTTTTGCAAGAATTGTACTATATGTCTTGTGTTTTTAAAAGCTTTGCGGAGAAGAACAAACTCTTCAAGAATATTGTTGCGGTGATGAAGGAAAAGTTCATAAAATATTTTGAAAACATACCGCCGGTCTTTACTTGTGCCGCCGCATTAAACCCCTATTGGAATGTTAATGGGGTTGAGACAACTATTGAGGAAATATTCGACAACTTAGGTATGCACGAGATCGACCCGAAGTTGTCGACGGAAGTGAATGAAAAGTTCAACAAAAACCTTCAAGACCTTTATGACCATTATTTTCAAATGTATGGTCCAAGCACGAGATCGTCTTTTGTGAAAAAAACAACAACTAGTAGGCCGTGCAATGACCCACTTATAAACTTGATGAATGGGATTCGTGAATCGGCATCTAAGAGGCAAAGAGGAAACACACCAACTAGCTAACTTGGTCGATATAGTGGAGCAAACTATGTTGAGGGCGCAACGGTCGACGAAATTCGCAATATTGATTTGTTGGCTTGGTGGAAAGGTAAACAAAACGAATTTCCCATTCTATCCGCCATGGCTCGTGATTTGCTTGCCGTACAAGCCTCAACGGTTGCTTCCGAATCGGTTTTTTCTCTTAGTGGGAGGGTGTTATCTATGCGAAGAACAAAATTAACTCCCGAGTCTCTAGAGGTTTGCATTTGCCTAAAGGACCATTTGGATGCGGTGGATTGTGTACAACACAATGCGAACTTTGAAGACGAAATACCAATAGAGCGTCATATTCATGATGAGGAGGCGGAGGACGGGGTTTCTTCCGATAACGAAGACGATGGTGAAGACGAAGAAGAGTTGTAATTTGTGTTTTTTATTTGTTTTAGTAAAATTATTTGTAACTTGTTCAACTAATATTTAGTTTTGATTTGTTTAATTATAATTACTTTTGTTACTCATGATTAATTTTTTGTACTTTTTTAATAACGACGAACATTTTATTTATTTAAACAATAACTATTACAAACATTATTAAAACATAAACGATACTAAACATAACAACTAAAACTTAAAAAACAAAGTCCGTCGTTTTAATTCGGGAATACTTATTTTTGGGTTGTAGAGCCAGACGATTCTCCCACTTCCGCTTTTTTAGCATCCAAACTTCTTTTCTCTCGACAATACTTATTCGTATGTTTTCGTAATGTCGAGTTGGACGCTGCTTTAAGAAACTTCGAGCAATATTTGCAACGTGCCATCTCATGTGAGTCGGTCATTAGACACAAATCGTAATGAACCCAAACATCGGGGCATCTTGTTGTTTCTATCACCATAACAACGTCGTCATTAGTTGCCATTTGTTGTCGGTTTAAGCTTAATTGTGTTTTGGAGTGTGTTTTATAGTTTTGGAAGTGGTTTAACAAGTACACACTCATACATTGGTATTTATAGAATGAAAAATGGCTAAATATAGTAATAAAACCGGTTCCAACGGTCAAAAACGGCTATATAGCCATTGGAACCGGTTTCTAACGGCTATATTGTTTGAATTTCAAAAAAAACCGGTGGAACCGGTTTTTACGTAATAACCAGTCCGGTTCCAACCCTACCCGGTTCCTAAAAGTTTGCATTTCTGGGCATCGGTTCGGATCGGGAACCGAACCGGTTCTTGACTGGAACCGGTTTCATTTTCTACCCGGTGTGAAAAAAACCGGTTCCGAACCGGTTCTGGTTTTCCACTTGAACCCGATTTGTGCACCTCTAGTACATGGGATTAGTTATGGACTAAAAGGGAAAGATGGGCCTTAGTTCCATGGGCTTAAGGGAGTATAAATACCCCCTTTAAACCCTAATCCTTTACATTTTCATCCATCTTATCTTTCAAGAATCTCTACGCACTCAAAACACACACACAAACCTCTCTTGAAGCCGTGAGCAAGAAATGAGAGATTCAAGATCAAACCTAACCTAAATCTTGATAAATCTTTGATATACAAACAAGATACAAGATTCTGGTTCATCACCAAGCTAAACCATAACCTAAAAACGAGTAAAGGTACGTTCTTGATCTTTAAAGTTTATGTTTTTATGAACGGTTAGCCATGAAACTTAAACGTAGAGTAGATCGGGTATATACAAACCATAAAGTAGCGAACTTGATGTTAAAATGGACTTAACGAACTAATGGTCATGAGCAACTCGTTTAAGAAACCCTAGATCTAGTCTTAGACATAATTAGCCATAAAGATCCAAACTTTATGGTTACCCGAGTCAAGTTTTGGCCGAAACCGATTCGGGAAAACATTGAGGATTCCATACCAAGCCATAACAAGTTGTTAAGGCTAAGACGAGTGTGAAATAATGACGATAAAGACCAAATCGTGACCATTAAAGCTAAGGTCAGTCGATCACAATGGCATGAGTCGCTTACATGCCTTAACTCGCTTACAATACCTAAACTCGTTAACATTATGATCGATTACTTTTGAGTCGCTTACATTAAGACTCGCATACATTAGACTCGCATACAATAGAGTCGTTTACATTAAGACTCGCATACATTCAGACTCGCATACGTTAGACTCGCACACATTAGACTCGCATACAATAGATTCGCTGACATTAAGACCCGCATACATTCAGACTCGCATACATTAGACTCGCATACAATAGACTCGCTTACATTAAGACTCGCATACATTCAGACTCGCATACAATATAAACTTGCTTACAATGGCCTATCAATTACCATATAAACTCGCTTACAATGGCCTATCGATTATAATATAAACTCGTTTACAATGGCCTATCGATTACAATGATTCATTTGCTTACAGTGACTCATTAGATTACAATGCTTCATTAGATTACAATGATTCATTAGCTTACAATGACTCATTAGATTACAATGCTTCATTAGATTACAATGATTCATTAGCTTACAATGACTCATTAGATTACAATGATTACAATGCTTCAATGACTCATTAGAATACAATGCTTCATTAGATTACAACGATTCATTAGCTTACAATGACTCATTAGATTGCAATGATTCATTAGCTTACAATGACTCATTAGAATACAATGCTTCATTAGCTTACAATGACTCATTATATTACAACGATTCATTAGCTTAAAATGACTCATTAGATTACATCATTACAATGCTTCATTAGATTACAATGCTTCATTAGCTTACAATGATTCATTAGATTACAATGAATCATTAGCTTACAATGTGATCATTAGCTTACAATGTATCGGTAGATTACTATCTATCATTAGATTACAATCTATCATTAGATTACAATTCATGAATTAGATTACAATGTATCATTATACAAGGTATGAAAATATTCTAAGTAAATTATAATCTAAAACAAAACCGTTAGAATATACCAGACTTAGCCATTTTGGTTGAAATATGAATAATATGATAGAACAAGTATTGATGCATGTAATTAATATACAGTTAGCTGAGCTCAGTTAAGGAAAGGATCAACGATTAACGGAAAACGTAACAGAACCCAGGTGAGTTTCTAGCCCCAATACTTGTTATGTTTTTGAGGCTGTGTGCATACTCGATGTGATTATTTAATACACTTATCCTAAGAGATAAGTGTATGTCATATATGTGTTATGTTAAAGATATGAATGTTTGCTTGTCGGTACGTGAACGACTTTGGATATTGCATGACTTTCAGGTTATAATTACATATATGAATGTTATATATAATGTATGAATTATATATGTATGATATGAAGGAATATAAGGGATGGCTAGATACAGAAGAAAGGGACTGAGCCCTAATAATACTCAAGGCAGAAAGTGACTGAGCCCTAATAATACTCAAGGTAGAAAGGGACTGAGCCTAATAATACTCAAGGCAGAAAGCGACCGGAACCTAATAATATTCGAGGCAGAAAAGGGACCGAGCCCTATTAATACTCGAGGCAATAGGGTGTAATGCTCTTTAAAGCGTAGAAGTATGTTAAGTAAGATTGAATATAAAAGTATGAAAGAGAGGAAATAATGAAAGAAAGAAAGAAAGTATATAAGTATGTATGTATGAAAGAAAGGTAAGTAGATTAAGAATATAATATGTATCTTCGGATGCATATGAATGTAAATGTATTGTATGTTATCTGTATTAACTAGAACTCACTCTGCGTATCTGACTTTTAGTATGCACACAGGTGAGTAGAACGAGGCAGCTAGCTTGAGCGGGCACATGGTGGACACATAAGAGACTGGCATCCTAAGACTCAAGATGCATTAATGTTATTAACGTTTATTTTGAAAGATAAGAATGTTATTATGTTGGGCCACGGTTTGGTTAGACTGACGCATATCAAAAGACTATGACATGATCAAGACAAAAGAGAAATAATCTAGAAGAGTCGAAGTAATATACAAGATGGAATTTATGGATTGGAGCATGTAATACTGAAATCCCTATGGATTTCAGTTGGGATGGGCTAGCAATATAGAAATCATGTTAATTTCTGCTTGGGCTTAGTTGGGCTTGGTCATTAGGCCTCTTGTAAATGCTAACTATATAAAGCATGTCTTATTTGATAATTTGGTCAGCAGAACTATAGATCTCTCTAATACTTTCATAGCCACCATCCATAGAGCATAATATTATGTGTGAATCGGTTTATGTATTTGACGATTTATTTGATAATAGTATCGTATGCATTGAAACGATATTACTTCATTGGTCATTATATTTATATTGTTCTTCTATCTCGTTCATGAATCACCATGGTGTTAGGATTCCGCACTAACATCGTGTCTAGGTTGATATTATATTGTAGTGATCCAGATTCGGGACTTACATGTTAAAATATGTTCATGAAGTAATATGTAATATTTAACGAAAGGGTTATATTCGGCGAATGTTTTAATTAACTCTGATTTGTAAGAACTGTGTTTCTGAGTAAATCCGACGCTAAAGTAGGGCTACCGGGTTCGGAGCCTTACATAGACCAAGTCATAAAGGGGTACTATGGGTAAATTGGTGTTAAATCACTAACCCGTTGTAAGATTAAGATATAAAAAGGAGTGACCCAGAATGGATATACGTGTGAACGGGTCATACATGTTAAATGGTGATACTATCACCATTTGAAGTTAATGTATAATGCTTGTCCTGTTGAGAATTGTCCTACAGGTAAGCATGATGGTAATAGAATGCGTTGTCGAGTTATCTAAATGGAGTTACAAGGTATTGGTAACGTGCCACAACGTTGACCCTGCCAGGTACGTGAATTAAATCATGATGTCGGAAAATGTTAAAAAAATTACCAAAATGCTCTCGAGGCAATTGTATGATTGCATTTGATATTAACGGGTCGTCCAAGGCGTAAAGAGTCAAACGACAAGGTTAGTGTAGACATTGACTTAAAGATGAATAACGGGGTCGTGAAGATTAGATTTACGAACCATGAAATTACCGCCTACAATATGGTTGTAGTGGAAAAGGGTAACGAGATAACAGGGAAATGGGTGTAAATGGCCTGTTGGTGCCCGTGTACAATTACTGATTACGTTCTCATTGGTTTAATCTGTAATTTTAAACCGTTTAACTCGTACGATTAATCCGAATAAGTAAATTGTTGTATAAACGACTCATGGGGTCGTAGAGGCTAAGGTTTTGTGCATGAACGTGCAAATCCTAATTTTTTGTTGTAAATACTAAAACGACAAATTTAAAAGAAGGACAAAAGGGAGATAATACTAAGTGAGAACACTTAGACCCTTTTAATGTTTGAAAAGAAAAATTGTATAAAGACAATTATAGGGAAAGTATTAATGAATGGGTTAAGTATGCTTGTGTTTATTACAAGTAGATGTAAAGTATGTATGACTAATTGTTATGGTGAATTTCCATGACATGTTATAACCTAATTGAAGGACATGGATTGATGGTCAAGCTGTCGAAGAACTGAACACAACCGAACCAAACAAGCTTCCGCTATAATAATTCATTTTAGAAGACAAAGTCTAATATAGTCTTCGTATCATATAGATATAAAATTTGTAAAATTTCCATTACTAGTTATGTATTTCGTGTCATGTTATCACGTCATACGCAAAATTTTTAATTAGACCTGGTTTTTAAATCCTAACAAGTGTATGTTTACACCTAAAATTGTTATAAACGGGTTAGGGTCTTACATATGTATCTTCATGTTGTCATTCATATCGCATACTGAATTAATCATTGATGAAATCGATTTAGGGCAGAATAAAATTAGGCCTAACCGTCAATTGGTGAATATTAGAATCGAAATAGACATTTACAATTCAATATACTCTACAGTGGATATTGAATTAGCAATGGTGTTGCTTAAAATCTGTGATTGTGAAAGAGGTCGATATTTTTGTTCTTGAACGATTGATGTAGGAATAAACACATAATATTTACCAATAAAATAAAGAAATTTGAAACTCCCTGCAATCAATAATTACCAAATATATAAATAAGATAGATTACTAATATATCGTTATATATAATTTAAAGGAAAAAGAAAAAGAAAAATATGATTGGTTATAAATACTTTTCGCAATAAAAATACTTCTGAAATGAACCAAAACATATATATATATATATATATATGGTGCAATTACTGTACGCTAATGCCTTAACATACAATAAGTACGCGATACGCTCAAAGGCAAAAACCTAAAACGCTCATAAAAAACTAAAACACTCAGCTAAAAACCTAAAACGCTCAGAAAACGCTCAAAAATGGTTTTCGTGAAAATAGTGAAATATTGATCGATTAACCATCCAAAACTGTTTTTTTCGGTGAACCGATGATTAATTGGATATGTATTGACGATTCCGAGATGTTTGGATGTGATTTCATGGATCGATTTCGTGAAAAAATGGATTCGCGTACCTATTGTACGTTAAGGCATTATTGTATCGGATCTTTTCCATATATATATATATATATAGGGTAATGATCCTAAGAGAACCCTTTGAAAATTGAGAATTTTAAAAACCATTTTGGAACACTAAAAAAACCTTTAAAAAAGTTATAAAACAAAAAAGAACAAAAAATTTAAAAAAGTAAAAAAACCAAAATTCTTATAGTTCATTCCAGATTCATAAAAAAAACTTCGTATTATACACATGTGTATAATTTTATTTAATCTCTAGTTACGTAATGTACACATATGTACATTTCTCATTTACTTTAAATTGTACAAATGTGTATAATAAAAAAACATGTATGTACATATATAGACATATTATACATATACGTCTAATTTAGCAAAACCGAGACGTTTTTATTTATTTTTTATTTTTATATGAAACTAGGATGGTAAATAAGAATTTTGGTTTTTTTACTTTTTTTATTTTAGCTTTTTTTTTGTTTTATGATTTTTTTATTTTTGAGTTTTTTGTGGTCTAAATTGGTTCTCAAAGTTCTCAATTTCAAAATAGTTCTCACATGATCCCAATCATATATATATATATATATATAAGCCACTAGTTTTGTTTTATGTTTTAAATGCTTACATATAAATAAAGAAACTATAAACGCATTCTCTTTCTTCAATTAATATAACTAATAAATCATAATAGTTATCTATGTAATTAATATAACTAATCAAATTATTATAATTTAAAAATATTAAGAACTCATTTATTTTTATAACTTATTTTTTGTCTCTTGAATTTTTATCCTACACAAGTACAATTTATTCATACATTAAAATTTATTTCTATCCAAAACCAATATCTTCAAACTCAATATATTAATATCCATCAAAACGTACTTACATTGTGATGAATAATACAAAAACTATTTTACACGTGTTTGCATTAAATATCAACAAAAAAGATACAACCTACACAAAAACATATAACCTACACTTGTTCTAAAAAAAGAAAACATATAACCTACACACGAAAAACATATAACCTACACACGAAAATTTTATCTGACACAAATATAATTTATTCATGCATTAAAATTTCTTTTTATTTAAAACCAATTTTTTCCAACTCAACATATCAATATCCATCAATACGTAGTTACATTGTGATGAATAACACAAAAAACTATCTTACATATGTTTGCATTACATGTCAATAAAAATATACAAACTAAACAAAAACATATAACCTACACCATGTTGTAAGAACAAGAAAACATATAACCTACGCATGTGTAGGATATGTGTATCTTTGTGCAGTTTATATAATTGTTGATGTCGAATTACATATGTAAGTTGTATGCTTTTTTGTATGTTGTACGTTTTTATTGCTCAAAACAAGTGTAGGTTATATAATTTGTGTAGGTTGTATATTTATTATTAGTATTTAATGGACACATTTATATGATATTTATTTATTAATATTTATGACAATAATTTTTATAGGCTTATCAATTGAATATATATATATTATGTATTGATATTTATTGTTAACAACACGTTGATATATGCTAATAATTTGAGTGAAAAGAAATTATTTTTTTAATATAAAGAAATAGTATTATATGAATAGATTGTATTTTTGTTGGATAAAATGAAGAGGGTGTAAATAAAAAGTAATACTAAATTAGTGTTTTTATCTTTTTAATTATTATATTTAAATTAGTTAGATATATTAATTAGAGAGAGATTTATGATAGTTATATTAGTTGTATTGCATTTACATCTTTTTTATTTACTCTTAAATATTTAAAACCTAAAATAAAACTAGTAGCTCATATTCACTTCTCGCATTTCTCGCACTAATATCATTTCTCTCCTGAACTTATATGTATATATATATATATATACATATACATACACACACAATTACAAATTGGTTTTAACAATTTAGCTTAATGGTGTTATACCTTATGTTTTACATGTCATCTGTGTTTAATAATGTTGCACTTTATGCTTTAATAATAGTTTTTAATATTTTTTACCTTTCACTCTCATATTTTTACATATTTAATAATTTAACCTCCACACTTTGACATTTATACTTTTCATCTTTTACAAGTTTTCCGATTTACATTTTGGTCTATAATTTACAAGTTAACACGATGTAATGTGCGTGTGCTCCAACATTTTTATGCCTATTTTATCCCGTTTAACAACATTGTCGCATCATTCTCATCCTGGGTCAACTTAGCTATTGTTTCTTTGTTTATGTTTTATGTGCGTGATTCAACCTTTTTACATCTACTTTTCATATAATTTACTTTAATTTTTGTTTATTATTTATTTTCTGGTGTTGGTGGTGGTACGACATTGGTGCTATTTGGTACGGTTAGGTGGCCGCTGCAAAAAGTAGGATACCTAAACGGTTCAGTCATTAGGCATGGAAGAGGGGATGTTGACTAAAGGTGATGGTGATGGTGACGACGACTTCATATTTTCAAGTGAAACGGATAGGTGTTTCAATACTAGTTATATGTAAGGTAATGGTATGCGTAACGGGGTGAGGAGTTGGAGGCTTTGAGACTATAAATTTGGTGAACACCATTACACCTAGGCGACAAAGGGCAAAATGTGTGTGTGTGTGTGGGGGGGGGGGGGGGGTTCTTGTCATCACTTTTGTATTATTATTATTGTTTGTGTGTGTGATATAATATGATATTCAAATTACAAAATACTAATACAATATGAATATAATCATATAGAGATAGGATATTAGATGGAATTATTTTTTGTAACTTGACTTACCAAATATAAGAAAATACATCTTCTACTATAACGTACCTATCATTAAATAAATGGTAAAAGAAAAGAAAATTTGTGATTGGATAGATTTCTTTCTCACACTAAAACCATTTCTCTCCTGAAATTAATGTGTGGGTTACAACACCATTACACCCATAAACAAAAACTTATCATTTACTGATTGGCCGCTACATGGCACAGGTCGTCCCATTTTAGGCCACCCGTAGTGGGCGACCTTTTCCAGCGATATTTGGGCAATAGGGGCGAGAAGACCGTCCCCAACGAAATGTGGGGGGATAGGGGGGGGGGGGCAATTTGTCGCCGTGAGTATGTGTGTGTGTTGTGTGTATATATTATTATTATATGTTTGTGTGTGGTGTATATATATATGTATGTATGTATACGTATATGTATATATATTAGCCTACAACACCATTACATCCAAAAAACAAATTCATACCCTTTACTGACTTGGCGCCACGTGTAGAAATTCGCCCAATTTATAGCCCCTCCACTGCATAGCCTTATAGCTTATTCACTGCATATTGTCAGTGGCGAACCCAGGATTTTTGTTCAATGGGGTCCTATTTTTTCGGTGTTCGGATTTTTCGTATTGGTCGTTATTCGGGTCGGGTCGAGACGGGAAACACAATAAAAAATAATATCATAATAAAAAAAGTACGATCATTACTCGTTAGTAAATGCACAAAATATGATGTCATTAGAAACGTGAAAAAAAACATTACAAATATTTAATGTTGTTTTTTTACGACTTTTCATTTTTTTGAAAACAAACCATTACATCTTTGACCGAAACGTTGCAAGAAATTCTCTTTCAAGATAACAAATGTAAACATCGTTCATATAATAATCGCACGGCATCAAATAATGCATATCCATTAAATTAACAAAAACTCCTGTAGTTAGCTTGCAATCATGTTTTTTGTTATAAGTAACCTGCAATCATGTTTATGCAACATGCCCCATAGAGATAAGCATCTGAATCTATGATAGCATACTAAGCATTGGGCAATGCCACAGAATACATACAACTTTTTTTTTGTTATAGTGTTATTAAGTTGAATTAAAAGCAAAAAAAAAAAGAACAAAAAACAACATAAGGTAAGGGTTAAACCTGCAACCTAGCAGTTGTAAAAGAGTGTCGTTATCATCACACCAAAGTTAACATCAATAGTATGAGTTTTATCTATTAATTATTAACGGGTCCATGAAAAATTTAATATCTCCCATACAGTAAATTATTAAAAACACATTGATGCCTTGGACCCGATCCACATCATATGGGTCCGCGCCCCTGCATATTGTCTTGCATCGTTCAAAAAGGAAAGGACCACATGTCACCGTCACCACTTGCAAGGTAATTACCAATGTTCAAAGACTAACACTGCATTATTTAGTTTTTTATTTAAGGGATTAAAAAAAAAAAGATAAGAAAATTTTTTTTTTTCATTCTTGAGTTTTTTCATTAAAGGAAAAGAAAGGGAATGAAGGAAAAGTTAAACCTTTTTTCCTTCAAAACTTTCCTGCCAAATATGGCCGGATTGTGAAGGAAAGTTTATATCTCATTACCATATTACCAATTTACCCTATTTTAATTCTCTTTTCTATGTTACTATGAGGACATAATTGTAAAATTATAATTTTTTTTCCTATCTTTTCCTTCTAATCTAACTCAATAATGTAATAAACACTTTCTTTTCTTTTCTTTAATTTTAACTCGAGAATGCATTTTAAGTATATAATTTCTTTTCCTTTCTTCCTCCATCCAATCTTATCATTTCTTTTCCTTGTATTTTAAACCCGATAATACAGACCCACTTTAATAATTATTTCCCTACTTTAATTTACCTTAGCTTTTAATACTAAAAGACAATGTTTTCATTTTCAGACCTGACC
Organism: Bidens hawaiensis; assembly: GCF_021521415.1. Classification (NCBI taxonomy): domain Eukaryota; kingdom Viridiplantae; phylum Streptophyta; class Magnoliopsida; order Asterales; family Asteraceae; genus Bidens; species Bidens hawaiensis. Next base: position 87,340 of record NW_027491062.1, read on the forward strand.
CGGACGTCTTACCGGGTCAAAGGTCGGACCGACTCAGGAAGAAGAACTGGTGTTTGACCCGGATGGCGTCATAAATAATTTAAATATATTTTTATATATACATCCTATTTATATATACATATATAATTTATATATACCCCTACTAATAAAAGAAAATAATTATGACACATGACATTTTGAGATTAACTCTCACAATCAAATTCCCGTCAAATCACTTATCTTCTATTGATGGAAAAGAAAAAAAATATTGGTTCTAAATATATTATTTATTATAAATTCAACATACCGTATTAATTGGTCAATCTCCATTGATTGAATTATTAATGTCATAAATTATATTATAAACATGCTTAATATAAAAAAATTTATTAATATAATAATTACGTGTCTAAATATATTTTCATTAAAATTGAAATGTACATATAAATAAGTTTATGTTTAAAGAGTACATTAACATTCAATTTTTTGAGACATCTCCATATTAAAGAAAACTATAATAATTTTTTTTTATTTTTTTAACAAATATTTAGTCTTAAAAATCATAGACAAATTTTTCATTATTTATATTTATTATAAGACTATTGTGATAGTTGAACAATAGTGTGTTTATAAGGACAACATGAAAGCTGCTAAAAAATATTTGTTGTCGTTTTTGTCTATGGTCGGGTATGGAATGTATAACATTTTTGTGAAAAACTTTAGCTACATCTTTCATATCGAAAGATCTCATTATTTTAAATGTTGCTTCCAGTGGCATTGCTTCATTATTGTATACTGATGTTAGAACAACTCATTTTCAATTTAATATTCAAATATATTTGATGATATAAAACGACTATATTTGTAATACATTTTTTTACATAATATAAATAAACTTAATTATCTTTTTTTATTTGTATTAAATTATTCATTGTAATTTATCTTGTGTAATACACGAGTTTCTAAAGCTAGTTTATATATATATATAGGGTGAGGTTATTGTAAATGGTTAAGAGTGTCTAAAAAGTGTAGGAAGAAATCTGGAGCGTTGGATCTTAGCAATCAATTGTTAAGATGAAAAGTTAAGATAATTGGAGGTGTGTTTTATTTTAAAAGCCAAGAAAGATGTGTCAAAGGGCATAATCGTCGTCTCATGTGTTATATTATATATGGAAATATTTATTAAAACTTTAATTATCATATTTCATCCAAATTTAAAAACCTAATACAAAGAACATCCATGAACTACATTATGAACACCAATAATTAACACACTAACATGAATACATACTATACAGAAACCTTACCGAATTACTAAAAAACACATAACGTAAAACACACTAACTGAATTACCAGAAAAATACACTAGTTGAATTACCAGAAAAACACATTGAAGCACTTAAAAACACACTAGTTGAATTATTTATTGAACGTCAATAAATATGTTAATAGTTTTTCACTATTTTCTACAACCAATTATGCATCTTAAATGCCTAATCCCTTTTGATTTCAATGTCAACAGTGAAACTTGTTATAGATGTATGATTATGTTAAACGTTGGTGATATTAAACAAATTAAAAAAAAAAATAAGATCCACACAATTATGGGTATATATTAGTTACATCTTTTCCTAAATTAACTTAAAAACTTTGGACGATCATATCCCTATTAGTTATAATTCATCCAACGGTTCAAATCTTGTCCTACACTTCTCACGAAAGTTGGTCTTTTTATTATAACCTCCCTTATTGTATACCGATGTTAGAACAACTCATTTTCAATTTAATATTCAAATATATTTGATGATATAAAACGACTATATTTGTAATACATTTTTTACATAATATAAATAAACTTAATTATCTTTTTTTATTTGTATTAAATTATTCATTGTAATTTATACATTAATTTATCTTGTGTAATACACGAGTTTCTAAAGCTAGTTTATATATATATATATATATATATATATACACAAAATAATATTAAGCAACTTTCATGTCCATTTATAATTTTAATTTCACTATATATGATTTATATTTCAAGTAAGTTTGCATAAATTAAGGTTGGTTGGTTGATGTTTGTTAAGCCTTTCATCTAGTAAAGCTTCCAGCTTCGATTCCCAGTGCGAGCAAATCTTTTTTATTTAATAAAAACAAGACCTTACCGGTTCAACCGACGGTCCACTGGTTCCGGTCGGACCGTAAACCGCCAGATCCGGGCTGGTTGTTAGAAAACGGGTTATGCGTGTAAACCGGACTAGCTTGCCTGCCGGGTCCCGGTCAGACCGGCCGGTCCGGTTCGGGTTTCAGAACATTGCCAAAAGGGATACAATTATTATTATTATTTTTCCACGTACAATTATTGTCAATTTGGACCTTTCTCTTTTGTTTTTTACGTTTTAAATCTTTATTATCATAAATTTAGTTATGAATAACAACTCAACGATGCCGAAAAACGATAACTTTGTTTTAAGTGGTATCGGTTTTGCTATTCAAAAGGGGGGTAACGTCGCAACTTGTTACCCGCTTACATGTCCCTCTATTGTTATTGGATCTTTTATTTAAATAAATATCAGTTATTAAAGTTATGAACGGTACATATATTATTTGAAAAGATAAAATTGAATTAGTTTATAATAAGAAGCGTGATTATATAGGAATGATAAGAACGGTTTTAAATCATTGATTTTGGGTACGGATGATTAAGATTATTTTAGAGGAAAATCAAATATGAAATAAGGGGAATGACTATTTAAAATTTGAAAGTAGAAAAGTATATTTGTTAAACTTTCATCTTCACATGCAAAAGCACATGTCAATGTTCTGTACATTTTAAAACGCTACCAAGTTTGTTAATTACTATATTTCAATCAATGTGAGCCAATATCACTTGCAACTTGCAAAATAAATTTAACTTTGTAGGCATAGTTGAAGCTTATAAAGCTCCCACTTGAGTTTGTCCAGTTCACATTCCTCTCTAAATCATTTCGGGCTTATCGTCTCATCATTGGCCAGTGGTGCATTTTCAAGGTAATCTTCCGCTTAGTATCAATTCTTTTACTTGCATTTTGGGCAGCTTTCTTCTCATAATGTTCTATATATTATTATTTCTTCGTTAATTCTTTTCTGAAAAAGATATTACAATTACAGTTTCTAGTTTTGGGTTTTTGTTGTTAAGGTGTTGTCTTGTTAATGGTTCTCTGGAAAATGAGGCCGAGGTTTCAAAAACCGATGCTATATTTTTAATAATACAATTTGAAATCTAAACTTGGGATACACAGTAATAAAATGCTACTTAATTATGATTAAAGCTTCATGGTCAAATACAAATAAATCTTAACATAGGAAACCGGGTTAAACCAGCTCTGATGGAACTTGTTTCAGCGGCGTCATAACCGGCTAGTTGAACCCTAATCGTGTGTGTGTATACATACATACATATATATAAGAAGACTTTAAAATAAAATACACCACTAAAATAATACACTATACCATGTAAACAGGACATCATATAGGTTTTAGAAACTAACAATATCAATCACTAGATCCTAATCCAAAAATTCAGATCTATTCTTATGTTGAAGGTAATCTATATAAAACATATGTATCAGATAGGTAACAATATACGCAATACTTTTACTAATAAGTTACATATATCATACGTTATAAATGAGTGTAACTCACTTGATGAAAACCAAAATACTATAACAATTTTGTATATTTTTACTTTTATAATTTGAATATTTCACTTTTTTATACTTTGTACTATTGTATATTTTTATATATATATATATTTCACTTTCTTGTACTTTTGTACATTTTTATATGTTTACTTTTGTTCTCTCACCTTTTTCACTTTAGTAATCACTATAATTTTACTTTTGTACTCTAATATAATATAATATATATATATATATATATATATATGATGAGTATTATTACAGAACTTTTAAATTATTTAAAAACTTGAAAAAAAACCCTTAAAAACTAACGTTTTTTATAAAAATTTGTGTATGTTAATGTTCTTTGAGAGTAGTTTTATCATTTTTTATATCTATATCTATAATTACAATTTTGAAAATTAGTTTTTATATATATTCATGTTTTGTTTTACACCTATGTAAATTTGTTAGTACATAAATTTTACATGCATGTAAACTTGTGAATAATATATGTAATAAAAAATTTTATATAAAATATGATAAACTACTATCAAATAATGTTAATATATAAAAAAAAATTAAAAAATTGTTTAGTTTGTAAGGGTTCCTTAGAGTTCTTAACTATTTTAGAGTTCTTAAATGATACAAACCATATATATATATATACTTTTAAAACATTTTTAATTGTTTTAAAAAAGTAGTCTAACAGATTTCAACCATATTAAAGATTATAAACGAAACATCTGTTATCGTTTTTGAGGTATATATTAGGAATGCAACATGTGTTATATTACACGTAGTTGAAGATTTCTTAAGTACTAAAGTACTTCTAAGTTTCTTTTTCCCGTTTCCGGATTTCAAAGTGAAGAGATTTGGAGATAAAGTTGAATATCGATAGGTTCAAATTGAGAAAGAATAAACGTGCAAGATTTGTGATCGATCTAGGTTAAACTATAAAGAGAAAAGAAATAATAAATTATATCTAGGATTTCAAATAAAAAATGTTACAAAGCATTGGTTAAAAAAATAAATAAAACCAAGATTCTTTCTCCTTCATCTCTCTTATCGGGCTGCCACAACACCTCCACCGACCGGAAACTTGCCTTACTTTTAATAAACTAAATCATTGGTGTTGAACATATTCGTCGGACTGCCACAACTGCTCCACCAAATGTTGGCCGTTGACCAGAAATCCCAACAACTACAAGTGTTTAATTACTTGATATATGTTCTTGGATTTTGAATTCTTCTAAACATGGATGAGGATGTCATTTCTTAGATCTTGAGATAAAAGAAAGAAGAGAGAGAAAGAAATGAGGAAAAAAGGATGATGGATCTTGGATAAGAGAGAGAATACAAAAATTCAAATTATAAAGAGAGAATGTGTGAGTTGAAATGATGGTTTGGCATGATTATTATTGATTAAAGACATAAAACAAAAAAATGTTTAATTATCTTTATTATTCTTTTAAGTAATATTTAATAAGTTTATATTACTTTTATTATTCTTTCAATCTTAACCATTCATCCATCAAGATCAAAAACTATTATAGAGTTTCAATGTTTTTTTCAACCGGAGTGAGTTTTCATTTTAACCTGCCCCCCCCTCCCCCAACACACACACACACACACACACACACCTATTTTAATAGCAGTGTAATATGTGGACACGTGTCGTTTTGTGGTTAAACCCCACAACTCTTTTTCCTAATAAACTAATAACCATGTCATAGATAAATAATATTCACTTTCTTTTTACACACAATTTATATTATATCTATATATTTTTTATAAAATAAACATTTACATATTACACTGCTATAAGTTGTTAGAATAAATTCTAAAAATACTTGGTGAAATCCAAAAATCAACAACACAATGTATTCTTTAAAGATTGAAAAGAATATAGTTTCAACTTTTATTATTAACATATTTTAATATGTATATTGTTGAAGATTGCAATAAAAAAATCGAATACGATTTCATTTTACGAAACAACTTTTAATCATTAAATTATAAATATATGCTTAATTGTTGATCCATATTTTAAAAAACCAATTCATTTATCTGTTGATTTTTTTTTTGTAAATTTACATATAAACTTATTTTTTCACTTAATTTAGTAAACTATATATATGTTAAAATGTAAGTATAATATATACTATTCACTTCATATATAATAAAGTTCATCATAGTTAGTATATTGTTTTTTTATCAATGATTGTTTCAGGTTTTTTTTTGTACAACTTAAATTTGATTGTTAAGGGTCTAAAGTCAGGAAATAGATTGTTTGGTACAAGTTAACAACAATTGGCTCAAAATTTGTTACGTGTTAAAAAGGGATAATCTGAGTATTTTTAAAAGTTTGAGAATATAAATAGATTTATCGTCAAATTTGTTACGGGGTCATAGTTTTGACTTGAAATTATCAAACAAATGAAAGTTAGAATTTTAAACATTTATATGGGTTTTGAATTTATTTTCAAGAACATTTTTTAAAATAATAAAAAGATTCAGGATTTGGCAATTTGAATTTTCCTTTAATGAGGATCAGAATGTAGTATGTGAAGCACGTCATACAATATTATGCACAAGTGAAGTAAAACATTCACAAAATTGAAATGGTTAATGTGTTAGTTTTAAGTGTTGTTATTATGGCAAAGTTGAGAAGTCTTCTTCGAAATTGGTTCATAACCGAAATCTTTTCATTTATACATATATGATACTGAGAATGAAATATCCATTATATGGAGCGTTCTCGGATATGTTTTTGACTTGCATTATTATTATTATTATTTTAAGTTCATTTTTCTTTTGAAAAAAAAATCATTTTGTGATATTAATAAAATCAGTTATGTACACATAGTATAGATATAAGCATAGATGCAAAAAAAATTTCATATACGCTATGTACTTATTTGCTTTATTTGTAAAAATTATTTGAGTGGTTCCATGTGTTATATGGTGTCACACCCTGCCATGGGGGGGCTGAGTGTTTCATGGACAAATTGGTATCAAATGTAAGCAGAGAAATATTATTGATTAAAAAAAATAAGTTTACAACGTTTGTACTATGTATTTAAGACAAGGTGTAACTCTACTACTATCTCTACTCTAACACTACTTCATTGTTCTTGTTCGGCATATGCCTCTAGCCTTAGGCATACTCATTACAATGCAAATCCAAATTGTTATCCACAAGGTACTCGAATGCATGCTAAAAAGCGTCAACTAAAAGTTGGTGAGTTCATGAGTTAAACTCACAAACACATATAAGAGTTTATTTATAAAAGTGCGCAAGTTTGCATCTATGTAAGTACAAAGCATGGTGCACATCAATCAAGCCCATAATCAATCCTGCATTCGATCATAAGCCTCCTCTCAACTTACAACCGAACGAAACCCGTCCCCGATTATTACTCTGACAAGCAATAACCCAAACGTTAAGTCATATGCCGCAACGGTCTGCAGACCTTAGTATGGTTTACCCGACATAGGGTCACTGTGTGTGGGGTCTCCCAAATAGTACTACCCATATGAGCTATAGGCTCACTCCCTGAGTTAATGATTGTGTAATACAAAGCGGGACAAAAACATGACAAAAAAGAGTTCTTGATAAACATCATACCAACAACAAAACAGTTCATAACATGTATCCAGCCCAAAAAGTTTAAGTAAAAGGGCAGCACGAAACTCACCTCGATCCGTATGCAATATGTGTAAATGAAAGACAGTCTTTGAGCTCGCAACTACGCTAACAACCACCAAGTACGCCTAGTATATATTAATCAACAATAAGTTATTGGACATCATAGTAAAATTCATTATTGGTATTATGTATTATTTAATTCTAAGTGCCGGCCAATGTGTTTGGTTCCTGGTGAATAAAGTTTCCTTTTTATGAAAAGTTTATACTCAATTAACTTAATTATATTGGTGTTTTGTGTTTATATATATAGTTCAACTTCCGGGAGTTTTAGTTACCATCTTTCATTTGCCGAGTTTGGATAAAGTGTTCATTTTTAGAATGTTCGGGTTTTCGGTTAGGTTTCGGGTTACAGTATAACCATAAAGGTTGAATATTTTATTCATACCAGGATAATAATGATTCTTGTTTAAAACTACCATATCTTGCCTTTACAAAGGTTGAAACTGACGGGTTATCACCGGTGTGGTCGGTTTTAACGTGTTGTAAGGCCCTGAGCCCGGGAAAGCACTGGATTTACTCATAAACTAACTTAGTCTGATACAACGGAAGCATATGCAATTTACAACAGAAGTTACAACTTTTACATAATAACTTCTTTCTCTAACAAATCTTCAGTATAGATAGCCTCGTACGCATTTCAAACTTGCCAAGTTATCGATCATACATGCATGCATACTAAAAGTCAGCTACACACTGAGTGATTCTAGCTTTATTCTTTGCACTTAAACAATTTCCATAAATATTCGTAGGAAGAACATTACATAATATCTATTAAAAGAACTGAAGAGGTATGTACCCGCCTCAACACCGAGCAAGGCGGGTCAACCCACAAGATAAACACATTATGAAGGCACAAAGCCAAAACCTATGCGCATGGCGCATACAAAACATGCTCAGGCATCATATGCCCAGGCACACATATGCTCGCGCATCACATATGCGCGCGGCGCATATCACATGCTCGTGCATATCACATCTGCCCAGGCACACATATGCTCGCGCATCACATATGCGCGCGGCGCACCAGCGCGCGGCGCATATCACATGCTCGTGCATATCACATCTGCGCATGAAATATCTGCGCGTGAGAATAAAGAGAAGACCTCGCGCATCCTCAGGATGGGCGCATATCACGCATGCACATAATCGACCTCGTCCTTATCCAAATCAGGATTAGGGCAACCTTGATTGTGCACGTCAGACAACCTTCCAGAAGGCATCTTTTTAAGGAATAAGAATATGCTGATGTTGACAGCTGCCAAATGAAAGGTCGACAACTCAGCATGACACATGTGCTACCACGTGATTACAACCAACGAGAAAGCGCCAGGTATCCCAGAGGACACGTGGCGCAGTGCGATTGGAGGAGGCCAACGAGGTTGAGCCTAATCAGTGGAAACCCTAGCACTATAAATACAGCATCAACTCCACTTTGATGGACACATTCATACTCAATCATGGACAGTTACAGACACATTGATTCACATTGAAGCATATTCAATCACACAATCATACAGAGTAACATACAGTATTCAGCTATTAAGCAATACTCTCCCAATTCCCTCACTCTCACATTATTATCTTCTCCTACACATACTTATTCTCATGCCGGAGGGTTACCCCAAAGAGGACCCCTCTGTCCCTTTCTGAGGGGTAAGTAACGGCGCTGTTCATTTTGTAGGTGGAAGAACACTGATCCAGAAGAACCATCGGTGAAATAGTATAATCACACCCGAGGAAAGTAGATCTGCTACCAGTGAGTAGATCCACGTTTCTTCATTGGCGCCATCCACTGTTACAAACGGCAATCAGATCTACATAAAAAAAATAAATCACCATGGTTTCTGGCGTTCGTAACGTTGATCAAGCTCTGGAGGATATTGAACGTGAGGGTGTTAACGACGGACAGCAGGTTCTAAGGGTTCCGCGTGATTCTACGCGTACCACCAGCAACCGTCCCTTCGTCACAACCCCTCACGGCCAGACTGAAACTCCTCCAGACGATCTCACGTTACAAAATATGGCCGGCGCGAAACTGAAAGGACCAATGGGTCCAGAAGAAGAAACAAATGATCCGAATTAATGGCTCATAAACGAGCAGCGGCGTCTGATGGAAAAGTACAATGAAATGGTCAAACAGAAGAAGCTAGCCGACCAAACACAAAGGCAAGCGTTTGATAAGCAGACTACAAAAAGGCCGCGCGCGCCGGAAGAAGGACATTCTGTTCACACTGCACACACTGAGTTCAGTGATGAAGAAGTGCATAGCATGAGGAAGACACGGGATACTCATGCAGGAGGCTCACAGCTCCGCGCGCCTGTGAACATGGCGCCTGGAGCCAGAGCAGATCTGGATCTGCACATGCCGTACAGCCCACCGGTCAGAGGGCAAGTGGACGTAACCACACCCTACAGACCAGCCATCTTGGTAAAACACTCAAAGTTTACTGCGCGCATCGCGCAGGCTCCCATCCAGCACAAGACCAAGATGCCAAGTGGTCTGGGCAAATATGATGGCACAACAGATCCAGATGACTTTTTGCAAGGTTTCTATAACACGGGAAACCTAGAGAGCTGGACGATGCCAACATGGTGTCATATGTTTGCTCGCTGCCTCACAGGCGCAGCGCGGGTATGGTTCGAGAGCTTGCCGACTGGGCAAATTGATGGGTTCGAGGAACTATTAGAAAAGTTCCAAGCCCACTTCGTACAGCAGCGCAGGCACACGCGCGATCCTGATGACATCATGCACTGCGTACGCAGGAATGATGAAACGATTGAAGATTACATCACTCGTTTCAATCAGGAGTCCCTGGCAATCGGGGGTATAACTGAGCAGCTCTTGCGCGTGGCCTTTATACAAGGCGCGCGCAGTGATCAATTACGACGAGCTCTCGTAAGCAAAGATGGCATGCCCACCACGTGGGCCAAGTTAATGGAGGCATCGCGAGTTTTCGCGAGAAATGAAAAACAGATTGCCCAAGATAGGGCAAGAGAAAGAGCGCATCAGGCTGAATCACCGCGCAGCAAAGAGAAGAGGGCCAAACAGAACTCTGTATGGTCCAGGTTGCAGCCAACAAGTTTTTCTTCAGCAGAAAAGCAAGCGCAACCAAGCTCACCCCAGCCCCAAAAAGATGTTCGTAATCGCGGGGATGGTGACAAGAGGGAGGGCGGCAGAGATCCTAGCAGACCTCTGCCAAGAATATGGACTCCACTCACTAAAACACCTTCACAGGTGTTAAGTACTGAGAATGTTCAATTCAAGCCCCCCAAGCAACTACACTACAAGGGACCGCAAAACAGTGGCAAATATTGTGAATTTCACAGGTCCCCGGGCCACAACACCGACGCATGCCATCATTTAAAGGATGCGATCGAGAAGGATGTAAAATCAGGCAGGCTGGCTCACTTGGTGAAAAACCAAAGAATAGAAGATGAGCAACCGGAAGGAGCCTCTTCCAGCAAGAAATACAAAAGAATCTGTGTGGCTGAGGGGGGACGACAAGGGCAGACGTCAAAAAAGAGAAGCGCGCAAATCCACGGAGATTGGCGCGAGCAGCAAGTCATCTTCCCAAGAATCAGGGGAGGCCCTTCAATAAGCAGTCCTCTCGTCATCACCACACACATTGCTCATTACGAAGTGTCAAAGGTCCTGGTGGACACTGGAAGCGAATCTGACATTATGTATGAGCAATGTTTCAGAAAGTTAGACCCGGCAGACCAAGCGCGGCTCGAAATTGTGAACGCACCAATCTGTGGTGTCTCAAATGAAATCATCCATCCCCTAGGCCAGATTCAGTTTGAACTAACTATGGGGGATGATGAGCACAAGCGAGCCGAAGTTGTCAACTTCTTGGTCTTGCCCACCACGTCATGCCACAATATGATCCTGGGTAGGGGAACGATTGCCCAATTTAATGCTGTACCGTCGCCAGCGCACGGCGCATTGGGGTTCCCTACACCAACAGGCGTAACATTTGTTTACCGCGATCATTTGTGCGCAGTGACAAGTACGCCGCGGGAAGGGAGAATGAAACTTCCAATGGCGGACAATGCGCCAGAGAAGTGGATTTTAAACCCAAAATTCCCAGAGCAAACGGTCACAATTGGCGCTACCATTTCAGACGAAACGAGATTGAGAATGAAAAAGTTGCTCACAAAATACACGTCGGTTTTCCCGTGGCAACACTCCGATATGACGGGGGTCCCGCGAGACTTGGCGCAACATTCTCTTAACACGTTCAAGTCGGTGGAGCCAATTGCTCAGAAAAAGAGAATCATGGGGGATGAAAAGGCGAAGGCCATGAATGAGCAAGTGGAGGACCTGTTGCGCGCAAACATCATCCGCCCGATCCGATACCAGACGTGGGTAGCCAATCCTGTGATGGTAAAGAAAAGCAACGGGTCATGGAGGATGTGTATTGACTTCAAGGACCTCAACAAAGCATGTCCGAAAGACTGTTACCCCCTCCCAAACATCGACGCAAAGGTGGACTCCGTGGCGCCATTCAAGCTCAAATGTTTCCTGGATGCCTACAAAGGCTATCACCAGATTCAAATGGCACCACAGGACGAAGACAAGACTGCCTTCAGAACCGACAAGGGTGTTTTTTGTTACACAAAAATGCCCTTTGGTTTAAAGAATGCGGGCGCAACCTATCAGAGACTTATGGATTCGGTTTTCAGTGAACAAATCGGAAGAAATCTAGAAGTCTACGTTGATGATTTGGTGATCAAGAGCAGGGAGGAGAGACAAATGCTCAAAGACATCGAGGAAACTCTTCAGCGCCTAACGGAAGTTAACATGAAGCTCAACCCGAGCAAATGTACTTTCGGCGCGGAAGAGGGGAAATTTCTTGGTGTAATGGTCACTAAGGATGGTTTCAAGGTGAACCCTGAAAAGGTGGAAGCCATCTTTGACATGCCTTCACCATCCACCATGAAAGAGGTTCAGAAGCTGAATGGTAGATTGGTGTCAATCAACAGGTTCCTAGCGAACCACGCCAGCAAATCTACTCCATTCGTTAACACTTTGAGGAATTGCTTGAAGAAGAGCCAATTCAAGTGGACGCCTGAGGCTGAGCAAGCTTTCAGTGAGATAAAAGAATGTTTCATAAAGCTGCCCGCGCTCACAGCTCCACTTCCTGGCGAAACCCTTACATTGTACTTGTCAGCTGGAGACCGCGCCATCGGTGCAGTATTATTGGTGGATCGCAAGGGGATCCAAACGCCAATATACTATGTGAGTCGGGTGCTGACAGACCCTGAGACGCGCTATTCCATCATGGAAAAGTTAGTTTTGTCACTAACACACGCGTCGCGCAAGCTTCACAGATACTTCAATGGTCATCCGATTGAAGTTCTGACAGGTTACAACATCCAGCAAGTCTTGCGACGCCCCGCGCTCTCCGGAAGGCTGACAAAGTGGGCGCTGGAATTGGGTGAACACACGATCACTTATAAGCCCCGTCCAGCAATAAAGGGTCAAGTTTTGGCGGATTTTATCACGGAAATCCCAGAGGGAAAGATTGAAGAAGCTCAGCGCGAGGTAGACCCTCCGCGAGCAAATGATGAAGAAGATGTTTGGAGGCTATTCACTGATGGAGCCTCCAACAGCGAAGGGTCCGGCGCAGGCCTCAAACTGGTGGACCCTGATAATCATGAATATACTTATGCTATTAGGTTGGACTTCAAGAGTACCAACAATGAGGCTGAGTATGAAGCCCTGCTGGCTGGTCTGCGCATTGCGCGCAAGTTTGGAGTTAAAAGGCTAGAGGCACATGTTGATTCTTACTTGGTAGCTGCACAGGTCAATGGCCTTTATGATGCCAAGGAGAACACCATGCCTCTATATCTAGAGCAGGCAAAAAAGCTCGTTGAGCAGTTTGACTTCTTCAAAATCATACACATCTCGCGCAGCGAAAACAAGTCCGCTGACGCGTTGAGTAAGATGGCATCAACTAATTTTGATCACTTTGCCAAAGATGTCAGGGTGGAAGTGATGAGCAACCCGTCAGTGCAAACGCAATCGGTCCTTGTAATTCATACAACCCCTTCATCCTGGATAACTCCAATAATGGAATTCCTGAAGGAGGGGACGTTACCGGACGATCGCGCACAGGCGAGAAAGATAAGACACAAGGCGCAGAACTATGAACTACTTGATGGTACATTATATCGACGCTCTTATCTTGGACCGCTCATGAAATGCCTGGATGCTGAAGAAGCAAGCTATGTGATTAGGGAGATTCACGAAGGAATCTGCGGCATACACGCTGGCCCGCGCATGGTGGTTGCCAAGGCAATGAGCTCGGGCTACTATTGGCCAGGCATGTACTTGGATGCGCTAAAAGAAATACAAAAATGCAAGGCATGTCAGAGCTACGCGCCAAACACCATGCGGCCAAAGAACAACTTGATTCCGGTGACCTCTGCATGGCCTTTCCACAAATGGGCCATTGATATCGTGGGGCCCCTGCCGCAAGCGCAAGGGCGGGTGAAATTTTTGGTAGTGGCGATAGACTATTTCACAAAATGGGTTGAGGCCAAGCCACTAGCAAAAATCACAGCTGAGGCGATGAAGCAATTTATCTGGAGCCACATCATTTGCCGTTTTGGCCTTCCTATGGAAATTGTGAGCGACAATGGCAAACAATTCACTGACAGGAAGATATCCAGCTGGCTCAAAGAATTGCACATCAACCAAATCTTCACTTCGGTCTACCACCCTCAGGGGAATGGCCAAGTGGAGCGCGCGAATCAAAGTTTGTTAAATGGGCTGAAGAAAAGGTTGGAGGGAGAATCCCATTCTTGGGTCGAAGAGTTACCTAATGTCCTGTGGGCGCACAGGACATTAAGCAAAACTAGCAATGGCGAATCCCCGTTCAGCCTAACCTATGGGACAGAGGCTATGATCCCAGAGAAATTGGATGCCCATCCCATAGGGTACTCATGATGAGCAAGACTAATAACGAGCGCGAAAGAAGATTGGACCTTAACTTGCTTGAAGGGCGCAGAGAAGCGGCTATCATCAATGAAGCCAGATACAAGAAAAAGCTGGAAAAATATTATAATCAGCGCGTTAAAGAGTGCCACTTCAAGAAAAATGATTTTGTCCTTCGAAACAATGAAGCTAGCCGCGCAATACCCCCAGGAAAAAGGTCCCCCAATTGGGAGGGACCTTATCAAATTTCAGAAGATTTGGGGAAAGGCGCGTACACTTTAAAAGATTTGAATGGAAAAAAGATACCGCGCGCGTGGAACGCGGCACAACTTAGAAAATGCTTCATGTAAAAGTTCAAATATGTAATCAAGGCTTTTAAGCCATCATGAATGATGATTCGCGCTATCTTTCAATATTTGTTCTATTACCTTTGCATACATGTTTCACACTTCCTTTATTAATTTGGAGCAATATGACAACACTATATTGACTTCAAAACGAAATAAAACGAAGTAAAACATACATGCGCGAGCCTTAGCTCAAACGCGTTAACGAGTCTTAACTCTAAAACGTCAGGGCCTTAGCCCAAACCTACGAGCCTTAGCTCAAACACGTTAATGAGTCTTAACTCTAAAAACGTCAGGGCCTTAGCCTAAAACAAAGAGCCTTAGCTCAAAACACTCACAAACATCCATCTTACATCCCGCGCAGCCTGATCATAAAAATCCTTAAACACAACTAAGGCAAAGTACATGCCATATCATAGTTGTTAAGGTCTCAGGTCGAGGTCGCGCGCGGAATCATAGTGGATATCTGAGTAACACATGCTGACATGTAATGGCTAAAACTCATACTTCCATATTAAAACCGCGCGACCTCGACGCGCAAAGAAGGAATTGAGAAAAGATATCGCGCATGTCAGCATAAACAAGATACTGCGAAACCACTTACAAAATAGGACTATGGTTAAGTGAATAATTTCCTTACAACCTTGTTCTTATTTTAACGTGCAAGCATATCTTATATCTATACAAGCAAACATGAAGAGATGAATGGAAATGCGCAAGATGTGAAAAAGGGAAAACAAGTTTCATTCCATAGCATTGAAATTTACAAGTATGATGGGTTACAAATTACAAGTATAAAAAATAAAAAAAAAAATTTGGAAAGATGAAGGGCTTCTCAGGTCTCCACGTCGACGTCAGCCACTTCATCACTCTCATCATCTCCCTCAGCATCCGGCGCGGCCCGCTCCTCATCTCCGAACTGACCATAGTCAAGTTCTTCCTCCTCAATGGAGTCTTCTATCACGACGGTGTCAGGAGCAGATTCTTTCGCCGCGCCAGAGCCGCTGGCAGGGGCAACATCCCCCGCGCCACCAGCCCTCTCGCATTCATCGAGCAACTTCTTTAGCGCGCCGAGGTCGGGCTGGTCAGCAAGCGCAGCTATCTGCAAATCATTAGAAAAGTATTGAGTACAAAACACTTGGAAAATTAATCAAGACAAACTCATTAAGGTCGAGGTACCTGCATAAGGATGGGGATGGGAGTATTCATATACTTCTCCCCCACAGCGGCCATGTCCGCGCAGGCCGCGTCGCTCTTGTAAGGGTACTCGGATGGGTTCTTCTTCAACATGCCATAATCATACCCATCCGTAAACCCTTCAGCTCGACCCACCAAGCGCGCGGCAGCATTGCAGTCCATCACAAGGGCCTGAAACTCGGCGGAATATTTCATCGCCAAAGCGCAACGAGTCATGCCTTGTGACACCAGCCATTGGCGATCCTGCGCGAGGCCAGCAACAGACGTCTCGAGGGCAGGAACCTGTGAGTTTAATAACTCAACAGTTTCCTTGGTCTTTTTTAGCTCCTCTTTATCAGACGCTGCTGCCGCCAAAATTTCTTCTTTCTCCGCCTGCGCAGCATCAAGTGCTTCCTGGCTGGACGCTGCCGTCGCCAAGGCCTCATCTCTATCGGCCTGCGCGGCCGCCAACTCCTTCTTCAGGCGCGCGACCTCACTCTCCAGTGATGATTTCTCAGTGATACTCTGGACGATAGCTTGGTCACGCGCCTCAGCCTGCTGTTCCAAGACACGCACTCTCCGCGCGTACTTGGCAACTTCGGCCTCCGCCACCTGCTGCTTCTCCCGCGCAGCCTGGAGCTCAGGCCCGCGCTTAATAAAGGCGGTGTTGGCACTTGCTCTATTTTCGCTGAGCTCCGCCTGGAGTTTCTCAGCTCGTGCGCGAGCATCAGAAAGGTTCCAGGCAGCCACCTTAGCCTCTTGCTGGGCTGCTACAAGAGCATCGCGTACTTTAATATAATCGCGATGAAGCTCTTGGGAGGCAGCAAAGAAAGCTGACCCAGCGAAAATGTGATCGTTGAGCAAGTCAGCGCGGGTGCGCTCCTCCTGATACCTCCTTTCAGTAGGAGGCACGGCATGAGCCCAGAAGTCCTCGCATACGCCCATGGATTGGAAGGAACTGTCTTCATTAATATTCCATCTCGGGCGATAAACGTGGTCACCTTCCTACAAAACACAAGAAATGTTCTAAGTCATAAAACATACTTATATGGAGGTACGCGCAGCGGAGCAACAAATTAAAACATACCTGCGGGGATGAAGCAGAAAAGTCAGCGCCAGCCCCACCAGAAGTCTGCGCTGCGAAGTCTTGTGGCATCGCAGGGCTGGCGCGGTCTCCCAAGGAGTCTTCAGCTTGAGCCCCCTCATCCTCCTCATCTTCTTCAATAGGCCTCTTCTCCTGCGACCTGGAGGGCTCCAAACCAGCCTCGCGGAGAGGGCTGCGCGTAGGAGGAGGCGAGGGAGGTCTCGACGCCGCCAGTTCGGCGCGCAATACGGCTTCCTGCTCCTTTGTAATCCCAATAAGGGGAGACTCAGCACTAGCAGGAGCAGGACCAGAACCAGCGGCGCCGGCAACGGCGCCAGGAGTGTCGCCAGCAACTTGTACGCCAGCTACAACTCCTATGAACAAACCAACAAGGAAAATTGGTTTACGACTGGATCCAAAAGAAAAAATTCAGGAGACAAATGTGCAAAACATACCTTGGCGCAATTCTGTTCGCGCGGCGAACATCGCCATAAAGTTCATTCTACCCTTTTCAGAGGGTAGAACAGGGGACTTTGAAGCAGCCCCCGGCGCAGCCTCAGCACCTTGTGGCGCATGCGGCTGATCTGCGACCGTCGCCGGTCCTGCGAACATTCAAAGGAGCAAAGGTTTAGTAATAATTCAATCAGATGAAGATAAGCAAAGTATACCTGTCGCAGGCGCGGCACTGCTTCTCTCTTCAGCCGCGCGAACGGAGGAGGTGACGCCACCATACCTCAAGTGGACAGGAGGTCTGCCCACTTTCACAGGCAGGGAAGCTAAAGAAACCTTGGTGGTAAACACCTCGGTTTCCGCAGGTCCCTTCGTTTGAGCATGGGGATGAGCGACAGGGGTGTCATCTTTCTTTTGTCTCTTACTGCCCCCTGCGCCAGATTTCCCCTTAGCTCTGCGCTTTAGTAGGGGCGCCTCCTCTTCCTCCTCCTCCTCCTCCTCCTCCTCCGCGAGCTCCAGCTCGTAGTTCTCCAGCGCATCTACAATACTTGCAACAGAACTGTTAATAAACTTTGGTATTCTAAAGGAATAAGCATAAGTGCGAAGGCTTACCAGGCGCGTCGCTATCAAAGTCAAATGCCAGATCGACAGGGATGAACATGTCATCGAAGCGATCTGGGAAGCCCACCTCCCCAGCGCCAAGCGCGACGGAGCCACCTTCCACTTGATCATCATAAGCGGCGTGGATATAATCCTTGGTGACTGCGCAAAAACAAGTCAAGTGATATCAGCAAAAAGAATTATGTTCGCGCAGAAAAAGAAATAAAGCAATGAAATAAACTTACACAACCCGTCGACTTGGATAACGGGCACAAGTGCGCTGTCGGTCCACAGCTTACTCATGCCGACCCCCACCAGCGCCTCCTCGCGAATTTTCTTGGCGGGGGATGGTTCGGTGGTCAGTTTCTTAACCCA
Source organism: Bidens hawaiensis (assembly GCF_021521415.1). NCBI lineage: Eukaryota > Viridiplantae > Streptophyta > Magnoliopsida > Asterales > Asteraceae > Bidens > Bidens hawaiensis. Next base: position 105,668 of record NW_027491062.1, read on the forward strand.
AGCGCCGGTTGGGTTCTTAATAACATCCGCATCCGCGGGCGCAGAATCGATCGCGCGCATCGTCATGCGGATGGGGATTACACTAGCCCTGATGTAGAAGAACCTCTCAGACCAGTCATGAAGGCTCTTGAATGACACGGTGCTGCACTTAACCTTCTGACTGCGAGGAATAAAGGAGATCCAAGAATCTTGGATCTTGGGCTTATAAAAAAATTGAAAGCGCCGAGGGGTGGGCTCCTCGCGCTGTGATTTGCACATGAACTCGAAATGAGTCATGCGCACGAGTCCAAACGGATGGACTTGGGATATATGAATCCCGAAAAAACGTAACACCGCGCCTACAAACCTTGTCATCGGAAGACGAAGGTTGCAGTGGGTGAAAAAATGGGTGTACAGTGAAATATAGCCGGGAGGCGGGTCCGCCGCCGTCTGCCCGGCCACAGGCAACATGCAGCCAAACACAGGGGGGAAACCCTGTGACGAGATGAGGCTGTCGAGATCGGCCTGCCTCAATTTGCAGGGGATTTCATTCCACCTTTTCGGGGCCTTGGTCTTCCCTACTTCCTCCGATGTGGTCTCAACAACCCTCTTCCCCTTGCCCTTCTGCTTCAATGTCGACATCACCACAGATTTCACACGGCGTCTTCGGGAGGCAATAGAGGTGATGGAGGGGTTAGAGGAGTCTGAACTATCAGACATACAACTGCAGCAGCAGATAATCGAGGATTCAAAACAATCAAAACACTCAAATCAGAATATGAAAGGCAGAAATTCGAAAATTAGCAACAATGAAGATGAAGATAAAAATTTTTTCCTAAGGGCCTGCTTTTATAGGCCCAGGAGAGAGAAAAGTGGTAACTGATCGGATTTCACGCGCCCCCACTCGCAGGTGCAAGCCAACGAGAGCGCGGCACGTGTCCCTAACACTGTTGAGGGGACATAAAAATGTAACCGACCTGCCACGGAACAGAGACGCGCCCCCACTCGCAGGTGCAAACCAATGCGAGCGCGACACGTGTTCTAGACAGCTGTGCGAGGGGACATGAAAGGCAACTGTAGCACCTCGAGCACACGAAACGTCTGACACGTTTACGGCGCACGTCACCACCAACCAACCACGTGTTTGGATCCTTCGTTTCAACCAAATGGATAGAACTTCGCGCAACGATGAAAACAACCAAGAAAACGACAAAACCCCTTTAAAAGACCAAATCAGTAAGTCAAATATCTATCTTACCGCGCTCGCGCGAGATAAGACATACATTAGACTGGGGGGGCTTGAAGAGGTATGTACCCGCCTCAACACCGAGCAAGGCGGGTCAACCCACAAGATAAACACATTATGAAGGCACAAAGCCAAAACCTATGCGCATGGCGCATACAAAACATGCTCAGGCATCATATGCCCAGGCACACATATGCTCGCGCATCACATATGCGCGCGGCGCATATCACATGCTCGTGCATATCACATCTGCCCAGGCACACATATGCTCGCGCATCACATATGCGCGCGGCGCACCAGCGCGCGGCGCATATCACATGCTCGTGCATATCACATCTGCGCATGAAATATCTGCGCGTGAGAATAAAGAGAAGACCTCGCGCATCCTCAGGATGGGCGCATATCACACATGCACATAATCGACCTCGTCCTTATCCAAATCAGGATTAGGGCAACCTTGATTGTGCACGTCAGACAACCTTCCAGAAGGCATCTTTTTAAGGAATAAGAATATGCTGATGTTGACAGCTGCCAAATGAAAGGTCGACAAGTCAGCATGACACATGTGCTACCACGTGATTACAACCAACGAGAAAGCGCCAGGTATCCCAGAGGACACGTGGCGCAGTGCGATTGGAGGAGGCCAACGAGGTTGAGCCTAATCAGTGGAAACCCTAGCACTATAAATACAGCATCAACTCCACTTTGATGGACACATTCATACTCAATCATGGACAGTTACAGACACATTGATTCACATTGAAGCATATTCAATCACACAATCATACAGAGTAACATACAGTATTCAGCTATTAAGCAATACTCTCCCAATTCCCTCACTCTCACATTATTATCTTCTCCTACACATACTTATTCTCACGCCGGAGGGTTACCCCAAAGAGGACCCCTCTGTCCCTTTCTGAGGGGTAAGTAACGGCGCTGTTCATTTTGTAGGTGGAAGAACACTGATCCAGAAGAACCATCGGTGAAATAGTATAATCACACCCGAGGAAAGTAGATCTGCTACCAGTGAGTAGATCCACGTTTATTCAAGAACATTTACTATTATCCATATAAGATACACATAACTAAAGAATATTGTGTATTATCCATAGAATGAACACTTTATATCATCCACAGAAGGAACGATGTGTATTATCCATAGAAGGAACACTATAATTATCCATAAAAGGTACAACATGTATTATCCATACAAGGAACAATGTTTATTATCCATACAAGGAACCTTATGTATTATCCATAGAAAGAACATCGTTTATTATCCATACAAGGAACATCTATTTAATTATATAATATTCATTTAAGGAACACTAACTATTATTCAGGTAAGGGACCTATACCAACAAGCTTGTACTTACTAGCATACATTAAACTCACACATTTTCTTTCACGACACGTGTAAAACCCGAAGGTTTGTTTACGCACCGACAACTTGTCCTTCATAACATTCAATATAAACACATAATATTTATATAACATATCATACCATATACTTCATAAACTTAAAGCCAGGTATATCAATCTTTTTTCCTACGTGTATGCATACAACCCCAAAACGTTTAAAAGGAAAAGGGGGCTTGAAACTCACCTGGATTTTGTTTCTCTCGGAATTTATGGTGATCCTCTTTATCAGTTGTGTACGGCTAACTGTTTAACATATATACTGTTAATTAACCATGTAACTAAATAACAGAACTACTAACGTACTTGAGAAGTTTAACTCGCTCGTTTAGTTTAACGGATCTAACGAATGTATATTTTTCTTTCATTTATTAAGTATGTTTATATTTCTTTTAATATATATATATATATATATATATATATATATATATTTCTTGTGTCCACCGACTAACTTGTTATCTAAAATGTTAACGGGACTTAACGGAATTTATGAGGTCGGTTAGTTTGGTTTATTATGTTGGATTAGCCTTGGTTACAACGGACTAGGCCCAATCAGCTTAGGACCTGCTAGGCCATGCCCAATCGCATCCTGGAAGCCCAGTCGGATCGAATGGCCCATCTAATCTGGCTTGGTTCCACCTAGTTTATTTCATTATATTAGCGAAGGCCAGGGGATTGATCAGCTCCTCAAACTGGTCGTATTCCCAATCTGGCTTGGTTCCTTATGCTATCATAGTGATCATGGCCTTCGTGTTCAACTCAGAGTTCCCTTTTGATGTTTTTCCTTGGCTGATTCTTTGAACTCTTGATTTGGAGGAGGAGCTCAGAACGGGCCTTTTATCACTTCTCCTCATACCTTTATTTTCAAACATCTCAGTGATCTTGATGTTGTTTGCAGTCTTGGGTGGATTTATGCATTCCCTTGCAAAGTGCCTAGTCTCGTTGCAGTTGTAGCATCGGAGCTTGTCCTTATCAAACCCAGTTCCATTTCCATCTGAATCTCTGAAGCTGTTATTGCCATATTTCTTCATTAAATTGGAGGCCTTGTGAACAGCCATGGCCATCTGATACTTGATATCCATATTTTTGAGATCCTTCTTGTTGATCTCGGGAATGTCTCCTTGTTGAAACGAAGGAGATAGCAGCTTTCCTTGTAGTAACTCTTCGTGGCTTGCCATAAAGGCATGAAACAGTGCCATGTGAGAATCATCAACATGAACAGATTGAGGAGCAGAGTAGGATGGGTTGCTTGTGGGTTTCTTGATTCCTTGAGCTTTCAAAGCTTGCTCAACGGATTTATCAACAACATGTTGGAATGAACTTGAGCTTGATGGTGCTTGTGTACTTGAAGTAGTCTTGAAGGCTGAGTTTTGAGCTAGTTGACTGGAAAACATGCTGACCCCATTTACTGCATGAACTACGGGGGCTCAGAAAAGTTGTGCTGACTCCAGACCCAGTAGATATTCCAGCATGATTAAGAGAACCGATGTGGTTCCCCTTCCTGAGTTTGTCATCCATCTCACATGACTTGATAATGGAAGTCAAATCTGAAAGAGGAGTTCCTAGAAGGTTCGTTGTTCTCTTAATAGTGACCACACTACTACTGTTCCAGATGTATGGTAGGGAATTTAACAGCTTGTCATTGATTTCAATTTGATCATAGTCAATTCCTGCACTTCTTATATTTGTAATCAATGTCTCAAACCCATGAATGAGATTAGTAGCTATTTCTCCTAGCACATGATTAAACATGTTGAACTCTCCTTTCATACTATTTGTCATCTCAAAGTTTCCTTCAAACTTGTTCACCAAGGCATCCCATAGACCTTTAGCAGTGGTGTGATCCCTCAATGTTTAAGCAATCTCTATTGAAAGACAAAACACTAAGAACATCTTAAGATTTTTGATCTTCACTTAACAATTTCCTATCATCATCATCATCATCATCATCATCATCATCATCATCATCATCATCATCATCATAGGTAATCACAGGCTTGGGAACTTGGCCATCAGCAGTGATAGTCATGGGAACATGTGGACCAGTCTCAATAGGTCTAAGAAGAGCATGATATGTGATTCTAAGGTAGTTCTTAAAACACCATTTGAACTCTTCAAAGTCATTGTCCCATTTAAGTAGCTTGGGAGGCTTACTGGTAGTTTCAGCCTCATTTTCAAAGATCATATATCTCTTAATTGCTTCGTTTTCATTCGTCATGGGTCAACCAAGTTATAAAGTTCAAACAAATTCTGTGAAAAGGTATAAATCCCAAGTAATCGAACGGCAGATTCCGTGAAAAGTTGTAAGTATAAAGAATTCGAATGACAGACTCAATCTAATCAAATGACAGAGTAATCTAATCGAATAGAGGATTAATATAATCGAATAGTGAAACTAATCTAATCGAATAGTGATTCGATTAGAATGGTTTGAGATTCGATTAGAATACTTTTCCGGATTCGATTAGAATACTTTGAGATTCAATTAGATTTCTTTGGGAACTCGATTAGACTACTTTGAAAGCTCGATTAGATTACTTTTGGAGACTCGATTAGATTACTTTGATAACTCGATTAGATTACTTTTTAGGAAAGGACGTATTGTGCTTTCCACACTCCTTTTCAAACTTTTCCTTTTGAGGAAACTCAAATCAATCACTTCACACTTTGTAGATCTAAGAAACATTCATTTTGAAGCTTTTTCACACTTAAATATTGTATTTTAACCACTTCAATATCACAAATTCACACAAACAAACACTATATCAAACCCGAAGCTATGAACACTTGTACCTTTAAGCTTGTAACCACACCTTCTTCAACTTTATGAACCCGTAGACCCACTAAACACTTGAAAACCCATCTTTTTCACGCAAACAAGACCAAAATCCAAAGTTGTGACCCAAGATCCACAACTAGTAGAGCCCGAAAGCTCTTATACCAATTGTAGGTCCTATGGACAGATCAAACAATAAAACACTAATTTACTTGGATCAATCTAAACACTAGCTAGCGGAAATCACTAGTGAGGAACCGAGATCTCGGATCTTGTTTGGTTATTATTTACCCAAAAGGGAAAGAAAGAAAGTAGGAGAGGTGGAGAGTTGGTGAATGTGGATAAGATATTTAAAAATGTTATTTTTGCATGAGAAGCATACATTATTTATAGTGTATGTCCTCATGCACCATTCTATCATTATTACAGACCAATGGGCTTTGTTTACAAGGCCCGGGCCCAAACATACAAAGGAGATAAAACCGACAAGCTAACTTAGATATAACTCTTACAATACAAGAAAATACAAAATAACTAATAACCAAAACGAGGGCTTACAATTTGGTAGGGACTCCACTTTAACAAACATGTTGATACCACTGGCTACAAACCCTTTGGTACAACATATGATTTAGGTTAATAAACTAACTTAGGATTATTAATTAGAATTTTTAAATACTGGATTTTCATTTTACTGCAGTTTCATCAATTGGACGTGTTCTTATGGAAAAACTCCAACAAGATTTATATAAAAGAATGCCATGCTTTGTCAAGTGTAATACCATGTTATGCAGCAGGGAAAATGCAAAATCTTCAAGAATTGAGTATAGAAGAGTGTGATACAATGGGAGAGATATTTGAAACTAAAGAGATCAACCATAACAATATTAGTGGTTGTAGTAGTAGTACAAAAGCCGCAATTCCAAGACCAGCAAATAGTACTACACATAAACTCCCCAACCTAAAAATACTGAAGATCCATAAATGCAATTGCTTGGAACACATATTCACATTTTCCACACTCAAAAGCCTCATGAAACTCGAAATGTTGGAAATAAGATATTGCAATGGATTGGAAGTGATTGTGAAGGAGGAAGCTCGAGAAGATACAAAGGAAATATCTCAATCGATGGTCTTTCCCCAGCTAAAATCAGTTGTACTAGACTCTTTGCCAAACCTTGCAGGTTTCTTCTTAGGGGTGAATATTGACTTCCAATGGCCACGGTTGGAGTATGTTATGATCAATGATTGCCCCCAAATAAGGGTGTTTACAACTAGTCAGTCAACAGCTCCTAGGCTCAAGTACATACACACAAAGCTAGGAAAACATAATCTTGAATGTGGCCTTAACTTTTACGAGACACCTACGTTGCGTGATCAGGTATTTTTTTTTTTTTTGCTTTACATTATCGAAATAAGATATCATCCAACTAAAAGTATTAAACACATTTAGTTACATTATAAAAGTAATAAATTAAGATAATACAATGAATCATAATTTTGTGTTTTTCTTGGCTCCAGGCCTTACATATACAGTGAGACAAATGGATTATAAGATGTTACATCTCACATCTCACATAATGTATACCCTTGTGTTTTCTCTAGCTATTTTTTCTCTTTTTGTTTTTCCTTTGCAGATTCCAAGTTTACATGGTATAAGCTTGCACCCTACTGTTTCAGAAGAGAGAACTTGGTCTTTTTACAATTTGATCGAATGCAATTATTATCATGACGAACGCACAAAGATTTTTCAATCCAGTGAGTTGCAACAACTGCAAAATCTTGACAGAATCAACTATTGTGTAGAAGGTGATTCTTATGTGGAGGAGGTATTCGAAGTAGCATTGGAAGAAGTAACAAAGAATGAATCACAAGCTGTTGTGAATATTCCAAAGCTAAAAGAAGTGTACTTATCGGGTCTAAACAGTCTCAAGTATATATGGAAGAACAATCACAGGAGAATATTAGAGTTTCCAAGCCTAACAACACTGTCTATTGATGGTTGTAGAAATTTGAAACACGTTTTTACATGTTCCATGGTTAGTTGTGTCATGCAACTCCAAGAGCTACATATACAAAAATGCCCAAATATGAAGGCAATTGTCAAAGAAAAAGAAGAAGATTGTGATGCCAAAGTGAGTGAGATTATATTTCCATGTTTAAAGTCCTTAAAACTTGAATATCTTTTGAAACTCGAGGGATTTTGTTTACGAAAAGCCGATTTTAAATTGCCATCCCTCAATACCTTGGTAATTATGGGGTGCTCAGATATAAAAGTTTTCACAGCGGGCCGTTCAGTTACTCCACAACTAAAAACACTAGAGACAGATTATGGGCCCTTCAATGTTGGGAAAGACATCAATTCATTTATAACCAAAAAAACAAGAGGTAAGTAAATGTATCTTCAGTCTATTTTTTAAAGTAAATTCTCTATTTTCCATTTTTTAATGAACTGATCTATTTTTGTTTGCAGGGATATAGATTTTGAGATATAACGAATCTCTATCGAGGATGATCATAATGTGAAATAAATTTAAAGGTGATAGCTTATATTTAAGTTTGTTGTTGTGATCATTACCTATAACTTTGTTTTGCTAAGGTATTCTTTATGACGGTCATGTGAGTGTGAATGTTTGCCAACACAAGTTTTCTTCGTTATTATGATTTCCTAAAGCATTTGTAATCACCCGGGGTTTAGGCTTTGTGTGTGTAATCATTCAACTTTTTCTTATTTTTATTATGATTGAAGCTTGTAGGTAGAGGTGCACAAACCGGTTTTTTTAAAAAAACCGGTTCGGTTATTAACCGGACCGGTTTTTTTTGGCCCGGAAAAAAACCGGTTCGGTTAATAACCGGACCGGTTAATAACCGGTTTTTTGCTGTCAAAACCCTAACCGGTCTAACCGGTTAGGACCGGTTTAGAAACCGGTTAGAACCGGTTAATAAACCGGTTTTTTTTATTAACCGGTTTTTTTTTTTTTTTTTTTTTTTTTTTTTAAATTTCGCGGTTTCAAATACGAATATTTGTTTTTTATATTTTGTACTTAATGAAGACCATTATTTTTTCACATTATAAACAAACCGGTAACTACAAGGCAAAACGGTAACTACAAGGCAAAACGGACTGACCGAAGCCATTCTTTGCTTTCGTTGTTAGGGTTCTTTGCTTGGAAGATGAGTATGAGTGTGTGTTGTTGAATGTGTTTTCAACAAACCAAAGATTAAAAACACATAATTTTCATTTATAGTTTTTACATTAAAAATACAAACATTAAATCGTTATCGCATATTCGTAACTCAAAAATACAAACATTAAATCATTAACACTGAAGAAATCTCTGCCAAGAACTGTTGTTCATGATTTAACTCAAAAATACAAACATTAAATCGTGAACTAGCAGATGCTCCTGTTGTTCCCAATCGCAGTTTGTTCATGATTTGCCTCCATGTTTGCTGTTTCTTTAACTAAATTAGAAAAATCCAAATCAACAAGTAAATAAGAGCACATATTAGGAAAAAGAATGCTTAGACACGATTACATGAACAACTTGCTGTTTCTTACTCATGATTTGCCTCCATGTTTGCTGTTTCTTTAACTAATTTTCTTCGCTACCCGATCCCGAGCTATTTCTTAGGTAATCGTCGTACGCGGCTTCTTCATCGGTCATTGGTTGAGTGTGTCCTTCATTGACCTCGTCTTCATACAAGCCCGCTTCATACTCCATTTCCCCCTCGAGTGAGCGTTGATGTTGTGCCCTATCTAAAGAGTCCAAGTAATCCTTGTAGCAAATCGACATCTCTATAGCTGGTGCAGTGAGTCGAGTCCTCCTAATCGATATAACCCTGCCAGAAACAGAAAAAGCAGACTCCGAAGCTACCGTGGAAGCTTGGACCGTTAGTAAATCTTTGGCCATGGCGGCGAGGATCGGAAACTCATCCTCCTTACCTCTCCACCAAGCCAGCAAATCAAGACTTCTAAATTCATCCGGAGTCATGTGTTTCACAAAGTTGGTACCACCATACCTTCCAAGTTCACTGCTTGGGGTGTTTACCTTTTGACGTTTACCGGCGTCTTCCCAAATCATGTAGTACATCCCCATTTCAAGGTCGGTTTGGGATTGGGATTGGGCAACAGCTCTTAACGAGTCATGAATTTGGGAAGACGACCCGTATTTTGTAAGGTAGACATCATACATGTTTGACAAGGTGGTGTTGAAAGCATTCTTTAAAGTTTGGCTATAATAGGGGTTTTGATCGTCGTTTAACCCTAGCTCATCACAAATTTTTTCTATTAAAGCTTCAACACCACCAACATTGATGCAAGGGTTTAACGCAGCAGCACATGTCAAAACAGCGGGTAGTTCTTGAAAATATCTTCTAAATTTTTCTTTCATTTTTACACCCATATCAAAATAAGGTGCACCCCTACAATGAAGTTCACTCAACTTTGTGCACATGACAGCAATTTTTGGTAAAGCAATGGGGCTTGTTGGATAGTAAACCCCGGATAAACTAGTTGTGCAAGATTTAAAAATTTGAAGGACCTTCGTAACGATCTCAATCAATAACCAGTTTCTAGGATCGTACAGTGCACATTTACCCCTACTTGACAAAATTTGATGAAACGCAATTAATGATTCTTTTTGTTGGATGGCTTTCTCAAACATATTACAAGTCGAGTTCCATCTTGTTGGACAATCCCAATTTGGCCCCAACCATTGACAATTAGCTTCTACACAAAATTTTTTGTATCTTGAAAATGTTTTATTGTTGCTAAAAACATCTCGTAACATTCTTTTAAAATTGTTTCTTTGCGTTTCGATCACGTTTAACCCATCTTGCACGGCCAAGTTGATAATATGTGCAATGCATCGGCTATGAAAAAACGCTCCATCACAAATAGGTTTATACTTTAATTTTAAATGGCCAATCGCGGCCGTATTGTTGGACGCGTTATCAAACGAAATTGAAAAGATTTTATGTTCAATCTTGTATTGTCGAATGACTTTATCCAAGATTTGAAAAATATTTCTACCCGTGTGCGGGTAATCAAACAATTGAAACGCAACGGTTCGTTTCATCATTTGCCACGACTCGGGGTCAACCCAATGAGCCGTCACACAAATGTATGAGTCGGGCGAACCATGAGGTACCGACCACACATCCGTTGTTAAGTTTACACCAGTTTGTAAGTTTGAAAAGTATGAAATTAGTTCGGATTTAGCGTTTTTCCATGCTTTAAGACAATCTCTTCTAAGGGTCGAACGACTTACGTGTTGGTAGCGTGGTTGAACATAGTTTTGCATCATCTCCGTGAATTGAGGGTTGTCGAAGTGGTTGAAAGGAAGTGTTTGTTGAATCACAAAGTTTGAAAACTGTTGACGTACCGCTTCAACGTCGTACGTAAACACCGCTCCTTGATTCGTCATCTCCGGCTGCGAACTACTTCCCGATTCGTCCTTCAAGGCCTTGCAAAAGGGCCTTTGTACATGCGCTTTTAAAGTGGAGTTTGCATCTTTGCCATAAAACTTCAAACAATGTTTGCATCGAGCTTTTTGGCTACCGTTAGACATTTCGCATAGGTCGAAATGTTGCCAAACATCATGGTTTCGTTTCGTGGGGATGACCCGAACGACCGTTTCTCCCGTGTTCGAGGCACCCATGTTGACGGATGAAGCAGCACTTTGGGAGGCCATGATAATCGACTACGAAATAAGAGTGGTATACTCGAGTATGAAATAAACGACTACGAAATAAGAGCGTATGGAGTGATAATGTGGTATAATTGAGCGTGAGATAACAAAATAATCGCGTATGAAATAAACGTTTAGAGCGTTTGGAGTTGTATAATCGAGTGTGATCTAACCAATACCCAACCTAAACTATATATAGATGTTTGTGGGGGTAAAATGGTAAAAAAAAAAAAACGGTCCAAAAACAAAAAAAACGGGCATATAGCCGTTATATAACGTTCAAAAACCGGTTTTTAACCGGTTAACCGGTTTTTCCACAACGGTCAAAAACCGGTTTTTTTATAAACCGGTTAACCGGTTTTTCCATAACCGGTTAATAAAAAAAACCGGTTTTTCCATTAACCGGTTCGTTAACCGGTTTTGGATCTAGAACTTGTAACCGAAAGACGAACCGGCGGTTTGTAAACCGGTCAAACCGGTTTTTAAAAAACAGGTTTTCGTAAAAACCGGTTTCCGGTTTAAACCGGTAAACCGGTTCCCCAACCGGTTTTCTTGGCCATCTCTACTTGTAGGTACGTTAAGTCTTGTGAGAATCTATGATTGGAAAACTTATCAAATACCAATAATATTTGGCTAACCAATTAATGAGATTAGATAAAACATAATTTATACCAAGCAAGACATCTATAAGATATTAAGCAACAAAATAAGTGAAAGTTAGACTAACCCCATACTTCACTAAAATGCTCAAATACAACTCATTTCTCAATGGATGATCATTTGTCACCATTTATTTTAGCTTTTTATGAACCAAAAGTGCATTAGTGACTATGTGTTAAGATGTATGGTGGAAGGATGATGCTATCTTTCTAAGTTGACTTACGAGAATATTCTTTTGATTAATTAATATTTAATAAGCCCCCACAACTTAATACTTTTTCTTCACCATGTCCAAAACTTTATAGGTAATGATAATTCATAGTTCTATAAATTTTTAAAAGCCCCAAATTTAGTTAGCTCAAAGTGTAAGTCTACCTAATTGCTATTACTCAACCAATTTTCTCATTGTTGGTAAGGGACATCTTGGACTTTATAGCCAGGTGCAAGGGAACAAGCTCAAGAAAAATTGATGCAAGCAATCAAGTTCTTCGATCTATAATGAAAGAGATAAGAACAGTTGGCTTTTATGTGTGAAGTATAAGGTGAAATGAACCACATATATTGGTCCACTTATGTAGCTTTAGTTTTAAGGACCTTGTTTCTTGTCTTTCTCATGTAATCGTTTACGGTCTCTAGCATATTGCTAAGGACTCGTGTTTTAATATATTTTACTCATCGTTCAAAATAATAAACTAACCCCTTTTTATGCTAATTCTTGGCATGTTAACTCCGGCCTTGTTAGCCACATTTTAATAATCTATTTATACAAAAATAATTCAAACTTGGATATCTTCTATGACAATAATAATCATCATTAGGTACACAAGTCCCTACAAACACAAGTAGCATGTTTTGGGCCATCATTAGCAATACAAACCGGAGACCATTCTAGTGCGAAGGAGTCTTGATTGTGATGTTAAGTCACCTCTTTTCTTCAAGAAACTCAAATCAGTCTACAGACATCAACAATTGGGTATGTAGAAGTATAAGAGCTAGAACACCGATGACACTTTGAAAATAAAGTTAGTATTTACGCACCAAATATCTATAGCATCAAATATTTATGCATAGAAATACGTATATATAGAGAGAGATCTCGGATGAGAGTTGAGTGAGAAATAAAGGAGAAGCATTGAACTTAATGCCATTGCTATTAAATCCTTTTTATATGAATGATGCAAATCAAATTTTGGTGCCCCTGTCTATATGGTTGAGATAGGTATTTATTTATAACCCATAAAATTGCATCCCCAAACGTGATTTGATCAAGAGAGGAGTAAAATTGCTGTATAACACCACCCAATTTCATCATCATCATCATCATCATCATCATCATCATCATCATCATCATCATCATCGTAGTCAGTAAATCATACCAATAGCAAAGTTACGGTATGGTCTGAGGAGAGTAAGATGTAGACAACCTTACCTCTACCCCATAGGAATAGAGAGGCTGCTTCCGGTGAGACCCTCGACTCGATAGTAGTTTTGCATCAAGCCTTGGACATAAGACACATAACACTCAACCATTGGCACACCGGCTGATTGGTGCATGTACCCTTGTCTTTTGGCTATCAACGCCACCACATGATGCCTGATTAACCTTCCAGGATTTTTAATGTTATTTTCACTATATTAGTAAAATAACGTCAAAATTAGTGCAAGTTCACTTTTACCCACTCGAAGGTTCATACATATATACATTATATGCGTGCATCGCAAGCATGGCTCATTCAAAAAAGTCCTGTCAAATGGTTGAGCCTTGCATTGATCAATATGTGAAACTAAAATAAATATAAGAATTAATATTTGGCCTTCAAAACCTATATTGATATATCCAATTAAAGTCCAACCAATACTCAACTTACATAACCAACTTTGAAAATTTAAGTTCTTGTCTATTTGACTTGCGGTAATTTCAATTGGTCAAATGTTTTGAAACCCATAGGTAAATTAAGCTAATTTAGCCACAAATTATGCAATAACAAATGGCTAAAATCATGTGGAAAATCCCAAAATGGTCAAATGTGAGTACTTTCAAATTAAGTGTATGATGTGAAAGACATCTATGTAAGCCATGTGCAATTGAAGGAAGAACTATTGGTGGAGAGTGAATGCCATGTGGCATTAACAAGTGGATGACACGTATACAATATATAGATGAACTTGGTGCAATGTCAATATCATCACCTCACCTATCACCATCTAAAAACCCACCCATCTTAAACCATCATCTAACATGGCTCGACCCTTTTTCAATAGTTAATCTTTAATGCACAATTGGAAAATGATGTCCACCTTTTGAATTATCATGTTATTATAGGCTACAATGAGAGCTTACATTGACTAGTAGCCAATCAAATCACATAATCACTAAAGAATTAAAAAAAGCCTACTTAAAATATTGTTTTTTATATAACTTGATTGGCTATCGAATCGACAATCTTAGTTGTCAAATAGTCTTGGCGGTTTCGGAATTACAAAACAATAAATGAGATTATTTTATCGTTTAGTGGGGATTTTCCAACATTAACAAAATATAGAGTATGTAATAAAAGTTATACGGAGTATGAAATACGAATGAATTATCATATTAGAGTTCACCAGCTCAATAGGGCGGTGCCATAACCGATCAAACAAGATGAAAGTAGTTTGATACTCCTTAATTGAACGTTTAGACGGTTTTAGATGTAGACTAACAGATAAGATATGGTTCTAAGAATAATGTTCATGACACATGGCTAAGATTAACTTGATCTATAATTGGGTGGAAGGTTTAATCTTGAGTGACCATCCATGTGATGGATAATGGGTGGTGATCACACATGTCCGTGGGGGCTTTGAGGCCCACCAAGAACATCAAGTAGCAAATACTCACGCTAATAATCCACATGCTACCATCGTTAAATTTCTCTCATGAAAACTTACACCAATATCTAAAGACATTAAGGTCTTCTAAAATTTTGCTACCCAATCTTACCATAAAAAGAAAATGATAGGAGCAAAGTGGTTGTTAAAAGGGTCCATGAAACTTTTAATCCATAGAAGAAAGCATGTGCCCTTGTCTAAAGGGAAATTGATCAAATGTGTCATAATCACGAAGGGTTGAATTTTGATAACACATTAAAACCTCCTTAATCAATGCTTGTTTCTTAATTAAGAAATATTATATTAAATAGGTAAGATTTAGGGGCTAATCAAAGGGATTATTTTCAAGGAAATATTTTCTTTATTTAACATTATATATTATTTAATATAAAATGTATTAGAAAATTGATTGTGTTGTCTAAACTACCATTAATGATTTGTAAGATTGTTATAGAAAATGTATAATGTTGATAAATCATGTAATTACAATTAGTTCTTAAGATAACTAATATAGTTATCAAGTCATATAATGTTCAGTGAGCCTATGTAGCCAAAGTAGTAAATTCAGAGACATTAATAACTAACTTTCGAAAAACGATATGAACGAAAGTCTGTTATATTTAGCTTATTGTTTAGTTGTTTAAAACTCGTATACTATGCGTGTTGAATGAAGGAAATATTACACATGTCTTAAATGATTAAATGACTGAGGCCTTCTCCAAGGCACTTCTTTCATTGGTTAAAGATTTAATTAATTACAATATTATACCTTATATAATGTCTACCAGCCTATCAGGTACGTTGAGAGCATGACTTATTTATTCAGTAATTTTTTTTGAACAGCATTTATTCAGTAATTAAACTTATGTTAACTGTTAATATTTTATTGTAAAAAATAAGTTGAAAAGAAACCAGAAAACTGATTGTGCTGTCTAAACTACCATTAATGAATAATTGAGTTATTAAATGTTTAATGCTGATTAGACATGCAATTTAATTATCTCTAATCTAAACGGTTAGGGTGAGACATAGAAAGATTTCAATTTAATAACGGGGAGGTTTTGGTTCAAGTCTCAAGTCTCAACTCTCAAGTGAGCAGGGGCGGATCTATTTGAGAGGAAGGGGTAGCACCCGCTACCCCTCAACTTTTCCGGCGAAGTGAAAATTTTTAATTATTTTTTACGTTTTATGTATTATGTTATCCCTGAAATTATATTATGTTACCCTTAAAAAGGTTTTAAAAGAATAAAACCTTTCAACCATAGCTTTCAAAGTTAACAAAAATCTGCAACTAACTTGGAATCTATAGAGGATGATATCTTGGAAGAGAGAGAGAAAGATGAGTGGGGAAGATGGAATAGGAACTTGGATTTTATAAAAAGTAAAAATAAATTATAAGCAAATTTATTATTAACCCTTTTAGTTCAAAAAAGTTACAAATAATACTATTTAGTTTGATTTAAATTTTAAATCATCTTATAGTTAAACATTTCACATTACTTGTTAATCAAATATTCTAGTTAAATTGAATAGATAAAATTAATATGCTTAAATGATACGTTTGTTGTTAGATTAGTTAACAGATTTAGATTTTTTTATTTATTATATTTGATTTACAATTTTAAATATTGTGTTTAGTAATATGTTTGTTGAGTAAACACTAAAACTACTCATTAACAATATGCGTTTGATATGATCAAAAGATATCAATAAAATTATTGTATTGATATATTAATAAGTTTGAATAATTTTACAACATCAATAAGCAAACAAGTTTGAGTTATTTTGGGGCGACCCATTATAAACCAACTTGTTTTGATCCGCCATTGTAAAAGGGTTAATCGGACGTCGGTACGCTTGTTTCAAGAAGTCGGGCCTGGGACACGCCACACGTCTAACCAGACACCTGTACATGCGAAACCCAATACTGGGCTCCGCTACACTCAAAACACGTAAATAGGCACCGGTAAACGTGAAACCGGTAAAAAAACAAATCTTAAAATACGGTTAATTTTGTTTACGCTACCCCTAAAATTATCGTCTAGATCCGCCATTGCAAGTGAGACAAAAAATTAGAGGGCTTAATTAAGGTGCCGAAGTTTGAACTAAGACACCGTGGGGACCGGACTCAAAATGTATAAAAAATTTCACAAAGTTGGCTGGGCTCAAATTTTTGGTCGAAAATGACAAAATTTACACTACGTACAAAAAATTTCGTCTGAAAATGGCTAAATTTTACGCTACGTATAAAAAATTTCGGCCAAAAACGGCAAAATTTTACACTACGTATAAAAGATTTTTGGCCGAAAACGGCTAAATTTAAACTACGTATAAAAATTTTCTGACGAAAACAGGTAAATTTACACTACTGCGTAAAAAAATAGGGGGTCAGGCCGCCTCGAGCCCTGAGCAACATTCGTTGTTGCTTAAGTTGGGCCAGATAGTTTTCTCACCCTTAGATGAGTTTTCTCCTAATTGTGGAATGAAGATGACGTGTGGGTAACTAATACAAATTGATCATTAAAAAAATTCATTTAATAACTATGGGACATAATATGTTTTCTTTTTTATTTTAAATAATATTTAGAATTACCACCAACACCTAAAAATGTTCTTTTTGATTTCTAATTACAGGAAGATAAAGTATGAGAGTATAGTAGTGAATTACTATCATCTTGCACATATATCTCCTCTCTATGAAAATGAATTTTTAATAATGATGGTAGGAAGTTAATCCAAGACTCTCGAAGGAAGGATCTAATTACAATATGGAGAAATTAACTTAGCGGTTTAGCTTTTACAACCATATGTAAGTTCAGCTATTTGTTGATTGGAACTATTGTAATATTTTGGTTGTCAGTAGATGTTCGTTTCATTGGTAAAAAAAAAAAGAACATAGTTCTACTAAAACACAGTAAACTTAAAGAGGTATACAAATTACAAACAGGTACAATGAACACTATGAGGAAAACTGGAAAAGTCATTTATGTATAGCATTAGTTATTTGAGATGAGCGCTTAATATAAAAAACAATAGCATGTTAAGAACCATAACAACCACAATATACATCTCCACGTAGAGTTTGAATATGATTCGTAAAATGGTTACGAAACCACCTCACTTTTCTCTCTTACCACCTTGATTACCAACATTTTGGAAAGAACACAAACCAATCAACTTTTAAATTTTCAATTACATTATTATAATGTAGTATATATTGGTTTAATTCATTTTTAGTTATTTAAACATACATATAAAAAATTTTCATAGCGAATCTATATTGTAGCTTTGGTCGATGCAAGATATGACCAAGTGTTTCAAGCTAGCAAGCGTTTGTCGTCATTTTTGATCTCCTGTATCTAAGCATCATTCCATTCAATACTTTGAACCAACTGTAGCATATATAAAATTCATAATACACCAAACACATATTATTGAGTGATTGTTTCATAGATAATAGAAATTCAAATAATACACCACACGCATATTATTGAGTGATTAATTTATAGATAATTTGAACTTCAAATCTCGATAGAAGAATAAAGATAAGATAAAATCAAATGAGAGCCAAACAAACATTCATTTCATTAACCGGCTTCAAAAAATGTTATAGGTAATAACTGTCTAGAAACTGAAAGTGTGCATGCTTTGATGCTTAATTTCATATTGTAAGTAACTAGCTAAAAGTATTGGTGATTTCTAACAAAATATAGAGATGTGAAATCACTATCATCCTAGAGAGGAGATATATGTGCTAGATGATTATCAATGTACTACTGATAAGTGAATTGGTGATCACCTCCTTACTATCGAGAAGATTACACATCGGTGATCATTATCGTTTACAAAGACGAATGTGGAGAAAAATTATTGGTGCAAATTTGGGTTTCCGGACTAGAAATTCTTCGAACTCGTGTGTACGTCCCTCGGACACGAATGCAGCTCCAAAAACCCCGGGCCCGCGCAAGTGATCAAGTCCGGCAGTACTACGCTTCTGTTTCCAATTACCGAAGTACCATGGCAACAGACCACGAATCTGTTTAAGAGAATTGTGTCAAACACAATTGCCCGGTTCACTGTTTCTTTTTTACTTAGTTTCTTTGAATTTTATTAAACATGACTACTAACACCAATTACTTTAAAGATAGTGACCATCCACATTCTTCATTAACATTGTGGCTTGTGTACGTAGTTTTTTATCTCGTTTATTGCTAGTAACTTACTTTTATACTTACTCTCTAAAATACTTTTGCACCTAAAATACTACCTACTTTTATACTTTAAAGGATTTAAGTCCACACTACTATTATTAGTACAAGCACCATACCACTAGACATCTATGACAAAATATTTTAGAAAGTTAGAATATAAGTTGAGCAATAAATAATTTATCTATTCTTTTAGTTTGATCAAGAGAGAAGGGAAAGATAAGAGAGAAAGAGGGGCCATTAAGTGGGAATTAAGATAGTAGGAGAGAGTATGTGTGGTATAGGAAGTTGAGAATGCCCCATACAAGATGTGTTTTTAAAAGCCCCCACTCTTGGAAACCTTTAATTTTTAATTTGAAATCATTTTTATATCCATAATCCTAAATCTAAACCGTTATACAAATCATACCTAACTATTCTATTTAAAAATGTGCTTATACTAGTGTCTATGCAAGTATGCATATACATATGGTCGGTAATTTATTAATATAAAGCATCTAAAAATTGTAAGAAACCATCTCAAGCCGAGTCACGTACAAATTTGCGTATCCCTAAAAGCGTAAAATTGTACGGGTCAATATAGTGCTATGTAACAAGAGGTAATGTGTATCCCTAAAAATGTAAAATTTTGGCAGCGAAGACACATGCTAGACATTAATTTTTTGAGTAACACGAGTCATATAATGAGCATGCACTCCAGTAAGACGGAGGTTATAAGTGTTTGGATGCACCGTTGTACCATAGACGAACAATACATCAGCCTATAATAAGATGATTTTTTTAAATATAGCTATATTATACTTAAAAATAAAATCACCTTATGATATAAATTATATTAAATACAAAGTAAATAAAATTATTCAAATTTATAAAAATAGATAAACTAAGTAAAAGTTAAACAAATTCGTGTGCTCATTTAACAATCTTACAAATATAACTTTTTTCTTGAACGACAAGTAAAGTTCTATCAATTAAAAAAAAAACAAATTATATCAAGATGGCTTAAATGAGAAAGTTCAACTAAAACAGTTCACCTGAAAATTACACCAATCATTTTAGTCACTTATTTACTTGACAAACTTTCACATATATATATATATATATATATATTTTCCTTCCATCTTTACTCTCTTGAGTCATTTTCCCTTTTCTATTTAATTGTTTTCTTCTATAAATATACACATGACTCATATGCTTATATGTAAACAAATACATACATATTATATGTATATCCAAACGGTGTGTATATGAGCAATATGTGTGAGAGATAAAACAAAGCATGTGTAAGAGAGTGACAGATGATAATTAACGGCCATAACCTACCATAAACGATCCTCTGTAGATTCAGTTAATTACGCCATTATTCACGCACTTTTTCTTCTTTATAAATATCACTCATTTCCTTCATGTTAATCACATCTCTCAAACCTATAATAAACACACACACATTACCCCACACACAACCATGGCACCACTGTTTCTCTCTCTTGGTTTCCTCTCTCTCTTCATCCCCACACTCATCTCAGCCGCCACCGTACAAGATCCTGAGCACACAGTACAACAAGTACAAAGGTACATTCACCACATGAAGTCATGAACCCACTATTTTATTTGTACATTTTTTTATAATGTTCAAAACTAATGTCATTATGTGAATGTACTTTTTGTTTCTGTAGGAGTTTAAATGAGTCAAGACGCAACTTGGGTTTCCTGTCTTGCGGGACAGGAAACCCAATTGACGACTGTTGGCGGTGTGACCCTAACTGGGAAAAAAACCGTCAACGTCTGGCAGACTGCGCCATTGGCTTTGGGAAAGGAGCTGTTGGTGGCAGGGATGGGAAGATTTATGTGGTTACTGATTCTAGTGACAACGATGCTGTTAACCCTAAACCTGGGACTTTACGGTATGGTGTCATCCAAGACGAGCCGCTCTGGATTATTTTCCAACGTGACATGGTGATTAAGCTTAAAGAAGAATTAATTATGAATAGTTTTAAGACAATTGATGGTCGTGGCGCGAGTGTGCATATAGCTGGGGGACCGTGCATTACGATACAATATGTTACAAATATTATTATTCATGGAATTAATATTCATGATTGTAAGCCCGCGGGTAATGCTATGGTGCGAAGCTCCCCTCATCACTTCGGGTGGAGGACAATGTGTGACGGTGATGGTGTTTCTATATTCGGTGGAAGTCATGTGTGGGTCGATCATTGCTCGTTGTCGAATTGCGCTGACGGGTTGATCGACGCCATCATGGGGTCCACCGCAATTACGTTATCTAACAATTACATGACCCACCATGATAAAGTGATGCTTTTAGGCCATAGTGATTCTTATGAGCAAGACAAGAACATGCAAGTCACTATTGCTTTTAATCACTTTGGTGAAGGACTGGTCCAAAGAATGCCAAGGTATTGTTTTATTTATTTTTTTAGATTTAAATAAAAGCTATTACCGACACTATTTTGGGTCAAACGAGTTTATTGACCGCCAAAAATGGGTCAAATTATTATTATTTTTTCTTTTTAACTTTTTCGGTTTTTGTACCAATTGTTTACTTTCATGTGGATTTTTTGTAACCTTTTAAGGATGAATTTCAAAATCTAACTATTGAGATGTTTTTTTGTTATTTTTTTTAAATAAGTTTAGTTAATGGGTTGAGATTGTTACATGTTTAAAATTATAGATGCCGGCACGGGTACTTTCATGTTGTGAACAATGACTACACCCATTGGGAGATGTATGCGATCGGAGGAAGTGCAAACCCGACCATCAATAGCCAAGGGAATCGGTTCCTTGCACCCGATAGAAGATTTAGCAAAGAGGTACAATGTTTTATGCATAGCTTTCTAGTCAAAACATATCAAGAATTAGTAAAAGATAACTATTAGATTTAGTATTCGAGGATTATTTACTGATAGCGACGAACTATGCAGGTGACCAAACACGAGGATGCACCAGCGAACGAGTGGAAAAACTGGAATTGGAGGTCTGAAGGGGACTTGATGTTGAATGGTGCATTTTTTGTAGCATCAGGTGCGGGGGCTTCATCTAGTTATGCTAGGGCCTCAAGCCTTGGAGCTAGGCCGTCATCAATCGTTTCTACTATCACGACCAATGCGGGAGCTCTAGTTTGCAGAAAGGGCTCCCGTTGTTGATCCAAATGATTAACTTTGACTTAAAAGAAATCAAAATTATCAACCATACCATTTACACATTTTCTATCCTTATATCATTTATTTCCGTCACTTGTTTATGGTCCAGTATTATTTTTATTCGTCTTTTTTTTTACCTTTACCTTTTAAAGCCTTATGATTTGGTCTATGTTCTTGCTTTGTACAACCTCGGCTTGCAACTCTAGGAAAACCATGGGATATTATGTTTTAGACACCCAAGGGTCTGGAGTGTATGCAAGTTCAGTAGTGTTGTTATGTACATATAAACATATATATAACTTTGGTTTTGAGATTTGAATTTATAGCTTTATGATTGGTGAAATATAATTGAAATATTGAATGTCAAAATAACATATAAGGAACTTTTACTTGAAATATTTATAAGTGAAGTATTACGAATTTTGTAATTTTTTTTAGATAATATCTTAATCTATGGTACTGTTTTAACATGCGTAAAATTAAATCAGGGGTGTTATTTTTCCATATATAGTTTTGTAATACATAACTGATTTTAAGTAGAAAACTATTACTCTGTATTATATAATTCACTTGTACATAGTGTTAGTGTTTGACATATAACAATGTATATCAATACTTAGACAACTAGGTATGTACTTATGTATGTGTCTTATGTATTACAGTTAAAACAACATGATATACAACTGTTATGCGATTCACTTAAGCTTTTGTGATTATCGAAGTTATTCACTTCAAAAAAATAATAATAATAAATAGCTTTTGTGTAAACGTTTGCATATTTTAATTTTTTTGGGGGTTGAGTTGAGTAAGATATTACGGTTTTGGTAGTTGGGGTGGAGAAAGGTGGACGTTGATGTTACTTTTATGGTTTAAAATATTGACCGACCAAAATTGACTCCTAAAAAAGTATAACAAGAATATGACACTTCATTTTTAATTGACCTATTAACCTGATAAAAATAATCGCAGATAATACAATTAACAATCATGTCTTTCGGTTTTATAAAAATAACAAAGAATTACTTCGCAAAAGAACAAAGAATGAAGCAAAACATTATGGACTGGTATGAACTCAAGATGCAATATTGATTGTAAAGAGTAAATGTGTAAAACATTTTTTTTGAGTTGAATAGGTATGGAATAATGACCATTGACCAGTCAGCTTCTTTCTCATTTTTATATAGACACCAAACGTACAACCTTTTTTTTAGAACGACGACGCTCTTTTTATGTTTAGCCAACTGCACTTTCTAATTTGGAATCTCGTTGCCCCTACTTTAATCAGATTATGTTGTTTTAGTTGGGTCCACGCTGACTTTAAAGTTTAATTTTGACATTCCCAGGGAAACCTTACCCCCAGCCGTCACCGGGAGGAACGATACAAAAACTCTACAGTCTACAACACACGCATGTGTATGAGAGGAAATGGGCCAGACACAGGTTGCCAACATCAGCTCACCAAGCTTCCCAATAAGCCCAACAACATCAGCTAGCAACAACCATATTGGCTAAATATCAGTCAAAAAAATTTATATGCAAAACAACACATAAAAAACCATATTAAATTAAAGATACAATTAAAAAGCAAACCAATCCTAAACATATATGAGGGTCAAATTATTTTATAAAAGAGAATAAAAATGAGAAGGATTTGCAGAAAAAAAAAAAAACCTCAACAAAATTCTAAAAATTTTTTATAAAAAATCATAGCTTAAAATTTAATAAAAAACGAAAAAAGTAAGAACACAATAATGTTTCCACCGTCTTTCTCGTTCTAAAAAAAAAAACAATAGTGAGTGAAAAAGATCATCGCGCCTTTTGTTTATCATTATGTTTTGTGTTTTTTATCATCATTGATTTTGTCTTTTTTCCTTGACATGGTGTCTTTTTTTTCTTTATATTGTGTTATAATACTCAACATTGTGTTATATTTTGTATGACGTTGTGTTATATTTTGTGATCTATTGAGTATTTTTTTAACTATGTCTTTTGTTCATTTTCGTCATTGTGTCTTTGATCTCAGCATTGTGTATTTTCGTCATTTTTTTTATTGAGTATTTTTTTAACGATGGCAAAAACATTTTAGTTTTTTTATTTATATTATGAGTTATGGTTTTTTTTTTATTTTTTTGAATTTATTTTTAAGATGTTTTCGTGCAGTCACAAATCCTTTTTACACTTCTCATTTTTGTTAAACTTTGTATTTTAATTTACTCATATATGATATTGTGTTATAAGGAACAATAACAGCTTATGTTTGACATTGAATTGAATTAGAATAAACACATCTTTCAACAATAGTTAGCGTTGTGCTCATGTCAAGTACAATAACTTGAAGAAACAATTAAAAAACAAATAACCTATCCTATACATAGGTGATATTGAATTATAAAATAATAACTTGTGTTTGACATTGAATTGGAATAAACATATCTTTCAACAATGTTAAGCGTTGTACTCATGTCATGTAACTATGTAAGTGTGTAACAATGACTCGAATTTTTTTAATCCAAAAACACTACTTTTTTTATTGTAAACAAATGCAAGTTTAATTTGCTTGCTTAAGAAAAGGGAACTACATTTCGTCTGTTTGTAAATGATTCAAGTGTAAAATCTTTGCTTACTCACTTTTATTTGATAATTTATTTGTCAACTTGCAAATAGGTGAATACATAAAACCATAAATTGCATTTGTTTAAAAGAAAGTGTATTAAATACTTTTTATGATTACTTTAATTATTGATACATATATTAAAAACTTTATCAACTTTTAGGTTGAATTATACAGATTGCAATTTAGCGTAAAGTATCTTCGCATTATAATAGGGGATATATCCTTTTGTGAAATTATCAATGAAAATTTGGTGAAAAAAAATTGGTGTTATATTTATAGCTTTATAAAATAATCTTATATTTTTACAGTTGGTCGATAATAATTAAGTTGAAAAATTCTTTTGGAACAATGTTTCAAGGTAAGTTTTACATCAATCGACTCATATCATTTTTCCAATCAAAATCCCTAAGACGTTAATTTGAAAATCAGAAAAACTTAACTAAGTCAAGTATTTTTTAACAGAATTCCAATGGAAAAAAGTTAGGAAGAAACATGGGACTGGTAACAAGAAATGCTTGCCTTTCACGCGGACGGTTCTTTAGCTATGCTTACCGTGGACTTCTCCAACGCCTTCAATATGGTCGACCGCACAGCCCTTCTCCGGGAGGTTCATCATCATTGTCCGTCTATCTATCTGTGGGTCCAGTTCCTTTATGCCCAGCCGGCTAGGTTGTACGTTGGTGATGACTGTATAGGGGCTACTACTGGGGTTCAGCAGGGAGACCCCCTTGGGCCCCTCCTCTTTGCCTTAGCATTACACCCTCTTGTTCTCCGGGTACAAAATGACTGTAACCTCCCATTTCATGCTTGGTACTTGGATGATGAGACTATTATTGGTGTTGCCAGCGAAGTCGCTAAAGCCCTAGACATTATCAGCTCGGAAGGGCCATCATTGGGGCTTCAACTTAATATTAAGAAAACCGAGGTTTTTTTGGCCAGCGTGTAATGGAGTGAAAGTTAAAGATGGGCTTTTCCTTAATGGGATTGGTAGACCAGAGAGAGGGGTAAAGCTCCTTGGAGGGGCTGTTAGTCGAGATCCCTACTTTATTAAGGAGTTGGCGAGGCGGAGAGCATCTCGTGCGGTTGATCTTATGAAACTCTTACCTTGCCTTAGGGATCCCCAGATCGAACTCCTCCTGCTTAGGTCTTGCATGGGGGTTGCTAAGTTGCTTTTTGGGTTACGAACATGCCACCCCCATATAATGGATGATGCGGTATCCTGTTTTAATAAGGGGCTTCGAGAAGCCATCGAAGACATAGTTGTATGTGGAGGCCCGTTCTTTGGTGATCTTCAGTGGCGACTAGCATATTTACCGATACGCTTGGGGGGGTTTAGGCCTTCTGTCGGCTCATGATGTTGGGGTTTACGCTTTTGTAGCGTCGAGGGCCCAGTCTTAGAAGCTACAGAATCACATCTTAAGGAATAGCGGAGTTGTCGACCTGGACTCAGAATACGTGCAGGCCCTGGAACGCCTAAATGGCGCTCTCCCAGACTTTGACATTGGCGGTTTCTCTAATAAGGACACCGCCCCACCAAAGCCTCAAAAAACTTTGGCGAATGCCCTTTTTGGCAAAATCGCTCAGAGCCTGGGAGAAGTTTTTGGATTGTCCCCCGACAGAAGGCGGTTATTGAATGCTTACAAGGTCCTCATGCCCAAGATTTTCTGACCGTTATCCCGATTGATGGCTTGGTCCAAAGCATGTATGCGGTTGAGTATAGGGCCATTCTTAAGTACCGTTTGATGGTCCCAATGTACCTAGAAGACGAAACATGTCCGATCTGCCGTAAGGCTTGCCTGGATAAATTCGGAAAGCATGCGGTTCATTGCAAGGAGATGCCTGGGTTCAAATACCGACATGATTGGGTGAGGGACGTTCTTTGGGACATCTTAAGGCGAGCTAGGATATCAGCTAAAAAGGAAGCCCCCGTAAACTTCCTTACAGACCCCACGGAAGGGAGATCAACTCTACGACCGGCGGATTTGCTCGTCTTTGGTTGGGCCGGGGGAAAACACGCTTGTGTTGACCTCACAGGGGTATCTCCTTTAGCTGGTTTGAGGGATAATGAGTTTGTAGCTGGGCAAGCAATGAAAATGGCTGAAACGAAGAAGGTGGAGAAACATGCTAAAGCCTGCGAAGAGAACCAACATGTTTTTGTCCCTCTGGCTTTTGATACATTTGGCTCCTTGGCACCGGAAGCTATCCATTTCCTAACAAGGGTCCAACGGGTTGTGCATAGCAATGTGTCGACTCCAAAAGGGCAGGGGTATGTCTTTAGCAGGTTAGGGTTTGCAATTCAGAAAGGGGTGGCGGCGCAGCTTGTTGCTCGCCTACCTGCTATGTTGATGTAATATCTATGTTTCTATATAAATTAATATATATATATATATATATATATATATATATATATATATATATATATATATATATAGAGTTCACAAGAAATTAAAGATAAAATTATTATTGACAAATTATAAAAATATAGAATTATTAAAATTCAATTGTCTGACATAATATGTTTCGTCTATGTGAATGCCCGTTGAAATTAAATGGAATTTACATAATGGTCTTACATTTTATAGCTATATAATATGTTTTGTTACTTACTATGTGAAAGCCCCTTAAAATTGAACTGTAAATCCCGCTTATGTGCTTTGACCATAAGAATAAATTGTATAATATAATTCAAAGGAGGTTGCAATATACCGATTGCAATTTGCAAAGCCAATATATATGAAAGGATTTACATATAACCAATACTAGCACATGAATTCATTTTTTATTAAATAATAATAATAATAATAATAAAATAAATGCTAACGGTACTCATTAGTGATGAGATATATATACTAGTGCAATATCGTTTATGAAACCGAATAAAATGATTATATTACAAAAAAATTTTATATTCGAAGTTGATTTGCACCGGTGTCTTTAGCGGGTACTTTAACGGGTATTTATATAGTATATCCATGTCTTCTTTCTTCATCACATTTAGTCTTCGGCTAAGCTCCTTTGTGCCCTCAACATAGTCATTTGTTTGCAATGTTAGGTTGGATTATAATAATCCTTATTATTTAACCTTTAAAGTTTAAATGCAAGACATCCCAAAATTTAAGTGTGATTGAATAACATTATCCAACTTCCGGATGAGGTAAAGAAATGTTCTTCCTATACAAGTTTGAGAAATAATCATTAGCATTTCTAGATGCGTACCCAACAAAGGTTGTTTCATTTAAATGGCCTATCCCCATATGTCTTGCAATCTGATGCCAAAGAATTTCATGATTAGATATGCATCCTTGTATCAATGAGTTCATCAATGATCAACTCATATTTCATTAGCTCACGAGAGCTTGTGATCTAACTAAGAAAAATAACTTAGTGTGACCTTTCAACACTCTAGTGTTCAAGTTAACCTTCTCATAGTTTGTAATAAAATCATCACATGCGTCCAAGTCACGGTCCAAGATAAACCTAGGAAGATGAGTTCACATTAGACTTAGGAAACAAGATAACAAGATATAGGTAGTAAAGTTTTTCATAAGTTATATCAAATTTCTTAAACCGAAAGAATATCTTCTTCAACTTTGTCTATACACAATTTCGTTATTGTGTCTACACCGTTTTGAAAAATTGATCTCTGCGGAGCATCATAATTAACAAGTACTAGTCTATCATACTTTAAATACAATACACTAGAATGTGAATAGAAGATGTATCATTTCGATTCTTCACATACTCAAGGTATATCACACTATTACTTGCCTACATTCATTTAGAAAAATCACAAGACTCGTTCTTCATCCCTAACCTCAGTGTTTACTGTTTAGGACGGTCTTATAAGTTATTATATGTTGCACATACATAACTTTAACTATCATTCAGTTTATGAACATAGCTCTTTTGCCTTTAATCTTCAAGGCTTGACCATTAACTTAAAATTATTTTAACATAATTCTTACTCCAAATCATTTTGGCGAGCACGTTCATCACCAACAACATGTTGAGACAAAGACAAACAGATTAACACTAAAAAAAACATGGCATTCAAAAATTTTGCCTTAAGTGATTTGCACAATGCGTTATTCTTGAACCTATGTATATTTAGGATGCTTATCAACACAAAGGTAAATTCCTCCACATAGTTTTAACAGTATTAAGGGCGCAGACGCATCTACATGTGTGAAGAGGTAGGTCCCAGCAGAGCCCAGTTGGACCCGCAAGACTCACCTCAAAGAGGGACGTCTGCGCAGTTGAACCCGCAAGACTCACCTTCAACAGGGATGTCTGCGCAAAGGCTAAACTCGCAAGACTCACCTTGAAGAGAGACGTCTGCGCAGAAACCAACTGGATCCGCAGGACCCACCATGCTAAGAGACGTGACGTCCTTACGCGCAGTACGCAAGCTGTTCCCGCAGGAAAAGCCTCCCAATGGTCGACGTACTCCGCCTGTTCCCGCAGCAACGGATACTAGCCATCAGGGAAGGCTACACGCACAAGGCACTTAACTCTTAAATAATTCAGTAATGTCACCTGAAGAAGGAGTGAGCAAGCCGGGAATACTCCCGCACAAAGCCGGGAAAACTCCCGCCCAAATAAGCCAGTCCGTACGCTACTGGAGGATCTTTTGTACTGTACCTGACGAGGTATGGACAAAAGATCTGACCAAAGCTGCGACAGCTCACTGACAACAGTACAACGAGCAGCATGCTCTATTACTTAATGTCACTATCAGCCGCTGCCTACTCACCAACCTGTCGTAGCACGTGCATAGCCTGCAGTTGGTGGAAAAGGAATAGTACACAGCCGGCCTGGTCACTATCAGCCGCTGCCTACCCACCAACCACCAGCATAGCATGTGCGTAGCCCACAGTTGGCAGAACAGAAATACTATTAAGCCGGCTGTACCTTCTTGGAAACCTACATTCGGCTATAAATACTCCAACACCTTGGAATGGTATGGACACATTATCTTACATTATCTGATATCTCATTATCTTATCTTCTCTAGCAATCTCTTAATATACACTTATATTCAAGAGCAATCTAGTCTGATTCTCACGCCGGAGGGTGGTCACAAGGAGGTACCCCCCCTTCTCAGTGACGAGCTCACGGTGTCTGTTTTGCAGGTCATCAGAAGAACCATCTTTGCCGGACCTAACCCCTCGTGGGAAACATCTATTTAACCCCCAGATTATCCATAATCTGCCCGGGGTCAATTAGTGTTTCTTCATTGGCGCCATCCGTGCATAAAAGCTAGAACTAATTCTCTCAGTTTTTTCAAAACCTTCGAAAAGATGGTTAACGTTACTCCGGTCCCCAGGCCAGGGAGTAACCAAGAAACCCCGGTAACCACAACCTCAGCTACTGGGGGGAACACCGGCGAATACACACATTTTACGAACACTACCCCGGTTACCCAAGCCGGGGCAAGTGCAGTAAATTTTACGAACACTACCCCGGTTACCCGAGCCGGGGCAAGTGCAGTAAACAATCCTCCCCTGGGATTCATTGATACCCAGGTGGAAAGACAACAGACGAGGCCCCCCCGCCAAACACTTGAACAAGTTAAAGCGTGGGCGGAAAAACGTCAAAGGGAATTCCAAGCTGAGTTGGATGAACGCTTACGTTCACTCCAACAGGCTGACGAATTCGGAAGCACTCGACAACAGCTCAACATGAGCAATGAGTGCGAGTACTTGGACGATGATTCGGAGGAATCCGACACCGACGTAAACCCTCGCCATAAGGCGAAAGAGAAGCGTAAGGAAACGGACTTCCAACCAAGAAGGAATTTTGGAGAAACCTTCAAACCAAAAAACGCGGGTGGAAACCCACGTGACTTCTCTAAAACCCTCAGACCAACCGCTGCAAATGCGGGAACCTCCAAGTTTGCAAGGGACATTGCGGAAGCAATCGCCCCAAGAAGTGCCAAACAGATGTCCAACATCGGCACCTATGATGGTATATCCGACCTAGACGATCATTTGAACAGATTCATAGCGGGGGCAACCGTCAGCAACTGGACGGAACCCACGTGGTGTTATATGTTCCAGATGACGTTGGTTGGAGCAGCCAGAGCGTGGTTCGACCGTCTACCGGTCCACCACATCTACGATTGGGCAGACTTCCAACAGAAGTTCAGCCAACACTTCAGTCAACAAAGAAAGTACACTGAAGAGCAATGGACAATCCTCAACTGCATCCGAGAGGAAGATGAGTCTTTACTAGACTTCATCACGCGCTTCAATTCAAAGAAGCTAAGTCTGGGCAGTATTAGCGAAGATCTTGTTCTCGCTGCTTTCATCCAGGGCGCGAAAGACCCAGAGCTCATCCGCACCTTACGGGTAAAGATGGCATGCCATCCACATGGGATGCCATCATGACAGCAGCTAAACGCTTCGCGGAAACGGAAAAGCAACTGGGTAGAGATCTTCCCCAAAGCACAAACCTCTACACCCAGAAAACAAGAGAAAATAACGTCCTTACCGCCCGACTAAACAAAAAGAGGAAGCTAGGTATTTGGCAGTCAAGGGTAAACTTTGACACTTCATCCGGCTCGCACCCTCGGTTAGGCGGAAAGGACAACAGGCAGTCGTCGAACCGGAACCCCCGGTGGACGCCGCTCACCAAAAGCATCATCGAGATTTTCGACACCGAGAGGCTCCCATGGCCAAAGGCTCCAATAATCCGAGAGCGTCACAACGCTGATCAGAGCAAATTATGTGACTTCCACAGGACAAAAGGCCACAACACCGACGAATGCATAGACTTGAAAGACATCATCGAGACATTCGTCAGAGATGGAGAACTCGCACACCTCGTGGCGTAAAGGATGCTGAGCAGGCCAACGCGTGTAGAACCCCAGTTGGGAAAAACACGAAACTACAGCTACAATGTTGGAGACTACATACTGCGTAAACAACGAGATTCCGAACCAAGTGCATATCGGCTCGATGGCACTCCCATCCAAACAACATGGAAGGGAGCTCAATTACACAGTGCATGTAGATCAATTCCAAACTTGTAAAAGAAAAGGCCCAGAGCCACTTCTAATGGAAATGATTCTCCTTATCACATTGACGCTGATAATCTTACATTTATACTTATGAACTTTCCACACTGATATGCCGGTCTTCACCGCATACATAAGTGGGAAAGTAAGTCGTTGCGTGTGGAAGGCGCAAAACCCGCATAAACACAAAAAACGGCCAACCTTCACGCAGGTCAGTTATAGGTAAAGTTGGGTCATCCCACTAAATGAAAGTGTCGGTCCTACCCGCACAAATCATGATAGAGGAAACCGAACTAACCTATTGACAACCGCGCGTCGAACGGTTAATTTATTCAAAACACTGATATGCCGGTCTTCACCGCATAAATAAGTGTGAAGAAGTCGTTGCGTGTGGAAGGCGGCAAAACCCGTATAAACAAAAAAAACGGCAAACCTTCACGCAGGTCAGTCATAGGTGAAGTTCGGTCATCCCACTAAATGAAAGTGCCGGTCCTACCCGCACAATCATCATAGAGAAAACTGAACGTTAACCTATTGACAACCGCGCGTCGAACGGTTAACTTATCCAAAACACTGATATGCCGGTATTCACCGCATAAATAAGTGTGAAAAGAAGTCGTTGCGTGTGGAAGGCGGCAAAACCCGCATAAACACAAAAAACGGCAAGAATTTCTAAGGAAAAGATGAGGAAAACCTTCACGCAGGTCAGTCATAGGTAAAGTTTGGTCATCCTACTAAATGCAAGTGACGGTCTTATCCGCACAATCATGATAGAGGAAACTGAACATTAACCTATTGACAACCGCGTGTCGAAAGGTTAACTTATTCAGAACACTTAGAAAATCTCTTAAGGAAAAAATGAGGAAAACCTCCACGCAGGTCAGATATAGGTAAAGTTTAGCCATCCTACTAAGTGAAAGTGACGGTCTTACCCGCACAATCACGAAAGAGGAAGCAAAACTTTAACCTATTATCTACCACGTTGAAAGGTTAACTTATCCAAAGTACTTAAGAAATTGCTAAGTTAAACTAAAGTATGCACAAGCGAATCATATATTGTTTATGCGGCAAAACAAGTGCCAAATTAAACTATAATATGCATGAGCAAGTCGTATAACGTTTATAAAGCAAGAGTGACGGTCCTACCCGCACAAAAGATTTATATTCCATAAAAATTCAACTGTTACAAGAATGGCCGGGTATCTACCCGCCTACAAGAATATAAATCTATACAAAGACGTAAATCTATCCTAACAGTGGGAAAGGATTTAAAAGATCAAGCTTCAGGGCCACTCCCTCCAAACCCACTTGTACCCGCACCATCAGTTGGCTGTGGCGGTTCAAGGAAGGTCTTGAGAATGGTTAGCCCATCATCATCAGCAGCAACTTCGTTCACCTTCTCCACCACCGGGTGCGGGAAGGCGGCATACTGGTTCACTGCTTGGTCATATACAGCTTCAGTATCCACATCATATAAAGGGAAGTTGGAAGGCGGGATGCCCTTCTCAACGAACCCTAGACCAAGCAGGAAGCCAGCCTTTTCCCCATCCTCATGAGAAGCGTTGAGGGCTGCGCTCATGGCATCGTCATATGATGTGTCCGTGAAGACCCGATGCACAACCTACAAAACAAAAATACAAGTATCAAAACCTTTTCTAAGTACAAAGAAAAGCGTAAAGATATTATGAAGCTACGCATACCTGCGACAACGCTTCTCGTAGAAGCCATTCCTTGGTAACCAGAGCCTCCTGGAGGGCAGCTTGAGCTTCATTACGGGCGCGTTCGGCTTCGTTCTTTGTAAGGTTGGCAAGCAACACATCTTTGGCTGCAGCCTCTTCGACGCCCTTTAGCTTACGCTCAGTGTGGTCAAGCTCCCCCCTCTGGTCCAAGATCTCTTGGAGCTTCTTGGCATCTTCCATGGCCAAGGCATCATGAGCCTGCTGGAGCCTCTCTAATTTGGCTTTGAGCTCCTCATTCTCAGTGCGTAGAGGCTCAGCAACAGCTTCAGCCTTGGTGGCCCTGTCAGTTGCGTTCTGTGCAGTTTCCTTAGCCAACCGAAGCTGTTCATTAACAGCTTGGGTAGCCTTGGAACGGGCCTCGATACGGGCCTGAACTTCAACCTCGAGGGCATTGAAGGCCTTCTCCTTCTCCACAGCAACGGCGGAGAGTATCCTGTTCTCCTCCCGGATAGCCCGCGCCTGAGCTACTTCTTGGATACGAGCCGCCTTTAACTTGTCGTCTTCACGACAAAGCAGCTCGACGCGCGGCTGCATCCGGGCAAGGAGAATTCGAAGCTCGTTTGTCAGCCTACCCTCTTGGTAGCTCGACATAGCTTCTCCCAGTGCACCACTGGGGGCGGCGTGGCGCGCCCACTCGACGCAATCCACAGCCGTCCGAAGGGTGGTTCCCCGGCGGATGTTCCACCGCGGAACAAACACCTCATTCGAATCCGACACTGCAAAAACAAAAAGCAGTTAGGAAAAGATGATAAAAAACAAAAATATATATAAAAAGGCCAAAATAACCCTACGCACCTGTAGGGTCGACAGTAGGCCGGTAGCCGCCAAACCCATCACCCGAACCTAACGGATATCCATCCAAGAGGTCAGGCAGATGGGAAGGAGGCAGAGATTGGCTTGAAGCCCCGAACATACCTGCTGAACCAGCCGGGGATGAGGTAGTCGCCGGCGCCGGAGGCACGGTCGAAGCCGCTGCGGTAGAGACCATCGGAGGTGAACTCACTGGAGGTGAACTCACAACCGTGGCCGCCGCTGCGGAAGAACCAGCAGAAAATATCACCGCCGGCTCAGTGAAGGATTCCGTGAAGATCGCACTGACAGCCGGCGGGGATGATGTTACAGTTGGAACAGTTGCCTCAACCGAGTGAGCAACTGAACCAACACTTGAAGCAGGCGCAGTCGCCTGGGTCATCGCCTCGGGTAGGTTGACCAAACCTACCGTCATGGGTCCAGAGGTGCTCCTCCCCGCTCCACCCTGGAATGCAGTTGCATCCACGCCTGCATGAAGACAAGATAGTTAAATATAATGGCGGAAGGATATGCAGTTAAAGTAAATGAAAATTATACTTACGAGTTCTCTTCAGCTTGAAGGTTCTGATAGGCGGGGACGAACCCGATGGAGCCGGCCTCTTCACGCCGCTCACCGTCGTACTAGGCTGCCCGGAGGTGACAACTGTCTCAACCACCGGAACAGTGGTCTCGTCACCACCAGGGTTCCCCGCCACCTCTTCACTCTCGGTCTCTGACTCTGACCGATTCCCCTGATCGGCAGTAGAGGCAACCTTCGCCTTACCCTTCCCGCCAGCAGCCTTCTTCTTCCGCGTGAAGAAAGGACCATCTGCGGATTCCTCTTCAGAATATGACAAAATTAGAGGAATTCCAGCAGAGGTTTGAGCATTGACAGGGCGAGGGTTAAATAACTCCTTACCTGGCCGCGTGGCGCTCAGAATCGGGTGGCCCGGCGGGTAGACCTCCACAAACCGATCCGCCGTTTGCTCCAAGATGGGCAACTCGTTCTCATCAAGAGCACGGGTACCCATCCGAGCGGGACCACCAGCCTCCCGCGGATGCAGGAGCGATTGTAGGTCGTTTCCCTCTGAAAACAAAAGAAACAGTTAGAAGAAAACTTTAAATCAGCAAAGAAGATGAAGCATACCGTAAGGGATAGAGTTCAAACCGTATTCAAGGACGATGTGAACCTGTGGCGCCTCCGCCCCAGCATCTTTCCACACCCGGCTCATCCCGAGCATCACCATCCCGGACTCCGCAAAGCGGTAAACCGGAGACTGGACCCGGGAAATCTTGGAGAACCATTCCGCCTCCTCATAGTTGAAGGCGTGAAGGTTCGTGAGAGCTCTCCCGTTCTTGAACGTCATCGCTATGGGGACGACGCGAGCGGAGATATAGAAGAACTCCCGCTTCCAAGACCGAAGACTGCGCTCAGTAGCGCATATCTTCAAACCCTTGATCCGAGTGACCAAGGTATACCACCCCTGGATGCACCTCCAGGAA
The DNA here is from genome assembly GCF_021521415.1 of Bidens hawaiensis. Lineage (NCBI taxonomy): Eukaryota > Viridiplantae > Streptophyta > Magnoliopsida > Asterales > Asteraceae > Bidens > Bidens hawaiensis. Next base: position 141,344 of record NW_027491062.1, read on the forward strand.
TAGAAGGTCATCAGGCGATCGACATGGGGCTCCACGCCCAGAATGAGGCACACCCATTCAAAATGGCGAATCTTGGCGATCGCCATTGGGTGTACCTCCGTCAGATGTACACCGTGTCTCTCCAAAACACGGTACACAAACTTCGTCAATGGGAACCTGAGATTCCCATAAACGAAGAATGCGGCATACACCCTTATCTTGCCCTTGGGGGCATCGTACACCGTCTGATGAGGCTTAGGAAACTCAGGCTCGAAAGGCTCGAGCATGAACTTCCTAACAATGTACTGGTACAGGTCGACGGTAAGAGCACACTGGCACTCACCAGCAGTACTCTTATCGTCCTTATCAGAAGTAGACGACGGATTCTCGGCATACACGTCAGACTCCTCGGCGGTAGCCTCAAGATCATGAACGGAAGACATGTTTTGAATGAAAAGAACGATTTCAGGAGAATGCTCGACAGAAAAGTTAGAGTATTCGCCGGAAATCGTTTAGAAGAAGAAGAGAGGTGAAACTGTGAGTTGAGATGCAACCTCTCCTCCCTTTATATACTCATCGCAATGAATGCGATGAATTTAATGCGGAAGAGAGAGGAAAACGCAGGTGCATTGAAACTATGACACGTGGAATATGCAAGCTGGCAACAACTATTGACAGGACGCGTGCCGTAAACTTCGCGGCCACGCGCCCGAAAACTCGCGCCCACGCGCCTGAAAAAGCGTCTGGAATGACCATATACTGTCACGTCGCCATAACTTCCTGCACGTCCTGAAACTGTCAGAAGAAACCGTCGGACGACGTTTCAACAGTCTGGACTGTTCTTATCCTTTCACGAACTCTTCAAATTTCAAAAAGATTCAAAAAGATTCAAAAAAGATTCAAAAGTAAGCGGGACTATATCCCTTACCTTGGCAACCAAGTAACTATAAGACAGGTGCGAGTACAGTGTTAAGGCAAAACCCTTCACATACTTAGCACCTGCAGGGAATTGAAGCCAAGAATACATCGGCAACCAAGTAACTATAAGACGGGTGCGGGTACAGTGTCAAGGCAAAACCCTTCACATACTTAGCACCCGCAGGGAATTGAAGCCAGGAATACCTTGGAAGTAAAGTAACTATAAGACGAGTGCGGGTACAGTGTCAAGGCGAAACCCTTCACATACCTAGCACTCCGCAAGGAATTTGTAAGCCCCCGTTGCCGGTAGCCTTACTTTAGCGTCGGATTTACTTATAAACACAGTTCTTACAAATCAGAGTTCATTAAAACTTTCGCGGATTATAAAAACTTTCATGAAACGTTACAGCAATCCAAAACTTGCCTTAATTAAACATTCTTGTCTTTCAAAATAAACGTCAATTAAATTAAAACATCTTGAGTCTTCAGATGCCAGTCTCCTATTCGCCCACCATGTGCCCGCTCAAGCTAGTTGTCTCATTCTACTCACCTGCGTGCATACTAAAAGTCAGCTACGCTGAGTGAGTTCTAGTTAATCGGACGCCATACAATACATATACATACATACATATCCGAAGATACATATCCATACTTAACTAGTTACCCTTCTGTTCTACATACATACTTACTACCATACATACATACATATCTATAATCACTAACCTCAGTCTATCGAGAGTACGTTCATAGTCCGCCGTCTATACCTGTACTCAAGGTCGTGAACACGTAAAAGGTCCGCAGTCCTTACTTATGTTCACCATTTATGGTACGTACAAGGTCCGCGGTCCTTCCCTATACCATCATACATCCACAACACGTACAAGGTCCACAGTCCTTCCCTATGTTGCGACCTAATTCATAGCACGTACGAGGTCCGCAGTCCTCCCCTATGCTACAATTACAGCACGTATAAGGTTCGCAGTCCTTTCCTATGCTGAAATACATCCACAACACGTACAAGGTCCACAGTCCTTCCCTATGTTGCAACCTAATTCATAGCACGTACGAGGTCCGCAGTCCTCCACTATGCTACAAATACAGCACGTATAAGGTTCACAGTCCTTTCCTATGCTGACGCCTATCTACATTACGTATAAGGTCCGCAGTCCTTATCTACGTTACGTATAAGGTCCGCAGTCCTTATCTACGTTTACATCTATCATCTACATCACGTATAAGGCTCGCAGTCCTTAACTACGCCATCACCAGCCGAGTCTATGTCCGACAGAAGCTAGAGGGATTTGCCATCCTAACTTACTATGTCGAACGTAGAACTCACATGCCATTCGTGTACCTATATACACATACTTCACATATACAATAATTACATTATAACATAAGAACACTCTAGGCGTTCTTTACATCATTCATTTAACAACCATACCCCTTGTCGATACGTGCAATATCCAAAGATCGTTCACGCCCCGACAAGTATTCATTTGAAATATTCATACATCTTCGATATATGATATTCGTACCTTTATTTTTAACCTGACAGTACGCGCAATATCCGAAGATCGTTCGCGTACCGACAAGCAATCATTCATATCTATCACACATATCACATATGACATACACTTATCACTTAGGATAAATGTATTAACAACACATCGAGTATGCACACAGCCCCGAAAACATCACAAGGAATGGGGCTAGAAACTCACCTGAACTCTGCTTCTTCCTCTGATAGCTGTAAATCCCTTCTTTAACTGAGCTCGGCTGACTGTATAAGTTACACGTATCAATACTCGCCTGATCTAATCTGGCGGCCTAGTATTAGCTTACTTTTACTTATCGTTTATAATTTATTTTCTAATCAAACTTGGCTTTAGGCGAAGTTAAACCTTAGGCGAACTTAGCTTTAGGCGAAGTTGTCATCAGGCGAACTTGGCTTTAGGCGAAGTTGTCATCAGGCGAACTTGGCTTTAGGCGAAGTTGTCATCAGGCGAACTTGGCTTTAGGCGAAGTTGCCATCAGGCGAACTTGGCCTCAAGCGAAGTTATCGCTTTGAAGGCGAACTTGGCCTCAGGCGAAGTTATCGCTTTGAAGGCGAAGTTATCGCTTTGAAGGCGAAGTTGCCCAGTTGCAGGCGAAGTTGCCCAGTTCCGCCGCTGTTTTGGTTTTCATCAATCATTTTGGCGATTTTAACACCCTTGTTATGGTTTAACATCACCCACTACATTCCCCAACCGTTTCCGGTCGTTTATACACTATAAAGCTTGGATCTTTAAACTTCAAAGATCAAGAATCATACCTTTTTGAGCTTGTTTGGATCTCGTTTACTTGTTTAATCACAACTAACCCTCACTCTCTCTCGGATCTGGCTCGGTTCTTCCCTCGGCCGGCGGCGGTGTTGGTGTGTGGTGTGTGTTTTGGAGTGTTAGAGGATAGGATGAAATGAGTGATAGTTTAGGGTTTAGGGGATATTTATATCCCTTAAATCCCATGGACCTAAGGCCCATTCTCATTTAACCCATCTCCATTAATCCAAGTCCATAACCCATATCCATTACCCAACACTAGCCCGACCCATACCAACTCCTACTCTATTTATTTATTTCCCGATAACCCGAGTAAACTTTCCCTCTATTATTAAGTAATATAATTAATATCATTTTGGAAATTTCGGGATGTTACAAGTCTTCCCTCCTTAAAGAGGTTTCGTCCCCGAAACCAAACTTATTCCCTATAAAAGGAAAACTTCTTATATTTACACACTTTATTGAATCGCCTTCGCTTTCTGAGTTATCCTTCTTACTCCCGACTTTGCAGCCATCGAATGGTGGTCATGTGTTTTAGCTATTTAAGGTAGCTTGTCCATGAGACCCTCGATGTACCAAGACTCCTCATCCTTCCAAGGGCTTCGATTAGTACTTTTAACACTATTGTCTAAAACAACCTTTCATCATAACATAATAATCATTCATAACCAAACTCAATATATTACACGTCACTGATAAGCATAAGTTTTAAACCTTAACACAAAACAAGTCCTTAAGCAAAAGTAACTTAATAAAACCATTGCATGAGAAATTATTCCTTCATCAAGCGTTCCTCTCTGCAGTTTCCCCAAGTCTTTATCCTTTCGCACCTTCCGCCCCTGATTCCTTGCAATCCCTAGCCATGTGGTCAGCTTTTCCGCATTTGAAGCACTTTGGACGATCAGGGCATTCTCGAGAGTAATGCCCACTCTTTCCACACCGATAGCACCTGTCTGTCCCAGTCCTGCATTCTCCCGGGTGCACTCGCCCACACGTCTTACATGCATCCATGTTCCCAACCTTGGCCTTCCTCTCATCAGTTGTTGTCACCATCTCGCCAGACCGCTTAGCAGAGGTAGCCCATTTCTTCTCCTTCTTTTCCCCCACCACCACATCATCCTCAGCCAGGTCAGCATAAACCACTTCTGCAAGTTCAACAGCAGAGTCAAAAGTAGCAGGTTTATTTGTCCTGACTAACATGCGGACTTTTTGTGGCAATCCCCTCACATAACATTTGATTCTCTGGACCTCAGTGTCAACCATATCAGGCACCAACCTAGATAGTCGGTTGAATTCAGTAGTATACTCACGATGCGTCATCATACCGGCCTTTAAATTCAGGAACTTCATCTCCGTCCTCTCGACCTCGGCTTCTGCACAAAACTTCTTCATCACCAACTCTTTCAGATCGTCCCATCTCAACGCCTGGATTTCATCCTTAGTCTTTCTCTGCTCCACACTTTCCCACCAATACATAGCTTCTTCCTCAAATGACTGAGTAGCATAACCCACAGCTTGGTCGGGACGGCATTCGCTAATGCGGATAACCTTATCCATAGTGGTTATCCATTGGAGAGTAGCGATTGTGTCTCCCAAACCAGTCAGCTTTGGCGGGTCGCATCCTTTGAAGGACTTATAGTTGCACCCATCTTAGCCTCTTTTCCTGTCATCGACCTTCACAGACTTATCCCCACTCGAGGCCTCTCTTTCTCCTTCCCCATCCTTCCTACCATCACCACCCGCCCCTTCAGCAGTTCGTTCACGGCTTCCAGCAGATCTTTCGGGATTCAGGTTCTTCACAGCAGCAACTACAGCTTGAACAATGGCTGCTTGAACTGCAGGGCTAAGTTGAACCTCTTCGTTGTTGTTCTGATCTCCTCCAGCTGCGCTTCCTTCATCTTCGGTGTGGGAAGCTTCTTCTACCGAGGGTTGCCGGACAAGACGAGGCCTGCCACGACGTCCAGTGCGACCCCCAGTTCCAACAAATTCTCCAGCTCCAGCCATTAGTATTCTAAAAGGGGAAACACAAACATCATCACTCAAGGAACTATTTAGTACAAGGATAGCAAGGCTAACAGGTAATAACAGTGGCCAGTTGTGATTAGCTGATCACGTTACTTTCCGTGTCCTATACACTTCCCTTTATGAGTCTATTTGTGCTGGTTCTACTTAAGTATTTAGTCAAATCAAACAATCAATTATTCCTATCCCTGTCGTTCACATATCTTTTCTTTCTCATTAACATATATCATTTAATCATACACTTTACCTTTACTGATCTTGCTTGAGCGACACATGGCATTCTTGAACTGGCATCTTCTTTCCTTTCTTACTTAAATCTCATTCTCTGTTCGAGTCTAAGCATGTAGGATGCTTAAATCTTTCGAACTTTGCTCTGATACCAACTTGAAAGCCCCCGTTGCCGGTAGCCTTACTTTAGCGTCGGATTTACTCATAAACACAGTTCTTACAAATCAGAGTTCATTAAAACTTTCGCGGAATATAAAAACTTTCATGAAACGTTACAGCAATCCAAAACTTGCCTTAATTAAACATTCTTGTCTTTCAAAATAAACGTCAATTACATTAAAACATCTTGAGTCTTCAGATGCCAGTCTCCTATTCGCCCACCATGTGCCCGCTCAAGCTAGTTGTCTCATTCTACTCACCTGCGTGCATACTAAAAGTCAGCTACGCTGAGTGAGTTATAGTTAATCGGACGCCATACAATACATATACATACATACATATCCGAAGATACATATCCATACTTAACTAGTTACCCTTCTGTTCTACATACATACCTACTACCATACATACATACATATCTATAATCACTAACCTTAGTCTATCGAGATGTGACATTCATGATAAAACGAGGTATACTATATTCTTTACGTAACAAGTAAACGATAAATCGGTTAATTCGTAGTGCTTAAACGAGTAACCGACCGATACTAATTATGACCCGTATACATACTGAGGGGTCATATACGAGTTATATATATGTTATAGAGGCTAACATATTGATATTTAGGCTCCAGTACGTTTAAAACTCTTTAAACGAAAAAGGTTTCGTTTATCGATACGCTATAAGCTTAAACGCAATCGTTAATGTCAAAACAAGCATTGTAGCATCCGTTAAGCCGAAAAAGATTTATAAAACACTTATATGACATGTTCTAAGCAATCCGTGAAAATATTTTGGAATTTTACAACGAGTCAGTACGTTTTTCTTATTTTACAAAAATAAGCTGAAAAACACGCGTTTTTGCGCTATTTCTCATACCCGAATTAATTTTCTTGCGAAAAATCGGACCCGAACTAAATTTGAAATGGGCTTTTCATGTTTGGGCTTGTATGTATAATTTAATGGGCCAAAACAGCCCATTAAGGGCTTCTAAAGAGTTCCGATCGGAAATCCACCAAACTATACATTTCTTTTTTTTACATAACTTCATTCTTAAGTTTTTTTTTCATTCATTCTAATTTACAAAACATTTGAAGTCCAGCAGCTCTAACCTCTGTTCTCTCAACTCCCTTTCAAAAACCCTAAGGTAAGATCAAAGTTTATAAAGATTTAATCAAGTTTGATGCATATAATTAATATATAAACATGTTTTAGTTAGTTTTAAACATGTTTAACCATCCAAAAACCCTAAAAATCAAGTAAAATTATGTTTTGATGTTAAACATGTTTACAAACCAGGAACATATACTTTTTTGGTCAAAAAGGCGGATTAGAACATGAATACAACGTTTTTACGGTTAGAAAGTTCGGTTTGAACCCAAAACCGAAACCCTAATTATCAAGGCTGTTACATGGATGATTTATGCTTGGTTTGATGTTATATGATATGTATATATACTGAGTTTGCAACCCGATACCCGGAAAGTCGTTTAAGCTAGCAAAATTCATCGAAAACCGACAAGGTAAACCCGTAATACTCGTTTAGGGGCTGTTTAGTATTAGGTTGTGACGTGCTTGTTGTTAGCTTGTGAAAATTTTTAGGGACATTAGGGATCATATAAATGAGTCCCTGTTCAAATTTGGTAATTTTTCGATAAACGGAGAATATTTGGTGAATTTATTCCCGTTTATGAGCGTTTATTTGGGAAAAATAGCTAAACATATTGAAAAATTATGAAACTTGGTTTTGGAGTTTAATATGTGATGGTAAGATCACTGGTAAAGTTTGGGAATCATTGGAAATGTCTAAGTATGGTTGGTGCGATCATGGCTTAACCGAATTTTAACAGCCGAAAAACGCACAAAAAGGCATTTTGTCAAAAGAGTTAGGTTCTGGAAATTTTGCAGGGGCTATGTAATGACATTGAGGCCATTGGTAAAAATTATCGGATTTTTCGGAGGTCGTTTGATATAAACGGGCCATTTATTACACGATTATAACCTATTAAATGAATTTTTATAAATAAATAAATAATCATAAAATTTCTGAAAATATTTTTATAAAATTCTCCATGTCTTAATGTATTTTTACAAAAATTTGCATAATTTATATATAAGTACATATTTAGTTAGGATTAATTAAAGATTTAAATTATAATTGTTTTAACGAAACCGGCAGTTTTGTGTTTAACGGACTGACTGGTATGTCAAAATGTCAAAAGTGGTCAAATATCATATTTTTGAATGATATTAATAAAAACAAACTTTTTACGAGAATTCCGGACAATTCGGGTGCATTGTGCGCGTTTTGTATAATCAAACCCGTGTGAAAACGGAAACGAGCCCTGCAATCAAACCAGATACCGAAACTTTAAAATTCTCTCATAAATCAACTTATTTTATCAATCAATATATTTACTTAAGTTTTATGTGATCTTACCTAATCCCGAAACGTATAAACGATCAACTGAGCTAGGCTCGGAAAACGGTGAAACTGAGCCAAATCCAGTTTTAAACATTTCATAGTATACAACGTCACAATCTAAGACTATGGTCATGTTCTGGGCCTAACAGCTATACCCAGATTATCTATACAGCCCGACTTAGCTTAAACACTGTACTAGTAATAACAATACGATACCGTTTATAGGAATCAGGCTATAAACGAGACATCTGTCTATTTGATACGTGATTTCTGTGCGAACTACGATAAGGTGAGTTTCACGACCCCCACTTTCTAAACTGTGTTACGAACTTTTGGGATGAAAAGCATGTTTACATAAACTGTTATACTTGAAAACGTGTGATGATGTGGATTATCTAAGTACTAACACTTGACAAGTCCCCACAAACACAAGTGATTAACTTCGTGCCGGTGGCGTGTGGATAGTACTATTGGTTTGACAAACCCAACTGTGACAGAGCCGGTGGGGTAAGCCGGAACATATGTAAAAACCAGTTGCACATTGTCATTATATATTTACATACTGCTATGTGGTGTTAGACATAGTACATACATGGGGCAAATTGGCTGTTAAATGCCAACAGGAGTGCATGGGCAGGAGAGGCCATGCAGTATAGCTCGTTTCGGTTTCACTTGTGGCTTAGTATAATGCATCATACACAGACATTTATACATACACACTGTAAACTTTACAAACTCGTGAACTGATTTCATTGATACTCGTGAAACTTGAAACTCACCAACTAGACGTAGTTGACCCGTTTTAACATGCTTTTCAGGTAAAGCAAAAGTGGAATGATTTGCTTACATGCTTGGTGTTAGGAAGAAAGTTGAATAGCTGTGAATAGACGCTGATATAATACTGTATAAGAAGCTCGTAAACCGGTTATGTGTTTTTCTCATCTAGTTTGTAAACTTAGTACCAACCCATGTATTATGATGTAAATTAGTTTATGAATTTCTTTATAAACAATGTTGTTGATACCAGTGTTATCTGTTACATTCCCGTAATACGCTTCCGCAACTACCTAGTCGGGGTGTGACACGAGAGTACGTTCATAGTCCGCCGTCTATACCTGTACTCAAGGTCGTGAACACGTAAAAGGTCCGCAGTCCTTACTTATGTTCAGCATTTATGGTACGTACAAGGTCCGCGGTCCTTCCCTATACCATCATACATCCACAACACGTACAAGGTCCACAGTCCTTCCCTATGTTGCGACCTAATTCATAGCACGTACGAGGTCCGCAGTCCTCCTCTATGCTACAATTACAGCACGTATAAGGTTCGCAGTCCTTTCCTATGCTGAAATACATCCACAACACGTACAAGGTTCACAGTCCTTCCCTATGTTGCAACCTAATTCATAGCACGTACCAGGTCCGCAGTCCTCCCCTATGCTACAAATACAGCACGTATAAGGTTCACAGTCCTTTCCTATGCTAACGCCTATCTACATTACGTATAAGGTCCGCGGTCCTTATCTACGTTACGTATAAGGTCCGCAGTCCTTATCTACGTTTACATCTATCATCTACATCACGTATAAGGCTCGAAGTCCTTAACTACGCCATCACCAGCCGAGTCTATGTCCGACAGAAGCTAGAGGGATTTGCCATCCTAACTTACTATGTCGAACGTAGAACTCACATGCCATTCGTGTACCTATATACACATACTTCACATATACAATAATTACATTATAACATAAGAACACTCTAGGCGTTCTTTACATCATTCATTTAACAACCATACCCCTTGTCGATACGTGCAATATCCGAAGATCGTTCACGCCCCGACAAGTATTCATTTGAAATATTCATACATCTTCGATATATGATATTCGTACCTTTATTTTTAACCTGACAGTACGCGCAATATCCGAAGATCGTTCGCGTACCGACAAGCAATCATTCATACTATCACACATATCACATATGACATACACTTATCACTTAGGATAAATGTATTAACAACACATCGAGTATGCACACAGCCCCGGAAACATCACAAGGAATGGGGCTAGAAACTCACCTGAACTCTGCTTCTTCCTCTGATAGCTGTAAATCCCTTCTTTAACTGAGCTCGGCTGACTGTATAAGTTACACGTATCAATACTCGCCTGATCTAATCTGGCGGCCTAGTATTAGCTTACTTTTACTTATCGTTTATAATTTATTTTCTAATCGAACTTGGCTTTAGGCGAAGTTAAACCTTAGGCGAACTTAGCTTTAGGCGAAGTTGTCATCAGGCGAACTTGGCTTTAGGCGAAGTTGTCATCAGGCGAACTTGGCTTTAGGCAAAGTTGTCATCAGGCGAACTTGGCTTTAGGCGAAGTTGTCATCAGGCGAACTGGCGAAGTTGCCATCAGGCGAACTTGGCTTTAGGCGAAGTTGTCATCAGGCGAACTTGGCTTTAGGCGAAGTTGCCATCAGGCGAACTTGGCCTCAGGCGAAGTTATCGCTTTGAAGGCGAAGTTATCGCTTTGAAGGCGAAGTTGCCCAGTTGCAGGCGAAGTTGCCCAGTTCCGCCGCTGTTTTGATTTTCATCAATCATTTTGGCGATTTTAACACCCTTGTTATGGTTTAACATCACCCACTACGTTCCCCAACAGTTTCCGGTCGTTTATACACTATAAAGCTTGGATCTTTAAACTTCAAAGATCAAGAATCATACCTTTTTGAGCTTGTTTGGATCTCGTTTACTTGTTTAATCACAACTAACCCTCACTCTCTCTCGGATCTGGCTCGGTTCTTCCCTCGGCCGGCGGCGGTGTTGGTGTGTGGTGTGTGTTTTGGAGTGTTAGAGGATAGGATGAAATGAGTGATAGTTTAGGGTTTAGGGGATATTTATATCCCTTAAATCCCATGGACCTAAGGCCCATTCTCATTTAACCCATCTCCATTAATCCAAGTCCATAACCCATATCCATTACCCAACACTAGCCCGACCCATACCAACTCCTACTCTATTTATTTATTTTCCGATAACCCGAGTAAACTTTCCCTCTATTATTAAGTAATATAATTAATATCATTTTGGAAATTTCGGGATGTTACAGAATTGAAACCAAGAAGGATCTTCTGGGCCATGCTTGCGGAAACGGGAATATCATCCCCGCATAGCGGGAACGTCGAGAACTAGATTGTTGGAAGCTCCAAGATGGAATTGGTTGTTTTAACATAATTGATCACTATGTTCAAAACTACCAAAACCTCATGGAGAATCTACACAAGTGGAACTCAACGCTCCTGACTTGCGAGGAGGTTACAGACCTACCCGCATCATACCCAAAGATCAAGCAGAAAAGTCGGGAATTTCTGCACGTGACATTAGGACTTCCGCGGGAAGAATCCCCATGGGAAACCTTAAAACTAAACCCTTTTCAAAACCCTTTGCTTAAGTCCAAAAGTTCACCTCACTTATTAACAATTCATGAGAAGAACATTGGACTGGGGGGACTTGAAGAGGTAGGTCCCAGCAGAGCCCAGTTGGACCCGCAAGACTCACCTCAAAGAGGGACGTCTGCGCAGTTGAACCCGCAAGACTCAGCTTCAACAGGGACGTCTGCGCAAAGGCTAAACTCGCAAGACTCACCTTGAAGAGAGACGTCTGCGCAGAAACCAACTGGATCCGCAGGATCCACCATGCTCAGAGACGTGACGTCCTTACGCGCAGTACGCAAGCTGTTCCCGCAGGAAAAGCCTCCCAATGGTCGACGTACTCCGCCTGTTCCCGCAGCAACGGATACTAGCCATCAGGGAAGGCTACCCGCGCAGCAAGGCTACAAGCACAAGGCACTTAACTCTTAAATAATTCAGTAATGTCACCTGAAGAAGGAGTGAGCAAGCCGGGAATACTCCCGCACAAAGCCGGGAAAACTCCCGCCTAAATAAGCTAGTCCGTACGCTACTGGAGGATCTTTTGTACTGTACCTGACGAGGTATGGACAAAAGATCTGACCAAAGCTGCGACAGCTCACTGACAACAGTACAACGAGCAGCATGCTCTATTACTTAATGTCACTATCAGCCGCTGCCTACTCACCAACCTGTCGTAGCACGTGCATAGCCTGCAGTTGGTGGAAAAGGAATAGTACACAGCCGGCCTGGTCACTATCAGCCGCTGCCTACCCACCAACCACCAGCATGGCATGTGCGTAGCCCACAGTTGGCAGAACAGGAATACTATTCAGCCGGCTGTACCTTCTTGGAAACCTACCTTCGGCTATAAATACTCCAACACCTTGGAATGGTATGTACACATTATCTTACATTATCTGATATCTCATTATCTTATCTTCTCTAGCAATCTCTTAATATACACTTATATTCAAGAGCAATCTAGTCTGATTCTCACGCCGGAGGGTGGTCACAAGGAGGTACCCCCCCTTCTCAGTGACGAGCTCACGGTGTCTGTTTTGCAGGTCATCAGAAGAACCATCTTTGCCGGACCTAACCCCTCGTGGGAAACATCTATTTAACCCCCAGATTATCCGTAATCTGCCCGGGGTCAATTAGTGTTTCTTCAATGTGGATCTCTCAAAATGAATCTTCCTAATTTTTTTAGATTCATTAAAGATTTACATTAACATATATTGCTTTCATAGGTTAATATTCACACTTGTTAATTTCCATGATAACTTCTTATGATATATAAATATGCATCGTTTTAGCATCAAATAATCTTCAATTTACTATCTTCTATTTTAATTATTAGTTTAAATAGTCATATATTATGTTATTTTCTAATTATAGGTATATTACGGCCTTCAAGAAATAAACGAGCATATGCACAAAGAAAAACGAAGAAAACTGAAGAATTGTGTATCATAGTCATAAAGCACGGGTCGTACTTGACCTACCAAGCCCCTATGGTCACATTTTCAAACAAAGAAAATCTGATAAAGAAAACATGGGGTAGTGTTTGACCTACCACGCCACCATGGTCACCTTTTCAAATAAAGAAAATCTAATGAAGAAAACAGTGGTCAATTTTCTAGAATAAGACAAAAATACAAAAAATAGGCGCTCAAAACATGGGACGTACCCCACCTAGCACGCCCCCGTGGTCAGATCTCTGATTGTACTTTCTCACACGCATTAATTATGCATGAAAAGTGATCCATGGGTCGTGTTTTATGAGACAAGGGTTGTGCCTGGCCACCAGGCAGCTTATAAATAGCTTGCATGTCTTATTGCTTGGGGTGTGCTTCAAGAGACCTTAGACGAGAGTTTCACGTAAAAACACACACTTCACTCTCATATTCAGGCTTGAAGAAGGTGTTTGAAGGCTTGGAAGCATCCATCATTATCATATAATAGAAAATATATCACTAATTGTGGTTAGATTGTCATAATTTAATCATTCATCTTTCAATTAGTTTCTTATGCTAGTTTGGGAAAATGCATGTTGAAAGAAATTATTCAAATAACCTACACTAAACCAACAATTGGCGGATTATATGTGTAATCTTTTTCAATTGTTGCTAGACTTGATTTTTAAAGTTTTAAAATAGAGTCTAATCCTTTTATACTTTACATGACACCTTTGTGGTTAGTTTGAATTTATGTATACTACTTTCTAGAATGTCGTGAGAATAGTTTAACTTAACGTTAAGGAATTATTCAATCTTTTTACAAGAGAGTTTCACCACATAAATAGTCATCAACAAGAGTTAAGTGAATTAAATATTATGGTGATAGTCTTAATATATTGATATTCTCATCCAAAAATCATATCTTGCATTATTTTACATTAAAAAAAATTGTTTTAAAAAAACTTTAAATGTTTATTAATCTCGGTTAATTTAGTTACAAAGATTTTTTTTACCGTAAGTAAAAAAATTCATATATTGAACGAAATGATCCAATTACAAGAGAGAGGTGGATAAGCGGACAACAAGCTACACCGCACCCAAAGATTTAGTAATGAAAATACCCCGTGTCATTGAATCGATTCTTGGTTCTTACCTATAATACTATTTTACTATGATAGGTACACTAGCTTATTTACTCGTGGTTTAGTTTTAGTAGAAATCATTTTATTAAATTTAAAACCCGATCTTGTTTGAAAAACAATCAATATTTTATATACTAGCCAAACGACATCAACTTTTAATGAAGAATATCGACTTGTCTCTTACTTGTGTATTTCATTTCAATACGCTAACCATATTCTCTTATGATGCTCCCATGATATGGTTATACATCTGATGTCTTCCTGCACTATTCGTAAAAAAATATAATTTCTTTCTATTAAACATATATATTATGTTTAAAAAAAATAATAATAATTTTATATGTCCCAATAAATATTGATTTATTTCGTTGTAAAATTTGTATATATTATCCGAAGACATTGAAAACAAAATAATAACACAACTGAAATTAAAACACAAAGAGTAAAATACTTTATAACAACAATTCAAATGGATAAAGAGACGACATCTTGATATCAAATCTCAAAGAGTTATCATCTTCAATACTTTCATATATCATCCGACCAAAATCATCACAGTGATATCATATTGTGTCATATCTTGAGGTACTCCCTCAAATGCACACATACCAAGTTCCTCGTTCATCGTGAAACTATAAACCTGAACAATCAAAGCGGACAAGAAGCAATAAAGTTATTTATAAATAGCTATATTTGAACCAATGTTGTTCTTAACAACGCATAGTTTTTTTTCATTAATAGTCAATTTGACTACTATGAATCAAGTCATGCCACATCTCGCAAGAGTAGCAAACCGTTATGACGTTTTTTGCAAACTTATGGTTTACTTATTCTAAAACCTTTCTTAGTTTTGCAAAGTATGGGATTATAAAACCCGTAAAATAAACTATTTTTATTTATGCTTTGATTACAGAGACCATAACCATAGATTCTAAATTTATAACACGATTTTATAATAAAGCATCTTAATTAATTATGCTTTTGATTACAGAATTTTTGATATTATCATTAGCCATGAATGCCAAATAAATAAAACCGATTTTAAAATTGAACTATTGCATTTATACTTTGATTACAAAATTAAAAGTCATAAATTCTAAACATTTAATTTACACAAAATGTTTTGAAACGCATGAGTTTTAATTATTTAAATACCCATACCAGAGTAAATGCTTGCACAAAACACTGTTTATAAATATATATCCATCACTTACACAAATACTCAATGCTTACACAAAATATATTTTTACCACATTGTTTAAATCATATCCAACACTCATGTTAATAATCAAACGAATTCTAACACACATGTTAGAAAAAAAAACGTAAAAAAAAACGTTTTAATCATATGGTTTATAACATAAACCGTTTCTAGCTCACTTAGAAATTAAACGATTGACAATCACTTTAAAACCTATTTGAAGTATATAACAATGAGCTTCTTCAAAATAATTCTTGATGTACAGTATGCACGCCTAATGTGAAATAGAATTTTTAATAATCACTTTCAATGAACCATTATATTGCTTCAACAAACAAACAAACAAAATGCTTAAATAACACAAATATGACCATTACGTTACAAACATTGGTAGTGAACGATTATATTGCATAAACAAATTGATAACCATTACAAGCATTGCGTAAACTAGTAGATAACTATTACATGCGCATTTCTTAAGCTAGTAAATAAATAAGATACAAAGAACTGCATACCACCTCAATTATGGTGGATTACAAAGATTTGCTTGCCTCCCAAATTCAGTAGGGTGACAAATCTTTGTATCTACTAATTTAACACGAAGATATGCCACCCAAATCATTTGGGTGACAGATCTTGGTATAAGGAAACATAATTTTTTCTACAAATGATTTTATGAAATCCATCTTAAAATTCCAAGAGGACTGAACTAAATGCATTGCATGGGTAATGGCCTTGATTAGTTCAAGATCAACCACTCTAAAATCAAAACAAAACAACGTTGAAATATCACGAACATCAGATTCTGGAAGTTTCCTGAGTTCGTGAAAGAATATTTCATTCCTCTTTGCTTTCCCTTCCAAAATCCGCTCCCTACTAAAGTCATGTACATCAAGGGTGAAGTTATCCTAAAAACTTGCTATCTCACTTTATCAGTTATTTCTTTTTGGAAAGAAGATGAAGAATACATTTTTGTTCTGTAAAAAGAAATGTTTGAAAAGTTATTTCTTTATAGGAAACATAGGACAAAGAAGAAAAAGAATAGGAACACATTTTTGTTCTATATAAAGAAATATTTAAAAAGGTTTGAAACTGATCTGGTTTAGTAGTTTCATTTTATAGAGCTAAATACCATAATCTACATCTACATATTCTAATAAAAAACTATAACTGTGACACATGCTGCTTTGTGGTTAATCTCACAATTATTTTCTCTTCAAAACTAAGATCTCAATTAACCTTAATATATGTCATATTCACTTTCCTTTGTTGGTCAATTGGCTAAATATATACCAATCACTTTCATATATAACAAAATTTACCATATTTAATTTCCTTTTTATCAAGGATTGTTTCGGGTTTTGTGGAACTAAAATTTGATTTTTACAGTCAAAAGTTGGTAAATAGATTGTTTGATACAAGTTACAATTCTACCAAAATTTGTTACGGGTCAAAACTGGAAAACCTTAGTATATTTAAAAGTTTGATAATGAAATAGATTTATCGTCAAATTTATTACGGGTTCAAAGTGCTGACATTACAAACAAAAGTGACGCTACAAAACCTTAATGGGATGAGTGACACACAAAAAAAGTGTCACTAGAAGTGCAACCACTAAAGCCTTTTATTGGCACTTTTTTCGTCTGCCACTACATGTGACATTCGTCAAATTCGATTTAGTATTTGTACCCGTTTTATTACCTGTTTGTAATCGGATCGTCGCATTTAATGAAGCATTGAGTTATTAATTATGTTATTCGGTTTTATCTTTATTTACGCCTGACTCGTATTAAAATATTTTATAACCATTTAAAGTATCTATTATGTGCACTTATAACCCTTACAATAGACTACTCACCACAATTGATCACCAAACTAATTTCGAGGGACCATGTTGCAAATAACAAAAAGATATTTTTTCCCTCTTCTTTCTCTTCTCCCCGTCGCCAACAGCCCCCCCCCCTTCCAGTTTTTGATTTCGTTTGACCCATAAATCACGGGTTTTGGATTAATTAGGATGATTCTTAACATACACGCTCCTTCCTATTATAGTTTAACGCGTAATTGACAGCTAATTTGTATCGAATCGTATCAATCTCATTAACTCCTTGAACGTGGCTGAACTTGATCTTGTTAGCCTGTAAATACGAGTCCGAAACTCAATTAAATGGCTCCACACCATTATCTCACCTTCACGAAGCAAACCCCTATCTTAATTTCACTGTTGTAACAGAAACATGCCTCGTTTAATCTCATCCTTAGCCGCAAACCCTAACTCCTTGTTCTCTTTCAATTCGTGTTCGATCCAGGTAATTAAAACTTGTTTCTTAATCGGAATTTCATGCTTAGCAAAAGCCCAAAATCAATTTTTATTAACTATAACGAATTAAAAGAATTAAACAAATTAGGGTTCATTATAGATTTGGGGATAAACCAATTGTTACATATATATTTTCTTTTATGTGTTCTATGCGTGTTAGACATTCGCTCAGATGGCCAGTGCACATTTTGTTAAGCCTTGAACCGGCCTGGGGCGCGGGTTCGATTCCCCCAGACCCATTTTTTGTTGTTTTTATTTTATTTTATTCTAGTAATTGTTTTTAATCCTTTTTAATTATTAAAGACTTTTACTATATTAAAACTAATATTTTTTACACTTGTTTAACAACCCGAACACCGTTAAAACTCTTAAGAGAAACTCTCGTCAAACATTTTCGGATATATGTATATATATATAATCAATTATAAATCTTTTTTTAATAATAATAATAACAACAATAATAATAATGGTGACTTTTAAGAATATTTAAACTAATAAAATTTTGTTATACATAAAATTTATGTGAACACTTTAACGATTCCCAAATCTATTATAAACCTATTTTTGTTTTATATTCATGTCTAGTTCGTTCTTTTCGCTTTAGATATTTAAGTTGTTTATACCTTATAACTAGGACACATTACCGGGACTTCTCGCAGAACCATCTAGTTGCATTAATTGTTATCATCTCCTCGTTACCGTGTTTCCCAATTTCAAGTGAGTTCTTCATAACCCCATTTTAACGCTTTTAATATTTTTGGGGTGTAGCATGTCACAAGTTTTACCTCGTTAGTTATGTGCTTATTTACAAACCGATTCACAATTTGCGTACATGTTAATATTATTCTTGCATATTGTTTATGATTATACGTGAACTTGCTTGAAACGTGTTTACTATTCTTATGGTGGAAGTTACGTAAACGCATACACATAGTGGGAGGGTCCGACGGGACGTACCTACGCTGTCTAACGTTACGACTTCGGTTGTTCGTGAGGTGGTTCTCATTTCCCCTATTACTACGGCCTTAGCTAAAGGAATGGGAGGATGACATTAATTGATTTCATTTACTTTATGCTTGAATATTTATTACGTTACGAATGTTGAATTGTGGTTTTTATATATATGTATACTCAAAAACTTATGAAAAATCACCAACTTAATTGTTGATAAATATATTACTTTCAACGTGCTATAGGTTGAATCGATGGCATGCTAAGGATGAAGATCATTAGTATACCTTAGGATATTTGAATAAAGAACTTATTTATTGTTTTGATGAAGTGTTTCTTTTTATTTTTAATTATGAATAATTGTGTACTTGTTACGTTACGAAATGAAATGATATAATTATTGCCGCTTTAAATAGTGTTAGAGCTATGAGTGATCTGTACGTTACACCCCGATGTATTCCGCTTAAAGCCGGGGTGTTACACTACAAACTTTTGGAGTTTCAGTGGCACTTTTTTCGTCTGTAACTACATACTTTTAGACTTTTAATGGCACTTTTTTTCATCTGTCACTATGTACTTTCTAGACTTTTAGTGGCACATTGTAAGGCCCCGGTCCCGGTGCCTTACTTGGACGTTGGATTTACTCGTAAACACAGTTCTAAATATCATAGTTAATTAAAAACTTTTCGCGGAATAATAAAAGTCAACCATTAAATACAAAACATTCAAATCTTGTCTTTAAACACAACATAAAACATAGTATTAAAACATCACGACAATTCTTCTTCATATGCCAGCCGCTTCAGATCATGCCATGTGTCTTCCTCAAGACAACTCCTTTAATATATTTACCTGCGTGCATACTAAAAGTCAGCAACGCTGAGTGAGTTCTAGTTAATCAGATAACATACATTGCATTCACATACTTCATACATTCAGGCTTGACCTTCTTTATACATACATAAGTATATATCTTCATTCTTTCCTTCTTACTTTTCTTCTATCATACTTTCATATATTATTTTACTTGACATATATAATTATACGTTTTAAAGAACCTTTCATCCTATAACATTTTAGATATTATAAAGGTCTGGTCTTTATCCTCTCATATATTATAAGGGTCTGGTCCATATCCTCTAAGATATTATCAGGGTCTGGTTCATATCCTCTAAGATATTATAAGGGTATGGTCCCTATCCTTTCAGATATTATAAGGGTCTGGTCCCTCATTTCCATTTACTCATACCTTCATACATATATTTATTCATACTATCATTTATACAATTTCATACATACCCTTATATATCATTCATACATACTTTATAAAACATTCACATAACATACACTTACCACTTAAGGTAAGTATATTAACTAATCACATAAGGTATGCAAACAGTCCCGAAAACATAACAAGAAAATGGGGCTAAAAACTCACATGGGTCCGATTTCTTTCAGAATTAATGGTAACTTCTTTCTTTAATTGGGGCGGCTAGTTGTATAACAATTACATGTATCAATTAACTAGCCCTATCCATATCATATTTCTAGGTTATTGTAACCCCTACCTGCGGAGGTTCGGGGGCAGCGCCCCTGGCAATGGGGTTCTAGGGGCGGAATACCCTAGCAGGGTCCAAGGGGTAGATCCCGTGGCTGGGGTTAAGCTGCCAGGTCAGCTTGGAAAAGTTTTATTTTCCTTAATAAGCCTTTACCAAAAACCTCATCAGAAAAACTGAAGTTCAATTATTTAATCATATAATATCTTCATTATAAACGTTACCTTTCATTATTAATTATTTACTTATTCTTATCTTAACCATCATATAAGTTCATATCTATCGTTTACATACGTATATGCCGTATATCTTTCGTTTATTTGGAAAATCACTTAGGCCCGTATAAGTTTTAGCCGTGTAAGTTCTTCCCCCGTATAAGTCATTCTAGTGTATAAGCTTATACGTCCGTATAAGTTATACGTCGTATAACTTAGACGCTGCGTGTAAGTTATACGCATAACTGACTTATGTGTTGTAGGTTCCCTGGACGGATCACACGAGATATCGCGGTCTACTCAGGTGCAGAATCCCTGCGTAGATCGTTACGAGTATAGAAAGCAAATCAAACAAACACGATACGATAAACGAACACGTTATATTGATAACCGAACACACGTGATATGAATCACTGATACAGACTCTCGTCGACTCGATCGACTCAAACAACTAACTTATTAACTTACTGATTAACCAACTTCCAAACAAAGCCGTAACCTAAGACTTTATATACACGACAACTTCGCCTGATATGTTCAGGCGAAGTTGTCCATAACTTCGCTTGTTCAACAAGTTCGCCTAGGCGAACTTGTTAACAACTTCGCTTATTACAAAAACATAAATAACATTACAGACTCGATTACAGACACTAGACTATGAACTAATGACATTTATGCACCAACAGACTCCCCCTTGGCAGTAGCTTCATATTTTAATCTTTAAGCTCTTGTCTTGTAATCCTGTATCTTCACGCATGCACTCCTTCTCTAACACAAACTGACACGACTCTTTGATACTTCCTCGCTTCATCCTTCCAAGCAGGAATATAAAAGATTTTCTTCTCATTAAGCACCTTCAGATCAGCTTGCGATAAGTTTACCAAATGCATCGGATCGTAAACTCTAAGGAGCTCTTGTTCATCCTCGTCTTCCATCACCGCCTCTGCTGTCTCACAATCCACGTACCACCACTTTAGGTCTTTAAGCACATCCTTGGGCATTAGCTTCATCGGTACTTCTTTCAGGCACCGGATCGGTTTATACTTCATTACCATCCAAGGTTTTCCATCAGTTCTTAGACCTCTATCCTTGTCCTCAACAAGTTTTCCCTTTTGTGGCTTCAACAGCTCAAACTTCTTCTCTTTTATACTCTCTCTCCAAACAATTTTCTCAATGACTCTAGCCATATTATCGTCACTTCGATTGATTAACCCCAATTTGGCTAAGTCTTTCACTTCACATTCCGGCAGTGTATTCAACGACCTTAACATTCTTTTAAAATACTGAACGCCGTCATACCGTTTGAGCACAAAGAGCTTCAACTGCTCATCATAGATCCAGCAAATAATCCCTTTCTTCGCTTCAGCATAGCCTTTGATATTATAATTCTTCTTGAACATGGTTGGAACAGCAGGCTTTTTAGTCTTAATAAACCAATGAGCATATCCTTCTTTCCACCTAGGCTGCTCCTCCCACTCTGTCTCATCATTCTCCATCTCAGTACCAATATCGGCTTTCTCAACATCTGGGATCTCGTGTTCAACATTTTCTTCTACTATCTCACCCTCTTCAATCTCATCTTCAATCACAATTTGTGCGCCAATCTTCTCAATCTCCTCAATCGGCAGCACATCATCATCAAACATATCATCATCTTCTAGCATATCATCATTCAATTCTTTCAACGCATCTATCACATCATCATCATCATCAACCATCACCACCTCATCACCACCAACTGCACCTGCAGACTCCCCCTGAGCTGTGGAAGTCCCAAGAGCTTGAGTAGTTCTTGGCAACTCACCACCTGCACCTTTCGGTGCATTGGGATCATCGTCTCTGTCATTTGTCTTCTTCGTCCTTAACTCGTCGCCTCTACAGCCTGTCTCCCCCTGAGATGCCAAGAACTCCTTCATAGCGTCTATAATTCGCCCATGTTCAACCAGGAGGGACGACTGTAATTGATTCTCTGCCACAAGGCGCTGAATAGCCTGGGTCTGGATAAAGTTTATCCTTGATTGCTCTGCCACGACCCGTTCAAGTGCAGCTATTCTCTCCGAGTCTGAGAGGGTTGCATCGAAATCAAACCTCATGTTAGATGTATCTGGAGTATACTCAGCAGGGATCTCGAATGTAACCGGGACATCAGAAGCAGTTGTGGACGTAACCGCAGGTGGTATCGTGACCGACAACCCTGCAGTTGCGACAACCGTCGACTCTACAAACCGTGCCACCACCTCTGAAGGAGTAAGCGTTGGAGGTGGTAACGACACAATCTCCGGAGTCGTCGTCTGTAGTGTGATGGATGGGATGCCGACAGCTGATGTAGCCACCACAGGAACATCTGCGGCGCTTGTAACCTGTACAGAAGTAGGAACAATCGACATACCTGACAGTGCGGATGGAGCAAAACGTATAACTCGTGAAGTCTCTCCAGCTCCCATACCAGCACCTGTCCTTTCACGTCTTGATCGTCTGATCAACTTGTGTATATCCTCCTCTTCTTCTTCTGACTCACTATCATCCACTGTCCTCTTCCTCTTCCCAATCGTCCTTTCTCGTCTCACCAACATCTCTCTCGCCTCATCCATAACGTCATCAAGATCTGAGTCAGCCACCGTCGTAGCTGCTCTAGTAACACGCACTTCCCGAACCTGTGCAACAGTAACCTGCACTTCTTCTTGTGAATCAAAACGATCCATGTCGAAGAATCCTTGGCCGCCAAATGCAGCATCAAGGTCTACATCCTCCTCAGCCGACACCACAGGCACAGTAGGTACATCTCGAGTTGCTCCTGCCTGTTGTGGTTGAGGGTCTCTGAACTCATCCCCCCTAGCTGGCACATACCCCGGGTTTATTAAGAACCCAAAGAGTGGAGTATGCCTTGGACGACGTTCAGGCTTGCTCCTCGCACTCGAAGTACGGCATTGAGCAAAGATACGTTTGCTCACACTCTCCACGTATCTTATTGGGCGTCGTTGAGGCAAATTTGGAGCCACATGGTTCAAGATCATCTGGATGAATCTTGGATACATTATGAACCGCTCACGAGCCATCGCCCTCCTTTGTCTATCAATCTCGTAAAAGACCATCTGACTGAAGCTATAACGTTTGTTATAGGTCAGAGCAGTCATTGCGGACTGCATGGTCGCACCCATTCCGTCAGTACCCGCCTTCCTCCCAGACATGCATACTATCATAACGTGCATGAGGAAGCGCCACTGATCAAGTAGGAACCCCTTCCGCCTCTGGGTATCGCCCAATGGACCAGAATAGCCCATTCTTAGAAATGCTCCATCACGAAACGGAGCCACAAACTCCGTTGGGTCATTCCTAGTCTCCTCACCGAATCGTAACGCCACCCGTATTTGTTCAGACGAGAACTGAACTTCTTGGTTGTTGACGGTTGCTCGCATAACCGGGGGCTCAACACGGCAATCGTACTCCACCGTCTGCCAGAAATCCTCGATATTGGGTAAGGATATCGGCAGAGTCGTCGTGATTGCGTGGAATATCCTCGAGCGAATGAGGAATGTGATGATCTCACGGTAGTCTTCAACTCCGCTCGTTTCCGGGTCTAAGGTGATGAACATGTTGTGACCCGGAAAGAATTGTCTCTGATTATCTCCGTCATCACCTCCAGCACCTCCAGCACCTGCTACTGCAGCCATATCTGCAACGAACGAACCAAGTTAGATATACGTTAAGGTTTAACACAAGTTCGCCTATTACCATGAGCGAAGTTGTGATAACTTCTGTATAGGCGAAGTTAAAGTTGGGGCGAAGTTGGGAACAACTTCGCTTCATCTTTAAGTTCGTCTAATAATTAAAAAATTAAAAGGTCCAGGCGAAGTTAATGATAACTTCGCCTCACCACAACATCGCCTCAGGCGAAGTTACGGATAACTTCGCCTAAACCTTAAGTTCGCCTGAATCTGAATCGGCGACAGTAAGAATTTCGAACGACGTGCCGTTGGCGAATTTAACGATTGTGGAGATTAAGGATTCTGAAACACAAGTTTTTAAGGATAACTAGACGACCAGGTTGTTCATGACCACGTGAAAACATGGTTTGAAATCGTGTTTAAGGATCGAACGTCCGAGGTCACTAACCGGTTGTCGAAACAACCTAGGATTAACAACCATGAACATCGATTATAAGATATAAAGACACTACGAACCTTGAATCGGTAACGAAAACTGAGAAAAAGAACAAGAAATCGGAAAAACGACAAGTTCGCCGGAAACAGATAAGTTCGCTGGAATATCGGAGTAAGTTCGCTGAATTTGAAAATTATGAACAGTTTGACCTTTGAAAATCCTTATATAGGGGCGGAGTTATACAGGCGAAGTTATGGTTAACTTCGCCTAGGCGAAGTTATTCACAAGTTCGCCTGTTTAACAACATCGCCTATATTTACAAAATCAACCCTTATAATTTGAACATTTTGCAATTAACGTTTAAAACTTCCCTTAAGAATTAAATGACACGATCAAGTCCAAGTAACCAGTTATAAAATCATAAAACTAACTAAGTAAAAGAAACTTTTAAAAATAAAATATAAGGGATCAAATTTCAGTCTCGATAGGGACTACTACGTTTTAGAAAAGATCCGAACAGGAATCATACTAATTACGTGACTGTCACATAGATCCGTGTTTAGCTGTATTATGACATATAGAGACAGGTTGTAAGCAGGTAAATAACTTAAGATGGTTTTCATCGTTTCTGTGATACGAGTTAGGTTCAATTAAGCTCAAAAATTAAGTGGGCAACGACTCAGAGATTATGATGCCTCCTATCTATTCTCAAAGCGTATTTGGCTTTCCCCAAGTCACCCCGAATTGACTTCGACCCTTAGTGTCTGATTAAATTTGTAATTACTCTTTCATAGTCTAGTGTCTGTAATCGAGTCTGTA
Organism: Bidens hawaiensis; assembly: GCF_021521415.1. Taxonomy (NCBI): domain Eukaryota; kingdom Viridiplantae; phylum Streptophyta; class Magnoliopsida; order Asterales; family Asteraceae; genus Bidens; species Bidens hawaiensis. The sequence goes on from NW_027491062.1 coordinate 166,561, forward strand.
ATGTTATTTACGCAGTCTGTAATCGAGCGAACTTACTCCGATATTCCAGCGAACTTACTCCGATACATCTAACATGAGGTTTGATTTCGATGCAACCCTCTCAGACTTGGAGAGAATAGCTGCACTTGAACGGGTCGTGGCAGAGCAATAAAGGATAAACTTTATCCAGACCCAGGCTATTCAGCGCCTTGTGGCAGAGAATCAACTACAGTCGTCCCTCCTGGTTGAACATGGGCGAATTATAGATGCTATGAAGGAGTTCTTGGCATCTCAGGGGGAGACAGGCTGTAGAGGCGACGCGTTAAGGACGAAGAAGAGAAATGACAGAGACGATGATCCCAATGCACCGAAAGGTGCAGGTGGTGAGTTGCCAAGAACTACTCAAGCTCTTGGGACTTCCACAGCTCAGGGGAAGTCTGCGGGTGCAGTTGGTGGTGATGAGGTGGTGATGGTTGATGATGATGATGATGTGATAGATGCGTTGAAAGAATTGAATGATGATATGCTAGAAGATGATAATATGTTTGATGATGATGTGCTGCCGATTGAGGAGATTGAGAAGATTGGCGCACAAATTGTGATTGAAGATGAGATTGAAGAGGGTGAGATAGTAGAAGAAAATGTTGAACACGAGATCCCAGATGTTGAGAAAGCCGATATTGGTACTGAGATGGAGAATGATGAGACAGAGTGGGAGGAGCAGCCTAGGTGGAAAGAAGGATATGCTCATTGGTTTATTAAGACTAAAAAGCCTGCTGTTCCAACCATGTTCAAGAAGAATTATAATATCAAAGGCTATGCTGAAGCGAAGAAAGGGATTATTTGCTGGATCTATGATGAGCAGTTGAAGCTCTTTATGATCAAACGGTATGACGGCGTTCAGTATTTTAAAAGAATGTTAAGGTCGTTGAATACACTGCCGGAATGTGAAGTGAAAGACTTAGCCAGATTGGGGTTAATCAATCGAAGTGACGATAATATGGCTAGAGTCATTGAGAAAATTGTTTGGAGAGATAGTATAAAAGAGAAGAAGTTTGAGCTGTTGAAGCCACAAAAGGGAAAACTTGTTGAGGACAAGGATAGAGGTCTAAGCTCTCATACCAATTGTAGGTTCCCTGGACGGATCACACGAGATATCGCGGTCTACTCAGGTGCGGAATCCCTGCGTAGATCGTTACGAGTGTAGAAAGCAAATCAAACAAACACGATACGATAAACGAACACGTTATATTGATAACCGAACACACGTGATATGAATCACTGATACAGACTCTCGTCGACTCGATCGACTCAAACAACTAACTTATTAACTTACTGATTAACCAACTTCCAAACAAAGCCGTAACCTAAGACTTTATATACACGACAACTTCGCCTGATATGTTCAGGCGAAGTTGTCCATAACTTCGCTTGTTCAACAAGTTCGCCTAGGCGAACTTGTTAACAACTTCGCTTATTACAAAAACATAAATAACATTACAGACTCGATTACAGACACTAGACTATGAACTACTGACATTTATGCACCAACATGTGTTCTTAATATACTTATACGCTAATCATACATACACGTTGATACTACATATACGCTGATCATATATACTTATACGGTCTATACACATACGGTGTACATACTTATATGCCTTATATGTGCATACCAGCCTTCTATTTCGCGTTTTCAAGGTTTTTCTTCGATTCCGATGCCGTCAGCCGCCGTTAACCACCATGGTTGGCCGGATTTTGATCGTTTATAACCCAGGTAGCTTCAAGGTGTCCAGATCTAAGCTAAGGTGGCCCTTAAGCTCATTTTTGGTTGTTTAAACAACCAGAATAAGCTAGATCTAGATTCAAACGGTTCATTCGACATAACGGGGCTGCGGTGTCGGGTTTCAAATAGTTGGGTCAACTGACATAAATGATATCTTACCTTCGGTTGGTCTTGGATCGTTAAATGAAATAGTGAAGAGAGTGTTCGGCTTAAGTGTGTGTTTTTGATGGTGTAGGCTAAGGTGTAGAACGATGGAGATGGAAATGATTTAGGGTTTAAAGGATATTTGTACTCCTTAAGCCCATGGACCTTAGGTCCATCTTCATCTTAAGTCCATAATTAATTTAGCCTACCATCCTATTATCCTTATTATTATATAATTATTATTTTTCTGCTAACTCAATTAATTCTTCCAACTTAAATAATATATTAAATATTATTCATAGAAATTTCGGGATGTTACGCACATTTTTCGTATGCCACTAGAAACCTATGGGATATTAGTGGCACCATTTTAATTTGCCACTAAAAACCTTCTGGGCTCAGAGTGTTACGTTTTTTCTTCTACCCCTAGAAATTTATGAGCTTTTAATGGCACTTATTGTTAGCCACTAAAACCTTTTGAACTTTTAGTGAGATATTTTTATTTGCCACTTGTAACATCCCTAAAAATTTCAATCCAAAAATGACATGTTAGTAAAATTAAAGGGGTTTAAAAATAAAAATCCTGATTTATTGACCCATCCCGCGATGGGCATAGCCAAAGAGACCATCGCATATGATGACACATCAACACGTGTCACCCGGAGGCGACACGTGGCACACATTGCGACACGTGGCTTAAAAAATGACACATGTCCGCCACGTGTCAACACGTGGCATAAGGTATCTAAGAAAGTGACACGTGTCCGCCACGTGGCGACACGTGGCACTCTCTGAATAACATGTGTCATTGCGATACGCGATGACCAAGAGAAAGGTTCCACCGCGTATCGCAATGGGATTGGATTTCATCTATAAATAGGAGTGATTATAGCTCATTTTCTTCACACCAAAAACCCACTCTCTCTCTAGAAACTTTCTCTCATTATCTCGATTTCCGTGCCACCGACCCGACAAATTATAACTTCGTAACCCGTACCATATACCAACGATACCTCGAAGTTCGTACCGACAATCCCAACGACCGGCATACCTGATGTGCTAAAAACAGTCAATAAATATTAACTAAATTAAACAAGTAATAAAAACTAGACCTAAGACTCAACTAAACCAAACACCGGCAAGTGAACCGGTCAATTGTACTAAGCTAAGTAAGTCCGGAATATCGAACCCACGTGACTCTATAAATTACGTTAATTAACTAATTAGACTCGACTTACGACACGACTATTTATTATTAATGTTTTAAGGGGGATTTTAAAACTAATATTAAACTAATATTAAAATAAGAAAACAAATAAGCAAGTAAACGAGAAACAAGCAACCAAACACAAGATCGGAATCAAATAGAGAAGGAATCTATATAGGTAAGAATCCCATGTATCAACAATCATCAAGCAATGGACAAATAACATGATTATGGAAACTGATTTCCAAACGTATTCATCTAACAAACCCTAAAGGACCATTGACTGAATCAAATGAAATCCCAAAGAACAATTATTAGATTATTAAGCAATCAGTTGAATTGATTTCCGCAAAGTTATCAAATAGGATTAATTAATAGTATCTAGAGCAAGCAATCTTACGAAACACAAAACTCTAGATAACTTAATAAACTAACATGACATCATGAACAAGGATCAACACAATAAGCAAGAATATTGTCACTACTATCCTAGCATACAATTGACCAATACACATGAACAACCCCTCACCTTACAGCTATTGGAATTTAGCAAAACATTTAAAACCCTAACCAACTATCAACAAGCTTCTATGATCTAATAGGCCTATTTAACCATAATAATCAAAACACCAAGTAAAGATTAAACATGAAACCAAAGATCTAAAGAACACAATCAATAGATAAAAGATCCATGTGAAGCAATAGTTAACAATCAATCAAGATAATAAACACTTATACACATCATGAAAGCAAAATCAAGTCTTTTACTATTAAATCAACGAAACCATAATCAAAGCATAAGTCCAAAGCAAGAATCAAGTCTTAAACATGTTCATCAAACCTAGGTAGACATGAAGTCTAGCCTAGAATCATTATTAAAAAAAATCCTAAACGAGTCTTAAAAACAAAGAGGAAAGACATCACGAATAATGAACAAGGAACGAAAGTTAGAGCGATAAAACCCTTTGCGATTGATCCTCGAACACCCGGATGAAAGCTCTCTCGATCCTCCTTAGTTCCTAGCTTCAAATCACCTTTAAAACCTTGGAAAAGCTCTTGAAATCGGCTGCCAATAAGCTTCGAATCGGCTGAGAATGCAAGAGATGTTTATATAAGCGATAACCGGGCTTGGGCTTGCAAAATTGGCTGACCAGAAGGCCTTAGCGCCCCGCGAAGGCATCCTGGGCATTTTCCTTAGCGCGGCGCGGCGCCCTCTTTGGGGTGGCTTCCGGATTTTGTTGTTATTTGTTGCTTAATCGTCGCTAAATCGTGTGTAATTCTTTCTTGAACTCCAAGCTACGATAAGAACCTTCTAGACCTTATTTCCCTTGACCACCAAACCATCTACATGAAAACAAATCAAAACTCTAAGTGTACTAATCATGTAGCCAATGACGATTAAAACGAACATAAACTTCTTATGAACTGATAGAAAGAATTCGAACTTAACATGCAAAATATCAAACGATATAAAACAAGACACATATCAAATACTTGACTCAAAACCTTAAAACATAAAATATTAACAAAACACGAACTAAACCGAACTCAAAATATTAAATAAACATAACTTTACACGGGATTCGAGATGTATAAATAGATGTATATCAATACCTCGTTTTGCGTGTCGACCTCGTAACGCGTGACGACCCCATAAACCGTGCTGACCCAAGACTACACGACGTCTCGCCTCGAAGTACCTGCACGACCCGGCGAACCACGAACATTGCCTAGAATTGCGTGTCGAGGAGTTGTTGATCAAGATTCTCAATATACTTGCAAGCGTCGAAGTGCTGTCCGAGAATCTAGAAAACAATAAGCCGAACAGGGTAGGGGTTCTGTCCAAATAAAATATTATTATTCCAAAAGGCTTAGACCATAGTCAGGGGTGTAGCCTAGACCTTGATTAAATTATAACAATTAAATAAAATTTCTTTATAATTAAGAAATACAAAATTATATAAACAAAGATTACAACTAAATATAATTTCTTTATGGTTAAGAAAGATCCTACAAGAGATATAGTTAAAAATAGTGTTTCTTTATGATTAAGAAACATGAGATTTTATATACTAAAGTTATAGACAAATGAAGTTTCTTCTTGAAGAAGAAACATATCATAGACATTTCTTCTTGAAGAAGAAACATAGCACATGATTAGTAAATAAAGAGAAAGAAATTCATATCAAAATATTTTATTCAAACAAACAAACAATCAATCAAGGTTTAAGTTATCAAAACCAGACTAAAGGTCTGTAGCCGGATTAAGAGACGATCCGGGTATTTATATAAACCTATTTTATTATAGGTCAATCATTCAATCATTCATTCATTCACAAAAGGTTTTCAAACGAGATCACCACATCATTCAGAACAGACAGTCACAGGTGAAGACGTTAAACCTTTTTCAGTCAAGATAAACAGGTTGTTTATCTTAAACAAAGACAGGTAAATAAAGATTTATGGGATTACGTGATCCCTATTAAAATACAAGATAGAAAATAAAAGCAACTCAGACCAAGTACACATGTGTCTGGATCCAAACATAATCAATCTAGTCTATCAGTAAAGGCTACGTGGCCGCAGACTAGAGATCATAATAAAAGACCTCTAATGGGCATCAGTTCCCGGAGAACCGTAATTGTGTGTGTATGGCAAGTGGTACAAATCCCAGAAATAAGAGACGTTTCTGCTGAGGGTGTTTCATGAAAACTATCTTGTCAGTCAAAGAAAGATTTATAAAATGTTTTTAGAGTCAACGATTCACCAGCATATCGCTGACGTATTCCCCCCCCCCCCCTCCCAAATATTACAAGAAATAAAGTTAACACAGGTAGCATAGAATTATAGCCAACTCGTGGAGATAGATACTCGCAAGGTAGAGATGGCTCAATATTTTAAATTATTAAAATATTGCAAACAATATTCAAACAAGTTTAATAAATAAAACAAAGGTTTAAAAATCAAACTCTCGAATATTTGTAATTCGAGAAGCTTTCTATTAAATCAAATATTTTATTATATTTTACAAATAAACTAATGTTTCAAAATATAAATTAATATTTTATTATAAACTAAAGACTTCCGTTAAAACTCTGATATATTTTCAAAACAGATACCAACTGTTGGTCACAAGCCTAGGCCCTAAAATGGGGGTGTGACACCACTAAACCTTTGGAGTTTTAGTGGCACTTTTTAATGCCACTATAGATGTTTATCATAAATAGAAATCACATCACTTTTAAAAGTTTGATCATATTCCAAATATATACCAAATGTCAAGTAAGTCTCAAGTTAAGTCTAAATATCAAACATATAAAAAGGAAAACTAACAAATATCTAAATAAATAAAAATTGAAAAACTTCATTGCGTTCATGAACCTCTTTCACAATTTTCAATCTTCATGCGAGATACCAAATAAAAAAATTAAGACTTTTCAATATGCAAACAATATGGACACCATTAGGATTGAGGTGTTTTTCTTTATTACCAATATCGTACATGTAAAAGATATAAATTAAAAAAGTGTTAATACATAGACAATTTTGCATTGGAATGTGTTGTTGGCTGAACGAACGTTCACAAATGAGACATGTGCTCATATTCGTTCGTTTAGCTAAGGAACAAAAATTTGTTTGTGCTTGTTCGTTTATTAAATGAATTTCCCGTCGAGCTATTCATGAACTTAAATGAACTTACTTGTCTCGAGGGAATACAAAATTTTTTTATTCATGTTCATCGTTTATTAAATAAACGATCTTTCCGTTAAACGGTTTATGAGCTTAAATGAACTTACGTGGTTTGGGGAAATATGTTTCCCTCTCAAAAGATTGAGTAAGTACTGGAGCTGTAAATTAGACTTTTAGCCGTCGCTCTACCTGCCAAACAACAAATTACATAATAAAATAAGTGAATTTTAACAAAAAAACTTCATTGAATTATTTACTCTTTTTATGAACATTTATTATATACATGTTCTCATATACTCTGGAGGCGGGAAAGCTAAATTCGTGTTATAGCTTTTTCCATCTCGCCAATTTTTCATTATCCCAAAACACGAGTGCCTCATATTGCATTCCTACACAATCTAGTTATAAGGCCACAAGACACAACAAAACATAAAAACAACTTTAAAACTAGTATTTCTAATATTCTTTTACATGGTCAAACAAGACGGTCGTGATACAGAGCCCATCCTTTGCTGCTCTTTTTACTTGATCAAACAAGTCTATAAGCATTAAGTTCGAGATATAGGGTCCATCCTTTGCTGCTGTAGTAATCTAATGCTTGATACATATAAGTTTGTTATAAATTATAAATATTTTAAATGAAAATTAATAAAGTTAAAAAGAACTGACAATGAAATACATGTTTGGATAAAGTTTCATTAAGCATGAACTCTGAATTTTTTTTTTAAAAAATGGTGCTTGTTTCCAAAAATTAATCACAAGGGGTATTGGGTATGGTTTTTAATCACAAAAAGGATTTTCGGGGTTAGTATTGGCGAATAAGGAAACAATAGGGATGTATGAGAGATCAGAATTGCAAATCACTTATTCGCCACTAGCAATTGCAATTTAAGTCTTATTCGCCATTAACAATGTCAATTTAACTCTTATTCGTCACTACCAATGGAAATTAACTCTTATTCGCCACTAGCTATGACAATTAACGTTTATTCACCACTATCAATGTCAATTAACTTTTACTCTGACATAAAGCTTTTATTCTTTTATTACTCTCTTATTCGCCAATACTAACCCCAAAAACCCCTCCTGTGATTAGAAATAATACCCAACACCCCTTGTGATCAAATGTTTGAAACTAGCCCCTCTTCTAAAAAAAATTCCATGAACGCTGCCACTAGACTTTTAGTGGCAAGCACAACTGGCCACTAAAATCATAAATTAGTGGCACTAAAACTAAGTACCACTAAAAGTGTGTTATAAGCAATAATGTCATATGCAAAGTGCCATTAAAACCTAAATTAGTGGCACAAAATCTAATTGCCATTAAAAATGTGTGACACTAGATCTTTAGTGGCATACACAGTGTGCCACTAAAATCATAAATTGGTGACACTAAAACTAAGTGCCACTAAAAGTGTGTTATAAGCAATGTTTTGAAACCCGGACGTCAGTCGGACCTGTTTGACCGGGACCCGCTAAGCTTTCCGGGTCAGTTCACACCATATAACCGTTTTCTAAAAAACCCGGTTGGGTTTGGTGGTTAGCGGTTCGGCCGGAACCGGTGAACCACCGGTTGATTTGGTAAAACCCTAATTTTTAAAATAAAATATGAATCGGAAAACAAATCTAGTAAGTATTGCAGCAAATTTGGATTCCACATACGCTTGGCGTGCTTCTTGTTTGATTGAGAAGTTGAACTCTTGAAATTGACATATTTGTAAAGAAATGGAGATTGAGAAGAAATGAGTTAAATTGAAGAAGCAAATAAGAGAAGGCGGCGGCTGTTGTAATGTTAGGGTCATCACTTCACTAAATGATTGAAACACATCCCTTTTATATTCATATTATTGTTTTATAATTTTTGCATTTACCTAATTTAGAATTTGATCCTTAGTATTTAGTTTTTATCATAATTTGACTTTAAAACTTTTCTTATTTATTTTCTTCTTTTCTTTTCTTTATTTATCTATTATAATCATTATAATGATATCTAATTTTTCATTTTCTAACTTATAATAAATCTGTTGATATAGCTTATTTAATTTCAAATTTATTACATTCTTTACTATAATCATGCTACACATTCTAAATATAATTTATGACATTATCCGGGTCAAACATTGGTGCGCCCTTCTAGGCCGGTCCAACCTTTGACCCGATAAGACGTCCGGGTCAATGTCCAGGCTGGTTATGAAAACATTGGTTATAAGCAATGATGGCATATGCAAAGTGCCATTAAAAACCTAATTTAGTGGCACAAAAGCTAAATGTTATTGAAAATGTATGCCCCTAAATGGCCTTTTTTGTAGTGTGACTTGAAAATGTTAAACGGCTGAAAGTTAAAATTTTAAAGATTATTTGGGTTTCAATTTTCTTTTCAACGACATTTTTGGACATAATCAAAAGGATCGGGATTTAGCAAATTGACTATTTTTCTCTTGACTATTAAAATTTCCTATATGCCACCCCGTGCCTATAAATGTTTCTAACTTTTATCAAGTTTGAAACATTTGTGTCAAAATTAACTTTTCCTTCAATGGTGATAAGAAGAACGTTGTATGGGAAGCATGTCATTCAAAACTATGCTCAAATGAAGCAAAATGTTCACAAATTAAATGAGTTAACATGTTATTTCTTATGTTGTCATTATGGCAAAGTCTCCCTAAAACTTATCAAATCTTTTTCAAGGTGTAGCCCAGAAATACATAGTTCTTAAAGAACATCAGCCGCTATAACTTAATGTTCTCCCTTCCTTCTATGGGGTTTAAATTGATAGATATATCAATAAAGGTAACACTACTTCGATATTTAGGCTGAGTCATTAGAACTACTAATGTATGAGAAATTGTCTTCCTGAATTCTTTCAATTATACATATATGATACTGACAATGAAAGTTTCAATAGAATGAACTTTCTTGTGTATGTTTTTACACGTGCATTTTTTTATTATGTTCATTTAAAATATCATTTGTGATAAAAACAAAATCAATTTATGTACGCATAGTATAAATACAAACATAGATGTAATAGTTTGTATAATTTCGTGTGTTACACGGCCTTTAAAGCTAGCAATATCATAAATGCATTGTCTCAACTGCTTTTAAATAAATAACTTGAAAATACAACATTTTCAAAGAAGAATATGAATCGTCTAATTCATAATTACAACGGGTAATATAAAAATCGGTGTAAAAATGTTAAACTTTTAAAAATGGTACAAGTAACCATTATATTTACTGAGTATTTTTAAAACAAAATACAACGTTTTAAAAAAGCCGATGTATTTTTATACTTTAAAAAAACTATGATGCGAAGAACACAATAGCAATGCAAACTCTTACTAAGTTCGCAGATGAGAGCGCCCGCTCAAGCTTTGATGCATACAAGGAACAACTTGATAGGTCAATAGTGCAACTTGTAAGGCCCTGATCCCGGTGCCCTATTTTGGTGTTGGATTTACTCATAAACACATTTTTAAATATCATAGTTAATTAAAACGTTTCGCGGAATATAATAAGTCAACCATATATTACATGACTTTTCAAATCTTGTCCTAACATCATTCAAATTTGTCTTTCAAAATAGAAACATAGTTACATATGACAACATAACATTCCTCTCAAGATGTCAGTATCTCCAGTCCAATGACATGTGTCTTCGATCAAGCTAGCTGTCTTAGCCTATTCACTTGCGTGCATACTAAATGCCAGCTACGCTGAGTTAGTTTTAGTTAATCAGACATCATACAATACGTTCGTATACTACATACTTAACCTTCTCTACTTTCGTTCGTATATACATAAGTATATACCTTCATTGTTACTGTCATACTTTCGTGCTTTCATACTTTCATATTTTATATTACTTTACATACATACTTATACGTTTTAAAGAGCATTACGCCCTAATTCCTCGAGTATTATTAGTGCCCGGTTCCATTTCTGCCTCGGATATTATTAGGGTCCGGTTTCCTTCTTCCTCGAGTATTAGTAAGGCCCGGTTCCCTTCTTCCTTGGATATTATTAGGGTTTGGTTCTCTTCTTTCCATACAATTATACCTTACCTATCTTTATATTTATGTGTATAACCTATTGAATTCATACATCATTCATACATCATATATAAAACAATCACATATCATACACTTACCACTTAAGGTAAGTGTATTAACTAATCACATCGAGTATGCACACAACCCCGAAAACATAATAAGAAAATGAGATTAGAAACTCACATGAGCTCGGTTCCTTTCAAAGTTAATGGTAACTCATTTACTTAACTGGGTGCGGCTAACCGTATAACAATTACATGTATCAATTAGCTTTTCTAGTTTAATATAACCCTCAACGAACGGGGGTCCAGGAGCAGTGGGGGTCTAGGGGCAGCAGCTCCTAGCAGGGTCCAAGGGGCAGAGCCCCTGGCTGGGGTCGATTACTAAAATTTCATCATAAACTTAATTTTATTCTGGTTTAAGCATTATTTGATATCTCATTCGTTATGACGAATGATTCCATTCGTTATAACGAATGTTTTGATTCGCTGTCTCATCAGGACGAATGAGTAAGATCATTCGTGACTTCTATGAGACAAATGAAAGGTTCATTCATTACAAGAGCATACAAGTGTATCTTGTAATGAATGGTCTGATTTGCTGCCTCATCAAGGCGAATGAATGAGTAACTAATGAGTATGATCATTCGTGACTTCTATGAGATGAATGAGAGGTTCATTCTTTACAAGCGCACACGAATGTATCTTATTCGTTATGACGGTTTAACGAATGGCCAGCCATTCGCTTATCATGAGGAATAAGCATCAGTATTCATCCCACTTTGACTCAATTGGTCAAAGTCAAAATTGATAAGAACGTAGACGGTCAACATGCACCAGGTTTACAATTAACCCCTGAATCATGATGAAACAACACGAAACTTGCATCAATAGACTCGCATACACATCGCCTGTTAACCCCATCAACCAAACACCTAAAACATCTCGTTTTAATGGTGCATTTGATCGATATATACGTATACGGTTGGTTATTTGATTAATCAACCTATCATATGTTAACGAAATTTAACGAGAATCATTGTGTATGATTCGTCTTTACCGTTTATGTAGATCTAGAAATGCTAAACGATCCGAGCATAAACGAACTAGTTTTTCGTTATAAAACGTACCTTAGATGAATCGGTTTCACGAACACAATCTAGTCTTGATGTATGTATTGCTCGTCCGGATGCTTTAACACCCACTAGCTCTAGTCTTTTCCTTCGGATCTTGGTTCAAGATAAATGAGGGTGTTTGTGTGTGTTTTTGAGAGTGTATGGAGGCTAGAGGAAAGAATGAGGGTTTTAGAGAGGTTTAAGGGGTTTATATACACTTAAGCCCATGGACCCAAGGCCATTATCCCTTATTCCATCTTTAATGTTCAAGCTTATACTCTAATACTTTATTTATCTAAGCTAAATAATAACACATTATTAAGTAAACGAAATTTCTTTTATTTATTATTATCAAAAGTAGGACGTTACTCAACTTGACACCATTGTCGAAACCCCCCCCCCCCCCTAAAGTATGGTTTACTACAAATCCAAAATACAACAAGATGGGAAGATTAACAACGCTATGAAAGAAGTTAACAAGACTGTCTAAAAGGCCAGAACTATGAGGGTCGATTTCATGGATAAACTTGTTTGGTTTTTAGGAATTTTTGGGGATTTTATTGTTTTTTCTTGTATTAGTTATGTTCCGTTGTATATTTTATTAACTATGAAATGAAAGATGTTTAGTTATATAACCGTTTAGTTTTATAATTTTTGCTACATTTTATGAATATTTGAAACAGTTTAGTTGTATATATGATCGTTTCATTATGCTGAAACTGAACCACTTTAAAATACTTGTTAAAAATCTGCGTATAAACTTTTTGTTCATTTTACAACGCTTATTGCTTTGTAAGTTACAACGAGTTTGGAAAATTCTTCATTTAAAACGATTCTTCACATTTTATTCCAACAAACTTCTCTTCGTTGTAAATACTCGTTAAAAGCCGGTGTATAAACTTTTGTTCAATAAACAATGCTAGTATCCTTCTAAGTTATAACGTGTTCAGAAAATTCTTAATTTTATAACGGTGTTTAACATGTTTTTCAACGGTTGGCATTTACATCGTTGTAAGCTTTATTTTTTACCGTTGTTAATAGATGATTCCGTTGTAGTGAATGCTTCTTGTGTGATATCAACACGTAGCTTGGTGTTTGGAATGTTGGTTGTTGGTGTTCCTAGAGTTTAGCATCTTGCTGGTTCTATGACCAAGGCCGGCCCTTAGGTAGGGAAAGTCCGGCGGCCGGCCGATGCACGTAAATTTTGGGGGCCAAAAATTTTGATATATATATATATAGTTTTAAATCTTTTTTATATATAAAATAGGTATGGATCTTAATCATCTTAAATATACGGGATCCAAATCCTTTTTTTTCATAATCCATTAAATTTATTGAGCCCAAACTAAGTTTAAAAACTAAATAAAAAAATAATGTTAAACGTCATTTGAAAAAATTAGCTTATACATTTCGTTACTCGTTAAGGCCCATGGACCTTTTTATTTCGTTTCGGCAGAGGTATTTAGTTTCTCGGAGACGGCCCTGTCTATGACTAATAAATTGGTAGCTCAAGAAACAATACGTAAATATCTAATAATTTATTTTTGAAAGCTGGAATATAAGTTATACCAAAAAAAATTAATTATTCTATAATTTAAATAAAATTTTATTTTTTTAAATCTCACCAAATCTCATTCTCTTTTTTATCATTATCCTACTCACAAATACTTATTTTATTTTTATCATTATTCTATGATCACAATTACTTATTTTATTATTTTTCTCGTATGCACTCACATAAATTGACAAATGATGGATAGTGATACATAAAAGTTAATAATGTAGAAGTTTTTGGTAAGTTAGAATCTAACTATCTATATAATTTCCTACCCTAAAATCCTAGGTGTCGCTCTCAGGTTGTTTCTCCCATTCTCTAGAGTCACCAGATGCTTGATTTATAAATGGAGACTTCTCATGCATTTGACCCGAATTCGCGGGTATGAGTCTCACCAAACCCGGATAGTCATTAAATGGGTTATAACATCTCATTTAATTGTAAAACTATTTCATAAACAAACAATAATTTTCACGGGTCATGGGTCTCAACAAACCCAGATAACCCTTAAACGGGTTATAACATCTCATTTATTTGTGAAATAACCCCTTAACTCAAAGAATAATTTTCATAGGTTATGTGTCTTACCAAACTCTAATAGCCCTCTAATGGGTTATAAAATCTCATTTATTGATAAACACTTTCATTATCAAACCCTAATTTACTTTATTTGTTTTACATGTTCTTCGTTGCTGGTCTATCATCTCCATCGTCGGTTAACTTTCAATACTACCCACCATTGTCAACTAAATCAACGCCTCTTTTTTCATTAGACAAATATTTATGTTCATGTTTGTACATTTAAAAAAATCAACATGCTCGTGTTCGTTTATGTTTGTTCGTTAAACATCTAAGAAACCTAAACATCTCAACTGATAAAACCCAAACGTTAAAAAATATATAACAAACTAATATATATGTATTAAATTAAAACAAAACTACGTTAAAAAATAAAATAATCATCATACAATAGCAAAAAGATTAAAAACAAAACTTTAAATAAACTCCCGTAACACGGGAGATCAAACTAGTTAGTGTATATAGACGGGTGCCCGCACTATGCAGCGAGGAATATGGACCTTGGTAATTACATTATAGATTTATGGGTGTTCGTCGTTTCGTTTGTAATTTTGAAACCATTTATTGGTATATGTAGATTCATAGTTATTATTTTAAACTCATTTTAATATTAAAGTATAAACGAAATGGAAGCTAACCATTGTTAATGGTTTGATTTTGTTGGGTAATTTTCAATGGTTTAGTTTCAATTTTCGGTGACCAAAAATCGTTAATAATAGCTTGGCTCATGGTTTAATTTAAGACCATTAAAACCGGACGGAAAATGGCTATATGTAAAATTTTATTTTTTTTAACTGAAAAGAAACTATGACAATATCATACTCAAATTAAAGAGAATTAAATGCTCATTTTTATGGTGCAATTTTTAAAATATAATATTAACGTATGAAAAAGTTATAACCGTTTAAAAATCGTGAGGGTATTTGGGTTGAAAATGAAATTACGAAGAGTATATAGTTAAAAGATAAAGGACCAAAGTTATAACTATTTCTTATATTTGCAAGATATTATTAAAGTTAAAGGGGGCAATCTTGTAACTATTTTGAAGAAAAATGAAACATAGAATGACTACTCTGCCCTCATTTTAGGTAGTAACATGTGCTTGAAAATTTGTAAATCCCTTAAAATCAACCGTCTTAAGTTGCCAATATTTGCCTCATTATATATAGGGTATGTTTGGCAAAACTAGCTGTTAGCTGGAAGCTGAAGGCTGAAGGCTGGTAACTGGTAGCTGTAGCTTTTTAAATATTTAGGTGTTTGACAGAGTAGCAAAAGCTTTTAATAAAACTAGCTGGGTTCCCACGTGGTGTGGCAGAATGGGCGCACAACCTAACATCAACCGCATAATTAGTGTCGGTACATGATTCACCTGATGACAGTGCATACATAAACTGAATGTAGACGTGTAATTCATGGAAAAACAGTAAGCTTGTAAATGATGTCGAAAATCAAGAAACAAAGCTGAAATATACAGTAATTTCAAATAGATAATTTTTTAAACCAACATATTTTGATACGAATCCCTTTCTGAACATGCACTGTTCTAATCTGAAACATGTTCTGACCTGATCTCTCTCGACTCAAAAGCGTATCGACACGAATCGAACTAATTTAACCCTTTTTGTATCGACTCGTTCTGACTCTAATTTGGTCTTACACATGACTCAAGTTCATCTGACTCGACTCATAATTTGGTCTTACACATGACTCGAGCTCACCTGACTCGACTTTTTACCGATCCTACCCGATAATCTCGTAGTATGTTAATTTTTTAAAGTTAAAGAAGTATGACAATATCATACTCAAATTAAAGAGAATAAAATGCTCGTTTTGTGATGTAATTTGTTTCAAAAATTATTAACGTGTGAAAAGGTTATGGCTTCTAAATATGTCATGGGGGTGGTTAGTTTTGAATAAGGGTTGAATGTGTAACTATAATATAAATTAACAAAAGTTGATATAAGTTCAAGTACTAAACTTGTAAATTCAAATGTAAAAGCTTGTAGGTAGCTTTTTTCTCAAACGCTACCAATACTAGCGTTTGAAAAATGAGTTTTTTCTACCCATCTAAAAGCTTGAAGCTACTTCAACCAAACAAAGCTTTTTATTAAATATGAGCTTTTTTATAAAAGCTTAAAGCTTCAAGCTCCTAAAAGTTCATAAAAGCTCCTTGCCAAACATACTCATAGTATAGATAATTGGTTAATAAAGATGTAGTGCATTTAAAAAAGTATTTAATTTTGAAGATATGGAATTGGATGTTAATATTATTTTGAAACCCCCCACTCTTGAAAGCCTTAATTTTAATCTACTATTCTAATTTAAACCGCTAAAACATACCTAACTAATCCAATTTTGATATGAATATACACTATGAATATACAAATTGTCGATTATTTCAAAAATATTAAACTACCAAAAACGTACAAAATAAATCTTGAGGGCGTTATATTCTTAAAACACTTCAGATTCTGGTAGCAAAGATACAAATCTACATTAAACGCACTCTTGTTCGAGTTAGATGCATAGTGTATTGGGTACATGTTTCGTTTAGAGAAACTTATTAAATTAAGGTTTGAACCCACCGTTCTATCATAGATGAAACAATATTTTTTGATACAACAACATTATATAAATATCAAAAGCCACAATTTCTTACGCTAACTAAAATCATTATTCATCCATGTAACATTCTTTTCCAGCTTTCAGTGCCACACTAGGATGCACTGCCTTTAGTTAATTACACGGTTCCTTTTTTCTTTGCACCGTCTCTCTCTCTCTAGTAATGTTTAAAAATTAAACTTAATTTTCAACTCTATGATATAGCTTGAAAAGTGCAATGTGAATAAAGTTATTGAAACTTGAAAAATTGATGCACTAAATTGAGAAAAATAACAGTTTCGTATATTCCCTTTATATAAATATATTATTAATCGTAACTGTCATTAATTTAGCTAAAAAGTTATGTATATTCTTAACTCTAAAAATCATTGATTAATATAATATCATAAAAAGATTCATTTGATTTCTTTATTAATCAATAAAACGATTACATATGGTTTTATAAGAAAAAGTAAGGTAGTAGCCGGTACAGACGGGACAAAGTGGGTTAACTAAATCAATTCGATTTTAACCTAAGTCATTGTAGGGTTTGAAACCGGTTTAAGCACACCTCTAAGCTTTAAGGATTAAAACTTGACAAAACCTATTTCTATATAAGTAGATAAAGCTTAAAATAATAACAAATATTTAATATATCTTCCTACCCTTATAGAATTCTTTTCCATTTTAACTTCATTATTTCCCTCTACAAATTATGTACACGTACGTTATATATTTATGTAAACATACACATACATGCTGTATATATATTCAAACATTGTGTGTTAGAATATGACAGAAAATAACCGCCAAATTAAACCAAAACTATTTTAGTTAATCACGGCATTACTTTGCACTTTTTCTTCTATATATATATATATACCTCTGTTAATGTTAATCAAAACACTCAAAACATAAAACACAAACACAAACATATCCCCACTGTTTTGTTCTCTCCTCGTACTCTCTCTCATCTCCCCCATCCTCGTATCCGCCGTCAGACAAGATCCTCACAACATAGTACTAGAAGTACAAAGGTATATTCACCACTACCAACTATTTATATTATATAGTTTATACACATATTAATATATTATATTTTTATATTATAACTAATTTCAACTTTTTTTTTGTGCAGGAGATTAAATGAATCCAGACGCAACTTGGGTTCCGTGTCTTGCGAGACAGGAAACCCAATTGATGATTGTTGGCGGTGTGACCCCGACTGCGATAAAAACCGCCAACGTCTGGCAGACTGTGCCATTGGCTTTGGAAAAGATGCCGTTGGTGGCAAACACGGGGATATTTACGTGGTCACTGATTCTAGTGACGACGATGCTGTAAACCCTAAAGAAGGGACCTTACGGTATGGTGTCATTCAAGATGAACCGCTCTGGATTATTTTTGAGCGCGACATGGTGATTAAGCTTAAAGAAGAGCTACTCATGAATAGTTTTAAAACAATTGATGGTCGTGGCGCGAGTGTGCACATAGCTGGTGGACCGTGCATTACGATACAATATGTCACAAATATTATTATTCATGGAATTAATATTCATGATTGTAAGCCCGGGGGTAATGCTATGGTTAGGAGCAGCCCCGAGCACTACGGGTATAGGACAATGTGTGATGGTGATGGTGTGTCGGTTTTTGGTGGAAGTCATGTGTGGGTCGATCATTGCACGTTGTCGAATTGTGCTGACGGCTTGATCGACGTCATCATGGGGTCCACCGCGATTACGTTATCTAACAATTATATGACCAAACATGACAAAGCAATACTTTTAGGCCATAATGATTCGCATGAGGAAGGCAAGAATATGCAAGTCACTATTGCTTTTAATCACTTTGGTGAAGGGCTAGTCCAAAGAATGCCAAGGTAGTATTATATATTTATATTAACTAATTAATTATTTATTAAAATATATGTTATTGTCGTTATTTTTGGCTATTATATGTTTACTTTCATATGAAT
Source organism: Bidens hawaiensis (assembly GCF_021521415.1). Classification (NCBI taxonomy): domain Eukaryota; kingdom Viridiplantae; phylum Streptophyta; class Magnoliopsida; order Asterales; family Asteraceae; genus Bidens; species Bidens hawaiensis. The sequence goes on from NW_027491062.1 coordinate 185,246, forward strand.
ATTTTAAAACTTTTAAAGATTTTTTTCCTTTTTTTTTGTGCATTCGAATTATCGAATATATTGTTTTTCATATGAATATTTTAAAACTTTTAAATAACTTTTATTTTCTTATTTTTATTTTTAAACAGGATAATGAGATATGTTTCTGTTAGAAAAACATTTGTTTAGTTTTAAGTAACATTTGATGTAACTATATGTTATTGTAGATGCCGGCACGGTTACTTTCATGTGGTGAACAATGACTACACCGAATGGGGGATGTACGCGATTGGAGGAAGTGCTAACCCGACCATCAAAAGCCAAGGGAATCGATTCCTTGCATCTGATAACAGATTTACCAAAAAGGTAATTAGACTTTGTTAAACAAACTATTTCGTGCTAACGTGCAGGGGAGGCTCGGAGGGTGTGCGAGTCGAACCATCGGCCGGGGCACAAACTTTTTATACATATTACATTACATATATATGTTTTTTGTTGTTAAAAATAACGTTATTTGCAATGGTTTATGAGATAATTACATGCTCAGAATGATATCTATCTGCTTATAATAAATCGGTCAATAAAAGTTTTATTCATGTACATTAGAGAATAAAAAATTTTCTTTAAGGCCTATAGACCTTTTTATTTTGGCTCGGCCGAGGTATTTAAATTCTCGGAGACGGCCCTGCTAACGTGCAGCATAATTTGCATTGTACTAGTAGTGAAAACATTGCATAAAAATTTAAACATATTTTTAGTACTATATTTAAAAAAATAAATTATTTAAAAATGTGTTACTATGTAGGTGACCAAACATGAGGGTGCGCCGGAGAGTGAATGGAGAAACTGGGATTGGAGTTCCGAAGGCGACTTGATGTTGAATGGTGCATTTTTTGTAGAGTCGGGTGTTGGGGCTAGATCTAGTTATGTGAAGGCTTCAAGCGTTGAAGCTAGGCCCTCATCGGACGTTCCCAGCATCACGGCTAGTGCAGGCGCACTAGCTTGTAGAAAAGGCTCCCGTTGCTGATCCAAATGCTTAACTTTGGCTCAAAATTATGTTAAAGTTATTAGCCATATCTTTTATATGTTTTGTTTTAGTTATCTAATTTTAGTTTTGCTCCTTAATGCGAGCTAGTTTTATTTTTATTGTTCTTTTTTTATTTATTTTTACCTTTTACTGCCTTTTCATTTAGACTATGTACTTCCAAGGTAAAACCTTGTCTTGCCACTCTATGAAAACTTTAGTTGAAAATAACATATGAATTCTCTTTTTAGATTATATCTATATTTTTCCTTTATCTTCGTATGTTTTTAAATTGGATGACAAAATAATTATCATGTATTGATTTAATCTCATTTTGAATCCTTCAAAGCATCCACCATAAAGTCGCCATAGTTGCATCGATCACAAACCTCTTGTTCTTGTGAATTACAAATTGCTAATTTTAATAAAAATTTGTTGGTGGTTAAAAAAAAACAAGCGAATCCACCCACGAGGCTAACTTCCTCGGGTTTTAGACTAAGGGAACTCAATATCTTTGCCTTCTTGTTTTGAAAGAATTGTGGGAAGAGAGTTCTAAATGTCTTGTCCAAATCAGGATGAGACATGTTTATATTCAAATGAATTTATGTTAAATAAAAAATTATTCTCTTTTTTTGTCAAAACAAATCCATTTTTTATTCTTTTTTAATATTTGGTGATAATTAGAGTTTAGAAGCAGATTGCTCTTTTATTGGAAAAAATCAATTAGATTTTTATATTTTTTTTAGTTAAGTTCAATATTGTCCGAATGAAATCAACACCTTAATTAAAATAATCTAACTTATAGTAACTTATGTAGACAATAATAACTAAATCAAATTTGTCCTTTTACGTTTTAGTTTTTCTGTTTAATTTTATTGTCAAGGTCTAATACAAGCATTTAAACACTATATATGGCTGTAAATGTATTTCTATTAATAAATAAGTTAAAAATTAATACCTTTTTTACCAAAGGTCAAGAAATAACATTAAACAAAAATAACCGATACTTGCGAGGACCAATAAAACACACATGATATATATTATTTTCTTAATTTCTTTTTTTGGATAAAAAGAAAAAGGTTCGTGGGGTGAGAGAGGCTTGAACTCTCGACCTCAGGATCACTCTATATTTTGATCACTCGGTGATATAATTATTTAACGATCTTAATTTCAGTTACCCAGAACATTTGTGATTACAATTATTTGTGTATGAAATGAAATGTGTACCTTATCTATTTTAAGGTTGTTTTCAAATCTATAATTTGCTATTATAATGTACCGTTAGTGTAGCAAATTCAATTGCTACTAGTCAAACGCAGTGTTGTACGAATCGCTATTAGTCGATTAATCACTAGTTGGTATGTTACCGATTTGATTTCACCTAATTGTACCAACAAATCAGTAGTTGTTCAAAGCATAGTTATCAAATGCGTTAGGAAAAAAAAACGCACTTAAATAAGAAAATTATTATGTATATAAAAAACAATACTAATCTTAAAATAGAATAAACAATAGTTATTATATATCATTTAATATTATCTAATTAGTACCAAAATTTCTAAATTAGTCAAGACTCAAAATGTATAATTCCAAAACTTGAATACCTATGGGTCAACAATGATCCAAATTGTTCAAAACCGGTCAAATTTTGGTCAAAGTCTGTCAAAATCTTTGAAGTATTTGAATAGTTATTAATCCAATTGGATTTATAAGTTTGAAAAACTATATATAAAATTTTGAAAAAATTTGTATGTAATATATAATTTTGAAGACCCATGTATATTGTATTGTAGTCACTTATCAGTATACAAGAAGGTGTGACCTTGAATGCTTATTTCCTGTGAAATTTAGTTGAGCAAATCTCTTTGATAGTTACATAAAAGTATATTTATACAGGTATTATTTTGTCAATGCAGAAGTAGTTAAATTAGCTGCTGCTGCTGCTGCTGCTATTGCAGAAGCCGAAGGCGGATACAAGATCGAAGCTATTTTAGATTCCTAAGGTACCATTGTCATAACTGCAATATTGATTTCTCCTGCAATTTGTAAATGAAAGATTTTGATTACCATTTTCGGATAACCTGCCGTTGCATCTTTTATTTGTAAATATTAGAATGTATGTTTCTTTAAACTGAAAAGAAGAATACAAGTTTTCATTCTTGTACAATGCAAGTAAATAATAATAATAATAATAATAATAATAATAATAACAACACACTGTTAGTTATTTAAAAACAAAGAACCAGTATCACACACCAGTCCTAATACCAAAACAAGTAACAAAACATAAATTCAAACTCAACCGAAACACAACGATCAAGCGATCATTCTCGTTAATCGGTACAACAACGAAACATAAAGAACTTCTCCATAGTCTGACCACATTCCGAACACACCACCACATCAGGAATTTCACCACTAACCCCGGGAAGAATAAGCCGAGTACAATGATGAGGTGTTTGATTTTGCGCCAAGTAAGCGTTCAAAGCCGGGACAAACCCGTTCACCTGCGCATCTCCTTCCCAATTACCATACTCAGCTAAACTCGAATACTGTCACTTGATCCCTTACAAATCAATGCCCACCCTTTATCACCCCCATCAAAGCTCATCATGGTCATAACTTCTTTCATAATCGGGTCGTTTTCGACACTTTTACCTTGATGAATCTTTGAGTGCAACATGCTTTCGAGTCGGGTCCAAAAGTACCACACGGATGTCGGGTCGGGCCATGTGTGGCTTAGTTTCTCTTCACTGATTGTTGTGCTTATTTTTCTTATTCTTTCTTTGGTTCCACTTTTTCCCACATAAACCATCTCTAATGGGATGCCTGTGGCTCTAGCGAGATCCGTTGCAATCTTTGTGAATTTTCGGATCCATTCTAGATCATCTCCTTCATACAAGCATATGTATTTGCCTTCAGCAATCTAGCAATGTTATATTGAGAATATCTAATTAATATTAACGAACAAATGATCAAACACGAAGAATTAAACAAACGGGGATCTCTTGCTCGTGTTCGTTCGTTAAGTTAATGAACATGTTCGTCTTCGCTTATGTTTGTTAATAGTGAAGATGAGCGATTCACGAACGAACATAACTGAACATAGATGAATGAACATACTAAGCAAAAATCAGTTAAAAAAGAATGTGAAAAACAATGTGTTGGGCCCTTAAAAGTTATTAAACTAAACTAAAGTTGTATTGGGCCACAAAATATTTAAATTATATATTAACGTAAATAAACGTATTTAAGTAAACGAACATTCACGAACATAAATGAACAAACTAGACAAGTGTTCATGTTCGTCCATTTGTTAACATAGGCGAACTTCCAGTCAAACGTTTTACAAACTGTTCATTGGACGTTCGGTTCGTTTACATGTCTAGTATAGCCATTAAGTTATAAGTTCATAACTAAACTTATCAGAATGCTAAAGTAAAAGAAGTTAATTACCCAAGGTGATATATATCGATCAATGCCGTCAACCAAAAACTCTAGTGTCCAAGATTCTTCCTTCCATAATGCATCCTCTTTCATGCTAGTGAAAGGGTAAGCAACATTTCCCCAAATCCAAACCATATGAAGTGCGTTTGCTGATATCACTTTGCCTTGCGGATCCAATGGTACTAATATCGACTTCTTTTCAAAATGCCACACATTCTTGATGTACTTGATAACTGCTGGTTCTAGCAATGAGGGGTGATGCAGCATGTGCCACGTCATCATCGATTGCAGCTGCTCAAGCTTGTGTTGACTTAAATCATTCCATGCTGACAAATTGTCCACAACCGGGACCCACACGACTTCATAGTTAAGATCCGGTTGGGTTCTTGAGTGTTTGTAGATTTGAGTGAGGACTAGTATCTCTTCGTGGGAGATGTCGAGGTCTGATATTAGCAACAACACCGTCTTTCTCCTTAACACGTCCACATTAACCTGTTTTAATCATTTGATTAAGTAATGAAAGTGTGTTACAGAATTAAAAATATAAAAAGGATCCAAAATGGCAAAATCTAACCCGTGTTTTTGTTGATCCGTCAAGAAGCGGATGAATGTCGTCTTTGGCACAAAACAAAGCCTTGAGAATCTTCAAGTTGTCTAAGTGAGACACATCAAAGATTCATACAAGCATGAGATAATAATCGTCATGTTGTTTCTCCTCTGCAGTAACATTAGTATGAATATTATTTTTTCTTTCTTTCGAGTAATCTAAGGATATCATCAAACGATAAACATTAAATCTACTAAAAGTAGTTAAATACCTACCTATATTTTGCATGCAAAGAAGGAGTAGTCCTTTAAGGTGTTCATGAATATTATGAACCTTATGAGCCAAACTCGAAAGTTCCCATGCCTCTGAGGTAGCCGTGATATACCTGCACCGTGTAGGATATTAGACATTATATCTTATGCTTTCGACATAATAAAATAAAATAAAAATAAACACTTACTCATAATTCATGCCTAAAAGGCTTGTTAGTTGAGATGCACAAGCCACCATACTCTTGATGGACCAATAAACCACAGTAGGAATATGAGTCAACGCGGTTGACTTTGGTGGTGTGTCATCTTGGAGATACTGATAAGGTAGATTCTTGAATGCAATGATGCATTTGGTGACATCCAACATAGCCTTAATGAGAATATTAATCGCATCAAATCTCGGTTTGAGTGATTTGTAATGTTCTATGATGTTTGGCAGTTGTTTGAGCAATGCAACCGATTTAGCAAGCGGATTGGTGGCAAATAGTTGAGCCACAAGCCAAAATTCTCCGAAATTGACTGCGAACGCGCCCAATGAGATTACGACTTTAGCTTCCCATGTGTAGTTTGAAAGCATGTTGAGAATTGCTAGTGCTGATGCATGAGCATCTGATCCACCCGAGCACTTGCAAGAAAACTGCATGCGGTTAAAATATTAATAATGCTTTGCAGGTTGTACTTTATGCGTTCATGCTTTACCGCCTTGTACCATATCAGGTTGTACATAAAAAATTTTAAACAAATTATGTCCAAAGTTTCATTTTGAGTAAACAGGTCAAAATGTACATGCTAACCTCACACGCGATTTTATGGATCACGCTAGCCAATCTGTCTGGTATCCCATCAACATCTTCAAAGCTAGCAAAAACGGGCTTCGCCTCTCCGGTCAATGCATCAATAGGCGCGCTATGTGTGCCCTAAAATGACAAGTTAAGCGTCAAAACCGATAATTTTATTAAGTTGATTAATGCGTATTGTGTTAAATATGATTACAATATGTATATATTTATTATGACAATAACAATATAACTTTTTAGATGAACGAAACACACTATAGACGACTTTCGACACATTTAAGCAGTTCAACCCGTCAGAAATAAAAACATTACCCAAACCGACCCATTTGAGCTTTGTGTTAAATATGATCACAAATTTAAATTATTAACGATAAATACACTTTGGGCAACTTTCAACCCGTCTGATCAGTTAAATATAACAATTTGGACAACTTTTGACCTGCGTAATTAGTTCGACCCGTTATGATAAACCACAGCCCAAACCTACCCATTCATAATCAAATGGGTAAAAACTGCCACCTTTTATGAAAACATAAGTATAGAAATGCACATACATTAATGACACCATCAATACTTGCAGGAACGGCCCGCTGCAGCATTTCTTCAATGACATTAAGAATGGGTTCCAAGAGAACCTCACGACCGTCGGGTGCGTGGGTCCCAACAACCTGCTTCATTATTGCATTGTCATCAGACGAACTGAACATTCGTCGTTCCTTCTTAACCAGTTGTTGCTGCATTTTCGGGCTCAAAACCGAAAGAGTAAAGAGAGAAGGTAAGTTTGGTGTGGTTTTCTGATTACGCTATATGCAGACAATATATAGTAATGAAAAGATGGAGAATATGTTAAAGCTGATAATGGATCAAGTACCTTGCTTGAAGGTATGTGTTAACTCTTAAAACTAAAGCTGTTTTTATCTTTGGATAAGCATTTAGATCATGGTGGACCACTGCATATGTCTTAATATCTTAAGACATAGTTTAAGAAAATGTGCTAAATTTGATTGTAAAAAAGTATATATGTACAACAATAGAAACTTGTATCTCACAAAATAATTTGAGGGTTTTATGCATTTTTGAATACTTTTGGTGTTTCATTTTTAGTTAAATCTTTTAGCCTAACCCGCTTAACTTAGAGATCAAACATAACCCGCACTAAATATCATGTCTAGTTGCCATATACCCAACACAGTTAGTCTTGTTAGTCTTGTAATCTTTAACTAATCTAGCCTGTCAAAACGTTACCAAGTGACCGCGTTATACCCCGAATAGAGGTGTACAAACCATGTACTTTTTCCCTGAAATCTGTTCCGGTTTGGGTCAACTAAAGTCAAAACCGGTTTCCAAGTGGAAAGATAATTGGTTTGGTTCCAAAGCGGTTCCCGAGTTTGACCATTTCAGTTCGGTTTTATCCGCTTTCAACAAAGAGGTTCTTAACCTGATTAAGGATTACAACCCGGTGGTTCGGTTCAGTTCCTAACTGGTTCTTTCCAAACTGGTTATGGTTAGGTCTGTAAACGAACGGAGCATTCGGTGAACTGTTCGTGAACCGTTCGGTGGGAAGCTCGTTTATTTAATAAACGAACGAACATGAACTAAAAATTTGTGTTTGTTTAATTAAACGAACGAATATGTACACATGTTTCTTTCGTTCATTCATTATGTTCGTGAACGTTCGTTTATTTATGTTAATTTATGTCCATTTACATATTAATAGAAAATAATAAATATTATCTTGAGTAATTAATGGTTTTATATTTGTTCATTTGTGTTCATTTAAGTGTGTTCATTTATCTTTGTTTTTGTTTGTTTTTGTGTATTTACATTTTTTCATGCATGTTTACTTTTGTTTGTTTATATTTGTTCAGCTATGCTCGTGAATTGTTCGTTTAGAATTTAAAACACATAATAATCATGATATGATCACTTTTGTTATTATAAGTTAATAAGAAGTATAGACAACAGCCTGTCAGTAAACTTTGTGTGAAACAATCAAAGCATTTTGTATTCTTTTACTTTTTATAAAGCCAAAGGGAGTGAATAAAGCCAGAGGCAAACTGTAATTTTACTTTTAGTTAAACAAAAAGTTTTAACCTGTGTTAGTTGCTTCTCGTTGATGATACGTATATTGATTTGTGTTAAACAATCCTAACTCTTAAGCACGTTTACGATCATGTAACCCGACTGGTCAAAATGGGTTCGCGGGTTATAATTTGCGTTTTGGGCTGCCAAGTTGTGTAGACGGATTGATGACTCAACCCATTTATTTACAAACTAACTTGAACACGACTAGTTAGTTAAATGTTTTACGGGTTTATTATTGTTTTGTTTTTCATCACCAAATTTTAAGTAACTTCAAATTTATTTTGATAAATTTAGAGTTTTAAGTTCACCATTAATAAACTTATTTAGCCTTAAACAAAAAATGATTTTAAGTTGTTAAAATCCAATAACCCACTAAATAATCGGTGAGCACAAGACCAAAGAAAATTATAACCGAATCATGGCTATGTATGGAATGAGCAAAACTATTTGATGACTCATGTGAAAAGGTTATTCTCTTTAGTTGACACCTATGCTGCTTAATAGGGGGCACTTTACTGTTTCATGTCGTGAAACAAAACACCACCCATATGTATATGTTACGCAATGATAATTTAGGTTGCTAATTCTAATTTTAAATCTGAAAAAATATTATGTGTATTATTTTTTTCAAGGATAAAGCGGTCATGTTCAGGACACCATACCATCATCATTCTTGGCCCAATCATTTGTGCGGTCCACGTTTGTGGAACACCTTAAAACCTAAATCACATTGTAGAGATTATGGTATCGGGTAAATGAGTTAGAAGAGAGAACTCATGAAACGGGTTGTAACCACAAAAGGTACTCGTTAGAGGGCCCACGAGCTTTAAGCCTCGTGGGCACCCCCGATGCCCAAGTCAGTCTAGTCCACATTTAAGATCGTATATGTGTATATATATGTGTATTATTGCAAGATCAAGTACATGTATGTAGATAATAATAAAGAGAGTTTTGAGGGTAGAAAACTTGCCTTTGTTGTTGGAGAAGAGTACATATTTATAGAGGTTATACTTATCCTTGGGCTTTAACTTTAATGGGTCGACCTTTGAATGCGCTTAAAAAATTAGGTTCGCTTACGGTGGGCTGAAATGTTGGGCTTTGGCCCGTTTAGAGGGGTAGTTTATGAGTTCAGAATTCAGACTATGGCCAGGTTTGGGATTCCTTATTTACACCTCCTTTTGACTTAAATAAGGAGTTTTTGATAAGTTACACTTTTCTAACTTATCAAAACTTCTTTTTCCTTATTTAAAAACTTAAAAAAGTCACATTACCCAAACACCTTTTTAACTTATAAAAGTTGATAAGTTATAAGGAGGTAAAAGTAAGGAATCCCAAACACCCCCTATGTATAGAGGTGCACATTCGGCTTTTTTTACACAAATGAGTTCGGGTTGAACAAGTTCGTTTAAGTCATCAAAAGTCAATAAGGTTTAGGTCAGGAACCGGTTTGTAAGTCGATAATCTAAACCTACCCTAACCAATTAGGGTCGAGTTGGAACCTCAAGTAAACCATTTCTTTTTTGTTCAAGTTACAGCCTTGTCAAATTCTAAAATCTTTCATTGTTAGCTTTTTTTCCCATTGTGTTGTACAATCACATCAAAGGATCATCCGACTTACAATTACATCATGTTGACATCATTCGGCGTTGTTTGACCCAAAACCAAACCTTCCTCCACCACCCCGCAATATTGAGTTATATCGTTTCTCAAAGTCGACTTTAATTGTGGGCTAAATTTGCACCACATTTCTCCACATTTGATATAAATAAAACTGATTCCAAAGCTCTTGGTTCCTGATTGTAGGTACAAGTTGCACAATCGTTAAGTTGCTTGACGAAGATCCACCACCAATGGAAATGGAAGATTGTGATTGACCATAATCGTGTGCCATTTGAGAGCCATTTTGCGAGATTAGTGACATTTTTTTGCATTTCAAGAGATTAGAGAACATTTTTAGCGTTGTAATTAAACCAACATGCCCGGTATCTATATATACTAACAAATAAAGGGTAGAAAGATGACGAAACACTAAAAGCGCTCAAAACTTTATTCCCAACAAAAGCTGATTTCAAACCGGTTCATAATATTTCTGACGAGAACTAAACAAACATATCCCTAACCACCTATTCGGATCATTTCCTAACTGGTGGGGATTTGGTATGATACTTATGAGATCGATGAGATTGATATTCAAATATTTCTTCTTAGAGCGTCTTGATTCCGTCTAACCCGACAAACCGGTTTGTATCAACTTCGTTTCCTTTTCGGTTTTGGGTCGGTTTCGAAAACCGGTTTTTTCCACATCTATCTCAAACTAGAGGTGCACAAAAACCCAAACCTGGAACAGGACCCAAAAAAAACCAGGAATTGAGTTTTTTTATACCTTGGGTTTTAATATCCGAGCCTACCCGTAGGGTACGGATAGGATATGCATTTCAGTCCAGAACCCATACCCGGAACCGGACTCGATTTGTACCCAGTATACCCGAAAATTGGAACCGAGTTTTCTATTACTCGAAACTTGGTTTTTCAAATACCCAAAATTACCAGAAAAATACTCGAAAAATACTCAACAAAAGGTGCAACTATTTAAAAAACTCAATCTATACCTGAAAATAGGGTTTTTCCAATACCCAGAAATATGGTATTAAAATAAAAATCCGAAAACATGGTTTTTTTGATACCCGAAAATAGGGTATTCAAATACCCGTTCTATACTCGACCTGAACCCGATGCATAGAGTATTGTTTTTAAAGACAATATAAGTATTGCCAATACCTTATTTTCCAATATCCGGTTTCATACCCGAAACCGTGTATTCAAAAAACCGATTTTCATACCTCTATCTGAAACCATTTCATATGGGCACGAATAAAAAATGCCAATAACAAAGAAAGCCCATCTTCACCCATCATCAAATTCAAAACCATAAACCTTATCTTCCCTTAAAAACTTAAACCCATAACAATGGCTTCCATCATCTCCAACACCTGCTTACTCTCATCATCATCTTCTCCGGCAACCTTCACCTCCAAAACCCACCACCACCAACACATCAACCTCCACGTCACCACTTCCTTCAAACCCATTTCAGTTCATAAAAAAAGCCCATAACTTACCAAACCTCATAACCTTTGTTACGTCCAAAGATAACACCAACACACTGGTTCTTGAAGCAGATGAACAAAAGTTAACGTGGGAAAATGAAACTTCGGGTGTTGATAATGGTGTTTCTGAATGGGATGGGATTCCGGTTGCCGGAGAAACGGAAGAGTATTATGAGCCGCCGGAAGACGCGAAGATATTTGTGGGTAACTTGCCGTATGATGTGGATAGTGAGCAGTTAGCTCAGTTGTTTCAACAAGCTGGTGTTGTTGAGGTTTCTGAGGTATGTTATAAATTGCATCAATGCATTGTGTGTGTTGATTAATTAGGGATGTAAATGAGCCACTCGAGCTCGGTTTTGCAGTGTGAAACTGTGAAATTAATGCATAGAAGTTCAAATGAGTTAAAAGTTAAAAAACTTTCCAATATATGAGGTTTGTTAAGGTTGACGAGACTAAATGATCTAAGACATTGTGATAACTAAATGGGTTTTATTTCATAGCCAAATAGCGACCGCCCTGCAATTGTTTATATATTTTTTTATTGTTTTATTCATATATTTATTTATTTTGGCTTTTTAGCATTGTGTGTAATGATTAATTAGTGGTGTAAACAAGCCCAAGCTAGACAAGCTTCGAACCCTGCTCATTTTAATTTAGTAGAGCAAGTCTTGTTTCGAGCTCTTTTTTTTAAAGCTCGACCTCAGGTTAGGCTAGACGATTTTATTATTTATTAATTTATAAATAATAAATATTTTCAATTACTTTTTTTTAATTTTGAGAAAACCCTTAAACAACGACGATCCTAAGCTAGGCTTGAGATCTTGTGTGGTACGTTTAACGAGCCAAAGCATTGTGAAATTAATACATAGAATAGTAGTCCATATAAGTTAAAATTTAAAAATACACGAGCTCGACAAGCCTAAACGATCTTTACATACAAGGCTCGAGCTCAATAACTTAATGAGCTTTATATGAGGCTTGGGTTGAGCTCAATAAGTCTCAGATCATTTTGTGCTTTTTATCGATCCAATTCTAAGTAGCGCGTGAGTTGATCGGCTCGTTTACACACCTAGTTGATTTTGGTGAACTTTGATACAATTGAAAGTACAGTTTTGTGTGTTGAATTAGGTTATCTACAACAGAGAGACTGATCAAAGCAGGGGGTTTGGGTTTGTGACTATGAGTACAGTTGAAGAAGCAGACAAGGCTGTTGAAATGCTCCACCGTTACGTAAGTCATCAGCCATAACCGAATTAGTAGAGAAACCGATTAGTTGGTTATGAATTTTTTATTTTTTAAGATAGTTGTATCATATATATGTGTAAGTAGGGGTGACAATCTTGACCCATAGGTTGTATCAAAATGTATAAGATGGGTCAGAATGGGTCAAACTAAAAAAAGAAAATGATTGAAACGGGTCAAAACGGGTTGACATTTCTCGGGTTTTTTTTATGAAACGAGAAAAACGGATTTAACTTTTTGGTATTTTTACTTTTTAAGTTTTCGATTTATATTTCGAGTTATAATTTTTTAATTATTTTTTTTGAATTTTGGTGAGAGGTTTTGAAATGGGTTTTGAAATCTCAACTCATTTTGACCCATTTCAAAACCCCTCACCAAAAAATTCAAAAAAAAATATTTAAAAAAATTATAACTCAAAATATAAATCAAAAACTTAAAAGTAAAAATACCAAAAAGTTTCCTCAGTTTTTCTCGTTCCATAAAAAAACCCCAAGAAATGTCAACCCGTTTTGACCCTTTCAATCATTTTCTTTTTTAGTTTGACCCATTCTGACCCATCTTATATATTTTGATACAACCCATTCAACCCATGGGTCAAGATTGCCACCCCTATTATGTATAAGTAACTGCATTAACCGAATCAAACCGACAAATTTATTTTTTTATTAATAATATGTGTATGTATATCTTGAAAATTATTATTACACTTTTTATCAATAATGTGCTGTAGAACTCGCTAGTCGGACGGCGGGGTATTGACTAGCACTTATCATGGATTAATTGGATTCGATTTTTATATGTAATTTTTCAAAATTATATGTATATATACACACAACATGCACACACACACAAATCAATGATGATGTGTTGTAGTTGAAACAGGAACTAGGAGGAAGGTATTTAACTGTAAACAAGGCTGCACTGAAGGGATCAAGGCCCGAACAAACGGCTCAAATAAGTGGGCCCTTATACCGAGCTTGTTGGCAATTTGCCATGGGATGCTGATGACGTTCGGCTCGAGCAAATTTTTAGTGAATATGGGAAAGTTGTGAATGCACGAGTTGTTTATGATCGGGACAGTGGTCGGTCACGAGGCTTTGGTTTTGTGACCATGTCGTCTGAAAGCGAACTCAATGACGCTATTGAAAACCTTGATGGACAGGTATTATTTACACTTATGGAAAAATATGATTATTTTGGATTTAAGGCCATTTAAAACCGAGTTAGATGGTTTTTTTGGTCTTGTTAATGGTTTATCGACTAAAGTAGTTGTATGATTATTTGCATATGTTATAGAGCTTTGGCGGGAGAGCGATCCGAGTAAATGTAGCAGAGGAAAAACCAAGACGGTTTTGATTTGATTCTTTGAGTTTGCACATGATGCCTTTTGGATATGAGGTAAAAAAGCGATCTCCTTTATTATATGTGACGATTGTGATTTTGTAAAACACGACATGAAAGTAGTCTGGTTTTGAGTTATCAAGTCGCATCCGCACCCTATGTTACACGATTTTTACAAAATACATCAAATTGAGTTAGCATCAATTAGATTAGAACGAATCAGCCTGTTGTGAGTTTTTCTTTTAGATAAATCATAAATGAGTTGAACACAAATAAGTATATGGATCGCATTTAGATTCATTAATACAACCTGACACGATTAACACCCAAGAACGTCTAGCTGTGAACAAGTGTTTCAAGCAACGTATAAACTACCATCTTTTAAGTTAAATTTGGAAAACTAATAATGTTAGAGCATCTTGATCGACAACAAACTCAACATTAACACTTGATCTAACACATCGGCTAATACGATTACCAGACTTAATAGTGTAATTTTCCGTAAGTTTGTAATAACTTAAGTTTGACCAACATTTTATAAATAAAACAAGTTCGATCGAACCTTGCATGCTAAAGAAATTGAAAACTAATCTAGAGGGTAAAATAATGGTGTTCTTATATCAGTTTGGTCGATTTAGACTCAAACAAAACCAAAACCGCAATTTCGGTTTTTCTGTTTATACTTGTATGTATGGGCTTGGTTCGGCTAAGGGTCGGTTTTCAGTTTTACTTTTGGGCTTTAAATCTTTGAGACTAAAAAAATTGTAATGAATTTGGACCTATAATTTTTGTGTCAAATTAATGAACTTATGACATAAATCTAGTAGCAAACATCCAAACAAGTTCAGTTCCCATGTTCAGTGTGCTCGATTTTGGAACGAAGTATAACAAATATCCAAACGTTACTTTCGGTTTAAAAAACACAGAGCGGTCAGAGCCGCTGGATATTAGTTTGTGTCAGCTATTTTGTTTTGGTTAATCGGTTTTTCTTCACATCAAGGCAGAAATGTATTGTGAAAATGTTTGTATTTCTATTTATGATTCAATACAAATCAATGTAACCAACTCCATATAATTTATTCTAAACACATACATGTCTTTTCATAAAAGAAGCTTGCTATGTCTAATCCATATACACTTATATGCACAAGCACATCACACTCTTTTAGAATTTAATCATACATTAATCACTAATTAAACTTAAGAAAAACAACCATTACAATATCCTCACCTCACTTGTATTCCGAAACTTTCCCCTTTCTCCTCTCCAGATAAAAAAACCCAGCCAACGAACCAACCGAAAACAATGAAAAACAAGCCGACGCTACATCAATCGAGGCATGACGCCCCGTGATCGCATGGACAGAAAACAAGTCAACAGTCTTGTTGTGATCCGTGTTCTGGCCATACCCAACCGCAACTTCTTGACCATCATACGCATACACCCGCACAAAAAACTTAGCCGAAGGGACGTCTCTTTCAACTGTCCAAGTAAATGAGTTGTTTGAAGGGCTGTATGGCCTTGCAACAATCAAGTGTTGGCATGTTTTGTCCTTCTTTAGGTTGTCCACTGTCTTTCTCCATGGTCGATCCTTTTGGCTCTCGGGTGCATAACATAATTTGAGTTTTATAGTCTTGTAACTCGAATCGGTACCGGATGGGAAAGTCTGGTTGAATTCCCATTTTATTGTGAGTTCATCTTTCCCAGCTTTTAAATCTTCAAGATTCAGAATTAGTTAGAGAAATTAATAAAACTTCATTAAACATTCGTTTCAACTACTCTACAAATTAAGCGGTGTCAAAATATCAAAAACCAACACGCGAAATAAAGCAGAAAACGTTAAAATTTATTTCATGTACCATGGCCTAGTGGAGATGAAGCTGAGACAATAAGTGTCTTTTGAAGGGAAGAGAAGGTGACACCATGGCAACTTGTTGCAAAACATGACAATATTATTAGATGACTAATAAGATATACAAAAGGAAGCTCCATTGATGAGTTGAGTTGATGTTTTGAAATTTGAAGCTTGAAGTTGAAGATGTTCACTTATAAATATAGTGATGATTATAGGTTAAGAACATATTTCAAGGCCTACACTTTTGGAGGTCCTATATATATACACAATCTTCATGTGAGTTGAGTATATACTAATATCCAAAGTGACAAAGAAAACAACTAAAATTTGACTTTAACTGTCAAGTTAAGTTGCTTTTTAACTTACAAAGCAGACAAAGATTATTATTTTAGAAATAGACGTAAACAGTGACGGAACCAAGACTTTTTTTTCACCAGGTAATTTTTTCGATGCTTGGATATCGATGCCTGAATTTCCTGTTCGGGTCACACAAATATTGATAACTTGGCATTGCAACCGGTGAAACTAGATGCCACGTATAATGAAGTTTTTTAGGCGATCAAACCACAAAAATCTATCCAGTAACCATTTAAAAAGAATCACAAAAGTATTTAATCAAATTCGTTAATTCTTTTTATAAAGATAATAAAAAAGAAAGAAACTGCGAGTGTGGTTAACCCTCACCCTATATACCGGTTTTGCCCATAATGGAAAGCCAGGATTTTACTGACTTACTGTGTCTACATTGTTAACAAGAGTATATATCTTAGGATAATATTTGGGGATGCCTTGAAGAAGTCAAAATACTGAAATAGGAAAACTCATAATTCTTAATATTTTATAGGTTTGATGGCTCTTAAGCATGCTCAAGGGGTCAAATTTGTGTCATTTTAAGCTGGATATGTTTGGAAGTTAGTTTTGTTTGCCAAAATTGTGTTCAGTAAGTATAGAATAGTCCCAAAATGCTTTGGGAACGGACAAAGGGCGAAACAAAAATCGGGAATAAGTTTCTTGATTGCCGACTTATGATCGTACACACATGAAAAGTTGTACGTTATCTTTTTCATATATAGGAAAAACGAGATAACAGACATGTGATAAGTACAAGAATGCGTAATATATTCGTATATGGAAAGAAAAGGAGACGTTGACGTATGCAAAATACGTAAGTTGAGAGCGCACATACTAATAATGGAATCGGGGTATGGATGGAACAGACTCACGGTTGAGAATTTGGTATCCGTGAAATGACTGGATATTAGGATCGTGTAAGATCGACAATAAATCTGTATGATTCGCTCAGTATAAACTATCAAATATGTAACATAATTAACTATGACTAAAACAAAACTCAATTAATGCAGATTATATACCTCATCAAGGCTAAACAAACTAGTTGAGAATTTGAATACCATGTTATCAAATCAATGGAATAATGAAAAAGAAACTATGATATAACATATTAAAGTTTGGCTTAACTAAATGACCTAAACTCCTAAAGTGAGCTCGAGTTGCACAAGAGTCAAGCTTGAACCGGGTTATCTTCAAGCGGAGCCTGTGAGTCGACTCATTTACAACTAAATCTATTTCGAACAAGTTATTTCCGAACTTTTTAGAGTGAACTTCGAGTTATTGAACTTGAACCCAAAAAAATTTTAGTGTTCGATGGTTATTAATCCATTGCTTTAGCCTTTCCATTTGAGAAAGTGTATTCATATTGAGAAACTCAAGTTTGACCATGTCATGATCTTTCATAGCCGTCTCAAACGTTTTGGGACCGAAAACGGATATCAAAATTGGATCTCTTTTGTCAAAATGTATAATCTTTTTTTGCTTCTAATCATATGATTCTATATGCGTGTGCATATTTATAAACCACTCGTCGTCAATAATCCCAGAGCTCAAATTACATACATATAAATATCCTTTTCAGCCTGGAATTCGGGGCTCTAGGGAAGTGAGGGCCCAAAGTTGTTGCTTTGTTTCACTTCTCATCGATCCGCATCTGAATCCTGTTGAAGCCTCGTCTAAACTTGCATTCCAATTCCAACTCCTCTTGCCTTGCATAGTCTTGAGAGTCACCCGAATGTTAGTAATTATGATTCATCACATAGATGAAATTCTCATTATGAGTTTGGTTTGACTTGTTTGACCAAATTTCACCGTGGTTATCGTTTTTTAACAAAGTACTTGTACAGTCTACACTTCCTAGACCTATCACATCTTGTTGCTCTACATCTACGCTCACTTGTTTTATATTCGTAACTAGTGCTATAGTAAGGTGTGGTTCGCTGATCGAACATTAAAAGTGTATTTCATTACTATCAGTCTCACAAGATAAGAATAACAAATTTGTGTCTTTTCAAGAGTTAATGATTCCAAAGAAAAATTACAATTCACAACTGACGTTCTCGCATAAATTTTCAATCTTTACCAAAATCACTTTAAAACACATTAACATGTTTGAGATTGAGTTTGAAAACACCTTATTGGCTTATTGACTTTTTCAAAAAGCCATTTTAAAAAGCCAGAATTTAGGGTTTTTTAAAAACTTTTTTTAACCCTTTCAAAAAACTAAAATAAAAGGGATTTTTGTGATTGGCAAATACCATTCAACTTATTAGCTTTTTAAAATACCAATAAGCCAATAAGGTGTTTTTAAACATTCCAAGAGCTATAGTTTCCAAACCTACATTAAAGTAAATATGTACGTTCCATGATTCATATATCAAGCATAAAATGTTGACTATATATGTCTCTAGATTTACGAATTTCATCATGCATTATTTTACAAGAACGCGTTGTACTTATTATGCACTTCATAACTTATTGAAAAATTGAGCAACCATTGAGCCACTGTTCACATATAATCCATTAAAAATGAGTAAGGTTTATAACAAAGCCTTTTATTTCTCAATTCTTTACGCCTACGTCAATATTAGCTATTTCCATATTCGAACCAGTCATACAATCAATGGTTGTATCGGTATACTGGTCCAACTGAACACAAGAACAAATCACACCATAATAAACTTAGAAAATATTTAAATGATACATAAAATTTATTTTTGTATTAAATTGAAAGTTAATTAGTACAGTTACTTCTATGAAAATATTTAGTGATATGTAATTATATATATTATTTTCTTGAAAAAAGAACAAAGCAATAGAAAAAAACTTAATATTTGTTAAAATATGGAGTGTATGATATATTTCAGTCTCACTTTTTTACTGGTTAGCGACTGAATTAAACAGTAGCAAATTTTCTGCTTTGCAGCCGGTATGTTGTGATCGCAAATTACCAACTACTGAATTTCCTTCGCAGGTAGGATGTTAAATCTGTGACCGTTCTTCGGCTTAAAATTATATCGCAATATTGTCTAGTTGTATAGTAGTGTTGATTTAGCCTAACATTACCAAAAAGTCCGTTTCTGAACACATCACAACATTTTTTAATACAATACTGTCCTGAAAAAACATATTTTAAGACAAAAATGTACATATTATTTTTTTCACATAAGAAATATTCAAAAACATCACTTTCAAATGTGGGCATTTTATAACATCACTAATGGCACATAGATATTATCTCCTTTTTATATAATGCCGGATTTTATACAATATTACACAAACAAAACGACACCGTTGCTCCATTTGCCGGCTATCAACCCCTTTAAAATTCTAAAACAAAATCTTAGTGTTCTCAGCCTTGTATTAGACATAATTCATCTTCAAACCCGATCACGGTGCATTTCGCATGCTCGTTCGCATTCGTTAATGGAACCACAACCACGAAGATTTAATAAAAGTGTAGGAAATGAGAACCTTCAAAGGAAACTCGTCGAAAATAGACGAAAAGGGAGTCGAGGCCAAGAGCAAGTGCCTGACATTGCGGATTTTATGAACGATATGTTCTTTGGGGCGGTAAATAATGAGAAAAAAGTGTATAATCTTACGGGTGATGGTGCGGATGTTGTGGATGAAGATGATGATTTTGACTCGAGCACCAGGAGTACTAGTAGTAGGTTGACTCAAGAGTGGCTAGAGGAAGCGAAGAAGCTGGTAGCCTCTTCGCCTAATCGTGGCTTGTCACGAGCCGAGGGGCATTCGCCCTCTCGGCTCAGTGGATCACCTAGGTTTGGTGTGTCCGAACCTAGGTTATCCACTTCAGATAGAGATCCACTATCAAGATCAGCTAGAAGGTAATTTCATGTTTTTACCTATTAATTACTTTTTATATAAAAATATTGTAATCTTTTTTTTTCTCATTATATAGAAACATAGATATTACAACATATGACAAACACGGATAAATGATAAATCAAATAATAATAACTAGAATATAACTGGGTCTGACTGGTTGAATGTTGAAATAAACTGAATAACAACAGACACAGATCAGTGGACGGATTCACTGGAGAAATCCTAACAAAATCCGCAAACAAGACTCACAGTCGTAATAATTCTCAAACCGCTCTGGACTCATTTCCAAATTCGCCACCATCCACCACCGATCAATCCCCCGCTTTCGCCGTCCAGAAATGGTTCAACAACATCCTCAAACCACCCAACGCTAGCGATCCTACTCTCGGCGCCACATCACCACCTCCCGACATTATCCCACCTCGAGCATCAACCCACCGCCGCTCAAGATTCGAACCCCAGTCTCCCCCACCACCACTACCACCAACACCACCATCAGCCACCTTGACCACAATGGCGGCAGCCGACCCCACCACCGCCCTGGTCCCACCTCGGTTATCCACTCACCGACGATCGCGATTCCAAAATGACCCGAATTTAGCCCAACCCCAAACAATATTATCATCCAAAAGAACTAGTATTCACACCACAACCCATGCAGCCACTCATGTCCTATCTCCACCAAAACACTTGCATGAATCAGCTCAAAGGAGATCAATATCGTCTTCTACGTGTTCTTTTCCGGATAAGCAAATCCTTTCACCACCTAGGAATCTAGTGGAATCCGCTCAACGGAGATCGATTTCATCGTCAACATGCTTCACAGACAAAATAATAAAACGTTCCAGTCCTATGAATGGGGAGGTTAAGGACTCGGATGTGGATCCATTGGATCTTAATGGGTTCTTGAAGAAACAAAGAATCAATATCCTTAAGCTTTTGAATGGTGAAATTAATGGGAAAGCAAAGATTATACTCTCTGGACATTCAAACAGTAAGTTTGATTCTCATTATTTTATTAATTCTCTTTTGTTTGAAGGAATAATATATTGGTCAATGCAAACACAATATGTTTTATAAATGAGTTAACATGACACGGTGGTCTAATAAATAGGTTGACATGTTAATCCGTTTAAGGGATTTTAAAAAATGTTCATATTTAGATTTTACAAAAGGTTATTTAAAAGGTGATAACATTTAATGTTTGATTTTAGGAAAAGACGATAAAAAAAAACAACATACTTTTTGTTTTTTACTCGTCAACGTTTTTTGCACATTAAAGAAAATTCACGATTGTGTTCAAAGTTAAAATGTACATGGACTTGAATGTGTTAATAATTATTAAGGGACTTTTATGGAAAACTATAGGCAATATTACACCCGGCTTGCGGTGGGCGCAAATAATGTATATATGTGTGAACCCTTGGGTGAGCAATAGTGAAATTGCACTAATTTTGATGTTATTTTACTAATCTCATGAAAATAACGTTAAAAGTGGCGGAAGGTTAATCAGGCATCATGTGGTGGCGTTGATAGCCGAAAGACAATGGTACATGCACCAATCAGCCGGTGTCCCGATGATTGAGTGTTATGTGCCATGTGTCCAAGGCTTGATGCAAAACTACTATCGAGCCAGGGGTCTCACTGGAAGCAGCCTCTCTATCCCTATGAGGTAGAGGTAAGACTACCTACATCTAACCCTCCTCAGATCCTAGCTTTGCTATTGGTGGGGTATACTGAGTACGATGATGATGATGATGTTCTTACTTAAATTCAAAAACAGACAATAAACGTGTTGACCCAAAACACGACCACATCACAATTAACTATATGGGTCAGGTTGGGGTTGAAGAAGTCAATCCGCGAACCCAGAACCTATCAAATTGTCAACCTAACATGACTGACAATGCTGAAACAATGTAGGTACAAGCTCGATGGTGGCGGCTATTTCTTATGCATGGTTGTTGGATACTAAGATGAGAACAAAGAGAAATGGTTTAGTTGGTGACGGTGGTGCCACCGTGGAAATGGTTGTGCCAGTGTTGAATGTAAGTAGGGGAAAGATGTGGAAGCAGCGGCAGGCCGCCTGGCTCTTTCACCATGCCGGTGTTGATGCCACCTCTATCTTGTTTTCTAATGAGGTTTGTTTGTTTTAAACTTTAGTAGTTGAGTACATAAATAAAATGTAAAGTTTTATGTTACATTAATCCTATGTATGGACATCAGATAGAATTGGAGGTGTTAATGATGAAGAAACAGTTAAGCATTGTTGTCGTCGGCCAAGAAATATTGAAGACTAATGGCGAGGTTCGTACAAAAACTCCATTTTCCTTTGTCACATGGAACCAATGTTTTCATTACCGGACCAGACAATGAGGTTGCTTTACTAGACCCCTAGTCTGGCGACCCAACCTCATATAGGTAAAAAAATTTGAAAATATAAATATTACTAATGTAAAACATGATATGGAGAACACAAATTTTACAAATATTTATGATGTCAATAAATAAGATTAGATAAAAAAATAAACATGTTTTGGAAATCCAGTCTAACCACCGTTAACGAAGACGGTCCAAAATCGCTCAATGCATCGGTCGTGTGGTTGGTTTCTAGTCTGGCTAGTCCACACTGGTCTGGTCATATTGTAAGAACACTAATATATATGTTACAGGTCACTTTATAATCGGCTCAAGCAAAATCACTAGGTTCATATTTTTAGTAATCGTTTCCATATGTGAATAGGTTGGATCCAAGTGCACGATTGTTACGGATAATTACTGCGAAGACGCATATGATCTAGTTCAAAGTCCCATTTTGAAGAAACTCATGGTATGTAACATAGTGTTATACAGTTCTTTGGGGATGTTTCATTCATATTCATAGTATTTGTAAGAACACCATTATCTATGATAGTTCAAAAGGTTGATCACTAGTTTTTCTTATGTGTTTTTAATGGTAAAATACTCTTCTAATGCTTAGCGCATAATTTTATGTAAATCAGCTTGCCGGAATTTTATTAGATACGCAAAATTTGAGCATAGCTACAACTAAAGATACCGAGGCTGCACGTTTGCTTGCGGTTGGTTCTGCGCCCAACTATGGAAACAGTTTGTATGATCAGCGTACGATTCTTGATAAGCTTTTTCGTGTAAATGACTATTTTACCCTTACTAGCTCACAACCGATAATTTTTTTTTATTTTTTTTGGCTTTAGTGACACAAGAACAAAGAGATGGGGCTTTCTTTGAAGTTCTTAAGCACAACTATGGGAAGCCTCCTAGTGAGAGTAAGTTTTCATGCTTCCTAAGACAAATTTTAGTGAAATTCTTGTGTTTTGAACGAGTTTGGGCATGTAAGGCGGGTGGGTAATTGATTAAGAAAGGTAACTTTTAGTACTGGTTAGGTTAACCCAAGACACTTCTTGTTCGTTTTTAACTTTTTATACAAAAGTAGTTTTAAGAAACCAGTTGTTTATAAGTGAATGAGTCAAAATCGGCATATCTACTTTTTTACATGTTCTTGATACGTCGTGTTGTAATATACAGGCAACCTCGAGAATACATCACCATCAAAAGACAAAGCTCATGAGAAAAAGCATCAGTCCCCTAATACATTTGAAAAGAACTCGATAAAGGAACAAAATCCACCAAAACCAGACGCACCATCCGGTACTAATTTTCTTACCCTTTTTTTTTCCTTCGAAACAAACACATTTTTCAAAATTATTGAACTATTGTAACTTCTAACTATAAAGGTATTCATTGATTCTAACACTCTGATATCACTATCTTGTGCCAGCTAAACCAAAACCACCAACGAAACAAACTCCATCACCAGCAAAATCAAACGGCCCGGCTCGAGAGAAAGGAAAGAACCCGTTTTTCTTAGCAAAATGGTTTGGTTTTGCAAAGTGACACTCGATTTCATTTTTTCTATTCTATTATTATTTTTTATACAAAAAAAAATATATTTGTCAGTGTAACAAAAAGAAAACTACATTGTTTTGTGTTCTAGCATTCTTATGACTTTCTTCTACACCTCATTTATATAATTATATGACATTTATTTAATTTTGCGATTTTTTTGGCCTTATTGACCATCATGCTTCTAACTTCTAAAGCCTTGGTATGACTATATAGGCGGATCATTTTCATGGTCGTGTTTATAAAATGGTGATTTGTTGGCTAACATAATTATCGACCTTCTTCAAGGTTTGGTACAAATGCACAATGTGCGACACTACAATACAAAAGCACGTAGATTTAACAAACTTAGTTGTCAAAGATCATACCCAGACAAAGGACACCCAAATGAAGGAATTATTGAGTCGAGTTCATGTCTGTTCATGACATGGATGGATCAAGGATAATGCTCGTAAAGCTAAGCTAAGGTTTTTGGTCCACACAATTTAAATACTTATACATATACAAGTCATATATGTTGGTCATTTCCATCAATAACGGCCCGTCACGTGTTGGTGACCGGGTTTAACCTATTGGGTTTATAGAATTCATTAGTGAAGTAATGGGTTTATGGGGTTACAACTGGGCTTTTATATTTGGTAACTACTTGTTAACCAAGTTAGGGTATCCCTATATATACATAGTCATGTTAGGGTTATTGTATAAGAGAGATGGATTATTGTATTCAAGTTTTGTGTTAGTTTCTTGATTATAATTATACGTGAGTTTACCATAAATATTGTGTGCTCATTTGTATTTCCGTTATCAATTCGTTCTTGAATTGGTATCAAAGCCAAGTTCAAGAAATCGATAAGGAGACCGAAGACTCAAGACATCGATCAAAGTCGTGATTGATAAGGAGAGTTCGGTCAAGTCGTCATCGGCGATCGAGACAAGGGTCGACGAAGGGCTGATATTTGGTGACCAGAAGACCAAGCATAAAGAAACAAGCAAAACTCATACAACCCACTTGAATCAAACCCTTCTGAAGAACCCGGGCTCGTGGACTGCGACGACCAAGATACCGCTGGAGAAGCCGTCGGAACCGCTCCAACCGGAGATGTCAAATTAATTATAAAAAGTGCATGCCTTATACCAGGACTAAAAAGCCAATCATGAACATCCCAGTAAACCTCAATATTCACTTTCTTGAAATTAATAGACTCATTACCCCTAAACTTCCATTGCAAATGTTTCACATCAATCATCAAATGCCCATCAATTCTTATCTCCATTTCCGAATCCACCCCATGATCGGTACTCGTGTTTTTCGACTCAATTGATATCTCATGAACCCCCCCCCCCCCTTTTCGTGAAACTTAACTCGTGTCGAAAACCTTTTCTTCCCAAAAACATGCTCCTTTCTCGATACTAAAACCGGATCAAACAACGAAGGCCTACATCCGGTTTTCCTATACGCGTCTTTCTTCATATCCCCTAACAAAAGAACAACTTCTTCATCACACACAACCGCAACATAATACTCAGAACTCGGCTCGGTTTCACCATGAAACTTTGCGGATTTTAGGTCCCAAAACACATCTATACTCTTCCCATCCAAAACAAAGCTTTTGGAACCTTGTTTCCTCCAAAAGTACCACGGCTTTAGCTCGAGTTTGCACTTGGTGTTCACATGTGGACCGTCTATCGACACGGATAGACCATGAAGTAACATGTTCTTGCACCAAGTGATGGTGATCAGCCAACACTGATCACCTACTTTGGTCTTGTAAACTGACATGAAAATGCTCTGGCCTGATCGTGTGACCGCGGTTAGCTCATCGGGCTTATCGCAGGCGGGTTTGGTAGTAAGGTCTTGCATGATCAAATGAATAATAATCAGATGAAGATTGGCAATGAAATAATAAGTGTTAATACATAAAGATATGGGAGGAAGGTATGCCAGAGGGGTTTCTTGGCAGCACTAATGGGATATCTAAGGAATTAAAAATGTTACATATCTGGCAGGTAGATGGGCAGATCATTGAAATTGAGCCAACAAAATTATTTTTATATAAAATGACACAAAATCATATCCAAATTCATAATATTTATAGTGTATGGTATAAATATGATATTTCTTGAAATTCAATTTTCTCTATCTTGATGTGAGTTTGGCAAAATCTTTCTTGGCATTAAAAAGATTCTAAAATAAGGTTAATTTAAAAAAGTCTATATATTTTGTTTACATGGGAATACGATGAATCATATTTTTTCTATACGATTTCTAAAAGGCACAAATTTTATATAATTCCAACATAAAATTTGAAAGGTTGACAGCTTGGGAAGTGATCGGAGTGAAAGAATCGAATTTGTGATAAACATGGTCAAACCCTATAAAAATTGAGGGCCCCGGTCCCAAATTTGAATTTGTTTATTTATTTATCTATCTATTTATTTTGTAAGTGCACCGCCTCTGTTTAATATATAGATTAAAGTAGAAACATAGATATTACATCAACATAGCAGGTAGGCGGGTAACAAGCTGCGCCGCCATTTCTTTCTGAATTGCAAACGCTAACCTGCTAAAGACATACCCCTGCCCCTTTGGAGTCGACACATTGCTATGCACAACCCGTTGGATCCTGGTTAGGAAACGGATAGCTTCCGGTGCCAAGGAGCCAAAGGAATCAAAAGCCAGAGGGACAAAAACATGTTGGTTCTCTTCGCAGGCTTTAGCATGTTCCTCCACCTTCTTCGTTTCAGCCATTTTCATTGTTTTCCCAGCTACAAACCCATTATCCCTCAAACCAGCTAAAGGAGATACCCCTGTGAGGTCAACACAAGCGTGTTTTCCCCTGGCCAACCAAAGATGAGCAAATCTGGCGGTCGTAGAGTGGATCTCCCTTCCGTGGTAAGGAAGTTTACGGGGGCTTTCTTTTTAGCTGATATCCCAGCTCGCCTTAAGATGTCCCAAAGAAAGTCCCGCACCCAATCATGTCGGTATTTGAACCCAGGCATCTCCTTGCAATGAACCGCATGCTCTCCGAATTTATCCAGGCAAGCCTTACGACAGATCGGACATGTTTCGTCATGTATTAAGATATGTAGATGTGACGTGCTCTATATATAGATGTGTTTTGGTTTTAAGATATGTAAATATAGAATAAGTAGTTTGATCCTCCTGTATTACGAGAATTTATTTAAGTTTTTTTGCTCTTAATCGTTTTGTTATTTTATGATTATTTATTTTATTTTTTAACGTTGTTTTGTTTTAATTTAATACATATATATTAGTTTGTTATTATATTTTTTAGCGTTTGGGTTTTTTCAGTTGAGATGTGTATGTTTTTAGATTTTTAACGAACAAACATAAACGAACACAGACATGTTGATTTTTTAAATGAACAAACATGAACACAAATATTTGTCTAATGAAAAAGGGGACATTGATGTAGTTGACGATAGAGGGTAGTATCGGAAGTTAACACGCGATGAAGATGATAGACCAGCAACAGAGAACATGTAAATGAGATAAATTAAATTAATGTTTGATGATGAAAGTGTTTACCAATAATTGAAATCTTATAACACATTTGAGGGCTATTAGGGTTTGGTAAAACCCATAACCTGTGAAAATTATTCTTTGATGATTAGGGGTTATTCACAAATAAATGAAATATTATAACCCGTTTAAGGGTTATCCGGGTTTGGTGAAACCCATGACCCACGAAAATAATTGATTGATTATGAAAGAGTGTCACAAAAAAATGAGATGTTGTAACTCATTTAAAGACTATCCGGGTTTGGTAAGACCCATACCCGCGAATTCGGGTCAAATGCATGAGAAGCCTCCATTTAGAAATCAAGTAATCTGGTGATTCTAGAGAATGAGGGAAACAATGTGAGAGCGACATATAGAATTTCATGGTAGGTAATTATATAGATAGTTAAATGTCATATCCAGTTTAAGGTACAAAATAATTTTCAGTTTCATGGTCTAATTCCATGGTATACTAGACCGAACTAAAACTTGTTAATATATGTAACAAATTTTAATTCGATCTGAAAATCTTAATTATTAAAAGTTAAGTAGAAGAAGTTAAAATATGTTTTGTAGGTTCAAGGCAAGAGACCCTTGGAAGCATGACAAGATAACATGAGTTGAAGGTTGAATAAAAAGCCAGTCACGGCCCACCAGTCAACAATTAACAAAATATAATTATCATTAATCACCGATTAATATTTCTAAAAGTTCTTTGCCGTTATAAAAATATATTTCTGAATGTTATTAGTTACATAGGGACTCTCATAATCTCATCATAATATATTTTAATTCATTTCATAAAAATGTGTTTTTTAACAATTTATAATCATCATCATCATCGTACTCAGTATATCCCACCAATAGCAATGCTATGGTAGGGTCTGAGGAGGGTAAGATGTAGACAGTCTTACCTCTATCCCATAGGGATAGAGAGGCTGCTTCCGGTGAGACCCCCAGCTCGATAGTAGTTTTGAATCAAGCCTTGGACATAAGACACATAACACTCAATCATCGGGACACCGGCTGATTGGTGCATGTGCCCTTGTCTTTCGGCTATCAACGCCACCACATGATTGGTGCATGTGCCCTTGTGTTTTTTAACAATTTATAATCAAATTACATAAAATACAATAAATTGTTAATAATAATGTTTAAACTTGATAATGCGACATGACATGCGTACATGCATCTAGTTACTCCATGTATACATCCATTCAATTCATGGAGGCATTAGGCGTAAATACAAAAATAATTTAGAATTTTTTTTAATATTTGTTTTTAGGTGTATTGTTAATTTGTAAATCAATTGTTCATAATTAACTTTGCATAAAAATACCACAAGATATTTATTGTTTGTTTCACGTATCTTTTCAAAGAGAGAGAACTACAAATAAATCATATACTTTTTTTAATAAAACAAATAAGAAGAGGGTTCAAATATAAAACAATTGTTTTGTGAGAAGTGTGAGAATGCTTTAAAATAAAGCACACCATCTAAATAAGAAACTATACCATATAAATAGGAAACTATACGGTTTTTTGAAACTACTATTCTCAACCGTCAGATCCTAGATCCAAGAGTCTGGATCTCTTCTTATGTTTCTCACAAAATTATTGTTTTTTACATTAACCCTATCCAACAAATAAATCATATACTTTCTGTTTCGTTGTCAAGTGCAATATCACTCGACAATTATAAGGATTTACACTTGATTATTTTTTCATGATATTACTTACAATGAATTTACATTTCCCTAATATCGCTCAGGCATCGGGGTATATACTTCTTAACACCATTCTCCTCACTTACCACGTCTTTATCACGTAAGCTTCCTCCTAACATTCAACATCACCCTTCAACCAAGAAATACATCATTCTCTATGATTCTCCACAATTCCATAATTTAATAATAAAAACAATTGAAAAAGAAAGAAAACAACAACAATAATAATAATAATAATAATAATAATAATATATGATTGGCTTAAAGGAGAATGAGGAGGGAATAACCATACTGACCACCGTCAGTACCCTCAGGCTATGTTGTAAAACTCCCGAGTAGGCAGCCGAGTACTCCCCGATTACTCCCCGCCTCGGCCGAGTACTCCTTAGGTATTTTCGAGTAATCCCCGACTACTCCCGAGTACTCGCAATTCCTCAGTTGACCGCCTAGGACCGCCTAACAACTTTTACAACATTGCCCTCAGGTCACGCATGATCATTTGGGTGGGGGTGGGGGGGGGTGTTACAGGGAGACCCCTCTCGCGAGGGGCGTTATGTGGCTGCCACGTCAGACTAGTGGGGGTTGCCCACTGGTGTATACCGGTTAGCCTTATAATTATTCATGTAAGCATAATCGACTTAGACTTAAGTGTAACTTTATGATGATTTTACGAGTGAGATTGCTCTAGGTAACGTAACCGAAAGTGGGGTTTATTGAACATCATATTATCAGTGTCATTTAATATCGTCAATAAGTTATAGTTTAGATTATTAGAATCTAACTTTATTAGAAAACGGGCTCAAGGTGGTGTGACCATGCTCAAATCCAATCAATAAGAATAAACATTTTCAATCCAGCGAATCTATTTATAAAAACCAAAATGATTATGAACTTGGTTAGTTAAAACTTAAAATCCCTACACTACATACGATTTATAGGTTAGCTAGCTAATGCCACACAGGACGGCTCCGAAAATATGATTTTTTTTTAGCCAAAGACGAATTTTTTTGGGCCTTAAGTAAAAGGAACATTTTTTTTTAGTTTAAACAATTTAATTTGAAGTGAGCTTACTTAGTTATTATTTGAGTTGTGTAAAAAACTTGTGTCTAAAAATAAACATAAAAATGTCTCAAATAAGATTAGAACACACAACCTCTTGGTTAGAGGTAATACCTCTGCCACTAGACCAAGTTAGTGGTTATGTAATTATGTTGAAACATTGGTTATACATAATTTTTTTCATAAAAATACATATAATTTTTTTTTAAAAAAATTCAGGCCTAACAAGATGTCGGGCCTGTGACCGTCGACTACCCGGCCATACCTGATGCCACACTGCCTAAATAACGGTAACGTGACATCACTTTTTACTTAAATAACCAAGCTCCTCAATACATATTCTTCTTGCCAAAACTAATCCATATTTTTTATTTCTTCGAAACCGACGCACCCCCTTTAGCACCAAAAATGATGGTATATAAATATTATTTGAAAGTGACCTCCACCTATTTGAGTATAGACTGATGCCGGGGTATGTTGGTCCAAGTCGAGTCATCTTCGGTACTTGGGTTCAAAAATCATTGGATCTATCACACGTATCTCCTTAAAATCTGAAACCGATCCAAACTTTTGGGGTTTTTAAGGGATTTTTTTTATGTAAAGATTTTTAGGTACCTTTTTATACATTATATTTCTTTTGAACCATAGTTAAGAATGACGATAACCAGGGGTGGCTTGTGAGACAGCGAAAACAAGTTAAAGCTTTAGGCTCACACTTAATTAAGGCCTCTAAGCTCGAAAAAAAACATTATATATAGATATATTGTAATGAGTAAGGTAAACTCGAAGTAATGTATTGGTGTGGTGATAGTGTTGGTTGTTACTAAAGAATAAATCATGAGTTCAAAACTTGTAGTAAGTATTTTTTTTTCTTAACAATTGTCGTGAAAAGGCCACAAAATCTTGTTTCGATTTAAACCCCACATTCGCGGAGCTAGTGTTTTACTTTTATATATATATCCAACTTGATATCTTTTCAATGGTTACAAAGCAAATACAAGAGCGCCTTGTGCCCCGTCTTGGTACATTTCAGCTTGTTAAAATAAACAAGTTAAACTCAAATCCAATTTAAATTAGCTTGGCTCAGCTCATTTACAAGCTTATATGTAACACCCCGGGCTCTCGTACCACTAATATTGTCCGCTTTGCCCCCGATGGGTTGCCCATCCGGGAACTCACGGCTTTGTTTTGGTTGCCCAGGTAGAGACTTCCCATGTGGCCACCCATCCTAGTACTACTTCCACATAAGCACGTTTAACCGTGAAGTTTTCATGTGCTCCACAGCCAACTAAGCCAAAAACGTGTTGGTGATGTTAAGAGGCAAGACATTACTTATGAACCAATGATCTCTCTTGTCCACGACCGATGTGGGATAATCTAAGAGTGGGACGATGTTGTGTTTGCCAAGGGTGTTACAAACAACCCCCCTTTGGACTCATCGTCCTCGATGAGGCATGTCTCATCACCCCGAACGACACAAGAGTGGCTCTAATACCATCTGTAACACCCCGGCCTCTCGTACCATTAATATTGTTCGCTTTGCCCCCGATTGGTTGCCCATCCGGGAACTCACGGCTTTGTTTTTGGTTGCCCAGGTAGAGACTTCCCAGGTGGTCACCCATCCTAGTACTACTTCCACCTAAGCAAGCTTAACCGTGGAGTTTTCATGTGCTCCACAGCCAACTAAGCCCAAAACGTGTTGGTGATGTTAAGAGGCAGGACATTACTTATGAACCAAGGATCTCTCTTGTCCACGGCCGATGTGAAATAGTCTAAGCGTAGAACGATGTTGTGTTTGCCAAGGGTGTTACATTATAGCCATATAAAGTATATTTCATATTTATAGCTACATTTGCTTTATTTTAAAATTTTCACACTATTAGTTTGGTAGTCTACTGTATATAATTATACTTAAACTAGTTAACAAAATCCCCTGTGTCGTAGTGACGCAATGACATTCATTCGTTTAGTACCGGTAAGGTTCATTACAATACTTGAATTAAATCTCGAAAATAAATATGTAACCGTTAACAGTATTGACACTCGTATAACTTGTGATTAAAAAAATTATGTTAAAAAAAAGAGATACGATAGTGACACTAAAAAAATAGTAAAAGGCACTAAAGCAAAAATAATAATAAATTAGTACACGCTAAAAATAGTATCAACACTTATATAGCTTGTGATGCAAAATTAATACACTAAATGCCCCAAAAATAGTATGCTACCGACAATAAGCAAAAAAATAAATAAATTAGTAACCGTTCAAAACAGTATCGCCGTTCGTATAACTTGTGATACAAAAAAGATAGTATATTTAAAGAAATATTATCCGATGTTGTGGCACTATCAGGATTGCGATATGCTACGATGGCCACATTGCTATGCCACCGACATTGATATTTAATCTTAAGTATAAGTATAATACCATAAATGTATATAGGATTAAGAAAACAAACAAAAATGGGTTATCAAGTCAACCCACACAAACGCACCAACAGGCAACAACATTAGAACTATCGAAAAGTACATAACAAATGTTATTGGATATTTGGATCATATACCCTTGGGCTTTTTCTTTTTGGTGTTTTCATTTTAGTCTTGTTAATTTTTTATTTTCATGGGCCTGAGGCCTTGTGCATTTTGTTGACTACTTCTTGTATATTAAACCCAGCTAGTAACAATAATCCTTAGGAATATGGACTAGACTAGTGGTTTAATGATTGATGATATTCACCTAATTTGAAGGAGATAAAAGCAATGGATTAGAAAAAAAAAAGTGAGGAGAAACAATAAGCACATGTGGAACAAAACATATGCGGTTTAGGTGAAAAAAGTTCATAACATGTGCATGTTTCCAAGTTATGGGAGGCCATGAGTTTTGGGGGCAATCTTAGGTTTATTCTCCGCCCACAAGAAGAATAACATGTTGTAGACATTAGACAAGCAACATGTCTTTATACCCTCGAAAACATGCCAACATACGGTATAAATGTTGGGTATAAAAAGGATGTTTATGTCTAGGTACGAGCATGTTATTGTTGAACTGGTACAATGGACTTGTCAAGTTTGTTGTAAAGGGGTGACAATTTTAACCACAATTCATGTTTTCATAATTGGATAAATTTGATTAATTAATCATAAGATAACTCGCTTGGTTTTTAAGGGAGGTGAGGGTTGTCTTGGACTCTGAAGAGGTAGGTCCCAGCAGAGCCCAGTTGGACCCGCAAGACTCACATTCAAAAGAGACGTCTGCGCAGAAACCAACTGGATACGCAGGACCCACCATGCTCAGAGACGTGACGTCCTTACGCGCAGTACGCAAGCTGTTCCCGCAGGAAATGCCTCCCAATGGTGAAGTACTCTGCCTGTTCCCGCAGCTGCGGATACAAACCATCAGGGAAGGCCACCCGCGCAGCAAGGCTACACGCACAAGGCACTTAGCTCTCAATCATTCAGTGTCACCTGAAGGAATGAGCAAAGCCGGGAACAATCCCGCACAAAGGCGGGAGGGGGAATACTCCCGCCCAAAAGCCAGTCTGTACGATACGGGAAGATCTTTTGTACTGTACCTGACGAGGTATGGGCAAAAGATCTGACTAAAGATACGACAGCTTATTGACAACAGTATGGCGAGCAGCATGCTCTCGTACTGTATGTCACTATTAGCCGCTGCCTACTCACCAACTCCTGTCATACCACGTGCATAGCCGGCAGTTGGTGGAAAAGGAATAGTACACAGCAGGCCTGGTCACTGTCAGCCGCTGCCTACCCACCAACTACCAGCAGGGCACGTGCGTAGGCCACAGTTGGTAGAACAGGAATACTATTCAGCCGGCCACACCTCCTTGGAAACCTACCTTCGGCTATAAATACCCCAAATGGTATGATCATCTTATCTCATCATATTATCATCATATACTATCTCGTATTACATATTATACCTGATATCTGCTCTAGCAATCTCTTAATATACATTTATATTTAAAGAGCAATCTAGTCTGATTCTCACGCCGGAGGGTGGTCACAAGGAGGAACCCCCCCTTCTCAGTGACGAGCTCACGGTGTCTGTTTTGCAGGTTATCAGAAGAACCATCTTTGCCGGGTCTAACCCCTCGTGGGAAACATCTATCTAACCCCCAGGTTACCCGTAATCTGCCCGGGGTCCGGTTAGTGTTTCTTCATTGGCGCCATCCGTGGTCGAAGCATTTGTCAGAGATGGGACGCTCGCGCACCTCGTGGCGCAATGAACGCTGAGCAGGCTGATGCGTGTAGAACCCCAGTTGGGGAAAACACGAATAAAATTGCAGCTTCAATGTTGGAGACTACATGCTGCGTAAAGAACGAGATCCCGAACCAGGTGCATATCGGCTCGATGGCACTCCCATCCCAACAACATGGAAGGGAGCTCAATTACACAGTTTGCATGTAGATCAATTCCAAATTTGTAAAGAAAATGCCCAGAGCCACTTCTAATGGAAATGATTCTCCTTAGAACATCGACGCTGATAATTTTACATTTATACTTTAACTTTCAACACTGATGCCGGTCTTCACCGCATACATAGGTGTGAAAGAAGTCGTTGTGGGGAAGGCGGCAAAACCCGCATAAACCCAAAAAACGGCAAACCTTCACGCAGGTCAGTTAAAGGTAAAGTTCAGTCATCCCACTAAATGAAAGTGCCGGTCTATCCGCATGAATCATGATAAGAGGAAACTGAACACTAACCTATTAACAACCGCGCGTCGAACGGTTAACTTATTCAACACGGATATGCCGGTTTTCACCGCATAATTACGTGGAAAGTCGTTGCGTGGGGAAGGCGGCAAAACCCGCATAAACCCAAAAAACGACAAACCTTCACGCAGGTCAGTCATAGGTAAACTTTGGTCAACTAAATGAAAGTGCCGGTCCTAACCGCACAAATCATGAGAGGAAACCGAACCTATTGACAACCGCGCGTCGAACGGTTAACTTATTCAAAACAGAGTATTTCTAACAAAAGGATGAGGAAAACCTACACGCAGGTCAGATATAGGTAAAGTTTAGCCATCCTACTAAGTGCAAGTGACGGTCCTACCCGCACAATCACGAAAGAGGAAGCAAAACTTCAACCTATTATCTACCACGTTCAAAGGTTAACTTATCCTAAACACTTAGAAATTTCAAAAAAGATGAGGAAAACCTCCACGCAGGTCAGATGTAGGTAAAGTTTAGCCATCCTACTAAGTGCAAGTGACGGTCCTACCCGCACAATCACGAAAGAGGAAGCAAAACTTCAACCTATTATCTACCACGTTCAAAGGTTAACTTATTCTAAACACTTGGAAAATTGCTAATTTAAACTAAAGTATGCAAGTCATATAACGTTTATAAAGCAAGGAATCCAGTGAAAGTAGCGGTCTTACCCGCACAAAGATTTATATTTCATAACATTCATTACAAGAATGGCCGGGTAACTACCCGCCTACAAGAATATAAATCTATACAAGCTAAATCTATCCTAGCAGTGGGAAGGGATCTTCAGGATCAAGCTTCAGGGCCACTTCCACTTGGACCAGCACCAACAGTAGAGCGTGGCAGTTCAAGGAAAGCTTTAAGGATAGCTAGCCCATCATCAGCAGCAGCAACTTGGTTCACCTTCTCCACCACCGGATGCGGGAAGGCGGCATACCGATTCACTGCTTGGTCGTAAACAGCTTCAGTATCAACATTATACAAAGGGAAGTTGGAAGGCGGGATGCCTTTCTCAACGAACCCTAGACCAAGCAGGAAGCCGGCCTTTTCCCCATCCTCATGAGAAGCGTTGAGGGCTGCGCTCATAGCATCGTCATAAGACGTATCTGCGAAGACCCGATGCACAACCTACAAAAAAGAAAATATACAAGTATCAGAACCTTTTCTATTTAAAAAGAAAAGCGTAAAGACGTGAAAACATACCTGAGACAACGCTTCTCGAAGAAGCCATTCCTTGGCAACCAGAGCCTCCTGGAGGGCAGCTTGAGCTTCGTTACGGGCGCGTTCGGCTTCACTCTTATTAAGGTTGGCAAGCAACACTTCTTTAGCCGCAGCCTCTTCGACGCCCTTTAGCTTCCGCTCAGTATGGTCAAGCACCCCCCTCTGGTCCAAGATCTCCTGGAGCTTTTTGGCGTCTTCCATCGCCAAGGCATCATGAGCCTGCTGGAGAGACTCTAATTTGGCTTTAAGCTCCTCATTCTCCACGCGTAGAGGCTCAGCAACAGCTTCAGCCTTGGTGGCCCTCTCGGTTGCGTTCCTTGCAGTTTCCTTAGCCAGCCGAAGCTGTTCGTTAACAGCTTGGGCAGCCTTGGAACGGGCCTCGAGCCGGGCCTGAACTTCAACCTCGAGGGCCTTGAAGGCCTTCTCCTTTTCCGCAGCCACTGCGGTAAGCTTTACGTTCTCCTCCCGGACAGCCCGCGCCCGAGCTACTTCCTGAAGGCGAGCTGCTTTTAACTTGTCGTTTTCACGACAAAGCAGCTCGACGCGCGGCTGCATCCGGGCCAGGAGAACCCGAAGCTCATTGGTTAGCCTACCCTCCTGGTAGCTAGCCATGGCTTCCCCCAACGCACCACTGGGAGCTGCGTGACGAGCCCACTCCACGCACTCCTCAGGTGTGCGAAGGGTTGTTCCTCGGCGGATGTTCCATCGTGGAACATACACTTCATTGGAATCCGACACTGCAAAAAACATAAAGCAGTTAGGAAAAGATGATAAAAATATGAAAAGGGCCAAAAGAACCCTACGCACCTGTAGGGTCAACAACAGGCCGATAGCCGCCAAACCCATCACCTGAACCCAAGGGAAATCCATCCAAGAGGTCAGGCAGATGGGAAGGAGGCAGAGGTTGGCGATAAGCCCCATGCATACCTGAAGGATCGGCCGTCGTTGCCGATGACGGAGGAGGCATGGTAACAGCCGCTGCGGTCGCCGCTGCGGAATTCGCAGCAAAAGTAACCGCCGGCTCAGTGAAAGATGCGGTAAAAATGGCACTGAAAGCCGGCGGTGATGTCATCACAGCTGGAACAGTCGGCTCAACGGAGTGAGCAACTGAACCAGCGGAAGCAGGCGCAGGCGCGGCCGCCTGGGTCGTCGCCTCAGGTAGGCTGACCAAGCCTACCGTCATGGGCGGAGGGATACTCCTCTGCGCTCCACCCTGGAATGCGTCAACATCCACGCCTGCACAAAGAAGATAAATATTAATGATGGAAAGCTATGAAGTTAAAGATAAAGGAAGTTTGTACTTACGGGTTTTCTTGAGCCTGAAAGTGCGGACAGGCGGGGACGAACCCGATGGAGCCGGCCTTTTTGCGCCGCTCACCGTCGTCATCCGGGGCTCTCCGGAGGTGACAGTCGCAGCCTCCGGAGCAGTGGTCCTATCACCACCCGGGTTCCCCGCCACCTCCTCGCTCTCGGCCTCTGAGTCAGACCGAGGCACCGGATCGGCAGTGGAGGCCACCTTCTCCTTCCCCTTCCCGCCGGCAGCCTTCTTCTTCCGCACCAACGGAGGACCATCTGCGGATTCCTCATCAGAACATAAGATTAGAGGAATTCCAGCAGAGGTTTCAACATTGAGGGGTCGAGGGTTGAATAGCGCCTTACCTGGCCGCCTGGCGCTAAGGATCTCGTGGCCTAGTGGGTAGACCTCCACGAACCGATCCGCCGTTTGTTCTAGGATGGGCAACTCGTTCTCGTCTAGAGCGCGAGTACCCATCCGAGCGGGACTGTCAGCCTCCCGCGGGTACATGAGCGACTGCAAGTCGTTCCCCTCTGAAATAAACAGGAAAGAAGTTAGAAGAAATTCTAAATCAACAAAAAGAAACAAAGCATACCGTAAGAAACAGAATTCGAACCGTATTCAAGGACGATTGGGATCTTTTGCGCATCCGCATCCTTCCACACCCGGCTCATCCCGAGCATCACCATCCCGGACTCCGCAAACCGGTAAACCGGAGATTGGACTCGGGATATCTTCGAAAACCATTCCGCCTCCTGGTAGTTGGAGGCGTGAAGGCTGGGAAGTGCTTGCCCATTCTTGAATTTCATGGCAAGGGGGATGGCGCGAGCGGAGATGTAGAAGAACTCCCGCTTCCACGAGCGAAGACTGCGCTCGGTTGCGCAAATCTTCAAACCCTTGATTCGGGTTATCAGCGTATACCACCCCTGGATGCACCTCCAAGAGTAGAAGGTCATCAGGCGGTCGACGAAGGGCTCAATGCCCAGTATCCGGCACACCCACTCGAAGTGGCGAATCTTGGCGATCGCCATCGGATGCACCTCGGTCAGGTGCACACCGTGCCTCTCCAGGACACGGTACACAAACTTTGTCAACGGGAACCTAAGATTCCCATAGACAAAGAATGCAGCATATACCCCGATCTTACCTCTGGGGGCATCATACACCGTCTGATGGGGTTCAGGAAACTCAGGCTCGAGAGACTCGAGCATGAACTTCCTGACGATGTACTGATACAGATCGACAGGCAGAGCACACTGGCACTCGCCAGCAGTACTCTTGTCATCGGCAAACACCCCAGCCTCCTGGGCTGTAGATTCGAGATCACGAGAAGACATCTTGCAGATGAAAGAAGAAAACGATTTCAAGAGAATGCTCGACTGAAAGGTGAGTATTCGCCGGAAATCGTTTTGAAGATGAAGAGAATAGTGAAAGTGTGGATTACAAAGAACCCTCTCCCCCTTTATATACTAATCGCAATTAATGCGATGAATTTAATGCGGAAGAGAGAGAAATCGAAGGTGCAATGAAACTATGACACGTGGCAAAAAGCAAGCTGGCAACAGCTGTTGAAAGGACGCGTACCATTAATTTCGCGGCCACGCGCCCGAAAAATCGCGCCCACGCGCCTGAAAAAGCGTCTGGAATGACCATGTACTGTCACGTCACCATAACTTCCTGCACGTCCTGACACAGTCAGAAGAAACTGTCGCACGACGTTTCAGAGGTTTGGACTGTTCTTATCCTTTCACCAACTCTTCGAATCTCAAAAATTCAAAAAGATTCAAAAGTAAGCGGGAAAATACTCCTTACCTTGGAAACCAAGTAACCATAAGACGGGTGCGGGTACAGTGTTAAGGCAAAACCCTTCACATACTTAGCACTGCAGGGAATTGAAGCCAAGAATACCTCGGCAACCAAGTAACTATAAGACGGGTGCGGGTACAGTGTTAAGGCAAAACCCTTCACATACCTAGCACCCGCAGGGAATTGACGCCAGGAATACCTTGGCAACCAAGTAACCATAAGACGGGTGCGGGTACAGTGTTAAGGCAAAACCCTTCACATACCTAGCACCCGCAGGGAATTGACGCCAGGAATACCTTGGAAGTAAAGTAACCGTAAGACGAGCGCGGGTACAGTGTCAAGGCAAAACCCTTCACATACCTAGCGCTCCGCAGGGAATTGAAACCAAGAAGGATCTTCTGGGCAATGCTTGCGGAAACGGAAATAACATCCCCGCATAGCGGGAACGTCGAGAACTACATTGTTTGTAGCTCCAGGATGGAATTGGTGGTTTTAACATAATTGATCACTATGATCAAAACTACCAAAACCTCATGGAGAATCCACACAAGTGGGACTCAACGCTCCTGACTTGCGAGAAGGTTACGGACCTACCCGCATCATACCCAAATATCAAGCAGGAAAGTCGGGAATTTCTGCAAGTGACAAGGACTTCCGCGGGAAGAATCCCCATGGAAAACCTTAAAAAACCCTTTTCAAAACCCTTTGCTTAAGTCCAAAAGTTCACCTCACTTTATTAAACATTCATGAGAAGAACATTGGACTGGGGAAACTTGAAGAGGTAGGTCCCAGCAGAGCCCAGTTGGACCCGCAAGACTCACCTTCAAAAGAGACGTCTGCGCAGAAACCAACTGGATACGCAGGACCCACCATGCTCAGAGACGTGACGTCCTTACGCGCAGTACGCAAGCTGTTCCCGCA
This sequence comes from Bidens hawaiensis, assembly GCF_021521415.1. Taxonomy (NCBI): domain Eukaryota; kingdom Viridiplantae; phylum Streptophyta; class Magnoliopsida; order Asterales; family Asteraceae; genus Bidens; species Bidens hawaiensis. The sequence continues at coordinate 225,359 of NW_027491062.1, forward strand.
GGAAATGCCTCCCAATGGTGAAGTACTCTGCCTCTTCCCGCAGCTGCGGATACAAGCCATCAGGGAAGGCAACCCGCGCAGCAAGGCTACACGCACAAGGCACTTAGCTCTCAATCATTCAGTGTCACCTGAAGGAATGAGCAAAGCCGGGAACAATCCCACACAAAGGCGGGAGGGGGAATACTCCCGCCCAAAAGCCAGTCCGTGCGATACGGGAAGATCTTTTGTACTGTACCTGACGAGGTATGGGCAAAAGATCTGACTAAAGATACGACAGCTTATTGACAACAGTATGGCGAGCAGCATGCTCTCGTACTGTATGTCACTATTAGCCGCTGCCTACTCACCAACTCCTGTCATACCACGTGTATAGCCGGCAGTTGGTGGAAAAGGAATAGTACACAGCAGGCCTGGTCACTGTCAGCCGCTGCCTACCCACCAACTACCAGCAGGGCACGTGCGTAGGCCACAGTTGGTAGAACAGGAATACTATTCAGCCGGCCACACCTCCTTGGAAACCTACCTTCGGCTATAAATACCCCAAATGGTATGATCATCTTATCTCATCATATTATCATCATATACTATCTCGTATTACATATTATACCTGATATCTGCTCTAGCAATCTCTTAATATACATTTATATTTAAAGAGCAATCTAGTCTGATTCTCACGCCGGAGGGTGGTCACAAGGAGGAACCCCCCCCTTCTCAGTGACGAGCTCACGGTGTCTGTTTTGCAGGTTATCAGAAGAACCATCTTTGCCGGGTCTAACCCCTCGTGGGAAACATCTATCTAACCCCCAGGTTACCCGTAATCTGCCCGGGGTCCGGTTAGTGTTTCTTCAGACTCTCGGTAAACCCATACTGGTACCTTGTCTAATTCGAGAACACCGCCACCACCCTTTATTGTTTTGAATTCGGGTGGGTGCAAAGGGTTATACAACCCGAAACTGAAAAGTAATTGTGTGCGTGATGAACCATTATGTGAATGGTTTGAAGATTTGGGTATAGATGGAGCCCTACCGTCACCAATCTAGGTTCGTTTGGGTAGATTTAGATGGTTTTGAGTTATATCCATATGACTGGTTAGAAGATTTAGGTAATTTATTTATTTTAGGTTGTACCTAGAGGTGTCAATTGGGTTGGGTTGGGTTGAAACGGGTCATGAGTCGGAACGGGTTAGGGTTGAAACACAAAAAAAGGGTTGTTTTGGTTCGGGTCGGAACGGGTTAGGGTCAACAGGTTCGGGTTAGAACAGGTCAAGGTAGAAACATGTCAAAACGGGTTTTGAGTCAGTTTTTTAACCAACGAATCAGCGCGTTTCCAACACGTTACAGCTCGTTTTAACAGCAAAAGCTCGTTTAAGTGATTTTTCAGTTCTTTTCAGCACGTAACAAACAGCTCGTTTAAGCGATTTTTCAGTTCGTTTCAGCGTGTAGCAGCTCGTTTAAGCGATTTTTCAGTTCGTTTCAGCATGTAACAACTCGTTTAAGCGATTTTTCAGTTCGTTTCAGCACGTAATAGCTCGTTTAAGCGATTTTTTAGTTCGTTTCAGCACTTAACAGCTCGTTTAAGCGATTTTTCAGTTCGTTTCAGCACGTAACAGCTCGTTTAAGCTATTTTTCAGTTCGTTTTAGCATGTAGCCGCTCGTTTAAGCGATTTTTCAGTTCGTTTCAGCACGTAACCGCTCGTTTAAGCGATTTTTCAGTTCGTTCCAGCACGTAACCGCTCGTTTAAGCGATTTTTCTGTTCGTTCCAGCACGTAACCGCTTGTTTAAGCGATTTTTCAGTTCGTTTCAGCACGTAACAGCTCGTTTAAGCGATTTTTCAGTTCGTTTCAGCACGAAACAGCTCGTTTAAGCAATTTTTCAGTTCGTTTCAACACGAAACAGTTTTTTTAAGCGATTTTTCAGTTCGTTTCAGCACGAAACAGCTCGTTTAAGCGATATTTCAGTTCGTTTCAGCACGAAACAGCTTGTTTAAGCGATTTTTTAGTTCGTTTCAGCACGAAACAGCTCGTTTAAGCGATTTTTCAGTTCGTTTCAGCACGAAACAGCTCCTTTAAGCGATTTTTCAATTCGTTTCAGCAAGTAACAGCTCGTTTAAGCGATTTTTCTGTTCGTTTCAGCACGTAACAGCTCGTTTAAGCGATTTTTCAACTTGTTTCAGCACGTTGTGACCAATTTTGCAGCAATTCAATAATAAAAATCAGTAATTCTGCTAGTTTTTGCCCGTTTCATCAAGTTACATAACCAATACTTAAAACAAGGTAAACAATGATGACATTTCCTAACCAAAACATTATTTAAGTACTTTAAGATCACATATTTGCACAATGTCTTTATCCAAAATAACAATGATGACATTAAACAATTCAAAACAACTAGAAACCCTACTACAAGTTGCATTCTTGATCAACACAAGTTGTTCCTCCGTCTCGATCTCGTTTCATCTAAATATGTAAAAATGAAAGTTGTTATATTAACGAACATATACAAATATAAAATTAAATTGCAAAGGGAATTGAGTTTTTAATACCTCTCGGTCAATATAAAATTGCTACTATTATGACTCGGAATCAATGCTTCAGTGTCTTCAACAAGTTGTTCCTCCATCTCGATCTCGTTTTCATCTAAATATGTGAAAAATGAAAGGTGCTATATTAATAAATATATTACATAAAATTTAGTTGCAAAAGAATGAACTTTTAATACCTTGTAAAACATCCAACCAATCTTGAGCGCATAGCAACGCCTCGACATTGGATGGTAGAAGTGAAGTTCGATACTTGCTCAAAACCCGACCTCCAATACTAAAAGATGATTCAGAAGCAACGGTAGTAATTGGGATGCTCAATAGATCACGATCCATTAGAGCCACTTTTGGATACCTTCCTTGATTATCCTTCCAATACCGTAAAACATCAAGTGGTTGTTTTCTGTCTAGTTGAGGTTCATATAAGTACAATGTTAACTGAGACTTTTCGTTAACATCATTTCTATATTGGCTTTCAAATGAGTCAAATCCCTCCAACTCGTCCAACGTGTTGTCACCAACATTTGAACTCTCGCGTCTTGAAGAATCGGGCATTGTCTCCGATTGAATATCATACTCCATAAATAGCTTATGAATGCCATCAACGATATTCTTCAATTTCATTTTTCGCTCTTCAACTTTCATGTCAAGTTTTGAGAAACAATACTCAACAAGCTTAACCTTGTACCGTGGATCTAAAATAACCGCAAAAGATAACACCATACTATAACTTTCCCAATATTTATCAAACTTTTTTTACATGGCTTTATGAATAAATCGAAAATCCTGTAACAAGCCATATAACTTTTTTTTATATGGATTTCTTTAGCCTGTAACAAAGATTCTTTTACATTATTAATATACCTTATTATAGGTTTATGAATAAATTAAAATCCTGGAAGGAATTATTCATTCTTGAATACAATTTAAATATGCTCCACTATCAAGTAAAGCAATAAGACTTATAGAGAAGTCTTTAATTAATAATCTAATCTTATAGAGAAGTCAACGACTCAACATCATACCAAATATGAATAATCTTGCATCAGAAACAATAATATTAACAATAAAATTCATCCAAATCGAAACATAATTTTGAAACATATACAATTATACACTTAATTTTAAAACATATACACAAATCAATCAAAGTTGATTACCCAGAGATGAAGATGAACTGTAGTTCACGGCAGCGAACGTCGGTGGTGGTGACGAATTGTAGCTCATGGCGGCAAAGGTTGGTGGTGGTGACGGATTGGCTGTTCGTTACTGCCGGCAATAGAGACTAAAGAGGCGGTGGTGGCTGGAAGAACTAGTTCGACCCATTGGGTTATTGAGCAGATGAATAATTAACCCTGATAACCCATTTTTTAAAAAACATTTGGCCTGTCTTAATATTCTTTATTTTTACATATAACCCATTCTGACCCTTTTAATTATACTACCCAACCCATTTGGTTTTTAAAATAACCCAAACTGACCCAAATGAATGAATTTGGGTCAGGATTGCCCCCTCTAGTTGTACCCCCACCTCCCTAATTAGATTGTGGTTTGATGAAGAGAAAAGGAGTACAATGGTTTATTTTATTTTATTTTTTTGTCAATTTTTTTTATTAAAATTGATACTGTTTGATGTTTTTATCAATGGAGGCCATGGTCATGGGAATAATTATAGTTATGGACACGAATGAAAAAAAAAATATTATTTGTTTGAGCACCACTTGTTATGTTGTATATTGAAATAATAATTCTCTATTTTAAAATATGATTAAAGTAAAATCTCTGAAATACCCTTTAAAATGAGTTATGGAAAGTGATAAATGAACAGTAAAATATTTTGAAATTGAAAGTTACTTTAGGTTAAAGCATTTGTATCTAATGTTGTAAATGTCGGTCTTCGCGGTCAACTACTCGATGAGTGATCCCAACACTTCCCATCTAGACTGAGTACTTGACGAGTAATTCCGAGTATTCCTGACTAGGCTGTGTACTTGCAAATTTCCAATTAACTGACTTGACATTATACGACGACTTCTGTGACGATGCTTGTGTTAAAAAGCACCTTTATGTTAATATAACACTTGTTTTGGACTCTTTTAAGAATAAAGGAGTAGATGGTTTGGTGGATATTTGAACTCAAATCACATTTAGCCAAGAAACAACTTTAAAATATTGAGAAAATGACCTATTCACATCAAACTTGTGAAAATGAAAAACAAATAAAAAAGATAAATAGCAATTCCAACGAAAACAAAAATCAAGACATACAGAGCTTTGGGGCTACGATAATCTCAGTCAAATGTAAATCGAGCATAATCAAGCCAATATTGGTTCTATGCTTCAACGGTTCAACTTATTATTTAATTTTACAGTTAATCTGTATGTATAAAAGTTTAAAATGAACATAGTTTTTTAGAACGACAACTTTCTTTTTTGTGTTTAGGTTATCACACTCTCAATTTAGAGAACCCTATTGCTCCACTTTGGCTATAGTATATTGTCTTAACCACGCTGGCTTCAGAGTTTGACTTGAACTTTTCCCGGAAAACCATATCATCAGTTACCACTTGACTGGTCGTTGTGCCGTCACAAGAACAGAACTCTCTGACGTAACACACGACGAGACAACCTCTCGCAAGATTCATCTCAAATCCACTATATAAAATAATACAAGTGAAAATCAAACTTCAGTTTCCGTTAAACAACCACACACTCCTAATCTTTTCACACACATACCCCAAATTGACTTCCATTAATACTTCCAAATTCAACCTTTATTATTATTATTTTAAATAATTAGAATTAGATTGATCTGAACATAACATAAAACAGAACAATTTCACTACCTCAAACTCCTTCTACATATTCAACTACTTAACTTGTTCTTCAAATCACATTCAATCTCATCAAACACCCAAAACCCTAATTCCAATTTCATGCTTAAAACGCTATTCCGACCAAAACCCACAAATCATTGCGTGTAAGTTCACTGAATTCACTTCAATTTCAGCTCAATTTTGTTCCTAAACAATTTGGGTTTCACGAACAAATAATAATAATAATAATAATAATATACAGAGTTGCCATTGGAATTGGCGATGTCGGATCACGAACCGGATGATTTGGATACTGAGTTCGTTGAGGTGGATCCAACTGGACGTTATGGGCGAGTTAGTGTGATTAATTTTTAATTAATTTGAATTTGATTAATATTTGTTAGTTTATGATATGATAGTGTTATTCGGGTTATTTGCAGTATAAAGAAGTGCTGGGAAAAGGGGCTTTCAAAAAAGTGTATCCTTGATTTGCATTTTATATTTTAGGTTATCGAATGGTTTATGAATTCAATTTGATAATGTCGGTGTTGAAGAACTCGGGCGGTGGGGTATGGGCTAACGATTCGTAGGGAATTTTATATGTACGTTTTCATGATTATATATACATACAAAACTTTTCAAAATTGTTTGTATTATTTTTCAAATTTTTTTTTTACTTTTTCAAACTTATTAATCGGATTGGATGAATAAGTATAATTTTTCCAATACATAAAAAATTTGACCAATTTTGACCATTTTTAACGAATCTTGACAGAAATTTGACTGCTTGTGAACAATTTGGACAGGCTTTGACTGAATTTACATTTATATTGAAGTTTATAATGATGGATTCAATTTGATAATGTTAGTGTTGTAGAACTCGGGCTGTGGGGTACGGGCTAGCGATTAATAGGGGTTAAGCGGGATGGATCGGATTGGAATTTGATATGTAATTTTTGAAGTTATATATTCATACAAAAATTTTCAAAATTTTTTATATAGTTTTTCAAACCTATTAATCGGATTGGAATTTTATATATAATTTTGTAAAATTATGTATACGTACAATTATTTTCAAAATTGTTTATGTAGTTTTTCAAACTTATTAATCGGATTGGATTATTAAGTATAATTATTCAAGTACTTTAAAAATTTTGACCGAACTTAACAGATCCTGACTGAAATTTGATCAATTTGATAGATTTTGATTGAAATTTGAGTGATTTTGAACGATTTGGACCGGCTTTGACTAGCCTCTGATTTGTTGGTCCAATTAGGTGAAATCGAATCGGTAGCATACTGATTAGTCGGTGACTAATCGCGGTTTTTACAACACTAGATACTGTTGATAAATTCATATGAAATTTGCAATTAGAAATTGGAGTTATCAGATTTACTTTTTGATTTCTTAATTATACTGGGAATTTAGATATAAAGCATTTGATGAATTGGAAGGTATTGAAGTAGCTTGGAATCAAGTAAAGGTTTCTGATTTCTTAAGGAATCCCGAAGAGTTGGAGCGCCTATACTCAGAAGTCCATTTGCTCAAAACACTTAAGCACAAAAACATTATCAAGTTTTATGGTTCTTGGGTTGATACAGCGAACGAGCACATCAACTTTATTACTGAGATTTTCACATCTGGAACATTAAGACAGTAAGTTTACCTTGTTTTTGTGTTTTTTTATTGCCTAGACATGTTAAAAACGGTGGCTTAAATGATTGTGTGATTGCCAAATATAAAGGTTTGGTTACTATCAAAGTTAATGGACTGTGCCTTAGATAGCCTGCAAATATTTGACCACTATTCTTGATATTTACAATTTAGCTATTCCCGATTACTATAATTTAGGAATATGCATCTCAAAATAACCCCGAGAAACACAAACCTTCTTTAGCTTACTAAGAGAGAATTATAGAGTTATGTGATTTCTCGTATTACAAGGGAGATAAAATTATTGTTTGTCCTTGTAACTAGAGAGAAGACATGATTCCTATCGACTACCTAGTGTATGACTAAGACGGAGAAATAGATGGTGACTAGGGATGAGCAAATTCGATATTGGTACCGGTTGGTACCAAACCGGTACCGTTACCAAAGTTTTGAGTTTCGGTACCGGTATTTCCCGATTTTTTACCTTCAATACCAGTACCGTACCGGTACCGAACCAAATATATTTGGTACCGGTACCAAGAATTTGCGATTTTCGGAACCCGTACTGGTCGGTACCAGTGTGGTCCCGATCTCATCCCTAATGGTGACAAGTGACTCGCCGAACAAAAAGAATATGACCGGAAGTTTGAATAGTGACATGTGAGCACTCGGTCTCCAACTACTATTGAGTACTCGGTCGCCAACTACTATTGAGTTGAACACATAGATGTTCAATCCCCAAGAAACTACTTAGTTGGATCCAAAATCCGTGAGATGCATATTCATGGATACGGTGGTGGAGTGAAGGGGCTTCACTTGTTGGATCCTACCGCGAGCATAAACATTGGTGGACAAAGATCATGAGAAAGGAGATGATAACACCTTAAAAGTGGAGAAAAAATTCTATATGAGGATTCTTTCGAAGTCTTACAGAGCCTGGAAATATCAACGTGTTAAGTTGTTAGAGGAACTAAGACACAAACAAGAGGAAACTACTTTATGTTGTGAGAAACATAGCGCCTTGTATCTTGCATGAAATCTAGAGCCGAATAGCCGATTCTTATGTGGCCTTACGCAAGCAACATAAAATGGCTTTGGATGGTGGTCATGGGCCGTGGCCTTCGGATAATTATAACAAACAAGCAAACTTACCCAATAGAATCCCATGAAGAGCAAAGCTATTGGTAGGGTAAATTTTTCCTCTACTCTAGAGGATAGAGAGGCTGCTCCCACTGAGACCCCACCCCCGCGACTCTAGAACCTTTCTTTGTTAAAGTAATCCAAATAACATAATGTGCCTAAGGGAATTAAAGCAACAACCATACAAAAAGTACTTCCAATGATAGTAGGCCACCGTTATTGTTTCATGCTAAACGCTCGGTGATTATCAAAGTTAATGAGTGGTGCCTTACATAGCCTACAAATCTTTGACCAATATTGTTTCTTGCTATTTACAATTTAGCCGTCCCCCATAATATAAATAGGGATACTTGTTCCATCGCTTTATGCATCCCAGAATAATCACACGAAACACAGATCTTCTTTAGCTTTAATAAGAGAGAATTAGAGAGCTGTGTGATTTATTACATGAGATATAATAAATAAGCATGTAGATATGACTTCCGTGAATGTTTAACATTTACAGGTACCGCAAAAAACATAAACATGTAGATCTTAGAGCATTAAAGAAGTGGTCTAAACAAATACTGGAGGGACTTTTGTATCTTCATAGTCATGACCCACCCGTTATACACCGGGATCTAAAATGTGACAACATTTTCGTCAACGGGAATCAAGGAGAAGTTAAAATTGGAGATCTTGGATTAGCAGCCATTCTTCGTCAGGCGCGTTCTGCTCACAGTGTCATTGGTAAGCACATGCTTTTCTTTTATTCATTTGGTGACATATTTATTTTCTTTGCGAATATGATAAAATTTGTTTTTAGGTACTCCTGAGTTCATGGCACCCGAGCTTTATGAAGAGGAATATAATGAACTTGTAGATATATACGCCTTTGGAATGTGCTTACTGGAATTAGTGACGTTTGAGTATCCTTATTCTGAATGTGCCAATGCTGCTCAGATTTACAAGAAAGTAACAACGGTAAGTTTAGTTAATCGTTTTATCTATTAGTATCTTAAAATCTTAAATAATCAAAATTTCTCAAATATTTCAATCTTAGGGTGTAAAACCGGCTTCATTAACGAAGGTTAAGGATCCCGAAGTCAAATCATTTGTAGAGAAATGTATTGCTAAGGTTTCTGATAGATTATCCGCTAAGGAGTTACTAATGGATCAGTTTCTGCAAGATGAGCATAGGGACGTTGTAAATAAACCAAGTCGATCAAATTCAAATCCAGGTAATATGTGCAAGGAATTTTGCAAAATATTTTCTCGTGTATTTTTTTTTTTGTTAAAAGTTTCTGATGATTTTTTTATAGATGATGATGTCGATAAGCTTGACAATGGTGAAAGCCAACCTTTTGCGGATGTTGGTAGAGATTTCACAGTCGAAGGTCAAGTGAGAGACTTGAATACCGTATTTCTAAAACTACGAATAGAAGATACTACAGGTTATCTGTTTATCTTCGTCAAAACTTATAGTTTTTGTTATGGGTTGAACCAATTTCCTTTAATCTATTTTAATCCGTTTGACCTGTTAGAAAATAATATGTATTTTTATAATTTTATCCATCTTTAAATCTTGAAGTTTTGCATTTGTGTACCAGGTCAAATTCGGAACATTCATTTTCCATTCGATACCGACAACGATACATCAATAGCGGTTGCTAGTGAAATGGTTGAAGAACTGGACTTGACAGATCAAGACGTCTCCACACTTGCAGAAATGATCGATACAGAAATCCGTTCATGTATCCCAAACTGGGCCCCACGTGATTACTTTGATGATCAAGATAATGAACCTACACCCTCCGTTGATTCGACCTTTGACCACCCCGAAACCGAGTCTGCATCCCCTATGACCATCAAACCTTGTAGCTCACCTACCCTTTTAGCCCTTGAAAGATTACCTTCGGGTCGAAGGTATTGGAGTGATTCACCTAAAGGATGTTTTACTCCTCCGTTTAGACCAGTTCCTTCAAATTTCTATGAAGAAAACACACAAAAAATAGATGATGTTGATAATAATAATAATAATAATAATAATAATAATAATAATAATAATAATAATAATAATAATGATGATGATGATGATGATGATGACGACAAAGTTGAAAATATCGTGGAAAAGCTTGAGACTTTGTTAAATGAGCAGCAAAAAGAATTGGAAGAATTGAAAAGGAAGCACGGGTTGGCTGTTTCGGGTATCTTGAAAAAACTAACTCCAGAAACCCGTCGAGAAGTTGTGAACTTATGTAAAGTCAACATCATCGAGGCGTCTGACCATGAGGTGTAAGTTTTTCCATTTTAAGGTTTTATAAATTCATAGAGTTTGATAATATTAGGGTTTGATTTAAGGACATCTCTAGGAATATACAAAGATATATAATGTTTTTTTTGAAGTATATAGACTTTATAGCGGCCAACATTTCATACGTGTACTTGTAGATTTGTACTCGGTAAAGGTTTTACGATGTTTTTTCTTTAAGTGTATGTTTGTACATACAGACGGATATACTCTATGTATCAGCACAAAACGGATATGATATATATTTTTATTTCGTTTGCAAAGTCGAGTTTATTTGTGGTCAATATGATCTATATATGTTTGTTATATTTGCAACACTTCATGGTTGTTATTGAGTAGAGATGTTTTGGTGGCTACCGATTCGATTGGCTGAAAATTGTTAAATGATATTCATGTGGTCGGTTTTTTTAGCAAACTGTCACTGGTTAGCAACTGTCACTGGTTAGCAGTGTATTGATGAGGTCGTTGGTTATTAGTTCTTTGTTTAATAAACATTTTTTTTTATCTTATTTTTGTACATGAAATTAAACAAACATTAACATTTATTATAATATAATTGATTCTTGTTTTGGTTTACATAATAATGTGATTTTCAAGGTAATTAAAGTATCATTGAAGTTCTTCAAATTTATAAAATCTACACCAACCTTTTGAAATAATAAAAGAATACATTATACACAATTAAATGAAAAATACTAAATCATACAAAAATAAAATGACTTCGAATGATTCATTTTAATCTAAGTAGCCCAACTTATGGCCATTGATGTTAAAAACACACCACAAGCAACAACCACTAGGCTTCTTTCTCTAATCACAACCTTAAACAAATGAATCACAACTTCACTACTAATCTTCCTACCTTCCATTACCAACACTCTACGACGCTTCCCCGCGCATGCCAGCATCACAAACACCGTTATTAACGTCACCATGGTGGCTCTAGCCATGACCACCACTAATCCACCCACCATCAAAAGACCAGCAACAGGAATGTAGAACCACATCCACCATGATCCGCTAAGGTCGTTACACGTGTACAAGATGTACAAGGAGGATATAAAAAAGAACATGCATGAGACGACGGTGGTTCCGATGGCGGCTACCATTAGTTTTTTTGGTGGTGGAGATGGATGAGAATGATGGTGGTTGTTGATGGTCTTTGAATGATATGCATTGGTGGGATATATAAGAACAATAGTTTGATAATAACAATGTCTTAAAATATAGTCACATGTAGATATAATTTGAATATTCTAAGTACAACATTTTTTGTCTAATTATGGGAGCCATAGTTGACCGTGGTCAACTTATGTTATAAAATTGAATAAATAACAAACTTAACTCTTAAATAATTGCTTAATATGCTATTTAGTCCAAAAGTTTTGAAAATCTTAATGTCAATCTATAAAGGTTTGGTTTGGAGTTGATATCATTTGACACTTGTTATATTTTTGTTTATGCCCAAAATACTTTCTTTTAATGAAGAAAAAAGCCCTGTCTAAATTTGTTTTATTTTATTTGCTTTCAAATTTCAATAAGATATTTGAATTTTATGACATTTTTTTTTCTGAAAATTTCTTTAATATAAGAGTTAATGTCCATTTTCGTCCCTGTGGTTTGCTGCTTTCGCCACTTCAGTCCAAAGTTTGAAATTTTGTCAATTTAGTCCTTATGGTTTTAAACATTTGCCAATTACGTCCTCTTGTCTAACGGCATCCAACTATGCCGTTAGTTTAAGGGGTATTTTTGTCTTTCTCCTGTTTATGTTTAGTTAATGGCCAGTTTCGTCCCTGTGGTTTGATACTTTTGCTACTTCAGTCCAAAGTTTGAAATTTTTTCAATTTTATTTTTAATTTATTCAGTTTTTTTTCTTTTTTTTGTCTATAGCCCTTAAGAGCATAATCCAAGCCCAAAACCATCGAGCATCGACCAAACAGGTTTACGTTTACTCTGTCGATAACAATAATCATACCCTCCTCGTATTTAGTTTCTAGACATTTTCTAAACTCTCTCCCATGGTGGAATTCATTGGTAAAGTGGTCAAGGTAATTCCCTAAAACCGTACTATACCGATAAATTAAAATCGTTTATTTGGTTAATGCATAATAGTTACGATTTAGAGATTAACATATTGTAGCAAAAATCTTGGTCGAAATCACATCAGGAGGTGGAATATCCAGCATTTCCATGTTTGCTCTAGAAATCGATACACTAGATCGTATGTGTGTTCTTTAAATTGTGGTGTTGTTCTTGAATTCTTTATATCGACTACAATTCTAGGGTTGAATTCGACGAATTCAAGAACAATACCAAGATTTGAAGAACACACATGCGATTTAGTGCATCGATTTCTTGAGTAAACATGGAAATGCGGGATATTCGACCTCTTGATGTTGATTTCGACCCTGATGTTTGCTACGATATGTTAATCTCTAAACCCTAACTATTATGCATTAATCAGAGAAACGATTTTAGTTTTTTCGTATAGTTCGGTTTTAGGAAATTACCGCTGACCACTTTGCCAATGAACTCCATTATGGACTGATGTAGCAAAAAAAAATACTGAATAAATTAAACATAAAATTGAAAATTTTTCAAACTTTGGACTGAAGTAGCAAAAGTATCAAACCACAGGGATGAAACTGGCCATTAACTAAACATAAACAGGAGAAAGACAAAAATACCCCTAAAACTAACGGCATAGTTGGATGTCGTTAAACGGGGGGACGTAATTGGCTAATGTTTAAAACTATAAGGACTAAATTGACAAAATTTCAAACTTTGGACTGAAGTGGCGAAAGTAGCAAACCACAGGGACGAAAATGGCTATCAACTCTTAATATAATCATTTATCACATGGTAGGAACAGTATTCTTCTCGTTTTTTACCTTATCTAAAATCCGTGATAAATAAATAAAATAATAACAGTAAAAATAGAAATAGAAAAAACTATGTTATTATATTTTAATGTTATGTTCTTATGTTCCAAAACTTATTGTTAAAATATGTTGTTAACCATTCACGTGTAGTACCGTTCATAAACTAATATAAAACAATTTAAAATAAAGAGCATGAAAACCACTTAAATAGTTTAATTAAAAGTAATATTTGATTAATCTTAACTTCACTTTAGACGTTGAGAAACTCACATCAAGATGATCACTTTCCCACAACACATGCAAAATACTGGTACACCTTTTAAGTATGTGTTCCACATTTTCTAAGTATGTTGTCAGAATGCCGGTTTACCTTCTATTTTAATATAAAAAAAACATTTGTTTAGTCGAAGTGCAAGCCTACCTTCTCACTCGTCCACGCCAAAAGCGTACTTGAAAGTATCGAACTGTTTAATGCTAAATAATTAACACACTCATGGGAGCATTAAGTGAGTTAAGTCTAGCCAAGTTAACTTGAAAGTATCAAAACTTTGATAAGTATTATTCTTAACAGTTTAATATTTAGTAGTAGTAATCGAGTCAAGTCGAGCTCTCGTGCTATAAATAAATGCCCAATCAAGCTTATGTTGAATTTTGTGCTTCGAGTTCATAATGGAATCGAACTTGAGCTTGACATGAGGCTCACTTGGTATGTTGAATTTTGTGATTAGCTAGAACCCTATTTTAAACGATAAAACTTCATTCAAACAACTAGTGAGACATAAGCATATTGAAAGCCCTCATCAAACCCGGATTGATTTGAAACATAAACATTTCAACATACACCAATATGGCTGTTCTATTACTCGAAAGAAAATTACAAAATAATGTTAACAATTACAAAAACTTATTGTAATGGAATCAAGTTTAGCAAATTACATGCCAATCCCATGATTATTCTACTCACCAATAATTAAACAAGACAAAATTAGGGCTACTAGATGACCATTACTTCAACTTAATGTCCATCATCAACACGGTTCTTTTTTCTTTTATCAAATAAAATATTACCTTAAAAACATGTCAATAAAAAAAGAGGTCAGCTTAAAATACGAGTCAAATGGCTTATTAAAACCTCTTAAATTATTTATTAAAAATAATTGTTGTCAAAACAACATTAATTTTTAAAATACCATTTAACTCATTATTTATGAAAAAAGAATATTAAAATGACAAATTTCATTTTTTATGATCAACCCAACCCATCCCAACCATTGACAAAAGTGACTCGTTTTGACCTGTTACCAAACGTATCCAATCCTCATCGTTCCTCCTCAAGGTACGGGTCATCATTTTCTCCTGCCATTAACAACGAAACAGTCCCAGCCGCACCAACAACCGCACCAGCCAACCAAGTCGTGCTACGGCTCAACCAACTAGCTTGAGCCAACGCTTCTTGCTCGCGCCTACATTTCTCCTGTTCATCAACCAACATATCGAACCACCTCTGAGCCATGTACACCTTTATGGCTTGAATCCCATCTTCCACCACATCTTTCGGCGGGACCACCAACGGGTTCTGGTCAACATTGAGCTTGGTCAACTTATCAAGTCTACCAAAAGTTAATGGTAGTTCTTGGAGTTGGTTGTTGCTAACATCAAGTTCTCTAAGGCTGGTCATATCACCAATCGTGTCGGGGAGTTCTCGGAGATCACTGAAGTTACTGGCTAAGTTTAGTACTTCAAGATTTGATAGCTTTCCAATGGAGTTTGGTAGTCCACGTAGTTCGTTGAAGTGTGCATCTAGGTATTGAAGGGATATCATTTCGCCGATGGATGTTGGCAAGTTGCGCACCTTGTTTAATGGGATCGAAAGCTTCTTTAACCTCACTAGCTGGTGACCGATTTTCGTGGGGAGATATGTTAGCTTGTTGAAACTGGCATCAAGTTCTACCAATGACCTACAATAGCATGCTAACGAATGTTATAATCGTTCAAGTTTGTTTGCTCATTTAGATATTTATTTATTATTCATTAGCAAATTTGCAATACTTAATTGACCATCATTTATCAACCTATCACCCAAATCAAATTCTAGCAATAAGGCTCATTTTCTTCGTTCATTTACGACCAATTACTTTTTATTGTCCTCTCATTTAGTCCGTTTATGCTCTTTCACTTACGCTCTTTTATGTTAGCCATTTTCTTCGTTTAGAATATAAACAAACAAACATGAACAAACACAAACACTTTCATTTACTTCACAAACAGAGATGAACAAGAAAAACCGTTCGTTTTAATGTTTATGTTCGTTCTTTAGTTTTAAAATTAAAACAAACGAACATGAACAAGCCTTGTACTTGTTTGTTCGGTTCATTTAGGGGCTTCACATGTCTATTATTTTTACCTATTACCCAACCCGAGGACCTGTCCCTTTTGCAACACTAAATGTTAGTGTTATGAATATGATGAAACATATATACCTGCAATGAGCAATGCTGTCAGGCAAGGCTTCAAGCTTATTGCTAGAAACATCTAGAATCTTCAGCTTGTACAAACAGCCAATAGAATCTGGTAGTGACTCCAAAATATTGGAAGAAACATTAAGTTCCTCTAGATTCTCAAGTCCAGCAACAGAATCAGGAATCACCTGTTTCAACAGTAAATATACCAACTTAGCTATCTACCAACAACTGATAGTTCTAAAAGTACATAGGATGTTCATTAGGTTGTTACCCAAAAAAATAAAAATTCAACACCTAACTCCAGGAATTATAACTCCTATAATATAATTATAAAGCGTAAAAAAGGTTCTATTGGTAGTAATATATATGTATACAAGTGGGTTCTATCTCACACTTCAAAGGTAATATATTATTGGTGATTTTAGCGTTATGAGGACATTGACAAGTTAGGAGGTGCGGTATGCACACTTGATCATGATTATAATATTTTCTGATGCTAATGAGCCTTCATAGTTAAAGAACGGCGGTGGGGTCCAAGGGGAGCTCCCCAAGCATTAGAAGAAGTTGCTTCAGAATTGCAAAGTTGTTTAAATATGATCATCAATGTTAACTTTGAGTTATCTTAAGTACTAATTAAATACAATATATGTAGTAACTTTGCTGTTTAGAACTAACTTTGTTATTCAATACTGACTTTGGTCTTTTGAACCAAAGTTGTTCTTAAGAGTGTACACTATGTTCCTAGTTTGGACAAAAACATATTGAGTTTGAAACACTTTACAAAACAAGGTTCTAAAGTGATATTTGATGGAGATGTTTGTCACATGACTTGGAATAAAATTGATGAAATGGAAGATGATAGTCATATGGTAACACCTTGCAAGTTCATAAACCTTGTTTACAAGTTACTATGAGTTCAGAAATATGTTTTTCATGGAATGATATCATAATAACTATCTTCAATCCTATTTTAAAAGTACAATTCCACCATATTTAAGTAATGCAAAGAACTAGATCTCTATGATCATATATATATGATGGCGCAACTAAACGAATTGAAGTAACGATCAACAATGCATGGGATACAATAGTCATGGATATTTGATGTGATTTGAACACGAATTTGAAATAAAAGCCGTTTATTTACTCCACTTAGAAGGCATAGAATGGTGCTATGACACGATGAAGGCGAGGAATGTCAAGACTGAGATGATGAGTCGGGAACTTTAAATGCTAAACCCGAAATGAAGAATTGGAGGCTATTCATGTAAATAAGTCATAAGTTATACGTTACAAAGTTGTAACTAATGACTTATACACTCACAAAACCTAATTTTCTAAAACAACTTCTTATAACCTATAACATTTTAAGTTAGGAGATAAAATAAGAAATCTCAAACAGCTTATGTTAATTCTAACAGTTTTCCTTTAAGGGTATAATTGTTTATTCTTGTTTTAAGGTTTTCAAAACATCATGTGAGCCTAACAACAAATGGTAAAACTAAAACAAATCATTTACAAATCAAACCCACAAATTATAAACTAACCTCAAGTTGATTAGATGACAGATTAAGATAAACCAACGTCCGAATCTTCCCAAACGCCTCAGGCAAAAACGGCAAGCGCCTCTCCGATAAATCAATCTTCTCAGTCCCGTTCGCCATGGCGTCGGTCAGAATCGCAACCACTTCCTCCTTCACCTCATCCACAACCTCCACCCCTTTCCCAGACCCCCACTCATCCCCAACCCGACCCGACTTAGCCGACTCGTAAATCTTCTCAAGCCTCCTCTCCGCATCACACAACAACTTATCATACGACTCATGCATTTGATCCAACGATATCAACGCCTTATGCATTTGCTTCTCTCGCTCGTACGCCTTCTTCTTCTTCTCTTCCTCCGGATCCACCTTATCCGATAACGAAATTTCATCCAACTGGTCCGACAATAAGCCTTCCAGCTCCGCTAGCCGCGCCTTGGCGATGTCCACGGCTTCGTGATCCGGACGGTCGCCTAATGTTTTGAGTAATGTGCGTGTTTGGGACACGTCAGACACGGCTGCATGCATGGATGCCAGAATGTGAGGATCTGTTAAATGTGGCATTCGTTCGGTAAGCTCGAAATAAGGTTCGGGTTTGGATATCGGCTTGGATGGTGGTTGTTCGACGTCGAATTCGGGTGGTTGAGGGCGTTTCATGGTTGGGAGTCTGGTCATGACGTAGGAGAGAATAGGGTAGTTTTTAGGGTTTGGATCCATTTGGGAATATTTGATCAGATTCAATCAGATTTACAGAAATTGATGTTGATGATGATGGATGTATGCATTTGGTTTGTTGGTGAGAAGGTGATGGTCAACAAATTGAATGATTAATGATTATGATTATTCGGAGTAATATTTGGAGGGTATTGTTGTATTTGTTTCTTATCTATAATATATATAAAACATGAGTGAGGGAACTTTTAATTTTTAAGAGGTATCAAACTTATTGTTTTTAGTACAAACTATATTGCACAAGATTAATGCATTTTAAAGGCAATTTTGTATTTTGATAATTTTGTCATTTAGCATAACCAAAATCATGTTACGGTTTATTTTTAATTTATTAAAAAATAATTACAAGTTTGGTCCTTTAACTTTAATCACATTTTGTTAATTTATATAATAGTTACATATATACCCCCTTATTTTAAATCAACTACCCTGACGACGTTTAAACGTCTATAACTTTTTTACACGCTAATATTTTTTTATAAACACTATACCATAAAAACGAGTATTTTATTCTCTTTAATTTGAGTATGGTATTGCTATACTTTTTTCATTTTAAAAACTTAACGTGTTAGTGATTACCATTAAAGACCGACAAACGAATCGGACGGTTTCGGCCGTTCAGCTCATGGGTCTAAAAGGTTAAGGTTGGAATGAGTCGATACAAAGAGGTTAATTTGGTTTGGGTCGGGATGGGTTTGGGTTGAAAGGGGTCAAGTCATAACGAATTTCGGTTAGAACATTGCGAACGGGTTGCGTGTCAAGACAAGTTCAATGTAGCGTTACGTGCGCGCCAACACCTGACTGAGCGTGCACAGTCGTTGTGTGTACTAACACCGGTTAAGATTCCAATGCTGCAATATGAGCATACTATCGTCGGGTTACACGCGTACTATTGTTAAGTCACGCACAAACAGAAACACTAACACCGGTTACGCAACCGATGTCATGTTTGCGTGCAACCCCGCTGCACACGTGGGCACGCAACTAGTTTTTTTTAAACATAAGTGTTGTAAATTTGTTTTGAAAAGAGCTAGTGTTAAAACTTGTTGCATGTTTAGTTGTTTACTAAGGATGTAAATTTTGATTCTATTTATGATCGGGTATTTATTAAAAAAATTCAAAATACTGATAAAAAACTATAAAAAATTATAATGACGTAGACTATACATATAGGAGTTTTTAATCAAAAATAGACTGGGTGAAAAAATAATTTACCAAAATAGGTTATTTGAAAAGTATTTACCAAAACAAGTTATGATTATTCAGAGTAATATTTGATTTGGAGGGCATTTGTAGGTCCTATAAACGGATCAAACAACTATAAGTTCTTGAATCAAGCTTTAACTATAAGCTAGAGGAAATCACTTATAGTCAACTGAGATCTCGGATCTTTTGATGTTGTTTATTACCCGAAATGGTAAGAGAAGATAGAGTATAGAGGAGTTGGTGAATGGATATGATTGTTGTTTTTGCAAAAGGTTGGTTCTAGTATGTGCATGCCTCACCTTATATAGGTGAGGGCATGCCATACTAGACTTTCATTATGGAAGTGTAGAGTTTGTAAATTAATTTATAGGGTTTAGCTTGAGGGCTCAGGGACCCATGGGCATGTCCAAGAAGTATTATATTCAGTTTGGGAGCAAGGAGGATGAGATTACAAGTGCAAGGGCCAAAGGGTAATATTTTAAACATTATAGCACAATCTTCCCCCAAACCCTAGCTTGCGGCCACAAGCATTCCAGCCTCCAAACCCTTTGATTTTGATTAAGATAAAACGATTCCAAGCTCCTAGAGGTAGTTCAAGGTGTGTACTACGCTCCCATATTCTTTAATTACATAATCTAGGTCGTTACGATGGTCAATTAAAATCATTTGGCACCCTTCCCCAGGTAAAAATTTGGAGTTTTTTTGTGTCAAAAGATCCCCAGGTATGTCTAGTATATCATACTAAAGTTTCATGGGCATTGGAGTTGTTTTGATAGGTCAATTGATAAAAACCGATCTCTAGGGTTGTTGAATGTTGAAATCGTTAATTGTTGTCATTCGGGTATTGTTTGAGGGAATGGTTGACCCGATAAGTTTAAGGGGTCTTATGTTAGTGTAATAATAGTAGGAAAATTATTTTTTTGGTTATAGGGGCTGGTTTGGTTGGTGGTTTCTTAATCGAATTGTAATAGCGCGTAAAATCGATTAATTGTTAATTAATGAGGAAAACGATGAGATTTCAAACCCCAAATTGGATGGTTAAATATTGATGAGTAGGCTGTAATGATGTCAAATGTTATCAAAATAGGGCTGGTTTGGTTGGTGGTTGATTAATCGGTTCGTTAGTGGACGAATTTGACACAATTAACGTAAAACGGGCATAGTTTGGGGAACCATTGGTGGTGATTATATTGGAAGGGAGTTTTGGGTAATTTAAGGACTCCGGGGCTGATGTGGATGAATATGAATGTTGGGTGAGGTCCTGGGTCAATCCAATCTCGTTAGGACGTCTCGTAGAGTAAGCAAGTCGTTGCAGTCTAGTTAGTGATTGTTGTGTGCTTTAAATTGACAGGCTTATGAATTGTGAGTGATTAGCTAGAGGATCCAGTTATGATATTTGTGTGATTCGTTTCAGGTGAGTTTCATGATGCCCATTTTTAAATGTTTTGCGTTTTGGGCTAGCATACAGTTTATGTTACTTTTATTATCTATGCTTGGAAGTTGTATGATTTATGATTGTTTTGTTTGTATTTTTGTGTGTGGCCACCACGAGGATGTTTTGTTAAGCCGTGGCCGGGTCAAAGTGATGTTATAAGTTCTGGGATAGGAAGAATGTCCTTGGGGCGAATGGATGTTTAAAAATCCCCTAACAGTTTATCTGTCCTTTGAGTTTTGGTCTTGAGAGAATGTGACCCAGGTTACGTGCTTAACTGAGGAGAGAAAAATTATTTATTTATGTATTTTTATGGAAGTCGTATGTTGAATGTCTTGACCATTCTTTGATAACTTTCAATTATAAAAACATGAATTCACTCAGCTCAAGCTGACTTTGTGTGTATGTTAGATTGATTTCAGGTTGAACGCGGATGGACTGCTGCTTCGAGGTGCTCAAGACTACCAAAGATCCCGAGGCAGCTCTAGTCGAAGCTCTTTACCATTTTAATAATTAAGACAATCATAAACTACTTTTCTCGTCTTAAGAACAATGTTTGGATGCTTTTATTAACTTTTCGACTGCAAGAATACTCTTGTTAAATTTTGAATTACATGAAACTGGTTTATCTTTTAAAATTTAATTTTCCTTTGAATGATTATCAACTGTAGGACTCCCGGGTTTTGGGGTCTTACACAAACTTGTTGAACTTCTCAAATATTCCATCCATGTTGTCCTTTCGTACATCTTCTACTGTTCCCAGCGGGGAGTTATACAACTTGAGAATATCTTCTTTGCTGAGCGCGCCAGCTCATGCTCGTCAAATAAGCAGAGATGATGCATGTCTTCACAATGAATGACTGCTTCCCAGTGCTGTTTTCGAACTCCCAATAGATGAGGTGCTCGAACAAGTTGGGCAAGAAAGGCTCACCATGATAAATTGGTCGCCCGTATTTGTGGGTCTTGCATCGCCACATCTTCTTATTCTTCTTTCTTGTGACTGGATCGACTTCCGTTAGATCATTAACATCATCATCAGTCATTCGCATGACCTCCATGGCTGAAAGGCAGCGATTCACAAGACCCTCATTGATTAGATGTTGATCATTGTTAAGACTTCTTTGTTCTTCAATTTCCCTTTCCAATCGTTGAATCATGGATCTGAGCTTGGCATTTTCACCAAACAAGGTGCCCATATTTCTTGAAGAAGTGGATCACCTTCCAACATACGAACACGAGAATTAGGACCTTCACATTCGATCAAGGCTCTATCAATACTTGACTCTAGCTCCCACCTTGAATTTTGAGCAAAGTTTGAAGAGGAAAAAAGATCAGTCTCAAGGTGAGAAACCCTTGGCTGAAGTCTACCAACTTCATCATGATGTTCAGCACTGAGTAAAGACTTTTGAGTCGCCAAATGTTGCTGATTTTTTACCTGGTTCTGCAAATTTTCAATCCAAAGCCTTTAACTCTTGATCAGGGCTCTATCAACCTCTCGGTCGTGTTCCAACTATGCCACTCGAGTTGCCTGGGCATCCCTTTCCTTCACAACCCTTTCATTTGTTGCTTGTTGATCTTTTACAAACTTGATGAACAAATGCTCCTGTTTAACCCTTTTTTCGTTTGACTCCTCCAGAGCCTGAATCCTATAAAGGATAGGATCCCAGAATACCGGAGATCTTCTTGACTTTCCATTGGATAAGGGAATGACAGTTATGATTGGGCTTTTGGTGGCTGTGGGAGGTGTAATGGAAAAATGTGGGTTGAATAGTTGTTTGGGTTGGCATGGTGATGGTTTGAGTAGGTAAGGATGTGGTTATGGTTAGGGGTAGGCTAATAGGTTGGGTTGCTTGTGTAATGGTTTATGTTTGGGTTGATGATGTAAAGTTGGAGGCTTAGAAAGATGTAGCTTTGATTGGGGATGTGAATTGGTAGGTTGGTGAACTAAAGGTTGATGAATTCCTTGGAGATGAATTGGTTTGATGTGTAGGTTCGATTTCAGTTTGGCTAGCAGGCGTGGGATAGGGTGGTTGGTGAGGCTTGGTGAAGGTCGGT
Organism: Bidens hawaiensis; assembly: GCF_021521415.1. Classification (NCBI taxonomy): domain Eukaryota; kingdom Viridiplantae; phylum Streptophyta; class Magnoliopsida; order Asterales; family Asteraceae; genus Bidens; species Bidens hawaiensis. The sequence continues at coordinate 248,108 of NW_027491062.1, forward strand.
TTGGGTGGTCGGTGGTGGTTGTGTCACAGTGGAAGCAGAAGGAAATATTACATTTACTGAAGTTAGCATCTTTGAGTCCTTGGTCATTTTCAAATGTTTAAGAGGACGTTCGAGTCCCTCTTCCTCTTCTTTAGTCTGTTGAGACGAACCACCAGCAGAAGGCTTGCTGACAGCCTTCCTTTTCTTTTCATGAAGTTTCTTTGTTCTATGTTCACCCTCCACGTTAGTATCAATATTCGTGGCCTCACTATCATGCACATCGTCACCGTTGTGGCCATTGTCATCCCATAATCTCCACTATCTCCATCACCTTCATCCACAACAGTCTCATCACTATCGCGTTCGGTTTAAGCGAACAAACCGAACTTAGTACCGGGTTCTTGTTCTTGGTACTTGTACCCACTTCGTCCAAAAGGCTTCAACATAGCCTTGAACACAGTCTGTTTCACCATTTTCACATGAGGCTCAGTTGATGGCAACACATTTCCTTCATCATCAACTTCTTCGGGATAAACCGGTCTTGGAATATTCTTCAACAGGCCGTCTAGAATTAGTTGAACAAAACAAGGATACGTCATCCAGGTGTTCTTCGAGAGTACATTAGTTTGCATGCACTTGAAAAACCACCTAAAGAAGTTGAATTGTACCCTGTTTGTTAAGAAGCCCATCACCCCGACCCACTCCGTCTTCAATTTGTCAAAACCACCTTTATGCTCAGATAAACAGTGAGCCACAAGATGTAATAGAAACTTCCAATATGATGGTAGATGTCTCTTTTCACAGGTGCTCCAAGCCACATCATATCCATATCCTTCCAAATCTTTCTTCTCGATGTGCTAATAAGAGTGATGTGGAGCATCTTTGATATTCAGAGCTTGACGCACAACATCTTCTGTAACTGTCAGTTTCTGTTTAGCCACCTTAGTTGTATAGAATCCCTATTCTTCACACTCTTGGAATTCGTCCAAAACTCTTCTACCCAACAATTGTGAATCTCCGGGTTAGCGGAGATAGTATGCATAAGAGAGCATTCTCGTAGCCCCTTGATCATTGAGGTGAACACCTTGTGCTTCTTTTTCCTTGAATATTCAAAGGACAATACATGTGTTGCTATATGAAAACATAACTCAAATCACTAAAACTGATAATTGAGTTATAAACTGTTAAAGAAAAAAATTAAATAAACATAAAGAAAACAACAGAATAAACAGAATTATAAGATTAGATTAAAATTTGAAGTAGAATAAAAATAAAAGAATAAAAGCAAAATTTAAAAAGAAAATGAAGATTTATAACTAGTTTTGAAAACCAGCAAGTACAAAAGAATTGAATCGAGTTTAAAGGATTTGAGTTGGATAATGTTTGATGAAAACACATAAAGTGTAAACCAATCGAATAGATTATAAAACGAATGGAATCGAATCTAAAATGATCTAATCGAGTTTAGTTTGAATCTAATCGAATATGAAGATTCGATTTGATTTAAATTAAGTTAGATTGGATTGATATTTTAGATGTTCGATTATATTTGAGTTGTAATCAATTCGAATCCTTTTAATCTGGTAAAAATAAGATTTTGTCCAGCAATCAACGATTCGAATCGAGTGTCAAACCAATCAAATCGAGTCTGGAACTTAATTCGCATGGTTTGGAATTCGATTTGATTGGAATCAAATTCGATTCGAATGGTTTGTAGATAATATCGATTCGTTTTCTTTTGCCTTAGAGCAATCTTTAAGTGACCATATTTGATTCGAATCGAATTTGAATTCGATTTGAATGGTTTTTAAATTCGATTCGATTCAAATTGAAATCGAATCAAATATTAAACTCATTCCAAATCTTCTAACTTCGTCTTTTCTGGGTCTATATGACCCCGATATAGGCTTCCGGACTGTTCCTTTACACATACATATACTTAACAGTGGTCAATTAGACCTAAACAGGTCCGAAAATGACCCAAAATCTAGAAACTATACAAACTCAATAAAAACTTAATTAAATCAATCTGAACGTGTCGACGACATGCTTGTAACAAAGATTTTAGCAAACAACATATGAAACCCTTTTTTTAATGAACAGTTCCGTCAAGAACTAATGAAGAATAAGGTTAAAATCAAACATAGTTTTAACCAAGAAAGATAATTTACCGATGGTAATCATCTACGATGATTATCAAGGGTAAACAACGGAGATAGAGGCAGATTTATAGATTAGGGTTTGAAGAAGAGGCGGTGGAGGTGGAAAATGGATAAGGTAAAGAGACAAATCAAGGGTAAACAACGGAGATAGAGGCAGATTTCTTATAGATTAGGGTTTGAAGAAGAGGCGGTGGAGGTGGAAAATGGATAAGGTAGAGAGACAAAATGTTGAGAGAGTTTAGGGGAAAGTGAGTGAATAAATGGAAGATATTTTGGTGGTTGGCCCTATTTATAGGGTCAACATATCTCGCGATAGGGGAAAAGCATCTCGAGTTTTAAATGATTTTACTCTCTCAACCCCCGAACTCTGAAAATGTTTACAGATTGAAACCCGAAAAATATTTATACACCGAAACCAAACTCTCAACTATATTCACAAGATATATTTTGTCGGTTCATTCATTAAAAACGTTTGCACACGAGACCTTATCATAAACCCATAAACATCAAACCTAAGTTAAAAGGTAGATATAAAAGTAAAATTAAAAATTGTAAAACAAAACAAAATAAAATAAAATATATTTAAAGTAATTTTTAAGCTAGAAACAAAATAAACAAACAATAACAAAAAATAAAACAATTTGAAGTAAAATCGAAATTAATATTATATCTAATATAGTAATTATAGATATTAAAAGTTTACAAAATTTTGGTGAGAAAGATCATGACATGAAATCATATTATCCGTTAACATCCTAGATCACACTTCTATTTCAATATTATTATGCCAAGAACCCAAAGTCAATAGTAGATATATTTTGTCCACTTTAAACTTAACAAGATTTGCTCCTTGTTTGGATGCCAGCTAAGGGAGACCCAATGATGTTTTCTGTCGGATGTGACCGATGAATGGGCAGCTGGGGAATCTCTTCCACTTGAGTGACATGTTCTACTTGAAAACCAACTGTCAGACTCTTAATGGGATGGAATATATTCACATGCGTGAGCATTAATCAGAACATCTGTGGCTGGCTGAACAATGTCAGGTTGATCAACCACTTGTTCTTGAGAAATGGTTCCATCCCAGAGATTTTCAATAAATGGAACAACAATTACAGGAAATAGAGTAGAGGCAGTGTTGTCAGAATCTTTAGCAACAGGTTTTTTAGCAACAACAACTTGTATGTTGTCATTTGAAGAGGGAGGTGTGGGAACAAATTTGACCACACTTAGTGCTGCTTGAACATTTGCGGGCTCCATCTGAACTGGTTCCACATTGTCAACTTTGATGTCCAGAAACTGACTTCATGGGCCAATTCCCAAATTCCATGGGTAGTTTATAGAATATTGGTATATTTCATGTACCTCGATGCATAGGAGGTCGATTTTGTGAACTTGAATTCAATGATTTATGGTTTTAAGATCTCGTCGGAATGAAGTGCAGCGGCCATAAGTCATTGCCAGAAAAACGAGGTGTACGGGAAGGAAGATGAAGTTTTAACATATTTCCTTTTTAACCTATCAGCTTTTATAGAGAAATTACCTTCCAACAATTAAACTTCTATTGTTGAACGATTTTGCCTTTTATTTTGACAACTTTTCGTAGTAAACTACATTAAAATATATTAAACTAACTACATTAAATTTCTCATAATTCACAAAATTATTTTTATAATATCTAAATAGTTATTTCATGATTTATCTGGCTATAATTATAACCATATATGAGCATTTTATAAACTTCATTTGCTAATGAAAAAAGTACAAGCTTCCACATGAATTTATGATATTGATAATATTATATGATACCGTCACATACACTCTAAAAAGGATTATACTATAAATGGGTACACAATCAATGAGCATAGCAACATACTTGTACCATTATTCCCTGGTCATTTGATTGTACCTTAACCTTATGGAGAAGTAACATAAGACTACATATAGGGGCTTAGATTAGGCAACCTTTTAGACGGGATAGCAATAAGTGGTTTTCTTTTCTTTAATGCAGAGCTAAATATTTCAGATTGGTCATGATTTTCATCCTCTGGCAAGCTCCAATCAAATGAGTGCAAGAGAGAAGCCAATATAAACATTAACATTTTTTCTGCCAACGGAATACCTGGGCACAATCTTCTTCCTGATCCAAATGGGAAAAACATCAGTTTGTTTCCCTTATAATCCCATTTGTTTGTCAAGAACCTCTTGGGATTGAATTCCAAAGGATCATCCCAGTACCGAGAATCACGCTGGATTGACCAAACATTCAAAAAGATTGTACAACCTTCTGGAATAGTATACCCCCCTACAATGCATGCCATGCTCGGTGATCGTGGGATTAGGAAAGGGGCTATAGGATACATACGTAATGTTTCTTTAATAGTTGCATCAAGGTATTGCAGTTTTGGAAGATGAGATTCTTCGACCATGTTATTTAGTCCTACAATTTCCACTAATTCTTCTTGAACCTTTTTCATTATGCTGTGATTTTGCATGATATTTGACATCACCCATTCTATTGTTGTTGCTGATGTTTCTGTTCCAGCAATTATAATGTCCTGATACAACAAATATTTACCATGTTGGTTCACAATCAAACACTAACATTAGTAGTTATTCCCAATTCATGTATACTAAGACTAATTAATGAAAATGCTTACAAATAATAGATTTTCTAAAAGTTTTTTATGATGAAGATTACGCACTTAATTTATTGAAATATAGACTACTTTTATTTAAAGTCAAAAACTGGTTTTAATATAAAACAAATAAAATGCCTCTAATATAACTAATGCGAGCATGCGGTAATCTAACACTAAGACATGTTGTAAATGAATGAACAATCTTGAGAACATGCCTAGTGAAAACCGTTTCCGTCACAAAGTTTAATCAATACCAACATGTTTGTATAATGTATTGATGGTCGGGTATATTTTGTGTATTTTAACATATTAAGTATTTAGTTTTAATTAACTTATAGTGTACTCAAGCATGCTTTTGTATTTCAGGTTGTTGAATGCTAATAATGCTTATCGAGGCGATATAAGAGATTGGATTGATGTTTGGGATGAGCGGAAGTGATCGGCACGCGTTCCGATGCATAAAACAAGTGAAATGCGAAAATTCCCCGGCAATGACGTCATTTTGATGTAGATGTCGTGCTCTAATAAAAAACAATTATTTATATCTCTTAAATACATAAGGTCGTCTACATAGGAATTAGTGGAAAGTGCAAGTTAAACTCTTGAGTTATTAATTAATTAACTAGGCGGACAGACGGTGTCAAGCAGTTTAAAGATATGTTTTTATACCAACACAGTTACTTTTACTTGTTGTAAATAATTCAAGAAAAGGGTGACACACTTCAAGTTTCGGGTTATACAATCCACTAAATACTATGAATCCTATCAATTGGATAAACACCTAGACATGAATCATCAGTTAAGATTGATAAGCAATTACTAGACATAGTAGTTTGACTGTGCTCATACACATAACCTAATCCGATTAATTGGCACAATTGAACGTTTTCTACCTAATTACCAGTTTGTTAATATAAAATTTTAGTAAATTAATGATCGACGATAACAGTTCAATGATTAAAAGAAGTTAATCCTAGCAAGTCATCGAGCGGGAAGAGTGCCCATATTACCCTTAGAAGTGGTAAGGTTTATGATAATGGGGTGAATCTACCATCATCCTTCGTTGAAGGTGTGGTGGAAGACTTGGGTGAAAACTGGAATACGATGAGGAGTTAGAATTTGAAACTATTAAAATGCCGAAAAAGCATCTTTGAAAACTTCAAATAATTCGGTTAATGAAAATGAAACACCAACCGCTAAGGAAACGGGTGCAACGAATAATATCGTTCTGCTCGGGCATTGGTGAGTCTTAAAGCATCCTCATCAGTTAAGAAAATGGGCCCATAACAAGAAGAAATGTGGGAAATAATTAAACATGTTAAAATCAATTTAACTCTTGTTGATGCCATCAAACAAATCCCCACATCTGCTAAGTATTTGAAGGACTTTTGCACTCACAAACGAAATCACAAACTACCTAAATAGGTTGATTTAACTGCTAATGTGAGTTCGGTTTTGACGAGTATCCTCCCACCTAAACTCCAAGATCCGGGAACTTCAATAATACCCATTGAAGTGGGTGATTTTAAAACGACAATGCCAGGATAAGTATTCTCCAATGAAGCTTATATGACCAATATGATTTTAGTCCCTTCCGAAAAGCTAAAAATGCTATGGTGTTAGCTGATTTTATCCTTAAGCTTCCTAGGGGAATTGTTACTAATATAATTGTAATGATCGATGACTTTTATTACCCGGTCGACCTTCTGGTTCTAGATTATGTTACATTTGACACAAAACGACAATCGAACGTTATTCTCGGTAGGCCCATTTTGGCAAATATAAGTGCTTTGATAAACTACAGAACCGAGGTGGTTAACATGACATTCGGGAATACAAATCTTTTGGTTGAATGTCTTTTCAAACGTTTCTAACCTTCTGGTTAGTGATGCATTATTTATGGCTGAAGTCATTGGTGTGTTGAATCCTCATGAAAATGAGAAAGATGACATAGAGGAGTGTGCTATTTGTGATAGGAAAGCATTTGAGCACACATTGCAATTACAGAGGAGGAGAAAACGGTTGAGGTTTATGTTGCAAGTACTGGGAAACCACCATAGTCTCAACATGTGGAGATACTACTAGTTATAACTGACTCCAAGTTCAGACCATCACTTGAAAGTCCACTGGTATTTGAGCTGAATGAGCTCCCGAAACACTTGAAATATGTATTTTTGGGAGAAAATGAAACATTGCCGGTCATCATTGTAACATTTGTGACAATCATCGCCGCAAACTTAGAGAATAATAAAGAAGAGTTGTTAATGGGATATTTGAAAGAATATAAGGCAGCAATTGCATGGACGATAGCAGATTTGAGTGGGATTAGTCCATCCATTGTGATGCATAAAATCATCACGGATTCCAAGGTGAAGCCCGCACATGATGCTCAAAGGAGGTAGAATTCAAATATGCGAGACGATGTGAAAAATGAGGTATGGAAATGGTTTGATGTGGGAATCATTTTTCAATTTCGGATAGTACTTGGGTAAGCTTCACTCAAACATTTATTAGGAAGGAAAGTATTCAAATAACCCATAATAAGTTGGAGAAGAGATTGCCAACCGCCCGATAACCTGGTGACAAATTTGTGTCGACTTCCAAGGACCATTTCCTACTCCTATTCATTGATCAAATCATCGAGAAATTATCAGATCAGAAATTTTATTTCTTTTTAAATGGTTATTTAGGGTATAATCAAATTGTTATTCACCATGACGACCAAATTAAGAGCACTTTTACTTGCCCTTATGGCACTTTCGCATTTAGGCGAATGACATTTGGGTTGCGTAATGCCCCGCCCACCTTTCAAAGGTGTATGATGAGTATATTTTAAGATATGGTCGGGGATTCACTAGATATTTTTATGGTTGATTTTTCAATATTTGGTTCAACATTTGAAACCTACTTAAATGAACTAACAAAAGTTTAAAAGGATGTGTTGAAACAAACTTGGTTCTAAATTGGGAGCAGAGTCATTTTATGGTTCAAGAGAGAACAGTTTAGAGACACATCGTCTCAAGTAGGGGGGTATTGAAGTTGACCGGGAATAAGTGAATGCTATTTCTAATTTAAAACCAAAACAGCAAAACCCCCTCCCTCATGTTAATTGCATATGGTCATTTTTGAGGACATGCCAGATTATCTACTAACGGCTCATAAAGAATTTTAGTGTAATCAAAAAACCGTTGTGTGATTTATTACTAAAATATGTACCATTTGTTTTTAATGAAGATTGTTTTAATGGTTTTAATGTGCTTAAAAACAAACTGGATAAAGCCTTGATCTTCATGTCACCCGATTGGTTACTTTCTTTTGAAATAACGTGTGACATTAGTTACTACGCGGTTAGGGCCGTGTTGCGACAATGGGTGGATAAAAACCCATTGCCATATATTATGCGAGAAAAACCATTTCCAATGCTCAAATAAAGTTTACCACTACGGAAAAGGAGTTGCTTGCGGTAGTACATGCTTTGGTTAAGTTTAGATCTTACGTTCGGGGGAGAAATGTTGTGTTTTCAGATCATTATACAGTGAATTATTTGATGGAGAATAAGGATGCAAACCCGCGCTTGATCAAATGGTTTTTGTTGCTCCAAGAGTTCGATGTGGAGATCCGTGACAAGAGGGGAAGTGAGAATGGTAGGGCCATAATTGAGTCTTTTATGGGTGAGCAATTATTTTCTATTTAAACTTTACCATGGTATGCTAATATTATTAATTTTCTTGTTGTAGATACCATTCCAGAATTTTGGCCGAAGAAGAAGAAGCATCAATTCTTGTCACAGGTAAAATAGTATGTGTGGGAAGACCCGAACCTGTTTAAGGTTGGTGCAGGCCAGGTGATGCGTAGGTGCATACCAGATGAGGAAATTATGAGTGTGTTTTCACATGTGTATTCATATGTGTGTGGTGAACATTTCAGCGGTCAGAAGACGGGTCATAATACGGCCCGCTATTTTTAAGGATGTCGCTGAATTTGTAAAAATTATGTTAGGTGCCGACAATTGGGCAACATTTCAAAGAGGGACGAGATCCTATGCAAACCTATGCTTGTTGTTGACATGCATCTTCGATGTTTGAGGGATTGATTCCATGGGCATGTTCTCATATTCCTTTGGGAATTATTACATCTTGGTGGCGGTTGATTATGTTTCTAATTGGGTGGAAGCAATCGCCACCTAGACAAACGACCATACCGTTGTTTGCAAATTTGTCCAATTAAACACAATTTCACGTTTTGGTGTTCCCCACATTATAATTAGTGATGGGGTTCACATTTTAAAATTTTTAACATTGGCAAATTGCTTAAACAGTATCAGGTTAACCACCGCATTGCCAATACGTATCATCCTCAAACGAGTGGCTAGGTGGAGGTTTCCAATAGGCAAATAAAGAGATTTTGCGAAAGACTGTAAGGCCCGGTAGTAAGGATTGGTCTACAAAATTAAACGATGATTTAGGGCGTATTGTATGACTTTTAAAACACGTATTGGAACCACCCTCTATCAGTTGGTTATGGGAAAGGTTGCCATTTAACTGTTGAACTTGCCAATCATGTATTATGTATTATGACATGTTGAGAATAAAGTTCAAGATTATGAGTGTGCTGGTAAGAAGAGGAAGTTGCACCTATGTGAGTTGGAGAAGCTTTGGGATGAAGCTTATGAATGTGCATCAGCTTACAAGGACAAGATGAAATTGGTCCATGAAACCAAGTTAAATAGGAAGACGTTCGAAGTCGGTCAACGAGAATTCGAGAGTGAAGATCTTTCAAGGTAAGTTGAAAATTAAGTGGGCGGGACCGTTTCAAATTGAATGTGTCAGGAAGTTCGGTGAATTAAAGATTGAATATCTGAGGACCATTTGAGGTAGGTTGTCAATGGACATCGATTGAAGTCATATTTAGAGGATGCAAATTTGAATGGGTCGGGAAGTTCTGCGAAGTAGAGATAAGATTTTGAGGACCATTTGAGGTAGGTTGTCAATGGACATCAACTGAAGTCATATTTAGAGGATGCATATTTGAATAAGAGTGCACACAAGTCGGATATTTCCTTCATAGTAAGTGAACCGACGTATTCGGTCAACTGAAAGGAACAAACAAGGTCGAGTTGTAGACATTCAATTCAGTGGGAGGCAACCCGACCTTGTAAGTGTGTACTATTGTAACTTGAGTCTAGTTTCACTAATTGTTTTCCTCGAATGTGTAGTAATAGCAGAGAGCGAGCGTGGGGAAGCCACAATGCGAGTTGGAATTCAGGGTTTTCGGTAAGTAAAATATCATGTAAGCGGAGTTCCATGTATGTTTTGTCCATTTTAAGTACCGGAACATGTTCAAGGGAGTCTAGGGTTGTCAAAAAAATTTGTAAGTTAGAAAACTTCCAACACTGAAAATCTCCGATACTCCTTGTCAAAATGCTTCTTCGAGCTACGAGAAAAAAACGAGTCTTATGTCCTTCGTGCTACGCGAAGAACAAAAGCATTCTTTTATAAAACAGGCCTTTGCGCTAAGCGAAGGCCGTGTGATCCCAGTTTTGTGTTCGATTCAACTCAAGGTATTTGTTCCATGTTAATTTGCGTTGCTATGTGTTATTTTAGATTGTGGATAAAAACATATTTCACTTGGTGAAATTTGCCAGAATATTTTCTAATGTGTTTGAACAGTTGCGGGTAAGATTTGAGTTTGATAAAGTTTAGAGTCAGATGGATAGATTTTAAGTTTTGATAAAGTTCAATCGGGATTCACTTCAGAATTCTTATGATGTAACAGTTGGTTATGATTCGTAATTTGGGGTCGGATTTGAGGTTGATCATGATTATATTATAATAAGTGCTAAAATAGGGATTTAGACAGGTTTGGTAACCTAAGTTCAATCGGGTTAGAGGGTTCATGAGATATGAGTTTGAAAAAAAAGGTTTGGAGTCGGGTAAATGAGTTGGTTTTATTACCCGGGCTCTGGTTTAATGTTGATCACTATTATTATATTATTATTTTAAAAAGTCCTAAAAATGGTTAATTAAGCGAATTATCAGCCTAATCATATAATTAAAGTTTAAGCAAATAATCACGGTTTGTAAACGTTTGATACCAATATGGTTTTGAGCTTTAACGGGTCATTTGCGGTGAATTAGTTGAGTCGTTATGTGATGCAACGTATGATGAGAATCCGAAGGTTAATCACGTTCATTCTTGGAATACCCGTGAAGATCCTTCCCCAAACCCCTAAATTCGACCTAAAATTCAAGAATTTGAAAATACAAAGAAATTTTATTCAATTCTGATCAATGATCAGTTGAAAGCATTCATAACATATTAATAGAGAATTCAATTTAGTTTTGGGCCAACACAAACAACCAAAGGCTCAACAACAACCCAAAACAAAACACAAAAAGTATACGAAAAACACAAAAGTGGCACAAAAGTGTATCTAAAAGCCTTATTTCGGAAAAATAAATGGGATAACCCGCCTATGTCTGGTTACCACAACGTGCCCACGTTCCAACGGTCGTTTTGACCGGTAGCACGCTTGAAACGGAGGCCGGTAGCCCAAGTTAAGCCCATTTCCGTGCAGCACCTTTGGAAGCACGATCTTTAGCCTTTAGAAACATCATGACCCGGTCTTCTATACATGAGCCCACATCATTATGTCATTAGTTTAGTTAGTTTGTAACTAGAGTCTTTGGGGATTATTTAAACAATTGATCTTTAACGAACATAAGTCTACCCGCCCATACTCAAATCTCTATTCGGGTAATGACCGAGTTATATTAAAACATGGAACAATCATTTCCGAATTTATTTTTATTTTTATTTTTATTATTTTAGTAGTTTAATATTATTTTATTAGGGAGGGGACAATCGCGACTTTAATGTTATACGGTCGTTTCCACGATTTATTGTTGGCATATCTAACTTCATGATTTATTTTGCAGATATGTCACATACAAGAGAGGCCTCGCGCCACTACTGTGCTCCTATTGTGAAGCGTATTCAATATGATGTATAGGAGTTACCTATTATACTAGGGTTGGATCGAGATGCTATTATGGGAGATGATGAAAATCTGAAACACCCCGTATCCTGCTTTGGTTTAGGTTGGGGTCTGAGGAGAGAGAGAGAAAGTTATGATCGTATTGTAGATATGCAGTTGCTGAGGCACAAGACTATTGATTGGTACCTGTTGAAGACACAGACACTGGGGAAGGTTGATCGAGTCATGGGTTGGTTGGGACCTATATGGGCTACTACGTTGGTGTTTGACAGGCCGCAATATGTGGAGCTGACACATGAATTCTTTACTACATTTCGGCACAAGACCGGAGATTTTGACGTTTCACGAGCAGTTTAATATTCGCTCACTCGCATGGTTTATGAGATGTCAATTCCACGATTTGCAATCGCTGCGGGGTTATATACAGAGGCAGAGGTTCGGATTCCAGCTTTTCGATAGAGTATTTGGGTTTTACGACAAGGACCCTACGGTTTTGATATCGACCAGTGTGATAGCTGAGTTTTAGGGTACTATTGCGGATAGACCACATTCTAGCAATGTGGTGGAGTCGATGATTCAGGACCATGTTTACAAGTATTTGCACCCGGTTGTTGCTTCCACTCTCATTGGTCGCTAGTCGGTCCATGACAAGTGCATCAACGCCGACTTGTTTTGTCTTTACAACATGATCGTCCTTTATGAGGCTAACCTGGCCTAGGATAATGCAGTTATCATAAACTGCTTTGCAGTTATCATAACTGCAAATACGCTCATGTTTTTTATTAAACGTTATTAATTAATTATTTTCCAGGGGCGCTGCCCCTTGGACCCTGCCAGGGGCTGCCGCCCCTCGCACCCCGCTACCAGGGGTGCTGCTTGTGGACCCCCGTATTGGATACTTTGTATCAGCATCAGGTGGAGATGTATGAGGAGGGGGTATTTCCATGCTTTTTTTAATCATTTGCAGGTATGCTCCCCGCGACTTTGAGGTCTCCCGATGCAGCTGACGATGAGGGTGGAGGATCTACTGCTAGTGGTGAGGATGAGGAGGATTAGGTGGTAGCGGTAGTAGCAGCTAGCCGATTATTTTTGAGGTTTACTTTTATTTTCTCTTTATTTTTGTTTTGACATCTCATCGATCTGTACTTAAATAATATTAATTCGGGGGAATAATGTATGGGTTAATCGGCTGAGTAATATATATATATATATATATATATATATATATATATATATATATATATATATATATATATAGGTTTAAGTTCAAGAAAGAAATCAAATTATTGCAAGAAATGAGAGAAATGAATATAAGCCACTAGTTTTATTTTAGGTTTTAAATATTTAAAAATAAATAAAAAATGTAAATGCAACAATAAATGCACTCTCTTTCTCCAATTAATACGCTAATATAAACATAATGAATCTCTCTCTAATTAATATATCTAACTAATTTAACTATAATTAAAAAGATAAAAACACTACTTTAGTTTTATTTTTTATTTACACATTATTCATTTTATTCAACATAAATACAATTTATTAATATATTTTTTAACACTAAATATCAAAACATAATATATATTTTTTTTTCAATTGGTAAATAAAAATTATTGTCATAAATATCTATATTACATTTAAAACATATTGAATGGACAAAATGGTGTTAAATTTAATATTGGTGGCACGGCGAGCTACAATTCCACCACAGACAAACATTACTTTATGACCTCCGGTGACATTTAAGAGCCAGGCAACGTTCCTTTAGTTGAAAATCGTTTCATCTTTCAACACAATCAATGAATTTATGATGATCAATCGATCGATTTCGGTTCCCAAGAGCTTCTCTTCTCGAATTCATATCTCACATATTCGCAGAGGCACTTCGTGGCTCACAATATCTACTCGAGGTAAATTGATTAAAGCCCTAATTCATAGTCCTCTCTCTCTCACATTTTACGGTTTATTATGCATCTTCATTGATTTGATTTCCTGATTTGGTTAGAACCATAGACGATTTTAGGGTTTTTGATTTTGTGATATGAAGTCAGCATTTTGTTATGTTTTGGGTTTTAAAATTACTCCTTTAACTAATAGTTTTTTGCTTGATTGATTGCAAACATTCAATTTTGGAGTCATTGAAGTAATCTTTAGGAAATCCTAGATACACCTCTTAAACATTTATTTCAGGAATAATAATAATAATGTTATTTTGTTATAAAACACTCGATTAAAGTTCATGTTATCTGTTGTTAGATTATTTAGAAAACATGGGAGAATGCAGCCAAATTATGAGAAAAGTATAAATTAGTGTCTATATTTCTCAAATATCATATTTATGTTAAGTATACGATACACGTTTTCTGTTTTTTTAAACCGTTTTGTTTTGTATCACTAGAAACGACGCACAATTCGGTTGGGTGTACGCCCCCAACGTTGACGCAGGTTGCACAATTCGGTTACCAACTTCGGTTGGGTGTACGCCCCCAGCATTGACGCAATCAAAATTCGCTCCCCTATCTTTTGTGGGATCCAGCGTATAAACCGTAAACGGTGTTTAGTAATGTGAGTGCACACAAACATAGAAGCTTGGCCCAAAGTTTCATCTGTCACTACTGAAATTGAAAACATAAATCAACTTGAGATGTTGCTGTAAGCCTACTTAATTGGAATCGATAGCACTGTAAACAAGTTACTTTCGGTAAGTCGCTAAACGAATAAACTCAACCAATTTGAGATCCAAACAGCTCGGTTTTTTGTGGTTTGTCAATTTTAACTGTTCGGTCAATTTGAAACTTGAAACCAACCATGTGAACTGATTTGTCCAATTGCAGGTTACTCCCGTTATTCTTTTTTTAAATAGAGAAAGGGCATTTTGGTCATTTTCTTCAAACCTAACAGAAAAGTTTTTTTTTAGAAAACGTTTTTTTTTAATTCAGAATAAGCATTATGGTTAATTCCCAAAAAAGGTGTGACTATCAACCTGTATATGTTTCAAAAAATCAGTATGTAAAGTTTTCATATTATCTATATTTATGCATGTTTTTATAATTTTTATAGTTATCACGTAATTTATAAATTCTTAGAACTTTCTGTTGTATTATATCATTTAGAATTGCGATCGAATCGAACCGATGTAGAGTTCACGCTATGTCCCTGTTGCAATGTGCGGGTTGTGTATCGACCGAGTTTCATACGATTGCTTTTTAATCAGCGTCTGCTAGCCTGAGGTATTTATAATTTGTTAACACCGTTATGATTTTTTTTATTTTCTGATACATGTTTATATAATGTAACACGTACGAACACCTTCTTGCTTTGCGGGCTTGGTTTTGGAGTACCAATGTAGCTTCAATCGCCAATGCGGAAATTGGTAAGTACCTCTAAACTATTTTTGCTCCGCAAGTATTCAATTCACTGATCATTATTCTCAGTCACTTTTTGCGTTTGGTTAGAAATTAAAAATTGGTTTTTCATACTGGAAACATTAAATCATCTTTATGTTTTTTTCTTATCTGGATTAAGGGAACCGTGTCTGTTTCATAGACCCGAAACCGAAACGAACCATAGGTTCTTACCGGTTCGTAACACCACATACTTTGACATCAGTCAAACCCGCACCGCACCGCACCAGTTTTAACCTGGTCAAATCCAACCTAACTGGCAGCTAACACCTGAAACGAACATATTTAAACCTGTTGAAACCCGATCAGTTGCCTTTCAAAAATTGGTTTAAACACTAAGTGGTTGGGAAAAAAACCGGGTTTGACTTTTTTTGACTTAAACAACCCGAACCAGTTTTGGCTCATAACTTAACTTAAGCACCAAAATGGACCAAATGGGTTGAAAGTCACTTTACAGTTTTTTATTATATTATACTGAATCTTGCTAACTGTTCAATTAATACTCTTTTCTATCTTGCATACACATGTCTTTCATACTCTAATATCGTCTTCGGTTGTTAAAGCACCGCTATTAACTTGGTATAATGATATAATTAACTTCCGAGTTTGCTAAGCTCTATTCTCAAATTTTGTGTACAAAAGAATAGATGATACTCAAGGTAAAATCGTAACTTATTAGATGCATTTACTTTTTTTTTGATTCTTTCATTTAAGTATTGATAATTGTTTTATGATTGTTCTGAATTATGCATGTGACTTCAAGAAATTGAGCAATTGAGAGCAAGTGGTTGTTCGGTTCAAGCTCATTGAGCTGGACCATAATGGAATCTAACCTAAAGACTCAGCCGTTTAATTATGTGTTATTCAGGTGGAACAGGTCAGTTGGGTTATGAGCTAGAAAATGTGAATATGAGCTAGAAGATCCTCAAATTAGGTAATGTAGAGATTATTTAAAGCTAAGGGTATTTAGGTAATTTGACTCTAGCTCTGCAATAATATGTTGCATGCAGGTATCACTTTGAATGGGACCACAAGAAAGAGAAGATTGAGCTTGGAAAACCTTGTATAATAGTTTTCAGATTTTGATTCATGGTTAATGTTTTCACTAAATATGAACATAAATAAGATGTTATAAACTTATATAAATTATCTTATTGTTATGTTCAGTTTATGTTGATGTATTAAAAGGAATCTTCCGAAACTTTCGAAAGGTGACCCGAAAACGACACTTTTGACAGTTAAGTTTTCCTTTGATGTGAATGTCCAAAAACCGCATAAAACCACTTTACATATATTTGAAAACTTATTTTCTTTTTTAACTCTATATTTAGATTTTCTATTGGTCCTTTCATTATAATTAGTTCATCATCATCATCGTACTCAGTATATCCCACCAATAGCAATGCTATGGTAGGGTCTGAGGAGGGTAAGATGTTGACAGCCTTACCTCTATCCCATAGGGATAGAGATGCTGCTTCCGGTGAGACCCCCGGCTCGATAGTAGTTTTGCATCAAGCCTTGGACATAAGGCACATAACAATCAATCATCGGGACACCGGCTGATTGGTGCATGTGCCCTTGTCTTTCGGCTATCAACGCCACCACATGATGCCTGATTAACCTTCCGTCACTTTTAACGTTATTTTCACGTGATTAGTAAAATAACGTCAAAATTAGTGCAATTTTACTTTTGCCCACCCAAGGGTTCACACATATATACATTATATGCGTGCATCGCAAGCAGGGCGTAAAACTTATTATAATTAGTGATTAAAACTTATTTTTATTAGTGATTAAAACTTATTATAATATTTATATTTATTAGTGATTAAAATGTAGTTAAGTGTATAGTTAAGTTTATGTTGTTAAAAATGTTATTAATGGTCATTTTATTATTAAGAACATACGATAATTTTATTATAATATTTCATTATTACTAATTAATTATGATATGTGAGGATTATGACATACATAGACAACAATGCTACTGTTGTTACAACAAAGATAAGACCAATGATAGTTAATGGACAGGTACGCAGGTCGTGGTGTCCCTCTACGTTTGCAAAACGTAGAAGGAGGTTCACTAGTTAGCTGTTTGTTGTTATAGTTCACCGATGATCAAGAACCGTGATGTTTGGGATCGGTTTTGGAATGATGTTTTTGGTGAACCTATGAAGATATTTGTGAAGTGAGAAAGAAATAATCAAAGTATGTATTTCTTAAAAGAGAAGAGAAGATCAAGGAGTATGTATTAACTCCAGATCTGTTGTCTTGTGTTTATGGCTAAGCATCTCTTATATAAGTAAGGGGATGTAAGCCTTTTAGTTCAGATGTAACTAACTAGTTCCCCTTCAGTTTGCCTAGAGAGTTGACAATTGTTGAGCATGAATCTTTGGACCGATGGTCCATAGATAAAGTAATAGTACTTTCTCTGAATATGTCCTTTGCTCAGAAGGGACAATGATGTGAATAGTGATGTGACATTGTACTGTAGCACGTGGGTGCTTATTTACATAAGTTTGAGCGGGAAACGAAGCTTTTAACCTTTTAACCCTTTTAGCGTTAATGTGTTACATCCATTTTATTATTTCCTTGGGCTACCCGTCATCAGCCCCCCAAGTCAGAGGTTTTTGAGGAGTATGCTCAAGGGCTTCAGACTTTTGCACATGTTTTATTTACTGCTTAAAGGTTTCAAGGCTTGAAGGCTTCGAACCTTTGTTCAGTTTTGGTTATTTTTTTGAATTGTTGATGTGACAGTTGATGTGATTGTAACTGTCAGAATGCGGTTTCCAATAATTGCTTTTTATTAACAGTTATTAACTAGATAACTATTCATTTTCTTCTATCTTTTTCTTTAAAAGTTTCCACCATAAACACTTTCAAGTTTCCTTCAATCTTCCCACATGTTAGTCTTGATCCTTCATCTTTGTTTCAAAATTATGGTTGCCAAAAAGGATCTTTCGATCAGTTTTTCCCGATTAACCCAAGAGGAGGTTGAATCGTTTTGTATTGAGTGGGGAATAGGGTTAAAGTATAAACCGATTGCTCCGCCGGTCGATTCTTCGATTGATCGTTGTCCGGCGGGTTTCATTGCTTTATATTATCGGCACTTTGAAATTTCCAACCTTCGGCATCCTTTTTCGATTTTTGTTTTGAATGTTCTTGAGTATTACCGTATATTGTTCGGTCAAATCCATCCGCTAGGGCTCGCTAGGGTTCTGCACTTTGAAGTTTTGTGTAGAGCCCTAGGTTATGACCCCTCACTGTTGAACTTTCGCCGTTTCTTTCGCCTAGCGAAAATGGTGATTCGTATACGTTCGAGCATACCAAGGTTGATGTGTGTTTGGTTTCTTCGGCGGTTACAACCCTTGGTTATTGGAAGGACCGATTTTTCTTTGTTTCGGATTCTATCCTTCCGTTTAAGCCTATTTGGAGACAACCCGAAGCCGTTTTGAATGAACCGGAACCGGCCGAGTCTGAGTTGAACGAGGCTTTTTTGAAATCCATTAGAACATGTCCTTCGCGCCTTCGCCCTTTCCCCGAACATCTCCTTGTATTATTAGGCATTAGTAAACTTTGGGATAAGCCTAATCGGAATCCCGTGCTTATGAGGGATAATAAGGGCATGCATTTGTGTTTTCTGTTTTTGCTTTATCTTGTTGACAAGTTTGTTAATGAACTCTTTTTGTTTTTTGCAGTCATGTCGGCCTTGGACTTTTTAAAGAGTGATGACACTTCGGATGTTGGGTTTACTGATGTTGCGGCTGTTGTTGGGGAAGATTCGGTTGTTCGTGGGAAGGAGGCTCGTTTTGAGGGTGATGCGTATGCTGGGGTTGCAAATGTTAAAGGGTTCACCAAGGCCACCGTTCCAAAGTCTTCTACTCGTCGTTCTACACGACGCTTGCTGAAATCTGTTGCTACCTCGTCTTCTCATGAGCCAGTTGAGGTTAGCGATGACATTCAAGCCTTTGATGACCAGGGTCTGACTATGGAGGTTGAGAAGGAAAAGGAGTTGGTGATTTCGAAGAAGAAGAAGTCGACTGGCAAGAAGGTTGCGACGCCAGTCGTTCAAGGGTTGGATGGTGGTGCCATTTATGTGCCGGAATGGAGTGTCAGGGTTGGTGATTCTTTCAAGGATCCTGAGGTTTGTGCCAATGCTTTGGCTCATTTTGCTCCCCCGGTGGTTCGTGATACTATTTCCAAGATGGAAGGTGATTCTTTGCTAAACCAGTTGATTTTGAACTATACCAACGTTTCTGCCCTTTTGGCAGAAGGTGTCACCCGTTTTAGGAAGAGTATGGAGGAGTATGAGGAGTTTATGAACATGAGGGATGAGATGAATGCTTCTATGTCGGTCATGAAGAAAAGTGTTGAAGGTTTTTCTGAGAAAGAGAAGGTGTATGTGAAAAAGATTGAAGAGTTGTCTCGGGGCCATGAGATTGAGGTGGCGGGGTTGAAGAAGGCCATGGAGGCTGATAGGGCCAAATTGAGTGCTGATCGTGAAGCTTTTAAGGTGCAAAAGAAAGCCTTCGAGATGGAGAAGGAAGGGTTGAAAGCTTCAGTTACCTGGACTTCTGAAGATATCAAGTAGTTGATCGAGCATGGGTTTCAGCAAGTTGTGTCCTATTTGCTTCATTCTAAGGAGTTTAACTCAGTGCTAGGTGACGTTTATACGAAGATACTAGGCCATGGAAAGCACTTGGGTTTTATTGCAGGCTTTCATCATCACGAAACCGGTCAGCCTATGGAGAAATCTCCTTTGTTCAACCCTGAAGCCTACAAGCTTTTTACTGGTTCAGTTCATGCGATGGAAAGGCTTACTTACCCCTATGTGGGTGCGGTTTCATCATGCTATGTTAAACCACTTTCAGTTTTGCAGGGTTTGAAGCCGGATGGTCTTGATGAGAAGGTTGCTAAAGAGGTGCTCGAGTCTTTATCGAGAAAACGTTCCCATTCCGGTGATAGTGAGGAGACCTTATCCTGGGGAAGTGACGCACCTCATGTGGCAGACCCTGAAGGCTCAGCCATTGCTGATGTTGCTCCGCAGGTTAAGAAGCCAAAGAAAGCCAAGGGTGGCAAGGCTAGTACCTCAAAGCCTGCTTCCGATATTTGAACATTTTATTCGTAGCTATCTTAGCACTTTTAAAACAATGTTACGTAACTCTAAACAATGTAGGTTTGGCGTGGAACTCTTAAAGTTTCTGCCCTGTGGTTGTGTTTGGCCTTTACGGCCTTTGAACATTTTCTTGGGAATCCATGTGATTTCCTTGTTTTAGCCTTAATCGGTTTATTATGTATGGATGCTATTTGGCTATGGCCTTAGAATGGCCTTGTTTATGAACTTATGATGTTCTATGCATTTGTATGTTGATTGCTTGTCTTGTTAGTTTGATGTGATTTTAACTAACTATCCTTAAGAAGTTTTAGTGCTGCAGTCACTATTAGCTTCAAGGCTTCATTAGGTAAAAAGCACATGTTGGCTATCCTTTATATCACTACTTAGTGTATGTTTTTAGTTTTCGTAAACTTGTTTGAAGTTTAAGGAACGAATTGGTGTAGGCTGTTCAGACCTGTCTATGAGACAAGTTTTAGTTGAAAATTTTTCTAAGTCTCATGGAGTTGAATTGATATAGGTACTCACCCCTTATATAGGTCCATTTAACCCTTGAACCTATTGAGCGATATGGCCTGGGAGCTCATCCCCTTACATGGCCCTTGCCATGGAGTTTTTTGCTAGGTTCTCAACCTGATTATAGGATAGTAAAGACAAGTTATGACAAAAAGTTTATCATTCATTCAAGAGGTTGTTGTTTCACAAAAAGGAGAATTGTACATCTCTTGAAATACATTTTTACATTTTGACTAGGCATGGAACCTTTTAAGGGTTTTTCCGTTCCAGTGTCTTGGAAGCCTTTTGCCTTCTGCGTCGACCAGTAGGATCCACCCTTGTGGGCTTCGAGGATTGTGTATGGTCCTTCCTACTTTGGGCCAAGCTTTCCTTGATTTTCTTTTTTGCTGGCTTCATTGTTTCGGAGTACAAGGTCTCCAGGCTTGAAGCGTTCATGCTTCACTCTGGCATTATAATAGGCTTCCATCTTTTGCTTGTACTTGGCCTCTTGAATTGCCGCTTGATCACGAATTTCTTCAAGGAGTTGCAAATTCAACATGGTCTCATTGTTGTTTGATTCGAGGTCCATGTTGAGTGTTCTTTGAGTCACAACTCCGACTTCGGCTGGGATTACAGCTTCCGATCCGAACACAAGGCTGTAAGGTGTTCGTTTGTGGCTTGTTTTTTCAGTTGTTCTTATTGCCCATAGAACGTTTGGGAGTTCTTCAAGCCAGTTGTTGTCGTGCCTTCCCAACCTTGTTTTGATTCCTTCAACGATGGTTCTGTTTGTTCTTTCGACTTGGCCGTTGGATTGTGGGTATGCGACTGAGCTGAATACTTGAGTGATTCCGAATTCTTTGCACCATGTGCTAAAAGGCTTCTCAGCAAATTGTTTCCCATTGTCCATGACCAACACCCCTGGCAACCCATAGCGGCAAATGATGGTTTCCCATACGAAGTCGATGACTTGTTTGCCCGTTATTTTGCAAGTGGTTTGACTTCAGGCCACTTGGTAAAGTAGTCAACAACTACTAACAAAAACTTTACCCCACCCTTGGCCGGTGGGAATGGACCGACAATATCCATTCCCCATTTGTGAAATGGCCAAGCCGAGGAGATGGGGACTAGATCATGTTTAGGGCTTTTGGGAACCGGTGCATGAATTTGACAAGCTTCACACTTTTTGAGTTGTTCCGTTGCATCTCGGTGCATGGTGGGCCAGAAGTATCCAAGGTTCATCAGTTTTGCAACCACCGTTCTTGGCTCAAAATGAGCTCCACATATACCATCGTGAACCTCTTTGATCAGATATTGACTTTGTTCAGGGCCTACACATCTTAGTAGTGGTGCAAGGTAAGCCTTTTTATAAAGCATTTCTCCTTGCAAGACATACTGCCTGGATTTGATTCGAACCCTTTCAGCCTCAGTATGGTCTGAAGGTAACTCACCATTCTTGAGGAACTTTTCTATGAGAGTCATCCAATTGGGACCCTCTTCAGTAATTACATCTTGAACCTCCAATTCTTGAATTGAAGGAGTTTTCAACACTTCCACCAACACTTTCTTGGTAAGGTGTGCAAATGTGAGGGATGCTAGTTTTCTTAGGGCATCGGCTCTCTTGTTTTGTGATCTTGGGACTTGTTTGATGGTGCATTTTTGAAACGTGGTCAGCAACCCTTTTGCCTTTTCACGGTACTTTTTCATGTTGGGCTCTTTGGCTACGTAGCTATCATTGACTTGACTTGAAACAAGCAACGAGTCTGTGAAGACTTGTAGCTTTTGGATCTTCATCTCTTTGGCAATCTTCAGACCATCGATCAATGCTTCGTATTCAGCTTCGTTGTTGGTGGTCTGAAATTCAAGTCGAAGAGCATATGTAAATTCTAACCCTTCGGGGTTGATTAAAATGAGCCCAGCTCCTGACCCTTCGATGCTGGAAGCTCCATCAGTAAAAAGCTTCCAGGCTTCAGGGTCAGAAGGTTCAGTGGCAGTTGTATGTATTTCAGGAATGATTTGCTTTGGAATTTCTACAATGAAGTCCGCCAAGACTTGGGCTTTGATAGCTTTTCTTGGGACATAGGTGATGTTATGTTCACCTAGTTCCACAGCCCATTTGGCCAATCGGCCTGAATTTTCTGGTTTCTCAAGCACACTTTTGATGGGTTGGTCAGTGACCACTTGTATAGGGTGTGCTTGAAAGTACTTTCGAAGCCTTCTGGCCGTTTGAATTAAGGCCAGGGCAAGTTTTTCCAAAGGAGGATATTTGACCTCTGCCAGCTTTAGTGTTTTACTAAAGAAATAAACGGGTACCCAAACTTTGTCTCGTTCGATGGTTAGAACCGCGCTTAATTCTTCTTCAGCAACTGAGAGATAGACAGAGATCAATTCTCCCGTTTCAGGGGCTGCAATAGCTGGGAGTGAAGCCAAGTGTTGCTTCATTTTGTTGAAGGCTTCTTCTGCTTCTTCCGTCCACCTGAAATATTTCTTGTTGGTGCAACCTTTTAGTGTTTTGAAAAAGGGTAAGGATTTCTCAGCAAGCTTGGAGGTAAAACGCTTCAAGGCCGCAAGCCTTCCGTTTAGACTCTCAACTTCTTTCTTGCTTTGTGGAGATTTGGTTTCGAGAACAGCCCGGACTTTGTTGGGATTAGATTTTATGCTTTTTTTCCCCACAATGTGCCCCAAAAACTTGCCTTCTTCGAACCCGAACGAGCATTTTCCAGGGTTAAGCTTCATGTTGATCTTTCTTAAGTTTTGGAAGGTTTTTTGTATGTCTTCAAGCATTTGATGCTCGGTTTTGCTTTTGATTACCAGATCATCAACATAAGCTTCCAGGTTTCTGTTAATTTGGCTAGCAAATGCTTTGTTGATCAGACGTTGATAGGTTGCATCGGCATTTCGTAGGCCAAAGGGCATCTTTTGTTAACAGAAAATACCCTTGTCCGTGTGGAAAGTGGTTTTTTCTTCATCTTCTACTTTCATGAGAATTTGATGAGAACCCTTGTAAGCATCGAGAAAACACTTAAAGGGATGGCCGGTTAAAGAGTCAACCTTGAGGTCCATCTCGGGTAAGGGGTAGCAATCCTTCGGACATGCTTTGTTTAAGTCTTTGAAGTCGATGCACATCCTCCAAGACTTGTCAGGCTTTTGAACCATGACAGGATTAGCCACCCAAGATTGATACTTGACCTCACGTAGGATTCCGGCTTGTACAAGCTTTTCAACTTCTTGGCATGCCGCCAAGCTTTTTTCTGGAGCCAGGATCCGTTTCTTTTGGACAACAGGCTTAATGTCAGGAGGTATTTTTAGCTCATGTTCTGCAATGCTTCGAGGGATGCCTGTCATGTCTTCTGGGAACCAAGCAAAGACATCGCTGTGGTTTATCAACAGCTTTTCAAGGTGTGAAAGTTTTTCTTTGGAGAGGCTTGTGTTTACCCGTACCTTTTGTTCAGGGTACTTGGGGTTTATGATTAAGCCTTGTTCTTCGTCTTTGCTTTTTGAGCTTTCCCCTTCAACTGTGTAAACCTCTTGGATAGGTTGAAGGGTTGCAATTCCCATGTCGGTGGGGAACTTCACAACACCTTGACCAACCGAGACAACCATGTTGAATGCACATTGCCCAGGCCTTCCTATGATTATATCATAGTTGGAAGGTGTATTGATGACCACAAAAGTGAGTGGTTTGGTTTTCTTCATCCTGCCTTCACTAAAACAGACATCAAGGGTTAGTTGGCCTAAAGGCTTCAAGGGTACATCGGCGATACCTTTTATAGATGACTCGGAGGGTTGAAGCCTTGAACGTTCTTCCTTGCTCAGTCGGCTGAAGAATCTTTCATACATGATCTCTGTGGCCGCCCCTGTGTCGATGTAGGCTTTGTTTGTTTGGAGTGTTCCCACGTTCGCTTCCACCGTTAGAGGGTTTGAGAGTAAGTTACCTTGAGGCGGTGGGAAGCAGATGCATTGAAGTTCCCAAGAGTTGTCGTTTGTGGGGAACACCTTGGTCTATATGCACCATATTTACTTCTTTGCTTTTTCTTTCAGCCATCTTGTCTTTGACCCCTTTCACCAAATGAGCCGATTCCCCAGACTTAACGGCTTCCTCAATTCTTCTCTTGAGTTGAAAGCAATCGTTCGTGTGGTGACCTTTGAAACTCACAGAATTGAGTGGAGTTTTCGTTCTTCTTGCTCTTGGGAAAAGGTCGAGGAGGTCGGAAGTTGTGTTTTACTTCTTCAGTGGCAAGGATCTCCTGAGGGGTTTTGGTTAAGGCTGTGAAGTTCACAGTCTTTTCCCTGCTTAGAGGGTTCCGACCTTTAGGCCTTCGTTGATCCGAGCTCCTTGCATATTTATCCTATGGATTGTAGTTCCCTCTCTTTCGGTTGGGGCTGTTGCCTCGCCAACTAGGAGCTCTTTTTCGTTGCTCTTTGAAATCAACAGCCTCCTCGCCTCGAATATGTGCCTCGGCTCGTTCAAGAGCTTCTTCAAGGGTTTTAGGCAGGCACTTGTTAAAGTCCCTTGTGAGGTGCTTGGAGGTGATGGCGTTCACGAAGCCTGCCACCCTCATTTTTTCGTCAGCCCCCACATATTGTAACCCTTCTTTCTTGTACCTTTCGATGAAGTCTCGAAGGTTTTCATCATCTTTTTGTTTTATCTGAAAATGACCGTGGCGTCCTTGACGTACCTTCTTTGTTGTGAGAAGTGGGCCAAGAAGCCTTTGCTCAGATCGTCGAAGCTTCGAACGCTTTGAGCAGGAAGGTCGTTGAACCATATTCTTGCCGATCCGACTAACGTTTGCATGAACATCAAGCAACACTCAGCATGGGACCATTTTTCGATTCTGGCCGCCCCAGTGAAAACCTGGAGATGATCTTCGGGGTCTTCAGTCCCATCGTACGTTCTTATATGGGGTGGCATTTTGATTTTTGTTTGGAAATCATAATCGGCGATTTGTTGAAAGAAACAAGATAGGTTACTGGGCTTGTAAGGTCTTACTAAATCTTCATCTAACCTTACAGCAGGATTATGACTTGTTGTTCCTTGGTGAGTACCCAATGCTTGGTTGATGAGCTGGGTCCAAGGGAGGTGTGCCATCATTTGAGCCATCATCTTAGGCATAAGGTTGAAGCCTTGAAGGCTTTCAGGTGTTGTTGCTGCTTGGTTTGTTCCCATGGAAGTGTTCATCGCTGCACTTCGAGCCAAGGGCAAGACCGACATGGCATGTTCTCACGTAGTGGCTGTAGGAGGAGCATTTGAATCTGGTGACTGCCATATTTGGTCGAGAGTGGTCTCGTGTCCAAGGGGTTGTGAAGTGAACAAAGGGAAAGCCGTTGGGCTTGATCTCCCATAGGTGTAGGGAGATGGGTTAAAGGGTTGAGAGGTTATACTTGGACCAGCTTCAAAAAGAGAGGCAGCCTGGCGTGAGCTAGTCAGAGGGGAAGGTGGTCGTCCGAGCGATAATGAGGGCTCCGATTCGTCATAATCCAGCCTTATCCTTATCCCCTTATCTCTTTCTTGACTCACGTGTTGGTTAAGAAGATGTCTTAGTTGCAAGAAATTCCGTGATACCCCTTCTAAAGTCAAGTCAACACGTTCCGGGGTGTTCGTGACTCCTGCATGAGGAGAAGGAACTCCAGATCGTGAAGGGGTTGGTGTTCGAAAAGGTGAAAAATCGAGGAGCAAAGGCCCCGTCGAAGTTCCTCCCGGAGTGGAAAAGATCGAGGTGGTCGCCGGGGTTTCTTGTCCGGAACTCGGCGTCGGTGTTTTTGACACTTGATTAACTTCTCCAGGAGATCCACCTTCTGACATGGTGATGGAGCTACATTACTGGTCTTTATGATAAAGTAAGCGGCATAGTCCCACGGATGGCGCCAACTTGTTGTTACAACAAAGATAAGACTAATGATAGTTAATCGACAGGTTAGGCTAAAAGGCTTCAAGGGTTCAGATTAGCCTAACGCAGGTCGTGGTGTCCCTCTACGTTTGCAAAACGTAGAAGGAGGTTCACTAGTTAGTTGTTTGTTGTTATAGTTCACCGATGATCAAGAACCGTGATGTTTGGGATCTGTTTTGGAATGATGTTTTTGGTGAAGCTATGAAGATATTTGTGAAGTGAGAAAGAAATAATCAAAGTATGTATTTCTTAAGAGAGAAGAGAAGATCAAGGAGTATGTATTAACTCCAGATCTGTTGTCTTGTGTTTATGGCTAAGCATCTCTTATATAAGTGAGGAGATGTAAGCCTTTTAGTTCAGATGTAACTAACTAGTTCCCCTCCAGTTTGCCTAGAGAGTTGACCATTGTTGGGCGGGAAGCTTTGGACCGATGGTCCATAGATAAAGTAATAGTACTTTCTCTGAATATGTCCTTTGCTCAGAAGGGACAATGATGTGAATAGTGATGTGACATTGTACTGTAGCACGTGGGTGCTTATTTACATAAGTTTGGGCGGTAAACGAAGCTTTTAACCTTTTAACCCTTTTAGCGTTAATGTGTTACAGCCATTTTATTATTTCCTTGGGCTACCCCCGTCATCAGCTACTAACTAGAAAACTTTAATAAAAGTAGAACAACAAATATAGTAAATCATAACAAAACTAAAATGAATTCTATACAAAATATATTGAGATGATGAAAAGTAAACACAAATGAGTAACGCCTTTTAAGTTGTCTTGTGATCTTAAAGGCAACTCAACCACTTTGTCTCATTACCATTCTTTTTACTCGATCTCCATTAGCATCTCTTGTATTAACCTACAGAGAATTAAGGTACTTGTCACAAACTGTATAAATGCCATCGAACTTTCGTCGCGTCTCCACCACACAATGAACTCATACCGAATAAATATCCCTTGTGTTCCCGCTGCAAAGCGTGGGCACACTTACTAGTAATAATACAAAATATCATACAAATGTGTCCATTAAATGTAAACAATAAATATACAATCTACACAAAGTTATATAACCTACACTTGTTTTGAGCGATAAAAACGTATAACATACAAAAAGCATACAACTTACATATGGAATTCGACATCAACAATTATATAAACTACACAAAGATACACATATCCTACACATGTGTATGTTATATGTTTTTCGTATGTAGGTTATATGTTTTTTTTATTTCTTAGAACACGTGTAAGTTATATGTTTTTGTGTAGGTTGTATAATTTTCATTAGCATTTAATGCAAACATGTGTATGATAGTTTTTTGTATTATTCATCACAATGTAACTACGTGTTGATGGATATTGATATGTTGAGTTTGAAGAAATTGGTTTTGAATAAAAAGAAATTAATGTATGAATAAATTGTATTTGTGTAAAATAAAATTTTCATGTGTAGGTTATATGTTTTTCGTGTGTAGGTTAAATGTTTTCGTGTGCATGTGTATTTTATTGATGATGAATTTTGTGTGTAGGTTACATGTTTTCGTGTGTAGGTTATATGTTGTCTTATTCTTAGAAAAAGTGTAGATTATACGTTTTTGTGTAGGTTGTATGTTTTTTGTTGATATCTAATGCAAATACATGTAAAATAGTTTTTGGTATTATTCATTATAATGTAAGTATGTGTAGATGGATATTAATATATTGAGTTGGAAGAAATTAGTTTTGGATAGAAAGAAATTTTAATATATGAATAAGTTATACTTGTGTAGGATAAAATTTTTAAAAACAAAAAGTAAGTTATAAAAATAAATGAGTTCTTAATATTTTCTAATTATAATAATTTAATTAGTTATATTAATTAAATAGATAAGTATTATGGTTTATTAGTTATATTAATTGAAGAAAGAGAATAATTAATATTTTCTTTATTTAGCTTTAAGCATTTAAAACTTAAAATAAAACTAGTGGTCCATATTAATTTCTCACATTTCTTGCAATAATATCATTTTTCTCTTGAACTATCCTCTCTCTCTCTCTCTCTCTCTCTCTATATATATATATATATATATTATTTGGCTATTGTTTTAAAATTTGTATATTTTGTTGTATTTGAACATTATGGGTGTAGTTCACTATAAACTCTCACGAGACCATACTTGTCTACCCGGGCTACCACGGGGTTTAAAAGGCTTGTTGTATACGCTAAATGCAACCGTGATTCCTACGAAAATGAGCTAGGTCTTTTAACATTTTTACTTGTTCAACAAATTTAATTATGAAATTTTTAACTCGACTTGGTAATTAAAAATAATTGTTTTACAAATCATTTAAAAGACTTAATTTAATAGTTGTGAGAAGCAAGGCTTCTACACTTTTTGAGACTTTGCAGACACAGTTGAGTCTTTGGAGAAGACAGATTTTTTTGCAGGTTATCACGAGTACGCACATGTTACCTATTTCAGGTGATTTCGTTTTCATAATTTACTTTGATTTTCTAGTTAATTTGTTAAGAGTGTATTTGTATAGCTTGTTATGGGCATCACTTACCTCATTTTTAAAATTTGTAAGCAGTAAATTTTAACCCCGTCCTCGTTAATGATCTAGTAAAATCTATATTTTTAATATGTGGAGAGACGACTGGCTTGCAAGCTTATTAATTTGAGTTCATACTTGGTTTTAAGGGCATAGAGATACTAGCACACTTTATGTTGGTCCAAATATTAAACCGAGAGGAGAGATATATTTGTGAGGGGCGTGATCATGTGTGCCTTAGCCGGAAGCAAAGTAAACTTGTTTGGGTGGTTCCGTCGTTTTGAATGCATCATCAAAATGTGTTTATTGGGTTGTCAGTCTTAATAGTATAAGTCTTGGGAATTGAGTACGACCTTAGACCATACTAGTATTAATGATAATTGGCGAACCATCGATCGAGGTGTTTTTTTTTCATGATAGTTTGCTTGGGGGCAAGCAAATTGTAAGTGTGGAGATGTGATGGTAAGGTATATTTCATGTAATCTAGCGTATTAAATATTTAGTTTTAATTAATTTATGGTTTAGGGAAGTGTGGGGATGTGATGGTCAGGTATATTTCATGTATTTCAGTCGTTGAATGCTAATATGCTTATGGAGGTGATATACGAGCTTGGATTGACGCTTGGGATGAACGGAAGTGATCGGCACGTGTTCCGATGCATAAAATATAAAATGCCAAATTTCCCTACCAAGAGGCCCCTTCACGACGGGTTGAAGAGTTATCTTTCGCGCTACGCGAAGGAGAAAAGAACAAGACCCGACTAATTTGTTCTTTGCGCTACGCGAAAGAGTTCAAACACGGAAAAAAATAACCTAATTACTATAAAATCAGTTTTCAGCCCCCATTCGACATATATCTTATTGCGGTAGCTATAGACGACCTAAAGGGCGATTTTGCACCATCTCGGAGCTCCTGGTTCATCAATCAGTACATGTTTTCTCCCATTCAACACATAGGCGAGCTAATCATCATGCAAATGCAAGACTAAATTTATTGTGACCACTTTCGGTGTAGGGTTTTTGCATGTAACTAAACATATCTATGTTTTCCGTTTATTATAGGATTAGAGTTTGATTGATTTTATTATTAATCTTTCTTTATGTTAGTTTTGTTTGCTTAAAGAGTTGTTTATGGAATAGGGTTTATCATCAATTTATAGGTTGTGTTCGTCAGCTGCTAGGATCAAGTTTTTATAGTCATTGAACTGCTATCGTTAATCATTAATTTACCTAAAATCTTATATTAACAAACTAGTAATTAGGTAGACCACGTTTAATTGTGCCAGTTAATCGGATTAGGTTCTGTGTATCAACATAAACAAACTATTGTGTCTAGTAATTGCTTATCAATCTTAAAATATTAACTGACGATTCATGTCTAGGTGTTTATCCAATTGACAGGATTCATAGTGTTTAGTGGATTGCGTAACTCAAAACCTGAAGTGTGTCATCCTCTTTTTGAATTGTTTACAGCTAGTTAAAGTAGCCTTGTGTGCATAAAAACAGATCTTTTTAAACTGTTTGATATTGTCTGTCCGCCTAGCTAATAAATTAATAAGTAATGAGTTTAACTCGCACTTTTTACTGATTCATGTGAAAGCGACCATACTTAACCATACTAGTAATAAGTATTTAAGTGATATAAATATTTATTTTTTATTAGAGCACGACATCTACATATGTATTATAGTTACTTCTACCACAACATAATTACCACATAAAAACTCGTATGTGCTCTAAAAATAGGACAAGTAATTCAAGAACAAGATTGTGAAATGAAGTTGGTACTTGGTTCAACGGCATAATTTGTCCACAAAAGTTTCCAATTGCAAGAGTTTATATTCCACTTTTTTAAGCCTGTGTTGAAATATATTCTTTTTCAACTTTTAGATCTATTTATTAGATGGTACACGAATGTAATAATTAAGACTTGTTAATATAAATCTTACTAGGAGAAGTGCCTTTATTTGGGTCATGTTAAGCGGTGTTTCATCTTTTTCGTCCCTGTAGCTTAACAAGACTTGTAGAAAATCTTTCTTTCCTTCATGCCTCACTTCGTCTGGCGACTTCTTTAAGTTGGATTTGATTCGATCTTCAATGATGCTAGTGAAAAGTTGATCTAACTTGTTATGTTGCTTCTTCATGTCCCGCACGAAACCTTGTAGATCAAACCGTGCAAGACAGGGAAGAAATCAGATATATTCTTCCGTCCAAGTATATGAAAGATGTTTGAAGATACCATATCTATCTCAGCTCCAAGATTGCTGTTTTTCACCCATTTATCTGAGGCTTTTTCCCATATCATTCTTGTTAGGACATTTGTCTCCGTAGAAAAAGCAATATCACGAATGTTAACTTCGCTACCAATTTTACCGAAAACATTTTTTATAGCTTTTCTAACTTCGTCCCTTCTTAAAGAACCACTTGCTTCAAGATTCTTGTTGCTTAGCATCTCATGGGCAAATATCTTACGAAGCTTATGCCAGCTGGAGTTGCTGTCGGAGAATGCGATATCTTGGCCACCGTTGGATATTGCTAAGATAGCAACGGTTAGGTCACGGTTAAAAAAGGTCTGGTCTTGGTCCCGAATCACCTCCTTTGCTAACTCCGGGGTGTTTATCACAATATAAAGTTTACTTCCCAACTTTAACTTGAAAATGGGACCTTAGGTGTGAGTCATGTTGGTGAACTGTGTATGCAAGTTCGGACTAATTAGAAATGGAATGTACCCAACGATTGGTAAGGAGCGGGGACCTGGTGGCAATGGTGGTGCACAATTTGAGGAGTTTGAAGGTTTGAACGCGTACCATAAAATAGCCAAGAACAATAATGAAGTTGTGACAAGTACTAGCTGCTGGTTGTTGTTTGTCACTTCCCACCACCCTAACACATGGTTGTTTTGTTCGGCCATTTTGCAAATAATGGAACATGGGTAGTGAGTCCAATGCTGCCAATTCATTGTTGTATTTATAGCACATATTGGCTGGGTCATGATAATGTATATGTGGTTCTCATTTGATATAAGAAACTAGTAGGTATATGACAAAACAGCTTAAAAAGACTCCAAAACACTATCATCTATCATCCGGACCGACCTCTACCAGCACACAACCGTGCATTGCAGCAGATAACATCAAGATAGTTACATTACATTTTTAACATAAAGGCCTGAATATTAACATTGATATATGTACATAAGTTTCCTCAAAGCTTGAAAATACATAAGCTCAAATACAAAGTCTCCACTTGTTCCCAATATCATTATCTACCATCATATTTCCAATATCATATCCTCCTCCGAAATAGAGAAAACGGGTCAAGCTAACTGAAACAACAACAAAAATGGTTATCCATTCCTATTTATCTATTCTGTTAAAAATATAAAATAAATAAATATTTTTTTTATAACTAAATGTATAGTGTATACCTGTAAAGCTAGTTAGCCACATCACACTCTTTGTTATAATATCCTTTCCTGTTTTTGTTGTCAACTGAAACTGCATAATTATGCAAGTACCGAACATGACACTTGCTGACCTAGATTGGTAATTTATGAAAATTATCATTCAAATCCTTATTGCTCCAAATGGTTTGTTGCACCCATTAGCCTTTATCAACGTACCTTCTCATATCAGAAAATTACCACTATCATCATCACCTACTCCCATCCCATGATTAAGCACCCCCAACTGAAGAAACACTAATCGACCCCGGGCAGATTACGGATAATCTGGGGGTTAAATAGATGTTTCCCACGAGGGGTTAGGTCCGGCAAAAATGGTTCTTCTGATGACTTGCAAAACAGACACCGTGAGCTCGTCACTGAGAAGGGGGGGTACCTCCTTGTGACCACCCTCCGGCGTGAGAATCAGACTAGATTGCTCTTGAATATAAGTGTATATTAAGAGATTGCTAGAGAAGATAAGATAATAAGATATCAGATAATGTAATGTAATGTGTCCATACCATTCCAAGGTGTTGGAGTATTTATAGCCGAAGGTAGGTTTCCAAGAAGGTACAGCCGGCTGAATAGTATTCCTGTTCTGCCAACTGTGGGCTACGCACGTGCCATGCTGGTGGTTGGTGGGTAGGCAACGGCTGATAGTGACCAGGCCGGCTGTGTACTATTCCTGTTCCACCAACTGCAGGCTACGCACGTCCTCTGACGTTGGTGAGTAGGCAGCGGCTGATAGTGACATACAGTACAAGAGCGTGTTGCTCGTCATACTGTTGTCAGTGAGCTGTCGTATCTTTGGTCAGATCTTTTGTCCATACCTCGTCAGGTACAGTACAAAAGATCCTCCAGTATCGTACGGACTGGCTCATTTGTGCGGGAGTGTCCCCGGCTTTGTGCGGGAGTGTTCCCGGCTTTGTGCGGGAGTGTTCCCGGCTTGCTCACTCCTTCTTCAGGTGACATTACTGAATTATTTAAGAGTTAAGTGCCTTGTGCGTGTAGCCTTGCTGCGCGGGTAGCCTTCTCTGATGGCTAGTATCCGTTGCTGCGGGAACAGGCGGAGTACGTCGACCATTGGGAGGCTTTTCCTACGGGACAGCTTGCGTACTGCGCGTAAGGACGTCACGTCTCTGAGCATGGTGGGTCCTGCGGATCCAGTTGGTTTCTGCGCAGACGTCTCTTCAAGGTGAGTCTTGCGAGTTTAGCCTTTGCGCAGACGTCCCTGTTGAAGGTGAGTCTTGCGGGTTCAACTGCGCAGACGTCCCTCTTTGAGGTGAGTCTTGCGGGTCCAACTGGGCTCTGCTGGGACCTACCTCTTCAAGTCCCCCCAGTCCAATGTTCTTCTCATGAATTGTTAATAAGTGAGGTGAACTTTTGGACTTAAGCAAAGGGTTTTGAAAAAGGTTTTAGTTTTAAGGTTTTCCATGGAGATTCTTCCCGCGGAAGTCCTAATGTCACGCAGAAATTCCCGACTTTTCTGCTTGATCTTTGGGTATGATGCGGGTAGGTCTGTAACCTCCTCGCAAGTCAGGAGCGTTGAGTTCCACTTGTATAGATTCTCCCTGAGGTTTTGGTAGTTTTGAATATAGTGATCAATTATGTTAAAACAACCAATTCCATCTTGGAGCTTCAAACAATCTAGTTCTCGACGTTCCCGCTATGCGGGGATGTTATTCCCTTTTCCGCAAGCATGGCCCAGAAGATCCTTCTTGGTTTCAATTCCCTGCGGATTGCTAGGTATGTGAAGGGTTTCGCCTTGACACTGTACCCGCACTCGTCTTATAGTTACTTTACTTCCAAGGTATTCCTGGCTTCAATTCCCTGCGGGTGCTAAGTATGTGAAGGGTTTTGCCTTGACACTGTACCCGCACCCGTCTTATAGTTACTTGGTTTCCGAGGTATTCTTGGCTTCAATTCCCTGCAGGTGCTAAGTATGTGAAGGGTTTTGCCTTAACACTGTACTCGCACCTGTCTTATAGTTACTTGGTTGCCAAGGTAAGGGGTATAGTCCCGCTTACTTTTGAATCTTTTTGAATCTTTTTGAAATTCGAAGAGTTGGTAAAAGGATAAGAACAGTCCAAACTGTTGAAACGTCGTCCGACGGTTTCTTCTGGCAGTGTCAGGACGTGCAGGAAGTTATGGCGACGTGACAGTATATGGTCATTCCAGACGCTTTTTCAGGCGCGTGGGCGTGAGTTTTCGGGCGCGTGGCCGCGAAGTTTACGGCACGCGTCCTGTCAACAGCTGTTTCCAGCTTGCTTTTTCCACGTGTCATAGTTTCATTGCACCAGTGTTTTCCTCTCTCTTCCGCATTAAATTCATCGCATTCATTGCGATGAGTATATAAAGGGGGAGAGGTTGCATCTCAACTCAGTTTCACCTCTCTTCTTCTAAACGATTTCCGGCGAATACTCTAACTTTTCTGTCAAGCATTCTCCTGAAATCGTTCTTCTTTACATCCAAAACATGTCTTCTGTTCATGATCTTGAGGCTACCGCCGAGGAGTCTGACGTGTATGCCGAGAATCCGTCGTCCACGTCGGACAAGGATGACAAGAGTACTGCTGGCGAGTGCCAGTGTGCTCTTCCGGCCGACCTCTATCAGTACGTCGTCAAGAAGTTCATGCTCGAGCCTTTCGAGCCTGAATTTCCTGCACCTCATCAGACGGTGTACGATGCCCCCAAGGGCAAGATAGGGGTGTACGCTGCATTCTTCGTCTATGGGAATCTCAGGTTCCCATTGACGAAGTTTGTATACCGTGTTCTGGAGAGACACGGTGTGCATCTGACTGAGGTACACCCAATGGCGATCGCCAAGATCCGCCATTTCGAGTGGGTGTGTCTCATTCTGGGTGTGGAGCCCCATGTTGACCGCCTGATGACCTTCTATTCCTGGAGGTGCATCCAGGGGTGGTATACCTTGGTCAATCGGATCAAGGGTTTGAAGATCTGCGCTACCGAGCGCAGTCTTCGATCTTGGAAGCGGGAGTTCTTCTATATCTCCGCTCGCGTCGTCCCCATAGCGATGACGTTCAAGAACGGGAGAGCTCTCCCGAACCTTCACGCCTCCAACTACCAGGAGGCGGAATGGTTCTCCAAGTTTCCCGGATCCAGTCTCCGGTTTACCGCTTTGCGGAGTCCGGGATGGTGATGCTCGGGATGAGCCGGGTGTGGAAGGAGGCCTCACAGATTCCCATCGTCCTCGAATACGGTTTGAACTCTGTCCCTTACGGTATGCTTCATATTGTCCGTTAATTTAGGGTTTTTGTTCTAACCGTTTTTTCTTTTTTTTTCAGAGGGAAACGACTTGCAGTCTCTCCTGCAGCCGCGTGAGAGTGATGGTCCTGCTCGGATGGGTACTCGTGCTCTAGATGAGAACGAGTTGCCCATCCTTGAGCAAACGGCGGATCGGTTCGTGGAGGTCTACCCGCCGGGCCACCCGATTCTAAGCGCTACGCGGCCAGGTAAGGAGTTGTTTAACCCTCGACCTGTCAATGCTCAAACCTCTGCTGGAATTCCTCTAATCTTGTCATCTTCTGATGAGGAATCCGCAGATGGTCCATTCTTCGTAAGGAAGAAGAAGGCTGCTGGCGAGAAGGGGAAGGCGAAGGTTGCCTTCACTGCCGATCCGGTGAATCGGTCTGACTCAGAGACCGAAAGCGATGAGGTGGCGGGGAACCCTGGTGGTGTTGAGACCACTGCTCCGGAGGTTGACACCCTTCGGACGGCTGTGGACTGCGTCGAGTGGGCGCGCCACGCCGCCCCAAGTGGGGCGCTGGGGGAAGCAATGTCAGGCTACCAGGAGGGTAGCCTGACAAATGAGCTCCGGATTCTCCTAGCTCGGATGCAGCCGCGCGTCGAGCTGCTTTGTCGTGAAAACGACAAGTTAAAGGCAGCTCGTATCCAAGAAGTAGCTCAGGCGCGGGCTGTCCGAGAGGAGAACAGGAGGCTCTCCGCTGTTGCTGCGGAGAAGGAGAAGGCCTTCAAGGCCCTCGAGGTTGAAGTTCAGGCCCGTCTCGAGGCCTATTCCAAGGCTGCCCAAGCTGTTAACGAACAGCTTCGGCTGGCTAAGGAAACTGCACGGAACGCAACTGAGAGGGCCACCAAGGCTGAAGCTGTTGCTGAGCCTCTATGCTTCGAGAATGAGGAACTTAAAGCCAAACTAGAGAGGCTCCAACAGGCTCATGATGCCTTGGCCATGGAAGACGCCAAGAAGCTCCAAGAGATCTTGGACCAGAGGGGCGTGCTTGACCATACTGAGCGTAAGCTAAAGGGCGTCGAAGAGGCTGCGGCTAAAGAAGTGTTGCTTGCCAACCTTAACAAAAGTGAAGCTGAACGCGCCCGTAACCAAGCTCAAGCTGCCCTCCAGGAGGCTCTGGTTACCAAGGAATGGCTTCTACGAGAAGCGTTGTCGCAGGTAAGCTTAGCTTCATAATGTCTTCACGCTTTTCTTTATACTTAGAAAAGGTTTTGATACTTGTATCTTTGTTTTGTAGGTTGTGCATCGGGTCTTCACGGACACATCATATGACGATGCCATGAGCGCGGCCCTCAACGCTTCTCATGAGGATGGGGAAAAGGCTGGCTTCCTGCTTGGTCTAGGGTTCGTTGAGAAGGGCATCCCTCCTTCCAACTTCCCTTTATATGATGTGGATACTGAAGCTGCTTATGACCAAGCAGTGAACCAGTATGCTGCCTTCCCGCATCCAGTGGTGGAGAAGGTGAACGAAGTTGCTGCTGCTGATGATGGGTTAACCATTCTCAAGACCTTCCTTGAACCGCCACAGCCAACTGATGGTGCGGGTACAAGTGGGTTTGGAGGGAGTGCTCCTGAAGCTTGAACCTTTAGATCCCTTCCCACTGTTAGGATAGGTTTATGTTTTTGTATAGATTTACACTCTTGTTGGTGGGTAGATACCCGGCCATTCTTGTAACACTTGAATTTTTATGGAATGTAAATCCTTTGTGCGGGTAGGACCGTCACTCTTGCTTTATAAATGTTATACGACTTGCTCATGCATATTATAGTTTAATTTGGCACTTGTTTTGCCGCATAAACAATATATGATTCGCTTGTGCATATTTTAGTTTAACTTAGCAATTTGTTAAGTACTTTGGATAAGTTAACCTTTCAACGTGGCAGATAATAGGTTAAAGTTTTGCTTCCTCTTTCGTCTTTTTCACTTAGCAGGATGGCTAAACTTTACCTATATCTGACCTGCGTGGAGGTTTTCCTCATTTTTTCCTTAAGAGATTTTCTAAGTGTTCTGAATAAGTTAACCTTTCGACGCGCGGTTGTCAATAGGTTAATGTTCAGTTTCCTCTATCATGATTGTGCGGGTAAGACCGTCACTTGCATTTAGTAGGATGACCAAACTTTACCTATGACTGACCTGCGTGAAGGTTTTCCTCATCTTTTCCTTAGAAATTCTTGCCGCTTTTTGTGTTTATGCGGGTTTTGCCGCCTTCCACACGCAAAGACTTCTTTTCACACTTATTTATGCGGTGAATACCGGCATATCAGTGTTTTGAATAAATTAACCGTTCGACGCGCGGTTGTCAATAGGTTAGTTCGGTTTCCTCTATCATGATTTGTGCGGGTAGGACCGGCACTTTCATTTAGTGGGATGACCCAACTTTACCTATGACTGACCTGCGTGAAGGTTTGCCGTTTTTTGTGTTTATGCGGGTTTTGCCGCCTTCCACACGCAACGACTTGTTTTCCCACTTATATATGCGGTGAAGACCGGCATATCAGTGTGGAAAGTTCATTAAGTATAAATGTAAGACCATCAGCGTCAATGTGATAAGGAGAATCATTTCCATTAGAAGTGGCTCTGGGCCTTTTCTTTTACAAGTTTGGAATTGATCTACATGCAGACTGTGTAATTGAGCTCCCTTCCATGTTCTTGGGAGTGTCATCGAGCCTTTCGAGCCGATATTCACCTGGTTCAGAATCTCGTTGTTTACGCAGTATGTAGTCTTCGACATTGAAGCTGCAGTTTTATTCGTGTTTTCCCCAACTGGGGTTCTACACGCATTAGCCTGCTCAGCGTTCATTACGCCACGAGGTGCGTGAGCGTCCCATCTCTGACAAATGCTTCGACGATGTCCTTCAAGTCTACGCATTCCTCGGTGTTGTGGCCTCTTGTCCTGTGGAAGTCACAGAATTTGCTCTGATCAGCGTTGTGACGCTCTCGGATTATTGGAGCCTTTGGCCATGGGAGCCTCTCGGTGTCGAATATCTCGGTGACGCTTTTGGTGAGTGGCGTCCATCTGGAGTTCCGGTTCGACGACTGCATGTTATCCTTTCCGCCTAACCGAGGGTGCGAGCCGGATGAGGTGTCAAAGTTTACCCTTGACTGCCAAATGCCTAGCTTCCTCTTTTTGTTTAATCGGGCGGTAAGGACATTGTTTTCTCTTGTTTTCTGGGTGTAGAGGTTTGTGCTCTGGGGAAGATCTCTACCCAGTTGCTTTTCCGTTTCCGCGAAGCGTTTAGCTGCTGTCATGATGGCATCCCATGTGGATGGCATGCCATCTTTACCCGTTAAGGTGCGGATGAGCTCTGGGTCTTTTGTGCCGTGGATGAAAGCAGCGCGAACAAGATCTTCGCTAATATTACCCAGACTTAGCTTCTTTGAGTTGAAGCGAGTGATGAAGTCTAGCAAAGATTCATCTTCCTCTCGAATGCAATTGAGGATTGTCCATTGCTCTTCGATATACTTTCTTTGTTGGCTGAAGTGTTGGCTAAACTTCTGTTGGAAGTCTGCCCAATCATAGATGTGGTGGACCGGTAGACGGTCAAACCACGCTCTAGCTGCTCCAACCAACGTCATCTGGAACTTATAACACCACGTAGGTTCCGTCCAGTTGCTGACGGTTGCCCCCGCTATGAATCTGTTCAAATGATCGTCTGGGTCGGATATACCATCATAGGTGCCGATGTTGGACATCTGTTTGGCACTTCTTGGGGCGATTGCTTCCGCAATGTCCCTTGCAAACTTGGAGGTTCCCGCATTTGCAGCGGTTGGTCTGAAGGTTTTAGAGAAGTCACGTGGGTTTCTACCCGCGTTTTTTGGTTTGAAGGTTTCTCCAAAATTCCTTCTTGGTTGGAAGTTCGTTTCCTTACGCTTCCCTTTCGCCTTATGGCGAGGGTTTACGTCGGTGTCGGATTCCTCCGAATCATCGTCCAAGTACTCGCACTCATTGCTCATGTTGAGCTGTTGTCGAGTGCTTCCGAATTCGTCAGCCTGTTGGAGTGAACGTAAGCGTTCATCCAACTCAGCTTGGAATTCCCTTTGACGTTTTTCCGCCCACGCTTTAACTTGTTCGAGTGTTTGGCGGGGGAGCCTCGTCTGTTGTCTCTCCAACTGGGTATTGGTGAATCCCAGTGAAGGATTGTTTACTGCACTTGCCCCGGCTCGGGTAACCGGGGTAGTGTTCGTATAATTTACTGCACTTGCCCCGGCTTGGGTAACCGGGGTAGTGTTCGTAAAATGTGTGTATTCGCCGGTGTTCCCCCCAGTAGCTGGGGTTGTGGTTACCGGGGTTTCTTGGTTACTCCCTGGCCTGGGGACCGGAGTAACGTTAACCATCTTCAGAGGTTTTGAAAAAACTGAGAATTAGTTCTAGCTTTTATGCACGAATGGCGCCAATGAAGAAACACTAATCGACCCCGGGCAGATTACGGATAATCTGGGGGTTAAATAGATGTTTCCCACGAGGGGTTAGGTCCGGCAAAGATGGTTCTTCTGATGACCTGCAAAACAGACACCGTGAGCTCGTCACTGAGAAGGGGGGGTACCTCCTTGTGACCACCCTCCGGCGTGAGAATCAGACTAGATTGCTCTTGAATGTAAGTGTATATTAAGAGATTGCTAGAGAAGATAAGATAATGAGATATCAAATAATGTAATGTAATGTGTCCATACCATTCCAAGGTGTTGGAGTATTTATAGCCGAAGGTAGGTTTCCAAGAAGGTACAGCCGGCTGAATAGTATTCCTGTTCTGCCAACTGTGGGCTACGCACGTGCCATGCTGGTGGTTGGTGGGTAGGCAGCGGCTGATAGTGACCAGGCCGGCTGTGTACTATTCCTGTTCCACCAACTGCAGGCTACGCACATCCTCCGACAGGTTGGTGAGTAGGCAGCGGCTGATAGTGACATACAGTACAAGAGCGTGTTGCTCGTCATACTGTTGTCAGTGAGCTGTCGTATCTTTGGTCAGATCTTTTGTCCATACCTCGTCAGGTACAGTACAAAAGATCCTCCAGTATCGTACGGACTGGCTCATTTGTGCGGGAGTGTCCCCGGCTTTGTGCGGGAGTGTTCCCGGCTTTGTGCGGGAGTGTTCCCGGCTTGCTCACTCCTTCTTCAGGTGCCATTACTGAATTATTTAAGAGTTAAGTGCCTTGTGCGTGTAGCCTTGCTGCGCGGGTAGCCTTCCCTGATGGCTAGTATCCGTTGCTGCGGGAACAGGCGGAGTACGTCGACCATTGGGAGGCTTTTCCTGCGGGACAGCTTGCGTACTGCGCGTAAGGACGTCACGTCTCTGAGCATGGTGGGTCCTGCGGATCCAGTTGTTTTCTGCGCAGACGTCTCTTCAAGGTGAGTCTTGCAGAGTTTAGCCTTTGCGCAGACGTCCCTATTGAAGGTGAGTCTTGCGGGTTCAACTGCGCAGACGTCCCTCTTTGAGGTGAGTCTTGCGGGTCCAACTGGGCTCTGCTGGGACCTACCTCTTCACCAACCCAAGTGGATGAAAAGCCTCCGAAGGCTAAAAAAATTTGGACCATGTATGCTCATACCATTGCATAGTTTAGCAAACTGAAAATTTAAGGGTGAAAATAAATTTCTTATTACAATGGGGCGATTCAACCTAATGTATCACGTGGCTAAGCTTGTCCCCCGTTCTCTAAATAAAAGACGAATATGTCAAGTAAAATGATAAATTCATACCGAAAAATCATTACAGAACAAAGAAAATCTGATTTTCAGAAAATGAGATTCAAATATGTTTTATCAGCAAAGAAAGGGGATTAGACTCGTGGGTGCAATAGAGGTACTCAACATGTATCTCGCACTTGCCGTCCTCCAATCATGCCATGCCAAACTGCAGGGAATCCCCGCTGTTGACTTGACTTTTACTCAGATTATATTTAGTCAACACAACCTCGTGTCGATTGATTCAAACTAAAACAACATATATAAGAATAAACCGATATCATTAATATATATTAAAAACTAAAGTCGATGCTAGCCAGAATATATAGTTCAGTTTAAACGTGTTCAAAGGCAACAATCACTTAGTCTAATCAAGACTGAGTGCGCAAACAACTTACTGATCATGGCTCTAACCCTTAGTGTTGCATTCAATGCTTCAAATGTAACGTCCTACTTTTGATAGTAATAAAAGAAATTTCGTTTATTTAATAATGTGTTATTATTTATGTTAGAAAAATAAAATATTAGAGTGTGGGTTTGGACATTTAAAAGATGGAATAAGGGATGGTGATGGGCCTTAGGTCCATGGGATTAAGGGTATATAAACCCTTAAACCTCCCTAAAACCCTCATTCTTATCTTCTAGCCTCCATACACTCTCAAAAACACACACAAACACCCTCCTTTATCTCGGACCAAGAGCCGAAGGAAAAGAACCGAGCTCGTGGGCATTAGAGCATCTTGACGAGCAAGACATACACCAAGACTAGATTGTGTTCGTGAAACCGATTCGTCTAAGGTACGTTTTATAATGAAATGCTAGTTCGTTTATGTTGGGCTCGTTCACCTCATTTATACCAAAAAGAAACCCTTAAAATCAATTTCTTTTGATTGATTGAGATTCATTGGGTAAAGACAAATCAAACGTGCTGATTCTAGTTGAAATTCGTTAACACTTGATAGGTTAGTTAATCAAGCAAAGAACCGGTTATAACATCGATCAAATACACCGTTAAAACTTAATGTTTAAGTGTTTGGTTGATTGGGATTCATAGGCTCTGAGTATACGAGTCGATTGATGCCAAATTTGTGTTGTTTCATCGTGATTCATGGTATAATCGCAAATCTGGTGCCTGTTGACCATTTATGTTCTTATCAATTTTGACTTTGACAACTGGATTCAAAGTTGGATAATTTCATATGCTTATTCGTTATGATAAGGGAATGGCTGTTCATTCGTTGAATCCGTCATAACGAATAAGATACATTTGTGCGCTCTCATAACGAATGAACCTCTCATTCGTCTCACAGAAATCACGAATGATCTTACTCATTCGTCTTGATGAGACAAAGAATCAAACCATTCGTTATAAGATACATACGTGTGCTCTTGTAACGAATGAACCCCTCATTCGTCTCATAGAAGTCACGAATGACTTACTCATTCGTTATTCATTCGTTCGTCTCGATAAGACACGGATCAAACCATTCGCTATAACGAATGGAACCATTCATCCTAACGTATGAGATAGCGAATGATGGTTAACCAGAAATGAAAATATCATTTAAGTATTTTATGAAAATTTGGGTTTTTTATCTAGTTAAGATTGGTTTTACTAATATCCTCTTAAGATATTAGCCTAACTTAGTAAGTACGTTGGTTAACTAAAATACAAACTTAATTAATTATACGGGTACTTGACATGTATATATATATATATATATATATATATATATATGTGTGTGTGTGTGTTTAACAGTAAGCCGTGCCCAATTAAGGAAATGAGTTATTGTTAGTTCCGAACGTAATCGGATTCAGGTGAGTTTCTAGCCTCATTTTCTTGTTATGTTTTCGGGGTTGTATGCATACTCGATGTGATTGGTTAATACACTTACCTTAAGTGATAAGTGTATGACATGTGATTGTTTTATCTATGATATATGAATGCTATAGTAAAGGTTGGGAGTACGTATGAAAGTTTATGAATAAAATATAAAGAAATGTATGGTATGATTGTATGGAAATAAGGGAACCATACCCTAATAATATCCGAGGTAGAAGGGAACCGGGCCCTAATAATACTCGAGAAAGAAGGGAACCGGACCCTAATAATATCCAATGCAGAAAGGGAACCAAGCCCTAATAATATTCGAGGTAGAAAGGGAACCGAGCCCTAATAATACTCGAGAAAGTAGGGCGTAATTATCTTGAAAACGTATAAGTATGTATGTAAAGTAAGATTAAAATATCAAAGAATGAA
Organism: Bidens hawaiensis; assembly: GCF_021521415.1. Taxonomy (NCBI): domain Eukaryota; kingdom Viridiplantae; phylum Streptophyta; class Magnoliopsida; order Asterales; family Asteraceae; genus Bidens; species Bidens hawaiensis. The sequence continues at coordinate 291,970 of NW_027491062.1, forward strand.
GGTATACACTTGTGTATGTACGAAAGAAAAATAAATAGGTTAAGTAACTAATATGTATTTTCGGATACGTATAACTAAGTATGTGAAGGTATTGTATGTTGCCTGATAAAGCTGACTTTTAGTATGCACGCAGGTGAATAGGCTAAGGCAGCTGGCTTGATCGAAGACACATGGCATTGAACTGAAGATACTGGCATCCGGAGAAGAATGTTACGTTGTCATATTTATTTATGTTTCTATTTAGAAAGACAAATTTGAACGATGTTAAGACAAGATTTGAAAGGTTATGTAATATATGGTTGACTTATATTCCATGAAACGTTTTAATTAACTCTTATATTTAGAACTGTGTTTATGAGTAAATCTAACGCCAAAGTAGGGCAACAGGACTGGGGCCTTATAAGTTGGTGTCAGAGCATAATCTTGAGAGAAATAAGAATCTTACATGCTTAGACTCGAACATATAATGGAACTTAAGTAAGAAAGGAAAGGAGATACCAGTTCAAGAAAGCCATGTGTCATTCAAGCAAGCTAAAAAAGGGTAAGGTACATGATTACTTTCATGTGTAATGTAATAAAGTTAGCTTAATTTCTAGAGATAGGATTATTTGATTGTTTGTAGATTGTTCGATTGATTGATTAATTGTTTAAAAGTAGAACATAGCACAAGTGGACTCGCAAAGGGAAATGTATAGGAAACGGAGAGTAACGTGATTAGCTAATCCCAGCTGGCCACTGTTATTACCTGTTAGCCTCACTATCCTTGTACTAAATAGTTCCTTTAGTGAAGACGTTTGTGTTTCCTTATATAATACGAATGGCTGGAGAAAGAAGGGTTGTTGGTCAAGGAGGTCGTATTGGACGTCGTGGTAGGCCACTTATTGTTCGGGAACCTTCTGAAGAACCGTTACTAACACGAGAAAATAAGGAAGTGCAACTGGGCAGGCCAGAGTAACAATGAAGCGTATCAACTTGATCCTGCTATTCAAGCCGCCATTGCTCAAGTTGTAGCTGCAGTGAAGAATTCCGCATACTAATAAGTCTGCTGAAAGCCATGCAAGGACCGCTGATAAGTTAGAGGAGAGTGATAAAAATGGTGATGAGGGTGAGAGAGGTGACTCGAATAAAGTTCGGTCATTGAAAGTTGATGAAAGGAAGAGGGGCCGAGGTGGGTGTAACTACAAGTCATTCGAAAGTCGCGACCCGCCGAAGCTGACTGGTTTAGAAGATGCAATCGCTACTCTCCAGTGGATAACCACAATGGACAAGGTTATCCGAATTAACAAGTGTCGTCTCGATCAAGCGGTGGGTTATGCTACCTAGTCGTTTAGTGATGAGGCTATGTTTTGGTGGGAAACTGTGGAACAGAGAAAGACCCGGGAAGAGATTAAGGCTATGAGGTGGGATGACCTGAATGAATTGGCGATGAAGGTATTTTGCGCTAATCTAAGGTTAAGAGGGCTTAGATGAAGTTTCTAAATCTGGGCCTGGTAATTTGACACACCGAGAGTATACTACGAAATTCAACCACATATCCAGGTTGGTTCCTGACATGGAGAACATTAAAGCAAAGCGAATCAAGTGTTACATCAGAGGGCTACCACAGAATGTCTGCACCTTAGTCCGGACTAGTAAACATGTCACTTTTGACTCTGCTGTTGAACTCGCAGAGATGGTTTATGATGATCTAGCTGTGTACGATGTGGTGGTAGAATAGAAGAAATAGAAGAAATGGGTTGCTCCCGTTAAGCGACTGGGTACTCAGATGCGGAATCCCAAAGATAAGAAGCATAAGGTGTGGGTGAGAAAGCCCGGTAAAACATGTGGTAAGATGCACAGTTGTGAGTGTAAGTGGGGTATTGGTTCTGATACGTGTCACTAGTGCAGGAGAATCCATGCTGGGGAGTGCAAGCTTGGTCCGAATGCTTGCTACAAGTGTGGAAAAGTGGGACACTATGCTAATGAATGCAATGAAAAGCCCGCGTGATATAAATGTGGGAAGACGGGTCATATGGAAAAGGAGTGCACTGATGGTGAAGCTGGAGGAAGTGTAAGGAAAGATGTCGATCAGTCTAGGCCAAGGACCGGAGCTTACATGTTGACTCAAGAGCAGGCTAAGCCGATCCCCAATCTTGTGACATGTACGATTCTGGTAAACGGTATTTCCGCTTCTGTATTGTTTGATTCAGGTGCGAATAGAAGTTTTGTAGCTATGATCTTTAGTAAGTTAGCAAAGATGAAATGTTTTCGTGTGCCTGAAACCTTTACCGTAGAAACCGCTAGTGAAACCTCGGTTAGGATAATGAGAATTTTTAAGGATTGTAAGATAGAGTTAGAGGGACGTGAGTTCCCTGTTACCCTGTATGTTAAGACCTTAGGAGGGTTTAATATGGTTTTGGGAATGGATTGACTATGTGAGTTAGAGTTTCAGATAGTGTGTAAGATTAGGTTGATAAGTTTAAAGTCTTTGGATGGTGGTACGGTGAGGGTTTAATGGTGATAAGGAAAGTTCAGGGCTTAATGTCACTTCAATGATAAAAGCCAAAGGTTTGTTATGAAGAGGGTGCGGTGCCTACCTGGCGTATGTTGTCAAAGCTACAGCCGAGATGAAAGAAGTGAAAGATGTTCCTATTGTGTGTGACTACCCATAAGTGTTCCCTGAGGACCTTCCGGGGTTGCCACCGGAGAGAGAGGTAGAATTCATGAAAGACTTAATACCAGGAGCACAGCCCGTCGCGAAAGCACATTACCGCCTGGCGCTGTCAGAGATGAAATACCTGATATCCCAACTGCAAGAACTCCTTGACAAAGGTTTTATAAGGCCGAGTGTTTCCCCGTGGGACGCACCAATGTTGTTTGTTAAGAAGAATGATGGAAGTATGAGAATGTGTATAGACTATCGTGAGTTGAACAAGCTTACAGTGAAGAACAGATATCCGTTGCCACAGATTGATGATTTGTTTGATCAACAACAAGGTTCGAATTGGTTCTCACGAATAGACCTTAGATCGGGTTATCATCAGCTGAAGGTGAAAGAGGCAGACATCCCTAAGACAGCGTTTCGGACGCGGTATTGACACTACGAGTTCCTCGTGTTATCGTTGGTCTAATGAATGATCCCGCAGCATTTATGGACATGATGAATAGGGTATGTCGGCCGATGTTAGACAAATCCGTTATCGTTTTCATTGACGATATATTGATTTATACAAAGAACGAGTCTGACCATGCTAAACATATAAGATAACTATTGCAGGTTTTGAAGGAAGAGAAGTTGAATGATAAGTTTTCAAAATACGCATTCTAGTTACTTGAGGTACAATTTCTAGGTCACGTAATCAATCCTGAAGGAATTATCGTGGACCCAACTAAGATTGAGGCGATAATGACTTCGCAAAGCCCGACTAATATACACAGTCTTAGGGCTGGTTGGCTATTATAGGAAACTCATCGAAGGCTACTCCAATATAGCCGCACCGTTAACAGGATTGACCCGAAAGTCTGTAGTATTTAATTTAGGTAAGTTTCCGAAAGAAGCTTTTGATGAATTCAAAAAGAGACTCACACAAGCTCCAATCCTTTCCCTACCTGATGATGACGAGGATTTGGTTGTTTGTACTGATGCTTCGCATCGTGGTTAGGTTGTGTGTTAATGCAATGATGAAATGTGATAGCTTATGCGTCTAGACAGTTGAAGGTTCATGAGAGTACCTACCCGACACATAACTTGGAGCTTGTAGCTGTAGTGCATGCTCTCAATATATGGAGACATTATATGTATGGTACTAAGTGTACTATTTATACAGATCATAAGATTTTAAAGTACTTATTCAAGCAGAAAGAGTTGAACATGAGATAGATGAGATGGCTGGAGTTGATCAAGGACTATGATTGTGATATTAAATACTATCCTGGTAAGGCTAGTGTAGTCGCCGACGCACTAAGCCGTAAGAATGAAGATGTCATTGCAACATTGAAGTATTATAAGTTGATCGTTAACCCAGATCTCTTCGGAGAGGTCATGAAGGTACAATTTGAGGTGCTCTTAGATGAATGGTTAATGAAGAAGGAAAGAATTTTCGAACAACAAGATGAGATGATGGATAACACTCATGGTGTTAGGACTAGGTTCGACCGCATGTGGATTCCACACCATGGGGATCTTAGAGGTCGAATCCTAGATGAAGCTCATAAGTCTAGATAATAGATTCATCCGGGATCCACCAAGATGTATCAGGATATGAAGAGACACTAATGGTGGCCGAGTATGAAGAATGATGTGGTATAGTATGTCAGTAAGTGCTTAAATTGCTTACAAGTCAGAGCAGAACACAGAAACCTTATGGGAAAATGAAAACTTTAGACATACTAAAATGGAAATGGAAACACATCACCATGGATTTCATAACTAAGCTACCGCGTATAGCTAAACATCATGATACCATTTGGGTGATAGTTGACCGTTTGAGGAAAAGTGTTCACTTTCTGCCTATACGTGAGTTAGAAACGTTAGCGAATATGTTCATAAAAGAGGTTGTGGCTAAGCATGGAGTGCTGTTATCAATCTTGTCTGATAGTGATACTCGCTTTACTTCGAGATTCTGGAAGAAGTTCCACGAAGCTATGGGAACAAGACTGTACATCAGTACGGCGTATAATCCTCAAACAGATGGGCAGTCCAAATGGAAGATCCAAACCCTTGAGGATATGCTATGTGCTTGTGTTTTAGATTTTTGAGGAAGTTGGGATGATTATCTGCATCTGGCAGAGTTTTCCTATAACAACAGCTACCATTCGAGTATTGGTACGCCACCATTTGATATGTTGTATGGTAGACGTCGTGGAACCCCTGCATGTTGGGAAGTGATTGGAAGTTGTGCAAGAAACATCTTCAAGGTTTGATCAGATCAAGGCAAGAATGAAAGCTGCTTATGATCGCTAGAAATCCTATGCTGATAAGCGACAACGATCGATTGAGTTTAACATTGGTGACAATGTGATGCTCAAGGTTTCGCCTTGGAAAGGGGATTATTCGTTTCGGAAATAGAGGAAAGTTGAGTCCAAGGTACATTGGACCATTTAAGATCGTAGATAGCGTGGGTGAAGTGGCTTACAAGTTGGATTTACCCGAGGAGTTAGAAGGAATTAAGTATACCATTCATGTTTCTCATTTGAGAAATGTCTAGTTGATGACACGTCACATGTGCCATTACTAGACATTGAGGTTGATGAACAATTAAACTATATCGAACAGCCAGTAGGGATTGTTGACCGCAAAAAAAAAAGCAACTTCATCATAAAGTTATCCCTTTTGTGAAGGTGATATGGAAGCATCGTAAGGGATCGGATGCCACTTGAGAAGTTGAAGAAGAGATGCGCAAGTTTTACCCAGATTTTTGTAAGTAATAGTTAGGTTTCGGGGACGAAACCTCTTTAAGGAGGGAAGACTTGTAACGTCCTATTTTTGATAATAATAAAAGAAATTTCGTGTATTTAATAATGTGTTATTATTTAGTTTAGAAAAATAAAATATTAGAGTGTGGGCTTGGTGTAAGGCCCCGATCCCGGTGCCTTACTTTGCCGTTAGATTTACTCATAAACAAAGTTTTAAATATCAGAGTTAATTAAAAATTTTGCGAAATATTAAAACTTCGTTACAAAACATTCAAACTTGACCTTAACAAATAACATAAAATAGTTTATTAAAATATCATGACAAATCTTCACTGGATGTCAGCCCCTTCAAGTCATGCCATGTGTCTGCCTCTCAAGCCAAATGCTTCAATCTATTCATCCGCGTGCATACTAAAAGTCAGCTACGCTGAGTGAATTCTAGCTAAAACAGGTAACATATAATACATTCACGTATTACTTATACGTATCCAAAGATACATATTACTTACTTAACCTGTTCATTCTTTTCTTTCGTACATACATAAGTATATACCTTCAATCTTACTTTCATTCTTTCTTTCATTCATACTTTCATAATTTATCTTACTTTGTATACATGCGTATATGTTTTAAAGAGCCTTTCGCGTTATAAAATTACAAATATTATTTGGTTATGCCACCCTTAAAGAGTCTTTCGCCCTATAACCTCACAGATATTATTAGGGTATGCAACCCTCCTTCACAGATATTATTAGGGTCTGCCACCCTCCTTCACATATATTATTAGGGTCTGCCACCCTCCTTCACAGATATTATTAGGGTCTACCACCCTCTTACCGTCAATTCATACATACCTTTCTTTTCTTTTATATTTATATACCTTCATACATACTCTTAATCTTTTCTACATCATTCATATATCATACATACATCATTCATAGACATTCATATTTCATACATACATCATTCATAAACATTCACATAGCATACATTTACCACTTAAGGTAAGTATATTAACTAATCATATCGAGTATGCACACAGCCCCGAAAACATAACAAGGAAGTGGGGCTGAAAACTAACCTGAGCTCGGTTTCTTTCTGAGTTAATGGTAACTCCTTTCTTTAACTTGGTGCGGCTAACTGTATAAAAAGTACATGTATCAATTAACTATCACTACCCTTATCGTATTTCTAGTTTAACATAACTCTCAACGAACGAGGGTCCGGGGCAGCGCCCCTGGTTGGGGTCGAGCTGCCAAGTCAGATTTGAAAATTTGTATGAGAGCACACAAATGGATCTTATTAGTTATGACTGCTTAACGAATGATCAGTCATTCGCTATTCATAACGAATGAATATCAATATTTATCCAATCTTTGACTCTAGTTGTCAAAGTCAAAATCATCAAGAACAAAAAATAGTCAACAGACACTAGATCTGCAATAAACCTTCAAATCGCGATGAAATAACACAAATTTGGTATCGTTTGACTCGGATTTAAAGTGCCTACAAACCCTAAGCCAATGAATCATCCAAACATTACGTTTAAATGGTGCGGTTGATTGATATACACATATGGTTCTATAAGCTAACAATTAACCAATCAAACGTTAACGAATTTCAACGAGAATCGTCACTTTTAGTTTTTCTTTTACCATTTGTATAGATCTACGAATACTTAACGAGCCGTACAAGTGTTTCGTTATAAAACGTACCTTTAAATGAATCGATTTACAAACGCGATCTAGTCTTAAAGTAGGTTTTTCTCGCCACGATGCTCTAACGCCCACCAGCTCGGGTCTTTTCTTTCGGATCTTGGTTCGAGATATAGGAGGGAGTTTGTGTGTATTTTTGAGTGTGTTATGGTGGCTAGATGATAAGAATGGAAGTTTAGGGTTTTAGGAAAGTTTAAGGGGTTTATATACCCTTAAGCCCATGGACCAACGCCCATCACCATCTCTTATTCCATCTTTTACGCCTTGTTCTTGATTTTTTTAACCAAGGAAAGGAGAGTGAAGGATAAGAAAGGGAAGGGAAGGAAAATTTTTTTAATTAGGTGTGTTCTTGAGTTTGAATGAAATTAAAGGAAATGAAAGGATAACTATGTTAAAAAATAGTTATCCTTAGTAATCATCCCATTTTTGGGAGGATTATTGGGAAAATACATTAATTTAATCCTTCCTAACTCCTCCTACTCCTTTCCTTTCAATTCTAAAAGAACTCAAGAACACTCATTTTTTAACTATTATTAGTTTTCCTTTTCCTACTTTAAAAAACTCAAGAACAGGGTGTTAAGGTCCAAGCTCACACTCTAATATTTTATTTAATCTTGACTAAATATAAACACACCCGTAAGTAAGAGGAATTTCTTTTATTTAATATTATCAAAAGCATGATGTTACACTTGGGAATTTAAAAGATGGAATAAGGGATGGGGACGGGCTTTAGGTCCATGGACATAAGGGTATACAAACCCCTTATACATTTGAAAAACCCTAAAGCCATCATTCTTATCCTCTAACCTACATACACATTCAAAAACACACACAAACACCCTCCTTTAATTATTAACCCAACACCATCACGATGGATTAACCCAACATTCAAAAAGATTATACAACCTTTTGGAATGGTGTATTGACCTAGATACCATGCATGTCTTTCTTGGTGATTGTGGGAGTAGGATAGGGAGTACATGATACATAGATAGTGTTTCTTTAGTAGTCGCATCAAGGTATTGTGGTTTATGAAGATAGAATATTTGACTATGTTTTTGAGTCCTACAATTTCCATTTATTCTTCTTGAACTTTTTCGTTATGGGGTTTTAAATGTTGATTATATCTTAAATTATGGGTTAAAAACCGTAATTATGTTTGTTAAATCATAGGACATAAACATGTTGATAGAATTAGTGAAACTTGCTTGTATAAATGGATACTTTCGAAGTCATGATGCCTTGAATCGAATCAATCGATGGAGGATTTTAGAGAGAGATTTTATTTGTGTTCTTTAGAGAGATTATTATGATCTATTAGGGTTGTATATATTAGGATTGTATACTTCCTTGTTTCTCTAAAATGTTAGACATCTAAAAGGAAATTGCATTAGTATCCACTTAACTTATTAATATTTATATTTACTTCCATCAAATAAATATAAGGAACTAGTTATGTCATACTGTTAAAGTTTATCAAATAATCTGGATAGCCAAACTTATTTCAAACATTATAAACACAAAAGTAAGCTTGTCTACGATGAAGATTACGCAGTTAATTAGTTGAAAAAAAATTGACTAGTAATTTCATGTATACCAACACAAAACTTAAAATATCATATATGCCCTTACAAAATAGTTAAAAGAGAGAACGACGGTTTTCGTCCTTTATGGCTTGACCAAATCTGCGGTTTTAGTCCAATATTTTAAAGTTTACAGTTTTTGTCTAGTTTTCACTTGTAATTAAACCTGACCCCACTATCCCCGTTAACTCTAGTCCTTAAACTCATTAGTGTGCCATTCACATAAGGGGCAATTTTGTCCTATTTGTGTAATCGTTTGGCCCGTTTCCAGGGCCGTTTCTGAGAATGCGTAGGTCACTATAGACCCTGTAACGAGTAAAAAATTGGACCCCACATATAAACTAACTCAAACACACACACATGTGTGTACGTGTATTAGTAATTTAACGATAACTGTAGTAACACATTATAAACAAAACAACATTATTGTAGCAAAATAATTGGTTTAAATAGTTATAGAAATCGTGAGGCAATGTCCCACATCAGAGGTATTGAATTTAAGGTAGTGTTTTTTGAATCATTTCATTTTAAATATAAATAATGGTAATTGTTTCTCATTATTCAAAACCATATTTAAAAGAATAGTTCTACCAGTTATTTTTAACATGTAGTCGATATGATATATATATATATTTTTTTAATTTATAAAATATGAGATCCTTATTTACTTAAATGAACCATTCATTTATTTATTACGAGCAATTATAAAAGACTTTAATAAAAATAATAAATAACAAAAATAATTATATTTTTTTTTGAACGGTGACTTTCATAGTGGTTGAATAATCAGTCACAGCTCTCGGAAATAGCCCCAACCGCCCCACTCGGGCCAAGACTATGTTGTCTTAACCGGGCCCACGCTTGGCATCCGAGTTTGGCTAGGCGTTCCACGAGAAAATTTCGAGCTCCTTGCCACTTGACAGGAGTTGTCCGCCCACAAGAGCAAGCTCTCTGGGAAGGGACACTCTATTAAAAAACTCGTATCGCCATCAAGATTCGAACTTGAGAGGCCAACCGGCATTAAGCTCTTACCCATCATTTGGCTGGCCACTTGAGCTCAAGTGGTTAACAAAAATAATTATATTGATTTTTCAAGTGAGGTCCTAAAACCCAAGCTTGATTTTACGCTAGCTAGAGCCAGCTCTGTACAAAGCACTAGCTGTTCAAAATATTGTGCAAGCTCTGTGTAAAGCTTCACGATGTCATGCAGGTTGTGTGCAAAGCACTAGTTCACGATATTGTGCAGTTGGGTACTTATTTGGAGATATACTTATTGTTAGGGATTCAGGTATTGCAAAACACACACAAACACAAAATACTCTGCAAGAGAAATAATAAATGAAGATGAACACGCGAGATTACGTGGTTCGGTCGGCTGACCTACGTCCACGGGCTGCAACCATGATTCTTTTTATTATTGTTTTCGGCCTCACTCGTGATGAGAAATTACAAGTTAAAGGCTAAATATATATAGATACTAGATTATGGTTTACAACTTAATCCCTAAAAAACTAATAATGAGCCATAATTAAATAATATTGGCCAAGCCTACCACTAGTTTTCATTTAATTAATCTACCACAAAAATGTCTTTTACCCGGGGCAATTAAGTCTCCATAAACCCACCACTTATTTGATGGGTTATATCGTTTTGAGCGCGCCATTGAATTATTGTATCAGTTTACACTTTTTGCACCAACTTCATGTTTTTTATACTAGAACTTACAACTTTTTGTTGATTATATATATATGATTATACTACATAATATATTGTTTAAAACATGTCTTTATATTTCTCATTAAACTCAAAACGATTACATAACAAATACAATACACATGATACATATAGTCCTAAAGATAATTGTTACTAACATCTTCCAATAAGAAAGAGGGTCTCTTTCCTACCAGGTTCATTGTTCAACACAATGATTATTCAAAACACAATAAGTCATCCAATTTAGGATAGGATTACATATAGAGGCTTGCATCGGGTAGTCTTTGAGACGGGATAGCAATAAGCGGTTTTCTTTTCCTTAATGCAATGCTAAATATTTCAGCTTGGTCATGATTTTCTCCCTCGGGTAAGCTCCAATCAAATGAGTGCAAGAGAGAAGCCAATATAAACATTAACATTTTTTCTGCCAACGAAATACCTGGACACAATCTTCTTCCTGATCCAAATGGGAAAAACATCAATTTGTTTCCCTTATAATCCCGTTTGCTTGCCAAGAACCTCTCGGGATTGAATTTCAAAGGATCATCCCAGTACCGAGAATCACGATGGATTGACCAAACATTCAGAAAGACAGTACAACCTTCTGGAATGGTATACCCCCCTACAATGCGTACCTTGCTTGGTGATCGTGGGATTAGGAAAGGCACTATAGGATACTACGTAATGTTTCTTTAATAGTTGCATCAAGGTATTGTAGTTTTGGAAGATGAGATTCTTCGACCATGTTATTTAGTCCTACAATTTCCACTAATTCTTCTTGAACCTTTTTCATTATGTTGCGATTTTGCATAATATTTGACATCACCCATTCTATTGATGTTGATGATGTTTCTGTTCCAGCAATTATAATGTCCTGATAAAACAATTTTTTACCAGGTTATTCCCAATTCATGTATACAAAGACTAATTAATGAAAATGTGTACAAATAATCAATTTTGCCAAAGTCGTTGATGGAAGTGTTAAAGAAAGAATATGTGGCGTCGCTAGAAAAAAGGTCGTATCGACTTTCCATGAGTGTACTGTCTTTTCATCGTCAAGTTTTATAGGGTTTTAATGCTATGTGTAGTGGGAGGCTACAAACTGCGGAGATAAGTGTTATGTGATGCCCAGTCAGTAAATGAAACAAGTTTTATGTTGAAGATTATGCACTTAATTATTTGAAATATAGATTACTACTTTCAATCTACATGAATGGATTAAACGATTAACCTCCTATTATGTATACTAACCATCTTCCCATCTCATCAAAGAAAATAAATGCTTTAAGATTTATTGATGACAACTGACATAGTGAACTAGTTTTTTATGTTAAAATAAAGTAGTAGACCTGATCAAATACCTTGTTTAATAAAAGATTATACTCTTTGAAGAGTGTGACGACTTATATACCGAAACAAAATACATACGATATTCATATTTACATAAAATATTCTAAAAACAACCTAATCTTTATCTATAATATATATAAACGAAGACATAAAAATCCTACGTGTCGCGATGTGGTCGCTCCCCTTTTTTAGAGTCACCAGATTTTCTTGATTTTTAAATGAAGACTTTTCATTCATTTGACCCGAATTTATGGGTATGGGTCTTACCAAACCCATATATTCCTTAAACGGGTTATAACATCTCATTAAATTAAAAATGATTCTCACTAAATTATTGATGTAAAAATCCTATAAAATAGGATATAATAAAAATTAATATCGTATTTATTTTAAAAAAGATATATATATTATTTAAATTAAAAAACCAATTTGATAGTAAAAAAATAAACGGGTCTTGGGTCTCATCAAACCATAAGTATATTATTAACTTTCATAAGTATTATTTATAATTAAAAAACAAATTTTATAGTAAAAAGAATAAACGGGTCGTGGCTCTCATCGAAACCATATAGTTTTTAAATCGGGTTATAACATCTCATTATTTGTGAAACAATTTATCATCAAACCATAAGTATATTATTAATTTTCATACAATATAAAAGATATAAATTCAAAAAATAAATAATTATTAGAACAAATAATATAAAACAACCCCCGTAATACAGGGATAAAAACTAGTTAACTATAAAATGTGTAGAGATTAGATATGTTCTATATGCATGGAGTTTTTGCGGTTTTTATATTTCCATATCTAAATATTTAGGAGTGAAATTTGGGAAACAGGATGATTTATTTTATAATAGTAACATGATAGGTAGAAGGTTACATAGAAAACACTAATTTGTTTGTAACATCATACTAGCCCATATTATCTAACTACTTCTTGGAACCTATATTCCTAGGACGTGTCAATTTAGAAAACAAAAGGCAATCCATGGTATTTATTTATTTGTTTGTTTGTTTGTTTGGCAAATAGACCGATATTAGTATATCAAGAGGTGTTTGTGCGAACTTATGACAATCCCACATCTTTAATGATGGAAAGGCAAAACTCATATGGATTACATCTTTAATGATGGAAAGGCAAAACTCATATGGATTACGAGTCCAAACATTGTAACTCCTATGGGTTGGAATAAAGAGATATTAGGCTCATAAGAACTAGCAGACCTCAAATATCATCAATGTACACTTTTTGAAAAAATTAGTTGTGGAAGGGATGAAACTTCACAGTTAAGTGTATTTTGTTGGTAATCTCGGACCCCAAGTCATACATCTATGAACTTGATGGGGTAAATATTGACAAGTAGGTAAAGTTGGTTGTGTTTCCTAATTGTTTTGTAATACTAATTATAACTGGTAATGTCTTGGCTAGCAAGTTAGTGTTATTCTATATAAACCGAGGTATGGTTAAACATTATAAGAACACATGATATACAACCGGTTCGTTAAAAAAACAAGAAAATTATGTAATATTTTGATTTATATTTCAGCTATAATATATTGGGAGTTATTAAGTATTAATTTTTTGTACGTTTACGATTTGGTGAGTTATATCAATTCTTTCTTAAATTGGTATCAAAGTGGTTACACTCTGGGAGTTTATCGACAAAAGTCGTGATCGATAAGGAGGAGACTGAAGAGTACTCAAGACATCAATCAAACTTATAATTGACATTGACAAGGAGGATTCGGTCAAGTCATTATTGGAATTATAGCCAAGTGCAAACGGGGTGTGATAATATCGAGGCAAGGGTTGGCGAGCTGAGATTTAGGTATCGGAAGACAACGGTGTGCTTTTATGTTAGGCGCAATTATCGGAAGAACAAGCAAGTTACTATGATCAGTTGTTTTGGTAAAAAGTCAAGAGGTGATATTCCTTTTGGTGCTCATGAAGACAAGTTTTACTTAAAAAGAAGAAAATAAATAAAAACAAGTTGGCTTAATTTTATTTTCTTTATTGGTTCAACAAGGTCTTGGTGTTTGTATGTGAGCAGTCTTATGATAGGTCACCTCCTTCGAAATCTCTACTCATGCATCCAAAAAACAAACTTATGTTCTCTTAGTAGGCAAATCAGGTAAGGGCCAAGCTCACAAAACAAATAAAATGTGCGCATAAATATCTGAAATCTATCTTTGGAAGCAAGAGGTTATCTTGTAAATATGGTGGTTAAAATATTATTGAGTCATTCCCTAATTAACAGTTACAATACAATGGTCGTTCCTTCATTCTCACGATCATATAATTCTCTAACACCATAACTCAATCATGAAGACAATAAGATTCAAGTTTAAACCTTTATTGTATTGATTGTTAAGTTGTGAATATGATTGCAAATAACTCTATTTATAACCATACAATTACTTGTTAGACAAGATAGGAGAAAAAACCTAACTCAGAAACCCCCTAAGTTTGTAAATAAGACAACTAGGTCCCCGCACTGACGCAAGATTACACTAACAATCACCCCCCTAATCTTGTGACACCGATGAAGCTTCGCATCTCGTTAAACTTCAACTGTGGCAACGCTTTTGTAAGGATGTCTGCTCTTTGTAAATCTCCACTTACAGGATCCACCTTGATTTGTTTTCTCTCGATGCACTCCCGAATGAAATAGTATCGTGCGTTAATGTGCTTGCTTCTCCCGTGAAAAACGAGGTTCTTCATCAAGGCAATAGCTAATGAATTATCCACCTTCAACGTAACGATCTCATCCTTTTCTCCGGTCATCTTTGACAATAAACCCCGAAGCCATAATGCTTGACATGCAGCCGATGTAGCTGCATAAATTCAACCTCACATGATGATAACGTCATCGTTCCTTGTTTTTGAGAAACCCAAGATATCGGTGATGTACCATAGTAGAAAATCAAACCTGATGTACTCCGACCATCATACATATCCACTGCATTACTACTATCACTATACACATGCAACATATTGTTTCTGCCTCTCGAGTAAGTAATACCAAAGTCTAGTGAACCTCTTAGATATCGGAGAATATATTCAACCGCTTGAGCATGAGCTTGAGTTGGTGATTGCATTAATCTACTCGCATAACCAACCGAGTATCTCAAATCGGGTCTCGTATGAGTTAAATACCGCAAACTTCCGATTATCTTTCTATAACCGGTCGGATATACCTTTGGATTCTCATCTTCTTTACACAACTTTAAGCCCAGTTTCATCGGAAATTGAGTCGAGTTGCACTCCCAAAGATATGCTTCTTTTAGGGTCTTCTTTCATAATCACTTTGCAATAACGTTATCCCACGATCGCTTTGCTTCACTCCGATCCCGAGATATTAGTGCAACAACCCGAGGTCACTCATCTCGGACCTTGACTCCATTTGTCTTTTAAAATTTGAAATTTCTTGCACACTTGTACCCGTAACTATCAAATCATCCACATAAACTCTATCGAGTGAAACCGAGTTCCTTTAACGACCCATCTAGTTTAGTATTCCACGCAGCTTAGAGCTTGGCGTAGACCATATAAAGCTTTAGCCAACTTGTACTCTTTTCTTTCTTGACCTTTCTTAACAAACCCATCCGATTGAAACATGCACACCTCTTCTTTCAAATCACTATGAAGAAACACGGATTTTACATCCAAGTGATGAACTTCCTGACCTCGGTTTGCTGCTAACACGAGTAAAATTCGAATGGTTTCGATTTCACCACTTGTGCGAACACCTCTTCGAAATCAATCCCGTATTTCTGAACGTATCCCTTAGCTACGAGTCGAGCCTTGTACTTGGCTATTTTTCCGGCTTCATCTATTTTGATTTTATAGACCCACTTTAAACCTATCGGTTTACTTTGGGTGCTGCTTCGACTAACCGCCATGTCTTGTTTCTTTCAATCAACTCAATCTCCACTTCCATTGCTTTTCTCCAATATTTTTCATTATTCGCTTCTCGAAAAATTTACCAGTTCATCATCGAATAATAATAGAAATTTACCTCGTCAGTTGTCAGGTTTTGCTCGGCGGATGTCGGTATCCCTTCAACTAGAAGTCGCTAAATTTCTTGGGTAAAGTCGTCTTTCGAGTAGTTCGACGCGGCTGGATAACTTGTAACGGTTCTTCGTTTAGGCCCGTGTTAGACCTAGTCGGGCTTACGGGTGGGCTGCCACCTTCTGAACTTGACGACTCACTTCTGTTTCTGATACGAACCAACTCACCGGTATCATGTCGGTTTACGGACCCGGTGTCAAACCTGGTTGTCACTTGCTCCGATTCGGGTTCAATATCGCACCTAACAATAAACTCTGTCCATTTAGTACCCTTTTTTCCCTCTTGTTTATCAAGATCAGCCCACGCGTACGTTTTACACTCATCAAACTTGACATCCCGTGTATCGTGTACTCGCCTTTTGATCGAATCAAACATATGGTAGGCTTTTGTTCCAGATTGAGTACCTAAGTGAACCTTCACAATGCTTCGGTCGTCTAATTTCTTTTGACCGATACCAAGGATTTTTACATACCCCGTGCATCCAAACACTTTAACGTGTGAAAGGTTCGGTTTTCTTCCTTTAAGACGCTCGTACGGAGTCGAATCCTCCAAGGATTTTGTTGGTGATCGGTTTAGTAAATAAACCGACTGATGACCTGCTTCTCCCCATAAGTCTTGTGGTAGTGACATCGCCTTTAACAAAGTTCGAGTCATACCAAGTATGGTTCGGTTTCTTCTTTTAACCACCCCATTTTGATGTTGGGTGTACGGGGCCATAAACTGATGTGCCACACCTATACTTGATAAGTAATCTTCCAACACATGGGATGTAAACTCTCCCCTGTTGTCGGTTTATATGGTTTTGAGTTTCTTGCCCATTTCATTTTCCACCTTTTTTTCACGAAATCAATGAGTAAGCCCGCAAGCACATAGCGGGTGTAATCATCAACAACAAGCAAAAAGTATCGGTTACCACCATGTGTCTCGGGATTAATCGCGCCACAAACGTCGGCATAAATGAGCTCGAGCGGTACCTTTGCACGATAATTGGATTCTTTCGGGATATCTGATGTTGTTTGTTTGCCTAGCATACATGCATCACAAATTTGCATCGGGTGTTCGATTCTTGGCACCCTATCCGCGAGTTTCGAGAGACCCCGAAGGGCATCGAAATTCAAATGCCCCAATAGAGCATGCCATATCCATGCAACACTATGCAAATTGACTTGTAAGCAAACCGGAGAAACAACCTTTAAATTAATTTTATAAACTCGTTTAAAAGATCGTGGTACCTTGATTACAAGCCTTCCATCTTGTTCAAATACCCATAAGATATCGTCTTGGATCCCGATATCGCATCCTCCTTCTTCTAATTGTCCGAGACTTATAGTATTATTTTTGAGAGTTGGAATAAAATAAGTGTCACTCAAGGCTCGTTGTTCTTCCCATTGACCTTCTACTATTATTGTGCCCCGACCTTTGATTTCAACACACGAACCAACAGCAAAACTTACTTTACCAGTCATGTTGCGATCAATGTTGGAAAAGCAATCTGGATTTCCCGTCATGTGGTTACTCGCCTCGTTATCGAGAATCCATATCCATGTGTTTTTATCACATGGGATTGAAGCATATTGCCTCGGATCAACCCGGTCTTTTTTTAGAAAAATAACATCTTCCTTTCTCCGATCTACCGACATCATGTTTAGAACCGGTCTGCCATCTTGAGCGTGGCTACTTTGATCGTTCTTCTCCTTGTTTCGGTTAGGACATGACGTGGCAAAGTGTCCTAGTTCATCACACCGATAACATTTAATCTTTGACCGATCCTTCTTCACTCGGGGTTCTTTCTTTTCCCGATTCACAACCTTACCCTTTCCCTTGTTCTTTTGACTTGATTCAGTTTCTATCTTGCCTTTCCCGTAACGCCTTTCTTGATTGTTTTTAGCTTTCCATTCTTCATACGTATATAGGAGTTGTTCTTGCTTACCGGACACAGGTTTGTCTTTATCTCCAGATAGTTCCTCAAACGCTTTTAGGTGTCCAACGGCTTCATGGAACGTCATGGTCTTTATATTGGCAAATTGTTCAATAGTAACGACAATCGCTATATACCTCTTTCTTAGAACGGACTTCAAAAGCTTTCTCACAAGGGGCTTTTCTTCAAGCGGTTCTCCAAGATTGCTTGCTTTGGAAGCTATTTGGCTTATCTTGGTCAAGAAGTCATCCATCGTGTCCGTTTCTTTCATCATGAGTACATCGAACTCATGTTGAAGAGACTCAACGCGTGCTTCTCGAATTCTATCAACCCCAATGAAACGAGTCTTAAGTGTATCCCATATCTCTTTAACGGTGGAAAGGTGAGCCACTTGCATCACCAAAGCCTCCGGCATGGCTTGATAAAGGTACACAATCGCTAACCCGTCTATCTTCGAGTCAACCACTATTTCCGATTTTGGTTCGATAGCCTCCAACCCTTGAACCTTGAAGATGGCCTTGATTTTTACCGTCCAAATCATGTAATTGGTGGACGTAAGGATCAGAAAATGAATCGATATGGAACTCGGTTCTTTGGGAAAACCAACTTGATTACTTGGCCCTTCGACTTGATTACTTGGCATGTCTCCCATCTTCCTTCTTCGTTGATACTTAAATTAAAATCTTGATTCAATTTTCTTTAATCCAACTTGGATCGGTTCAAAACCTTGTAATTTTGTTATGGAAAAAAACTTTTCTGTTTGTAAAGGAAACAAACTAAAAGTTTAATAAGAAAATATTCTTATTCTTCGTAGCCTCTTTTTCCCCTCATTTAAAAGGAGTTAAACAATTAAAAGTCCCCACCACAGGAACCCTACGACTTGTGAATATTAGTGAAGACAAAAGTTTCCTGGTACTTCTTTTGCTTTGCGCCGGCAAAACAAACCAGTTCGCCGCAACCCGTTAACGTTCAAGAAACCGAATCCCTTTTCTTGAATTGTCTCCTTGATCACGTTCAAGAAGTCTTATCAGTTTTGTAGAAACACACCTTCTCTCTGTGTTATCTGTTCGCAGGAGACGTAACGCCAACCTCGACGGAAATAGATGAACACCGAATATTTCTTTCTGGTTGCCGCTCTTGATCTTCGATCGATCTTAGAACCCGTCACAGAGGTCTTGCAACCCGATGTGATTGCCTTCCTCGCCGGACTCGCCTACGATCGGAGATGCCTTGAGCCTCCGGAACTTGTTGATCGATATTTAGGCTCTGATCGATACCAATTGAAGACAATAAGATTCAAGTCTAAACCTTTATTGTATTGATTATTAAATTGTGAATACTTGATTACAAATAACCATATTTATAACCATACAATTACTTATTAGACAAGATTGGAGAAAAACTAACTCAAAACCCCCCTAGGTTTGTAAATACGACAACTAGGTCCCCGCACTTACGCAAGATTACACTAACAAATCCATCATAATCAAAAGGCAATTAGACTCTTAATCAAGATCACCGTCATGGCCTCATCTTCATCAAACACTCAAAGGAATGAATCTTCTCCATCAAGTAAGTTTTACAACTCATTACTTGTGGTAGATTAATTTAGGACGTGTATAATTGATACCATATGTTGAAATTGATTCAACATATCTAACACTCAGACATGATGTAAATGAACGGACAACATTTAGAACTATTAAGAAATACAGTTAATGGTATGTATAGCTCTCGGCCGCGCATGCCCAGTGAAAATTGTTTCCGTAACAAAGATTAATCAATCCCAACATGTTTGTATTATAATGAGTTATTCAGAAGTGAATTGTATTATAATTACCACGTAAAAACCATATGTCCTCTAAAAATAGGACAGCTAATTCAAGAACAAGATTGTGAAACGAACTTGGTTCAGCCACAACATTTAATATGCTATCATATTTAAGTTGAATGCAAGAAGAGCTTTCGATTATTGGTGTTTCGAGGACCACAAAAAATGACAACGTACCACTGTCTCACTGACAAACCTTGCATCGAGAGACATATTGATGGCGAGGACCACAAAAAAGACAATCGCTGTCTCACTTCAATTGCCTCTTAGCTACGGTCGGGCAGGTAATGGTGTTTTTGTGTGGGACGAAGTAGATTATCTAATTAAGGTTTATGGTAAGACGAGTACCATTTTATTATATAGGATGTACGAGCCTAATATAATGTTGTGTCAAACACATGCATTAATCTGCCCTACAAAATTACCAAAGTATAACTTTTAACTTTTTATCTAAGAGGCAATTTGTGCCGGCATAATTTGTCCACAAAACTTTTCAATTGCACACTTTTAAGCTTGTGCTGTGTTAGAACTTAGAATTGATTCTTTTTCAACTTTTTAGATCTATTTATTAGATGGTACATGAATGTCAAAAATTAAACTCTTTGTCTCGAGGCAATTTATGCCGGTCTAGTTTGTCCACAAAAGTTTCCAATTGCATACCTTTAAGCTTGTGTTGGTTAATAATGTTCCCTCAGTTCTACAATTATGGGAACCGGATTCATTTCTATCTAAAACGAACGCGAGCTTGGTTCCTTTTTGGGTTAATATTAAGGATCTTCCATTGTGTGCTTGGAACGGTGGTAATATCAGACAAATTGTTAGTGCCACCGATAAGCCTTTAATGTTAGATAAAGCAACGGTTTGTTAGATGTGATGAAATATGGACCTCTTGATTATGCTAGAGTCCATGTGGATGCACATACCAGAAAAGGACTTCTTGATCGTGTTAAGACGGCTTTTCCTCATAGTGATGGTTGCCCCGGATTGGATACTTAGAAATTGGTTATAAATGGGAACCTCCTCTATGTAAAATGTGGGGGTGTTTTGGTCATTTGGATTCATCTCATCAATTATTGAAGTGGTGGTTATTAATGCTGGCCCAAATGACAAAAATATGGCGACTGGATTTGTTGATACAGGCTCAAATGCCATGTCTAAGCCCTCCTATGTTGCTGCTTGATCGAACTTTCGGCCACCACTGTCTCTTCTATTCAGTCCAATCTTGGGTCTTGACCATCTGCTGTCTTGGCCATATTTGGAGTAAAGGAATTGGTTTTGGGTTGACTTGGGATCCGGTTGTACAAGAAGTGAAAAATGATAATATGCAAAAGGGGGTTTATGTTTCAAATAAATTTGATGGATTAGTTGAGGATGAGGAAATTGATGATTCATATGATGTCGATCAAGGGATCGATCTGGGAAAAGGAAAACAAAAGGTGCATAAATTTTTTGACTCAGATTGTGATACTTGATCTCATGGAATGAGAAATTACTATGCAAAGTTATGTGACAATGATGAAGTTGGCCAGAAGAACGAGTTGGGGAAATTTATGAAAAAGATTTAGCTTTTGTTTTCTTTTGGCGTTTGTTTTGTCTCTAGAGTTTGGTTAGTTAAGGCTTTGGACAATTTTTTAGATATTTTTATTAGATGGTGTGCGAATGTGAAAAATTAAACTCTTTATCTAGAGGCAACTTGCATGTGCCGGCATAATTTGACCACAAAAGTTTCCAATTGCAAGAGTTTATATTCCACTTTGTTTAAGCCTGTGTTGAAATATATTCTTTTTCAACTTTTATATCTATTTATTAGATGGTACACGAATGTAAAAATTAAGGACTTGTTAGAATAAATCTTACCAGGAGAAGTGCCATTATTTGGGTCATGTTAAGCGGTGTTCCATCTTTTTCATCTCTGTAGCTTAACAAGACTTGTAGAAAGTCCTTCTTTCCATCATGCCTCACTTCGTCCGGCGACTTCTTTAAGTTGGATTTGATTCGATCTTCAATGATGCTAGTGAAAAGTTGATCCAACTTGTTACGTTGCTTCTCCATGTCCCGTACGACACCTTGTAAATCAAACGGTGCAAGAGCAGGGAAGAAATCGGATAAATTCATCCGTCCAAGTATATGCACGATGTTTGAAGCCACAATATCTATCTCAGTTCCAAGATTGTTTTTTTTTCATCATTTTATCTGGGGCACTTTCCCATATTATTCTTGTTAGGACATTTGTCCCCGTAGAAAAAGCGATCTCACGAATGTTAACTTTGGTACCAAGTTTACCAAAAACATTCGTGACGGCTTTTCTAACTTCGTCCCTTCTAACAAAACCACTTGCTTCAAGATTCTTGTGGCTTAACATCTCATGAGCAAATATCTTACGAAGCTTACGCCAACTGGGATTGTTGTCGGAAAATACGATATTTTGACCACCGTTGGTTAATGCGAAGGCTGCAGCACTTCGGTCACGGTTAGAAAAGGTCTCGTCTTGGTCCCGAACCACCTCCTTTGCCAACTCCGGGGTGTTTATCACAACATAAAGTTTACTTCCCAACTTTAACTTGAAAATGGGACCGTAGGTGTGAGCCATGTTGGTGAACTGTGTGTGGAATTCAGAACTTAGAAACGGAATGTACCCAACGATTGGCAACGAACGGGGACCTGGCGGCAATGGTGGTGCACCATTTGAGGAGTTCAAAGGTTTGAACTTGTACCATAAAGAAGCCAAGATGAATAATGAAGTTGTGGCAACTAACATAGTTAGCTGGTTGTCATTTCTCCCTTCCCACCACCCTAATACATGATTACTTTGTTCGGCCATTTTGCAAATAATGGAACTTGGGACCTTGGGTAGTGAGTCCAATGCTGCCAGTTCATGGTTGCATTTATAGTCCATTTTGGCTGGATCATGATAATTATATGTGGTTACTTTTTTTTCCTTCTTTTGTAGAATAGATTTTTTCACGTCTCAAATGTCTAAAACTTATGGTTGCATTGTAATAATTTGGTCTTTTGAAAATGACGGTGTAATTTAAATTTTGAGTTTAATGGAAAAATATATCAATGTGGTCAATACCATTAGAGCTATTCAAAAGTATCCGTATCCGAATTATCCAATAATCCGTATTCGAACTATTCAAAATTTCGGATATCTGAAAATTCGGATTGGGATTGGGATTCAGATAACACTTTTAGGACTTTTCGGATAGTTCAAATATCCGAACTATCTGAAATATTAAATTTAATATTTTTTTAATTTTAATATATAAACCTTATACCATCCATAAACCTTATGTAACCCTAATTTTCGAACTTTTTCACAGCCGTTCTCTAACTCTAACCCAATCATCCTCACTACCACACCACATCCATCCGCCGCTACACTGTCCATCACCGTCACCACTCGCCACCTCCGGCACTATCCGTCTGACCCTCACCACTCACCACGTTCTTCCTCGGGCGCCGTTGTCCTCTTCCGTCTGCACCAAATCACTACAGTACCTCCTTGATAAGACGATAGGTATGCTAGATTGTATTGCAGATTGTTAGACTTATCTATTAGATTTGTTAGATTGGAAAACCTATTGTGTTTAGGTTGTTGGATTTAATGCTGTGACTTGTAAGTTTTTAAAACAGGTTGTTGGATTGAATGTTTGGTGACATGTAATTTTAATGTTAAAACATGTTGGTTGTTTGTTTGTTTGTTTTTCCATTTTTTTTTTCTATTTTTCATATTTTCTTTCGGATATCCGAATCACTATCCGATCGGATATCCGAAGTTCGGGTATCCGAAATTTCAAATTCGGATAGTAAAATCCACTATCTTAAAGGACCGGATATTCGTAGTTTGGATTTCCGAAACTCGGATATCCGGTTTTGAACACCCCTAAATACCATTCCGCATAATTGCACTCTATGGTGGGTTGGTTTTTCTTTTTTTTTTTTTTTTTGTTTTTTTCAGATTTCACCATGGTGGGCTGCACTTGTTTGCAATCAGAACCCTTCGTTAAGTCAAACTTTGACTTCTGTTAATTTTTTTTGTGAAAAAACCATTATACCTCTTCATTTTGCAACCATGTGGTTTGTTGTTAACATTTGCACCGCTATCTTTCTTTTTCAAAATTCATCATTTGTATCGTGTAGGGCTGTCCAAAATGTTCGCCGCTCGTTTGTCGTTTGCTCGAAAATTGCTCGAAAAATGCTCATTTAGTTTCAGCTCGGTTTGGAAGTGAGCCGTTCCGCACGGTTTGGTTCAGTTTAAAAACAATCCAAGCACGAGTAAAGCCTCGCTCGGTTTGGTTCGGTTCGTTTTGCTCGTATTATTTTTTATTTATTAGTTTATATATAAACTTTATGAATATACTATTTATTTAAAGTTTTTAAAATTTCAATCTTTTGTGTTGAATTCAAAGTTTAAATTTAAACCATAGCCGCTCGTTTTATATATGTTTTGTTGTTTACTTTGAGTTTTATACATTTTAAAGGTGGAACTTTAGACATTTGAGTTGAAAGTCCTGAATTAATGATATTTTGAAGTTTTAGAAATTTAAAATTGGAAACTTTGTACGAAAT
This sequence comes from Bidens hawaiensis, assembly GCF_021521415.1. Classification (NCBI taxonomy): domain Eukaryota; kingdom Viridiplantae; phylum Streptophyta; class Magnoliopsida; order Asterales; family Asteraceae; genus Bidens; species Bidens hawaiensis. The sequence continues at coordinate 316,124 of NW_027491062.1, forward strand.
CAAGCAAAACCAAGCCGAACCAAGCCGCTCGGTTTCAAACCAAACCAAGTTCAAGCATAAGATATCGCTCGTTTCTTTAAATTCAATCCGCTCGGTTCGGCTTGCTTTCAAACCAAACCAAACCAAGTATGAGCATGTCTGCGTTCGGTTCGGTTTGGTTTGTGAACAACCCTAGTATCGTGTCATCTCCTTCAAGCAATTCAATTCTCAAATCTACATCTTCTTCCACCTACCGGTTCATAATCGTCAATTCCCACCAGTAGTTCACCAGCTTCCAATTCAAAGATGGTTCTTCATTGCAGGTAGGGTTTATGTACATGAACAAATTTGGAACGAATCACGAATTTGGAAAAAAATGAATTGAATTAAACGTGTGGGGGGGGTAAGGGTTAGGGTGCAGATGATCGATCAGTTGGGTAAAGGACTAAATGGTGTGAAGGAATCGAATGCGTTTTGGACGCATGGCCATCAGTCGGGGATCAAAACCATTCGCTTCTTATCTGCCTCCATTGAATTTGTAGGTTTTTGGCCCTTGAAAATCCATTATCTCCATTATTTTTTTAAAATCACTATCGTAGTTTCTTAATTCATTAGTAGACATCCTACATTAACAAAAAATAGTATGACATAGAGACACAACTTACAAATCGAATTTGGAGTCACAATTCAAAAATCTAACCTCAATTGGCCCGGATTTTGTTGAGTCCTAATTGGTCTATGTCGGGTAATTAGATGTTTCGACTGTTAGAGAGTCGGTGGTGGAAATAAAGGACGAAGTAACGAAGCCGGAGATGGAATTAGGGTTTCATATAACATTGGCGATGAAATTAGGGTTTCGCGATGATGATTTTGAAAATTAGGGGATCTAAAGACAATGGAGGGGATGATCAAAATGGAATTAGATAACAAACATAGCAAATTTTGGAACGTAGCTTATGTTTTCACCGGAGGTGGTGGCCATGTAGTATTGGTGGCAATTGTGACCCATTGTGTTGAAAGGGTTGTATAAAAATGTATATAATGGGTCAAAATGAGTCAAACTAAAAAAAATGATTGAAACGGGTTGACATTTATCAAGAGTGTTTTTTTTTATGGATTTAAAAAAACAGAGGAAACTTTTTAGTATTTTTACTTTTTTAGTTTTTGATTTATATTCCGATATATAATTTTTTAATTTTTTAATGAGAGGTTTCTGAAATCTCAACTCATTTCAAAAACATCTCATTAAAAATTCAAGAAAATAATTAAAAAATCGTAACTCGAAATATAAATCATAAAATAAGAAGTAAAAGTACTAAAAGGTTTTCACCGTTTTTCTCGTTCCATAAAAATAACTTGAAAAATGTCAACCCGTTTTGATCCGTTTCAATCAAATTCTTTTTTTAATTTGACCCATTATATATATTTTAATGCAACTCATTCAACCCATTGGGTCACATTTGCCACCTCTACAATGTAAGGTTTGGTGTATTTGTTTGTTTTAAAGAAGATGGTGCTAGTGTTTAGGGGGTATAGGTGGTGTCGGTGTTGGTTTGTTATAGAGAAAAAAGATGGTGATGGTTAGTGTAGGGCTACAAGAGATGGTGGTGCGGATGCCGGTTTCCGACGGTGTTGCTGGCGGTGTGGAGACTGGAGAGAGTGAGACAAGAGGGGTAGAGAAAGGATCTAGTTGTTGTTGTTATTGTGACATCCCACATCGTTTAGGGAGGATAATGAAGCCTTCTTTATAAGGAGGTCGATACCTTCCCTATCTTAACGTGTATTGGGCGCTTAATGGTAGTTGATGAGAGAAGAACTCCATAGTTAAGCTGTAACATTTTGGATTTTTTGTATTTGTATTCGTTTCTGTTTAACCCGACTCGGGAATGTAATTCGGGTCTTTCGAATTATTGAAATCTTGCAATTATTTGTATTTAACCTTGTTAACTTAATTTATATTTTTTTAGCTGTCAAACTCGTCATAAAACGCTTAAAAACTGAAATATGAAACACCCCCCCTCCCTTTCACGTCGTGTCACGCGAGAAAGGAGGCCAAGTAGGCAGTGCGATGTTGGCTCATACCTTCACCAATTGTAGTTTGTTTGACTCGTTTATTCGCTTTTAATGCATCAAGCCTATTTTGACCTAAATTTCAAAAATTAAGGTCCAAGATATGTCATATAATGTTATAACATGTCCCAATTCATTTTCTTGTTTCTAAAGCCGAAATCTTTAAGTTATTGGACTTGATGTTGTCACAAATTGATTATTTTGTTTCCTAATCGAGTTGTTTAACTAATAAACAAGTTTAAACCCTTAATATAATCAAGACATGTCCTAAACCCTAAAAACAACTGAAACATTAGCCACCATATCCATAATCACGAATTCCCTCTTATTCCTTGGAAATCTCTTCAAGTTTCTTCAAATTCATTAAGCCTCAGTTGACTTTCAAGCTTAAAGACTCTTTGACCTTATTTATCTCCTAGTTATATTCATTGTAATTTTTCATGTTTTTATTCATTGATTAATGGAGTTTCGGTGGTCAATTTGATCCCGACACGTTAAAGGCAAAAAGTCAACTTTTGAGATTTTTCAATTACTATATCTTTTGTTCCAAATTAGCTTTCGGTCAGAAGACTTTTTTTTTTGTTTTTCATGAGATTTTAAGTCTACTGGTCAGAACCTGACTCCGCATCCGAAGTTCGGATTCTGAACAATGTTTGCTCACTTAAATATTATAAACTTCATATCTTGAGATTTGTTTATCCGTTTGTTGTAATTCCAGTGGCATTTTTCTCGGCTTTAATTCTACGTTATTATCTTCAAGTTTCAGGTTTATTCGTGTTGGATCAGTCAGCCCATTAAATTTTACGTTTAATCTTTTTTTATTATCACATCGCTTATTCATTAAGGTGGGTAATCACTCCCCTTTTTCTAATGTTTTAAACTAATTTTGGGGAATTTATGTGTATTTATTAATTTTTTGATGTTATATATTATCCATAACTAGCAAATCCTGATTATTGTGTTGTTTATCAATTAAATGCTTATATGTTATTTTCTCTTTTGCTCATTCGAGTAATTCTAGCGTTCGGAGAGGTCCAACATAATCTTATTCTAGCACGATACCGTCATAGTAGCAAAAGCCCAGTTCGCTAGACAATGGCCAACTGACACCACTTACTTGCTCATTGTTTAATTATTGATACTCACAATATTGGTTTGCTTATTTTTTATATATAGGGATATTGGTTTTTTATACTCTCAACTTTTACTCATTGGACAATAACACTCCCAACTTATAATTTGTCTCTCACCACTCCCAACTTGTAACTTGTTTTCCTCCATCACTCCCGAACTTAACGGACCCTAACTTCGTTAGTTTTTTTGCTGATGTGGCATGTATTCGCTGATTTGGCATGCTATGTGGAAAATACATTATTAAAAAAATCACAAAAACACAAAAACATGTATTCGCTGATTTGGCTCACATAATTTCCTAACTCTGAATTTTATGTCCTCAAACTATGTATTTTTATTTTAACCATTTTCTATATATATATATATATATATATATATATATATATATATATATATATATATATATATATAGGATTAGGATCATGAGAGAACCTTTTTGAAATTGAGAACTATGAGAACCATTTTGGACCACAAAAATCCCAAAAATAAAAAGAAAATCATAGAATCAAAAAAACACAAAGTAAAAAAACCAAAATTCATATTTTATCATCCCGGTTTCATAAAAAAACTCGGTTTAGCTAAATTATATACACATATGTATAATATATACATATATGTACATTTACATGTTTTTTTGTACACATGTGTATAATTTAAGATAAATGATATTGTACATATGTGTATATTACGTAACTAAATATTATATAAAATTATACATATGTGTATAATAAGACGTTTTTTTTTGTTTTTTTAATGAAACAGGAATGAAATATAAGAATTTTGGTTTTTTTACTTTTTTTAATTTTTTATTTTTTTTTTGTTTTATGATTTTTTAAATATTTTTTTAAATGTGTTTTTAGTGGTCCAAAATGGTTCTCAAAGTTCTCAATTTGCAAAGGGTTCTCTTAGGATCTTACCATATATATATATATATATATATATATATATATATATATATATATATATATATATATATATATGTTGCAAAAGTAGTTAGGCGGTCCCTAAGCGGCCGACCTCCTTGGAGGGAGTACTCGGAGTACTCAGGGAGTACTCGGAGAGTACTCGGACATGATAAATATAAAGAAAATTAATTTTTTGGGTAATATATATATTTCAAATTTCATAAGTTTACTAATATTTATAAAAAAATAAGTGAATATCAATATAAATAAGAGAAATACATTTTTAAATACAAAATTATTCTCAAAAATGTTAATAATTAATTAAAAAAAATGATATTCGTTCTTTAATATTATAGAAATACGAATTATATTTTAGTTTTAAGTCAAAATAGGCCCAAGTTAACCGACTAGATGTATTTCTAGCTGATGTTGACCACCTTTGAACAATTTTTAGTAACTAGGCGGAGTTAAAGTAACTCCCCTCGGCAATATACCTTAGAGCGAGTACTCGGAGAGTATACGGCCTTGTAGACCTACTTTTACAACATTGATATATATATATATATATATAACTGATTTCTTTTAAAAACCGCTTTAAGTTTTAAAAACTCAACGTAACAAATTTTTTTGTTTACATAAATGTATACGTAGGTTACATGTATGTAAAAAATTAAAATATTTTTTTATACACCGGAACGACTTTTTACATAGGTGTAACTAACGTTTACATTAATGTAATCATCACACATATTTATTCTCTCCTCTAATTCATTTTTTAATCGGATTTAATATCAGCCACATATTCTATACTCATTTAAATGATTGTGTGGTTCTATTGATTTCTTAAAGTTTTTACAACTACTCAAGTTCTCAATATATATATAAAAAGAATAATCAAATAAAAAACGATTGTTTTGTAAGACGTGTGAAAAAGCTTTAAAATAAAGCACATCGCCAAATTAGGGTTTTAAAAACTACTAACGTCAACATTAGATCTTAGATCCAAATGCCTAAATCTATTCTTATACTCTCGTAGTACTATTGTTTTTTACATTAACTCCATCATATATCCTATATATCTACATATTCAAATAAAGTAAAATAAAATTAAACACGTGTCGGTCTGTGGTTAATCCTTATAATTTTTTTCCTTCTAAAACCAATATATGTCATAAATCAATAATTATTTACTTTTCTTTTACACTCCATTTATATTATATCTATAACATGACTAAATTATCCACTTTTCTTCAAACTCTATTTATATTATATCTATACATTTTTATAAAAATAATTATTTACATATTATACTACTATACATTGTTATAATACATTTCACAACATACTTGGTGAAATCTAAAAATCAACAACAAACCATGTTTGTTAAATACTGAAAAGAAAATAATAATAAATGTTATCATTAACATATTATACTATGTAGATTCTTGATGATTGTAAATAAAAAAAAAAACTCTAATATGATTTCAATTCACGAAGTAATTTTTTTAATCATTAAGTTATAAATATATGCTTAAAAGTTGATTCATTTTTTTTAAATAAATCCATTTATCTATTGGTTTTTTTTTTGTACATTGTCATATAAATTTATAAATTATAAATATATGATTTAAACCTATCTATTTATTTTTCCGGTTAATTTAGTAGACTATACATATATGTGTTAAATTGTAAGGATAGTATATACCAATCAATTTTTAAATATAATAAAGTTTATCATATTTAGTATCTTGGGTTTTTGTATCGATGATTGTTTCGGGTTTTTTTGTGGAACTTAAATATGATTGTTACGGGTAAAAAGTTGGTAAATAGATCGTTTGGTACAAATTAACTACATTTGACTTAAATTTGTTACCGGTAAAAAAGGGGTAATCTGAATATTTTAAAATTTTTGAGAATGCAAATAGATTTATCATCAAACTTGTTACGGATTCAAACAAAATTATGCTCAAGTGAAGCAAAACATTCACAAAATTGAACGGGTTAACATTTTTTTTGTCAATTAGCAAAGTCGAGAAGCCCCTCACTTATCAATATATTTTTCATGGTGTAGCTTAAAGCTATTATTATATAAGAAGGATTCTTCAAAATTGGTTCATAACCAAATTTCTTTCAATAATACATATATGATACTGAGAAAAAAATTGTTTTTGAACATGCATTATTTTTTTTTATTAAGTTCATTTTTTTTTGGAAAAAATCATTTTGTGATATAAATAAAATTAATTTATGTATAATGATACAAGCAGAGATGTAATACATTTTTCTATATACATTATATATTGTTTTGATCATCCCGTGTGTTACACGAGCTCTAAAACTAATATATATATATATATGTGTGGAATTAATAGAACACTCATCATAAAGAAAAAACTTAAAAACTCATTAAAAATTATTTTTAACCTTTTTAAAAAAACATTTTGTAGTTTTTTCTTTCATTCTTTTTTATATGCTGATATTGTTAAAAACACACACACACACCTCGTTCGTATAGTGCATACGTGCAATAGTGAGTATTGTATTGCATATAATACAACATTATTGCACATATCGAATCGCACTACTGTGTATATTTAATACAAGACTAACGCACATATGTACTACATCGACTTTTTTTTTTATATTACACAACACTATTACACATATACAATACATTACACACTATTGAATATATGCAATTAAACTATTGAACATATAAAACACATTTTGTACGGTTTTGTTTTGTTATGTAGTCTTTTGTGTGATTACAATCTTGTTCACGATGTAATTTACTAGCTTTCGTTTCGTCTACGTATGTTTGGGCCCGAGGCCATGTATGTTGCGCCCAATGGGCCGTTAATAATAGAAAGAAACATGACATGACTTCACCGAAACATGAACATGCTACACCAACCTTTTTGAGAATCCTTTTCTTACTTTCTCACCAACTCTCTCCTTTCTCTCTTTTATTTCCATTTACGACAATAACAAAACACCAAACTAGATCTGAGATCTTGGTTAACTACTAGTGACTTTTGCTAGCTAGTGGTTGAGATTGGTCCAAGAGCACGCTGTTTGATCATATTTCTAGGACGACATATTTGTAATAGAATAATATTGCATATGTGCACTACATCGACTTTGTTTTTCTAGTGAAGAGTAACAATATAAGAAGGATGAAAGAATAAAAAATAAAAAATATTTTTTAATTAAAAACAATTTTTTCGGATTTTTTTTTTAAATTTTCTCTCTAAAAATGAGTTTTCTCTGGATTCTCCCCCCCCCCCCCTCTCTCTCTCTCTCTCTCTATATATATATATATTCTGGCTATAATTCCCTTCACCTATTTGGGTTTACCGGTTGGTTTGAGTATGAAAATGGTAGAAGATTGGAAGGTTATTATAGATAAATTCAAAACTCGTCATTCAGTTTGGAGGTCGAATTTATTATCTATTGAAGATAGAGCTCTTTTAAACACTTCGGTCTTTGGAGCTTTGAGAATTTATTCATTTTCCCTATTTGTTGTGCCTCCAAGTGTTTTGAAGATTTTGGAAAGAAATAGATCTCGGTTTTTTTGGGTGTTAAAAATGAAAAAAGAAAAATTCATTGGGTGTATTGGAAACAAGTGTTGGAATCTAAAGAGAAAGGAGATGTTGAGATTCGTTCCTTGGAGGCTTTTAACAAGTCTCTTTTACAAAAGTGGCGTTGGAGGTTTGTTTCTTATAATAATTGTTTATGGGTTAAGATGATCAAAGCCATATATGGAGTTGAAATGAATCCAAACTATCGTGATAGTAGTGGGTTGGGGTCAGGTGTCTGCTCGTCTATGTGTAACTCTTTTAATGAATAGTATGATTTTGAAGTAATTCCTCTTTCGACCACTAAAAAAGATAGGAAATGGTCAAGATACTAGATTTTGGTTAGACTATCGGGGGCACGTAGTACGTTGGCGATCAAGTATCATTGCCTTTTTGTGTTGGATATGGACAAACAATGTTTTTTTAATCAAAGGGCAGATTGTGTTTTTTGGAATTGAAGAAGAGAGATTAGAGGGGGGAAGAGAAAGTGAACAATTTGATAATTTGATGGTTGAGTTAGGACATGTAAGTCTAAGGAATTCTCAAGATAGATGAGTTCGGAGTTTTGGGGATATTATGGACTTCACGGTTAAAGGTGTTAGGAAAATTATTGATGACTTTTTCCTTCCGTCGTGGGCTCGAAAGACAATATGGTTCAAATTTCTTCCTGGAAAAGTTAATATTTGTGCTTGGATGGTGTTGCTTAAGAGACTTCCTATGAGAGTCAATTGGTGAGTAAGGGTATAGACATTACGAGTTGTTTATGTCCTGTCTGTAATGCCCGTGAGGAGTTTATTGGCCATGTTTCGGTATGTGCTTGGTGGCTAATCGGATTTGGGGTCTTATTGCTTCTTCGCTTAGCCTTCCGTTGTCTTCCTCTTTAGTTCCCTGATGTCTTGGGTGGACACATTGAGAGTTCAAAATCATAAGAAAGATTTGATCGGGATGATTATTTTTGTCACTTGGTGGATTATATAAAGATTCAGAAATGACTTGGTATTTGAGAAGACTCCCCATAAAAAAGAAACGTTATTTGATGAAATTTAACATGTCTCGCTCTTGTGGTATAGTAGTAGAAATTGTAAATGTAATATTTCTAGGATCAAGTGGCTTAAGAGCCCTCTATTGTATTTATAATGTTTTTTTTTTGTTCTAGCAACTTTCTAGAACGGATTTTTTTAATATAAAATTCCGCCTTTCAAAAAAAATAATAATAAAAACTTACAAAGTTCCATTTCTCTTTTGACATTTGCTACCATAAGTTTGATTTTAAAATTTTTGTCACCATAGCTACATACCTTTACACTTTTAACACAAAGTATTTAGCATTTCGACTTTTGTAGCGAAACTTTTACTAATCTATAAATTGCATAAGAGTGCTGGCCTTTTATCTGTTATCACTAAATATTTAATCTGTTACTAATTAGTCACAAAAACTTATCACTTTTAACCCTAAAAACTTTTCAATTTTAACTTTGGTCTCGGTATTCTTTTCTACATTATCGTAGTGAAGCGAATCAATACCTACTGAGTTACTATCGCGTCCCGCCGCAACTCGATGTTTAAAGAAGCTACGGAGAGACAATAGAGCGAGAAGTGGGAGAAGTGAATCTCAACCATTGATTACACAAATCAATGGTTTAAGATACAAGATGACATTTTTGTAAATACTTCGAAAACTTGCAAACATCTTTTATGCCTGAAAGGACAAGATCGTCAATTAGGTGTAGGATTACAATAAGGCACGTCTGCTATCCCTTGTTTCACTGCCAATTTGCTGGACATAATGCAGGGGTGTTTGGGATTCTTTATTTTCATCAACTTATAAGTTATAAACTTTCAAAAAAGTTAATAAGGTGTATAAGGTGTTTGGCGAACCATAAGACCTTATGGATTTTATCTTATAGAGAAGGAAAAATAAAGGGGTTTTGAAAAGTTAGGAATATGTAACTTATTAAGTTAATGGGTTGATTTACCTATTACACCTCTCTAACCCTCAAAACACATTACACTCATTAAAAAAAAAGTGCCCTTTTTAGTTATTTTGGTTTCCCCAACACATAAGCCAATCTAAACATTTTAAAAAAAACTTCTTTTAAAAAATCCATAAGTTTATAAGTGCTTTTAACAAAAAGTCCATTTTCATTAAATCCCAAACACACCCTGCGTAGCGCAAAATCCAAGTCTGCTAATGAAATTGATAACCAAATCGATGAATTTAAACCGACTTGATTCTGTTTGCTTGTATATGACAAGCAATCGTGACTCGCTTCTTGTTAGCAGAGTGTTTTGAAGCATAATTAGGGGTTTTTCATCTACTATAGTGACTGAACCTTACACAATGGAGTTGAGGTACGTATGTTAAATTGTGGTGTTTTATTCAATCAAAGTGCCCTACGCCTAATATTCCCTCGTACTTGACCGGGTACTTTAACCGCTCATTTTCACCCGTTAGGTGATTCGAACAACCTGAATCCACAATCCAATCATTTAATAAATTTAAAGATGTTTTTATCGTAGCCGTTAACGCATGAACTTCTTCAATTCCGGCATAATGGCCCCGGCTTCCCAAGGCTCTTCAGTTCGATTTTGCATTGTCGAGACGTTTCCTTCCTCAGTTGCACTCGCTGTACAATATTTTGCGATGTGTCCTTGCATGCCACAATTATAATACTTAAAAGTTTTAAATGATGAACGTTTACCCTTTTTATTGTGGTTCCAATTCTTTCGATCAACACTTCCTTCTTGTTGGTTTTGTTCCTCATGTCTATTCCCTTTGTTGAAGTTGTTTGATCGATCCCACGGTTTCTTTTTGTTGTAACCATGGTTGGGTTTGAGCTTTCCTTTTCCTTTGCCCGCAAACAACGCCTTGTTTTCTTGCTTCGGTACAGCGGAGACCGACACACCGGCTATCTGTTTGGCTAAGGATTCTTGTCAGGATAATAAATATTCAAATTCCGAGAGTGATGGTTGAGTCGGCCAACCCTGAACAGCAGCGACAAACATTGTAATTCCGGCCTCAACCCGTGAATAATAATCCGTTTCATCCTCGCGTCTCCTATCCTTGATTGCTGATCTAAATCGGCAATCTCGCGACAAAGCGATTTCACTTTATGGAATTACTTTGGAATCGTCATATTTTTCTGAGTAACCGAAAGCAACTCTTTTACAAGAAGTTGTATTCGGGTGTCGTTTTTCTTCCTGGACAGTCGTTCAAGAATATCCCATGCATGCTTCGGTGTTTCGGCTTCTTTAAAGTGATCTAATATCTCCTCTTCAACTGTTGTTTTTAATACAAACATTGCTCTCCCGACTTTTACTTGCCACTTCCCGACGGCACATCCGGTGTCGTTTCTTGGCACTTGCGTTTCGGTTCCGTTGGTTACCTTCCAAAGGTCCTGACCTTGAAGGTATGGCATAACACATGTCCACCGAACCCGGTAATTAGTTTGGTTCAACCGCTTGATTCCGGCAACAAACGACGTATCGGCCATCGTTTCCTTCTTCTTCGGCTTCTTTTCTCACCACGAGTTTGTTTACGATCTACAGACCCGGATAATCGCCAAAGGCAACCGTCCGTGAGACTAATCTCTTGGCTGGAGTTCGATCGACTAAACTAGATTACGTACGAAAGTGACCCGGCTCTGATGCCACTTGTTGAACTTTGAACAAGGGATCCATGCTTGATCAAGAACTGATCTCAATTAATAACACAAGAATACAAATATTGCTTCCTTTTTATTTGTTGCTGATGTACGTACAGCAAGGAACAAAAAGGAAAAGTACAATTTGGTTGAGCTGCACTATTCCAAATTGCACACACAGTGGCCTTCTTTATTTTGACAAACAAATAAACTTCAATATTATTAAGAAAACGAAAAACAGAAAAACTTAATAAACCTATGTGAATCAAGGGTTTATATAACACCCTTAATTCGAGTCCTACTCGTATTCAAATACACAATTTGAACCCAACTCAAATAGGTTTTAGGATAAGACTAACTTAATTATAATAAGACAAACTTATTAATAAATAATAAACTAATTATTATTTAAATCTCCTCCAAGCCACCCCATGAGATTTACCGAACCGCCCTTACATATCGTCTCGTTTAACATAAGGCAGTGCCTAGGACAATATATACGGGAAACTTATGTTACAAAAAACCAATTTTGATTTATGCAAGAGTGCGCCATCTGCTATGGGGGCGATACACATTCTTTGTAGATTAATGGGGAAAAACTTATAGGGAGAAGAAACAGGATTTGCATGTCGTCTTCATTGACCTGGGAAAAGGCTTACGAGATTGTACCTAGTTGAGTAATTTGGGATAGTGGTCTCTTGAAGATATACAAAGGTAATGAAGGATATGTACAACAGAGCTAAAACAAGCATTTGGCACTAGTAAGGGATACAAACTTCTCTCCCTATGGAGGTGGGCCTTCACCAAGGAATTGCGCTGAACTCGTTTCTTTTTGCAGTAGTCTTGGTTGAGATCTCCAAGTCGATCCAGAAGGCAATCCCATGATGCATGTTTTACTGTGTTTACTTTATAGACTTACAAGTTCTATAGCTGACCAATTTTAGTTCTTTTAAGAATGTTAAATGTTATTGAGTAGGATGACTTAGATTACTTTTGGGGTACTAGAAGTTTTGAAGATAGACAAGAATACAAGATGCTAGATAGTAGTTGGTTGGCATTGCCTTGTCAACAATGAAGACTAGAAGATCCATAAAAGATATATACTATTTTGTTGTAAAACTGTTTTTTGTTTATTATGGTTTACAATGCGTCAAGAAGCTATCATATACTAAGTAAGCATGATATATGTTTTGAACATCAGAATTTATTCCATGGAGACACACTAAAACGCTTATAACAGAACTCATTACACATGCAATCAACATAAGGAAGAAGTCTTGCAAGATTACATATAGAGGCCCATATCTGACAACCTTTGGGACGGGATAGCAACAAGTGGTTTTCTTTTCTTTAACACGATGCCAAATGTTTCAGTAAGGTCATGCTCCTCACCATTGGGCAAGCTCCAGTCAAACGAGTGCAAGAGCGAAGCCAAGATTAGCATTATCATTTTCTCAGCCAATGGAGCACCCGCACAAGACCTTCTTCCTGATCCAAACGGGAAAAATGTCAAATTGTTTCCTTTATAATCCCATTTGTCTGTCAAGAACCTCTCAGGATTGAATTCCAATGGATTGTCCCAGTATCTAGGATCCCGGTGGATTGACCAAACATTAATAAAGATAGCACAACCCTTTGGGATTGCATATCCACCTATTGTGCATGCCTTGCTTGTAGATCGTGGGACTAAGAAAGGGACAATAGGATACAATCGTAATGTTTCCTTGAATGTTGCATTTAGGTAATGTAGATTTGGGAGATGAGATTCTTCAACCATGTTGTTTAGTCCCACAATCTCTAACAATTCTTCTTGAACCCTTTTCATTACGTTAGGATTTTGCATAATAATTGCCATTGCCCATTCTACAGTTGTTGCCGTTGTATCGGTTCCTGCAATCAGAGCGTTCTGGTAGAACAAAATGATTATACTCAAGTTCATATTGTTGGATCTATTTATACGAAGCGACAAATTGCAGAACCAATGGGGTCTTAAGAGGTCGTCGACCCCAAATCATCATAATTTATTGGAAATTTGTATATAAATATGTTTTTTCATTAGAATAATAAGATTGGCCCCTATTGCAAATTGTAACTAGTAGATTATAGAAAACCTTATGATGATTCCGGCTAAAAAGTTCAGGTTCGGCAACTAGAAGCGATTTACAAAGGATATAGATTAAAGAGTAATCTAACCAAGAGAAGTGCCTTCATTTGGGTCATGTTAAGCGATGTTACGCTTCCATCATTATCGTCCTTGTGGTCTAGTAAGATCTGTACAAAATCTTTCTTTCCTCCGCGCCCCACTTCATCTTGTGACATTTTGAAGTTAAATTCGATTCGATCTTCAATGATGCTAGTGAAAATTGCATCCAACTTGTTAAACTGCATCTTCATGTCACGCTCAACACCTTGTAGATCAAACCAGGCAAGACCAGGGAAGAAATCCGAAAAATTCACCCGACCAAAAGTCTTAACAATGTTTGTTGCCACCATATTTATCTCGGCTCCAAGATTGCGATTTTTAGCCTTGTTGTCTGTTGGGTTTTCCCAAATCATTCTCAATATGACATTTGTCTCTGTATCGAAAGCCATCTCACGGATGTTAACCGCGGTACCAACTTTTATCAAAAAGGTTCTTGATGGTTTTTCTAACTTCATCCATTCGAAACGAACCAGATGCTTTAAGATTTACATTGCTTTGGATCTCATGGACAAATATCTTCCGAAGCTTACGCCAGTTGTGGTTATTTTTAGAAAATATTATATCTTGGCCACCATAAGATACTGATAAAGCGGCGACTGATTGGTCAAGAATAGAAAACGCCTCATCTTGGTCACGAACCACTGCTTTTGCTAACTCCGGGGTGTTTATGACAACGTGAAGTTTGCTTCCAATCTTGAACTTAAAGATGGGGCCATAGGTGCGAGCCATGTTGGTGAACTGTGTGTGCAAGTCAGGACTAAGAAACGCAAGGTACCCGATTATTGGGAACGAGCGTGGACCTGGTGGCAAAGATGGTGCACCATTTGTGGAGTTTGAAAGTCTAAACTTATACCATAAACTAGACAAGATTAGTAATAAAATGGTGATCACTAACACTCGTAGCTGGTTGTTGGTGTTTTCTTGACACAACCATAACACCAAATTGTGTACTTGTGTCATTTTATTAATTATGGAATGTGAGAAAGTCTAAGGGTGCCTTTATAGCCCGTGCACATGTGTGCTACCTAATTATCCTAACATTATGTAGTTGCATGTGCACCTTGATCAAGTATCAAACACGATCCAAAGGAGGATACGGGTGTTTAAGCTTCCAATTAATCAAAGTGATCGTTGTTTGGAGTACCATTTTGAAGCAAGTTTTACATCATTCAACTCATGTCGTCCTTTCGATAAAAAATCATAAAACATCAGTTTCAAATTCAGATAAAAGTTACATGGTTAAGTTTCTTTTAACGGAGGTCAAGTGAAAAGAAATAGTATAAAATTTGATGCAGATGAAATGTCTATTATCAGGTGAGACCATTACCGGCTAACTACAAAAGGTGAAATTATTACAATCCAATTTTCCTCAATTAAATTTAGTGAATCATATAACCCAAACACACGAAACAAAATCAAATTTCATATAAAATAGTGCATAATTAAATCTAATGAATCATTAACCCAGACACATGAAACAAAATCAAATTTTGTATTAAATAACGCATAATTGAATCTAATATATGAATCATTGGCCCACACACATGAACACGAAATCAAATATCACATTATATATTACATAGTCCAATAAAAAGTTCAACATAAAGCAAGACTTTGTCATCTTTCTTAAGGGTTATTATATTCCACGCTTGTAAAAGTACAGAATACTATAGAAGAAACAAAGACGGATTCATGATTTTTTTTTTTTGTTAGTGGGCTTATCAAAGTGCTTAACCACAATTATTGGAAAGAAGCAGCATAAAAACTTGAATGGAAATACAAACTTATAAAAAGCTTGAACCTTTTGAAATCATTATAATTGTTAGACTATGCATAGTCAAAATGGCTTGCCTCCGGGCATTACAAGCCATGTGACAGGGATGTTCAGTTAGCATGTTAACATTTTGCAATAAAAGGATGTAGTCATAACACTTATCAAAAACTCTGCAGCAATCATTACTTAATCATTTTTTTGTTTTTACAATTTTAATTTTTTTTATTAAAACTAAACAAAGAATATTTTATTAAATAAATAAACATTACATTAATTTTCATTTCTTGCTAATTACATCCAAATCATTAACTCCGTCAATTTTTAACGTTACATGAGGGGTATCTTTGCCAAATATATTTTATATTTTTATTATGTATAACTTACAACTTTGAGGACCAATTATAAACAAGTGAAGATGAAAGGGGTGTTAAATGTTATATTGCATATACTTGATTAAAAAAACCCCATATCCCTTTAACCTATCTAACTTTCTTTTAGATATCATCTTTGTCACAGCCCCCGACCCCTATACCCCGGGAGAAGAGCCGTGAACCTTGATTGGTGGTATCGGTGTTTATTAAATTATTTTGCAGCAGAAAATTTCATCAGAACCGTAGTTAGGAAAAATAATCAGAGTTATAAAAACACCATGATTATTATTATGATAAACCGGGAATTTAATCCCTTTTGATACAAACATAAGTTTTATAGGGTTAAACTCTAATTTACAAAACACGTTTCTTTATTCTGGTGACAAGCCACTTATTTAAGCTGGAAGCCCGCAGGCATCATTCATTTGTCTCTAACAAGTCACCTGAAACATGTTTAAAATATTTGATCAGCAAGAAATACTGGTGAGTACATTCATTTATAAATGACACATTTTACAGTTACAACATTAAGATGTTTTTACATCTGCCTGCTTACAAATTACCGAAAGGTACTTGTCACTCGACCGTATCTATGACTATGGCCATATTACTTATTGGCTATCACTTGTCAAATAAGGAACGTGTAATAGCCCAGTAGGTAAGCCTTGTATACAAAACCCCACAATGCCAGTAGTAACCATCCCGTAAGTCTACAGAGACTTAATCACTGTGATGTATTTAAAATACTTTAAAAATATATTTGAAAACATTTAGAACATTTTCCATGAGTTTTATAGGTTTTGAAATTATCATGGCAATGTCGGAAAAATAGTGGTCTCACGCAAATGTGAGTTTTACAAAAACTCGAATGTCTCACCTTGCAAGTTTATAATTAAAGAACGTCTCTTGGTATTAAGCACCTAGAATAAGAACAATGTAGTATACCTAGATTAGTATAAAACCAATAATCATAACGATAATCACGAGAGTAGAAATTTTACACAATGGCACAATGTCATACCTTAACAGGCAGAGCTTTTGGATTCGTGTATATTTCTTTCGATCGGATAGGGTATCGCTACGATAAATTGGGTATTATACTTATAAACTACTTATATGTGTGTGTGAGTTCAGAGAGAAAAGGAATTTGAGCAAATAATGAATGTCCCGTTGCCAACCTATTTATAGCTGATTTTGGTCCCCGTCGCGGTACTCGACAGCCATGGGCAAAAGGGCGTCGCATATCGCGAAGAATCTTATAGCTTCGCTGAGTCAGCCCTAGGCATGCTACGTGGCATGCAACGTGTCATCTGCGTAACTTCCATGTCGCGGTACGCGATGGGTAGTCTAAACACGTCGCGTATCGCGATGGAAAGATTTTTTTTTGGTTTTAAATCTTAGTTCCCAACAAAAATACTAAGGCGGCTCGCGACAATGCGAGCGTGCGCCATCAAAGCGCCAGATTGTGCCCATCGCACTTCGCCCGACCCGAGCACGTGCGCGTTCGGGTGCTTACTGGGTGTGATATGTCTTATAAGAACATTAACATAGGAATTTTCTTCCTTATAAAATGCTCACTAATTTTATAATCTAGCGATGTGGGACAAGAACTTACAAACCTATTTATATTATGGTGGTACATTCTCCATTTCTTTCCTCCACCAATGTGGGATGGAATTTCCTTCTTTCATTTCCTTACTTTTTTCCTTTTATTTATTTTGTGGTTTGTTATAATCCTCTACCTTTCTTCATCATAGAATACAAACGAATGAAGACCAAGCTCAGACTTCGTTCGATTTTGTCAAAATTCGGCTATATTTTGGTCCAGTTTTGGTTTGAAATGAGTTAAGAATCAGTTCCGTTGACCGATTTGGTCTAATTTTGATCCGTTACGATTCAATTTTGACCGTCAAGGTTCAATTTTGATCATCACGGTGGTGCAAGAAGAGGATGGATATGGTGGTTGCGGTGGCTGCCAACTGTTCTTTTATCAAAATGTGAGCCATCACCAATGTTATGTAGACAACGCTCATTCGGAAACTGCCACCCAAAACGTCGGGAGGGGCGGTGTTCCCCAGCGTTTTGGCTTCAAAATGCAGCTCACAACGCTGCAATACGCTCGGTCTTATATTCTGATAGATCCCACTAGTACAAAAGCAACTTTTAGTGACATACACCCCGTCAGGTCTATATCGACTTTTGTGTGTCACCAAACAACATGCATCTACAATGGCACGGCCTTTGGTGACATATATAGCGGGAAAAAAAATTGTCACAACTACCTACGATTTCTGTGTATCACCAAAAGTCCGATTTTATACTAGTGCCCATACTAGGGAATTGGATAAGACTTTCTCTTATCAAGAAGTGTGGGTTCAAGTTCCGTAACAAAAAAAAATTATGTAACTTATGATAGGGTAGAGTGTATGATAAATATAATAGTAGTGATTAAATGTGTCCCACATCACTAAAAAAAACAAATTATAAAAAAACAAATCATAAAGTCAGTAAATTTTAGTCTAATTGTATGGTTCGATTAGAGTTTTTAAACATTGATTATAAGAATTAGTTTGTTCGGTGGATAGCTCTCGTGAAAATTTGAGTAACTGAAACGTGAAACCATTACGTAATAACATATTATTTGCTGTGGCTTTATCTTAATAATATTTCAATTGGTAATAGATTATAGCCTATGACGTACGTTTTTAACTACTACGAACCTCTCTTTTATGAGTTAACTATGTTTTATCTCTTGTATTACGGGGTTGTTTTCATTTTCGATTTTAATATTTATATATTTTTTAGATTTTAATGTATTTATTGCAAGAAAGGTAATAATATATATAGAGTTTGATGATAAAATGGTTTCACAAATAAATGAGATGTTATAACCCGTTTAAAAGCTATGTGGGTTTGATGAGACCATGGCCTGCTTATTTTTATACTATAAATTTTTTTCTTAATTCTAAATAATATTTTTTTAAATCAAATATTAACTTTTAATATATCCCTATTTTATAAGATTTTCATATCAAATATTTTATGAAATTAATTTTTTAAATATGAGATGTTATAACTCGTTTAAAGGTTATCTGGGTTTGATGAGACTCACACCCGTGAATTCAAGTCAAAAGTATGAAAAACCTCCATTTACAAGCAATTTGATAACTTGAGAGAATATAAAAAACAATTCAAAAGCTTTAAAATGTTTCGTTTATATATATTTAAGATTTAAGATTAGTTGGGTGAATAAAACAATTACTTGTGTCGAAAGCTATAAAGTTGATATTGCTTTATATTCGTGTAATTAATTTTAATATTAAAACCAAAAGGCACATTTTTTCCCTTTTACTTAAAAAACTTTTATTTATATCGAAAAAGTATTGATAAAAAAAATTTATATATATATTATATAGGTTAAGTTCATGTGAGAAATGTGTGAAAATATTGAGAGATCGTTTCAGCCAATCAATATATATTTTTTAGTTTGTGATTATTTAATATTATGGGTATAATAATAAAAAGTTCAGGATTTCTTTTTGGTAACTAACGCTAATTAAATTACAAAGGATTATAGTTCTATTTTTTATTTTTTTTTAATTTGTATGTATATATAGGCTTACTTGTATGTACATATTATTTTTTAGTTTCAACTTTAGCTCAAATATATCTAATTATCTATAATATATGTCAAACCAATTTATTTTTTTACTACTATTTGATCTTTTTCTTATAACTTTCATTCATTAAAATAAAAAAGTAAAAACAAACTGTAGGATCATAAAGGCTACTACAAATCAGTAATAATGAAGATCGGATCGAGAACAAGTAAAAAATACATGTTTTGATGTTGACAAGGACACTCCTGGTGACGCTAGGCTGGAGTGTCCGAGTGTCGCCCCAAAGAAATTGTGACACTAATTTCTAGTGTCACTTAAACTCATGAAGATATATAATTTAGTAGCAATACACAGACTCGCCCCAAAAATTTGCGGCACTTCAAAGTGACATAGCTAGCCGGCCAGTGGCACTTACTCTGCCTATATATAGTGCCCAATTTTGAGCTTTTTGTGGAGCTCTTTAATCTGATTGTGTTAGGAATTGTGTTAGATTGGCAAGGACTAAACCGATTGTATCTTTGGCTTTAAATATATCTTAATTAATCATGTTTGTTGATTGAATCTTGTTTGCCTTTTCTCTTTTCTTCAATATATATATCATCACTTTTGGATCTTATTGATCACACTAATTGATGATACAATGATTTAAACTATTTTGCAATCAAGCATACACTAGATCTAGAGATAAGCGCACCTACGTACACAAATTCAATATGTGACCGATTTCCATTTTTTATCGACATTCTGGTATAAATGTTGTAAAAACAAAGTTGTTGGAACCGTAATACCAACCAAACATCAATATCGATATTAATTGCATTTTGATGTAAATTTTATTCAAAACTGAATTGATATCAATATTAATTGCATTTTAATGTAAATTTTATGATTGTTGCAACGCACAATAAATTCTCACTAGTTATTCAACAAAATTGAGTTGATGATAAAGTATACCTTTTAGTGTGTTTTTGGCATAATTACATTATCATCATCATACGTAGTATATCCCACCAGTAACAAAGTTATGGTAGAGTCTAAGATATAGACAGTCTTACCTTTACCCCATACGGATAGAGAGGTTGTTTCCTGTGAGACCCCTTACTCGATAGTAGTTTTGCATCAAACCCTGGACATAAGACACATAACATTAACCATCGGGACACCGACCGATTAGTGCATGTACCCTTGTCTTTCGGCTATCAACGCTACCACATGATGCCTGATTAATCTTCTGTCACTTTTAATGTTACTTCCACAAGATTAAGATTAGTAAAATAACGTCAAAATTAGTTCAACTTCACTTTTGCTCACCCGAGGGTTCACACATATATACATTATATGCGCGCACCGCAAACAAGGCGTAATTTATTTCAACAAAAAAATTAACATTTTTAAAACATTGCTGGCTATATGTGCACGGGCCAACAAAAATGATAATTATGCTACCAAATTTCTTTTGTAAACAAGACTATCATTCATTGGTCAACAACATTGAAGTATAAGACTATCATTCATTGGTCAAAATGTAAGCATTTATTGGTCAAAATGTAAACATAAATTATTTTCTACCAATACACCATAATAGTTGTGTTTTTTTAAATTATACTGTACTTGAAAAAAATACAACGCATTCAGTAAGTACCAAAAAAATGCCCGTGTGCCTTCTGTATCCTCAATGAACGCCTTTAATGTTTAACTTACATTTTAAAACACAAACTAAGAGAAGATACAATCCTTTTTAACAACATCATCAACTACAACCGTCAACTGCGAACAGAACTTCTCTTTCAACCAACACGAACATCTCCCGTACCTGATCACCGAACTTTACAACAACGTTTCGCGCTATTCGTTGCTCAAATTTACAACTTTTGAGCCACACAACTCCAATGAAAACATCACACATGCAGCGCCCCGGTCTACTATCAACCATTTCATACTTGACCTGAACCTGCATTGTCCAATTGAACATAAGACCATCTTAACCATATTGCCCGTTTGCAACCGTCACAAAAACAAACGCATTTTTTTACTATTTTCGTAGAGACTAGAGAAAAAGAAATTTCGTCGATGATAATAGTTGTGACATTTTCGTGTTGCGATGGTTAGTGAGACTCACATAAAAGTGATCGCCAAATGGCACGTCATGGAGAGACATAGTCTCGTTCACGGTCCACCCTTTCCCGTCAGTGATTGGTAACTTCAGCTGCGTGCACGTGACATCCCCCCCGAAACTCGACACCCCTTTGTTAAACTTCCAACATAACCGTCTTTCAAGTGTATCAGAACGTCCCGTAACAGGTTCCCAATCGGTTGTGCTGTAATTCAAACAACACAGTTTTCCCATAACTTTGTGCTCAAAGTCTCCTCCTTTAAATATTTCCATAACTGACTCCACCTGTAAGCCAAGTCAAGTCAAAGTCAACACCGGTATATGCTTGCAAATGTTTTTCAAGTACTCACGTTGAACGGAAGCTCTTCCGAATAGATCTTGGACATTTTTGCATCTCCAACGACCATATGTGAAGTAACGTCTTCACATGAACACTTCTCATCTTTTTCTTGTTGATCGTGAAGCATGACGGTTTTATCCTCAACGTGGTCGATTTTCTGATCCGGGCTTGATGATCTTGTTCTCCATAACGCCATAATTGTCCTAATATTCACAAAAGATAATTAAAGATTATTTATTAAAAAATCAAGAAATGCGAAGTCGTTTCGGTTATATTTACCGTCTAGCCGAACTAAATGACACGAACGAATGAAAGTAAAAACACAGCCGGCCCTCTTCGTCTTGAGACTTGGCACCATGCCTCGCGTCTACACCTCGACCTTTAAGCAGAACCATCACAAGTATCGGGCTCCCGACTGAAGCCAGTGTTGGGGGAAGGACATGAATGTCTTCAACGTCTTCCCACAAGAACGAAAATTTTGTTTTGTGTCCAAATAAGTTCGCATAAAACCCGACAATTCTTGAAGATTCATACAATCGGCCCTATATATATGAGAACAGAAACCAATGATATGTTATAATAAAGACGACTTATACTCAGGGTTTTTTCATAATGCTCTAACTGAATGTACCTGAAGTGGC
Organism: Bidens hawaiensis; assembly: GCF_021521415.1. NCBI lineage: Eukaryota > Viridiplantae > Streptophyta > Magnoliopsida > Asterales > Asteraceae > Bidens > Bidens hawaiensis. Next base: position 338,496 of record NW_027491062.1, read on the forward strand.
AATTTTCTTTTGAGAGAACACGAGAAATCACTGACAAGAAATTCCTCAGGTGGCAAGCTAAACAGCTTCTGAAATGTCGAGTTCCTATGAGGCGATCTCACATTAATCTGTCAAGTAACTAATATAATCAGATCTACACATTTTAGGTGGAAAATGGGCGGGCTAGAAGGTTTTGCTATCAGATTAAAGCTGGTAAGTTTTTGGTATGGTTCAGGTCAACCGAAAAGAAAAAGTTATAGACTTTTAGCTCGAATATGCTCAAGAAAACTGTAATTTTCTAATGTCAATACCACATTTATCAAACTCAGAAATATGCTAAACACAGAGATATGTATTATTTTTATTTTCTTTTGAATTTATCGTACCTTTTTCCCAGCTTCTTTCTCAACTTTTGTCAAGTATTCTTTGATTGTTTCGACTCCATTGTTATTATCCAAAAAAATTCTCAAATGCAACTTTGACTGTAACGACTGTGCAAGTCTTCCTTCAAGCGGGACCCACATGTCCGCTAATTCCTCTGACGTGTGTCTCAAGAATCTAATCTCCGAGTGCCCAAGTGAAACTGCTTGACCAAACGGACCATCAAAGTCGAAAACCTCAACATCTAATAGGGATGGGGGTTCTTCTGCAGCATCAAACTCGAGAATCTCTACAATATTTAGCATATGTCCGATATCAAGTTACGTTAATGATAAAGAAAAAAAAGAAGTTAACATCAAACAAACACGTAAAATGAATAGTCACCGTTCCACTGCGGATCAAGTGTTTGAAGCTTGACAGAACTTGTTCTCGTCTTTCCATTGCATGTCAACACTACATACGGATCTGAGAAACCCGAAGAATCCAGTGGAGCTAAATTGGTTCCCTCGATTATTGCAACAGTAAGCACCCACCCGTCACCTTGAGCTTTGACACCATGATCATTTCCTGCCAAATCATGCGAGTTTTTTTGTCATGCGTTTTAATCATGAAAGTACATGTATCATGTACTTACTTGTCTATGTGCATATACAACGTATAAGCATGTGTTTGGGTATATATCGTTCTAATCATGAAAGTCTTATGTATGTACTTACGTGTCTATGTGCTTATACACATGAATGTATATGCATGTGTTTGGGTATAGATCGTCTTAATCATGAAAGTCTTTGTATAGATCGTTCTAATCATGAAAGCCTATATACATACTTACGTGTCTATGTGCTTATACACATGAATTTATATGCATGTGTTTGGGTATAGATCGTTTTAATCATGAAAGTCTATGTATATACTTACGTGTCTATGTGCGCTTACTGATATACACATGAATGTATATACATGTGTTTGGGTATAGATCGTTTTAATCATGAAGGTCTATGTATATACTTACGTGTCTATGTGCGCTTACTGATATACACATGAATGTATATACATGTGTTTGGGCATAGATCGTTTTAATTAGAACATGCGTTTTGTTAGTAATAAGTTTCAAAACATAAATCCCAATAGTCTGGAGAAATGTACCTCTACGCAACCTAGCTTGGATGAAATGTGAAGCCATGATATAAACGCGTTGCAAGTTGAATAAGATTATCCCACATGTGAGAAATTCACCAAAACTATCCGGCAATTCAAGACCTTTAAACTCTAAACCTTGAATTCGATTTGGCCCACACAATAAGATATGCACGAAAGCATAAATAACCATACAAACAGTTGAAACCACGGTGAAGTTACAGAAATACCCCACCGCTAAATCCCAATCTGATTCGTGCTCGTTTTGCAATGTTGCTAATGTTTGACTTTTGTCCGATACGGTCAAATGGTTGGCTGGTTTGAATGTTTGACTAAGCAATTCCGAAAACTGGTCAAAACTCTCCTTCATTCCTTGCTTAGCTCCGTGTTCAATCATACTCTTCATCATTGTACTTTGCTGAAAATCAATCCCCCAAGAAACTACAATCCGTGAAGTTTCATCTCCTCCGATCTCGGGGCCGTTAATTATCTTGTACAATAATTTAACTCGGAAGGTACTCCCGTAAGGAACATCAGGCGTATCCACTCTTACAAAAACTGCAAATTCTTTCCCAGTTGCTTTGATATAAGTTTGGTCTTCGGTAACTTTAGAAGCTTTGACCAATTTCGTTGCGCCTTTTGTATAAGTAACGATACGAGTCAAAGACGACATTTGACCGGATTCCCACACCCATGGGCTCTCGTGAACGTCCGTTGTACCTTGAATTGCTGCCAATTCTTTCATAAACTGCGAATTCGGTGCAAACAATAAATGGTTGAGATCTTTAGGAGGCACTACATATGTTTCATCAATAAGAACACCTCCGTGTAGATTTTCAGGCATTTCTTTTTGGTCAACTATTGACTCCATGGTTTCCATTAATTCTTCAAAAGTATTAGTGAGGGGAGGTTCTTCGGCTGACTCACCGTTGTCGGATGAAGTTGTCGTTGGCAAGTCGGATAAATCATCAACGGAGGAATCATTGTGTTTTTTAAAAATCCTCTCAAATCGTCTAGTAATGGATTTTATCATCTTGCGCGGTGATTTAGAGGAGTTAGAATCACGAGAAGGGCTTTGTTTGCTATCAACATAGTGATCAGCGATGATTGGTTGTAAGAAGTTATTACCGTTTGCCATGTCTTGGTCTTTCTCATGTAACGAAAGAGCAAGAAGAATCTTACCTGAAATCAAGATTCATATTTGACTTATGGGGTCAGTAAAAGGTTTTTAATTTCCTTAATCCTAAAGAAATCTTCTCATTTTACTAGATAACACCCTAACAAGATCATTGAAGGTTTTAAAACTTAAATCTTTACAAATATACAAAGTTCCTCAAGATTGAGAGTTGACTGATAAAATACATATCTTCATAAACACATTAGAATTATACCAACTTTTTACCTTTCCTTTGTGAAGTACTTGTTTTTTCATGTGTATCATTTATAACATATCCACTCGGATGATTCAACCCATCTCAAGCTTCAAACGAAATACTAATTATAGATCTTTACAAAAAAAATCTATAAATTATATATCTTGTATTAACGAACAACTTTATCTGTTTTGAGTCCTCAAAAGAAATTATAAGTCATTTTCATAATCAATCTTTTCTAAGAAATCTATAATCAGAATCAATATCAATCGGTTCCACTTTATTTTCAGATACTTTCTTAGTTCCAACTACAATTTGAAATACCTTTCTAGGGCAACTATGTCCTAAATCTCTCTCTCTCTCTCTCTCTCTCTCTCTCTCTCTCTCTCTCTCTATCTCTCTCTCTCTTCCACATCAATCAACCGTAAAAACCATCATGATTTCATATGCTATTAATTAGAAAGTTCGTGAATTTTAAAATTATTTGGCCATATATGTCTTAATAAAATCGAATATAAAGAAGTAATGATACGATACTATTAACCAACTAACTAACTCTTTATTCTAATAAGATTCCTCCTCAATCTACACATTGGTATTTAAATTTAGCTTGAACAAAACAACGGACTACACAAAAGAAATATATGAAATTTCCCTTACTTATAAAGACCAAAGAAACCAAATGAGGCTTGAAATCAATGTCTGATGTAAGTATGTAACTATAGATCTTGATTTACTAATTACTAGCAGTCTAGCACCATCATATATTAATGTTCACCAGATGAAACTGTGGGCTATGGAGTTGAGCCCAAAAGAATAATCACTATGATGACTATTGGGCTCTCTAACACGTTCCAAACAATCCAAACTAAAGTCCACATCGACAGAAATCAGCTGATCAAAACATTATATATAGCCGTTCAAAAATAAAAATAAGTAGAACACATTAAAAGAATACAATTACATTTTCATATTTAACCAATTAACTTTTCTAACATTATCCTAAATTTTAATAGAGATGTTGACATGTTGTTACGTAATTATTTACTTTCTTTTTGTAAGAAGTATTTTTTTTAATCTTTTTTTATACGTTCAATTATTCTTTTAAATTATTTTGTATTTAACTTGTTAAAAGCAAGGTTGCAAAAGTTGCTAGGCAAACCCTAGGCAGCCGAGTGGGGAGTTGGGAGTACTCGGCTTAGTCGGAGAGTACTTGGGGATGGCTCACCGAGAAGTCATCCTAGGCGGGGATTACTCCCCGAGTACCCGGCGTCTAGACGCGATTTTTACAACAATGATTATAAGTAAACTAAATTTTAACTCTAAACATGTTTATTTAACCGTGTAACTTGCTTATTTCACCGTCGGTTAGGTTAAATCATACTTAGTCTATACAAATCAATCGATATAAAAGCAAGAAATACATTCTCACCAGCATACTCCTATGACTCGCAAGCCGCAACAAAACACGGGTCCTATTACTAGTTATTCTAACTTTTAAAATCATGATGTAAAGAATACATAAAAGGCATGAAACACTTACCACATTCTTTGTTAACTGATTCACTAGTTTTGCAACTTTCAACAGAAAACCAAGTGGGTTGCAAAAGATGATCCTCTTCAGCAGCAACAGACCACAAAGGGATCCGAACCCGACCCACCAAATCCTCTTCATCATCATTAACAACATCATGATGATGATGATAAACAGACACAACAAGCTCATCATCATCCAAAGAATGAACTATGAATGCAAACTCCTCATTCCAAACTGGGTTTTTATAAGTGTTGTTCAAAACCCTGGTTCTTGATTTAAACTTTCCAAGTTTAAGTCTTACAAATGATTCTGCAACAGGCCAATCTTTACCCTCCAATACATACACGTACAGCTTCATTATTAATATTAATGTTTATCAGAATATATATGTGATGGTTTTTGTTTGAATATTTTCGATCTTAAAATGGATGTTGCGGTGGATTTTGAGGTTATGGATGATGACGGGCATTGAAGGGCATACGTGGAGTGAAGAAAGTGGTGACACGTGGGATGTTTTTGGAGTTTGAAGAAAGAGAAAAGACGGGTATGGCGGTTTTGTCAGGGTATAAATTCGCCTTGGTAAACGATAATGTCCTTGCCTGTATAAAATATTTACAAATTGGAACATGATTTATTTAAAATTTTAATGTATTGTCCAATTAGTTTTAGTTTTTCTATATGTTACTTTGTTCTACACTTCGACATGCAACTTTAATTATAACTTTTTTACTAGATTTTAGTAGTGAATAAATTTATAATTTTCAAATTATTTTAATGTATCAATTTGACTTATCCAATTAAAATAAAAGAGAGAAAAACAAATTTCAAGAAAATATCTATTTTGATAAATAATTTTGAAACTACACTAAATTAATAAATATGTTTTCTAACTACATCATTATGGTTAAAAGCTCCTTCATGTAGATTGTGGACTAACTTCATCTTTTAAAAAGCAGTTGTGATTTAACTATTTTATAGATAAAAAAATAATAATTATATGATATATGATTGGTTGAAAAGTGGATTTTTTACAAAATTATGAACACCATTTTACCCATGATTCCTCCGTCTCTGGTTGTTATACCTTGGTAGACATGCGAATTTATTCAAGAGAAGACTCAAAATTTGTTTGAATAAACCTGTATTGAACACAAACTCTTAGCCACAACAATCAACGATCACTTGCTCGACTTGCAATCAAAACAAAGTAGAAGATATTGAAATTCTCGTTCAACATCGTGATTTAAATCATTTTATTTATATAAAGTTGTAACTTGTATATAATTTATTGTTCGTTTTATATATGGCGTGTACTAATCTATCCCCAATGATTAAGGAGAATATCGCTAATTGTTAGATTTTTATTATTTATTTTGATAAGGTTGTGTGTTGTGTGTGTTAGCACTCACTACAACTCATCGTCTCGCCAAACCACAACACCACCATCACCCATGCATTCACCAAATCATTTAGCCCATTAACGCCACTCTCGTAGTGTCCTCCCAATGGATAAGGCTCTACCTCTCTCCACCAATCACATTCTAACACACACATCTATTTATTTTTTCGTCTATCTTTCATTTACTTATTAAATATTAGAGCATTTACATCTTATCCCTCATATTATGTGAGTCGGGTTTATAATGTTATAAGTGTTTAGTGTATTGTGGGTGGAGGGTAGAAAAATATATAATAACTTTATAGTATATTTGAAACCTTATTGTTTCATCTTATTAATATGTTAATACTTTTTTGAAAAATGTTATGACTAGATAAGAGAGGAAAAAAATAAAGATAAATGTATAAAAAATATTATCAAGTTGAAAATGAAGAAATATGTTGTGACTTTTAGTGTAATTTTATATATATTCATAGATAGTTGGATGTTAATACTCTTAGTTAAATCATCTCACACTTATTAAATGGTGACTTAATAAGCAAAACTCATTCTATTGGTGATAGTGACATAACACTTTAAAATGTCAACCAACTTTCTAAAAAGGACACTCCATACGGGAGGAATATCGTATTCAAAATTAGAATTACAAGATAATTAAATTAAAATCAAATTAAATCATATTGTGAATTCCGTTTTTCTTATTAAGTTATTTAGATATTCGAATTAAGAATTTGGTATTAGACTATACGGTGTGGACAGGGTTTTACCGCTGAAGTGCTGAGGTGGCAAGCGGAGCCCCGGGTAAACACCACCCTAGTTTTGTTAGGGCTGCCAACTTCATAAAACGGTAAAATTGTTGGAGTTTTTTTTCACAAATTAGTGTAGTTGAGAATTTTATTTACCAAATTGGTATAGTTTGAAACTTATTTACCAAAATGAGTGTTTTTGACTATAGAGAATTGAATAAGTTGACACTGAAGAATCGATACTCTTTACCCAGAATTGATGATTTATTTGACCAGTTGCAAGGAGCAAGTTGGTTTTCCATAATAGATCTCAGATCCAGTTATCATCATCTGAAAGTAAGAGAGCAAGATATTCCACATACAGCTTTTCGGACGCGTTATGGGCACTATGAGTTTCTGGTTATGTCATTCAGACTAACCAATGCCCCTGCAACAATTATGAACTTAATGAATTGCGTATGTCGACCGATGATGGACATATCAGTAATAGTTTTCATAGACGATATCTTAATCTACTCAAAGAACGAAGGAGACCACGCTTGCCATATTAAGTAAGTGTTAGAAACATTAGAAAGGAGAAATTGTATGCAACGTTCTCAAAATGTGCATTTTGGCTACGTGAGGTGCAGTTCTTAGGGCACATTATAAATTCAGATGGGATTATGGTCGAACCAGAAAAAGTTCAAGCAGTCACACAATGGAAATCTCCAAGGACCCTTTCTGAAATCCGTAGTTTCTTAAGATTGGCGGGCTACTATAGAAGGTTCATTAAAGATCTCTCAAAGATAGCCTTCCCATTAACGATGTTAACAAGGAAGAATGTGGTGTTCGACTAGGGAAAAGATGCACTGCATACATTAAACATGTTTAAAATAAAGTCAACTCGGAACTTATTTACAACAGAAACGAACAACTATTATGCAGTGATTTAAAATCTAAAAACAATATATTACAAGTTAGTCTAACGGTAAACGGGCAGAATACTGACTTAAAATAACCGAACCGACTTACCAAACGAGCCATCGTACCTATAAATTATTATTTATTTTTTTAATCATTAAATAATATTTTTAGTAAATTATACATCTTAACTAAATCGTTGCTACTCTTGCTAGCTACAACATCAACTACAGATCCATTTGTCTGTCTAAGTCATCATTAGCTCGACGACGAAATGATACAATTTAGTGAAAGCAATTGTGATGATACGAAAATCCTGATTCATTATCATCATGCAAAAAATGTAACATCCTGAAATCTAACAAATAATAATAAAATAAACGAGAACGGAATAAGTAGAAAGACAGGATTAGTAAAGGTGAACCGGGTAAAAATGGTCATGGACTTAGAAGGAAATGGGCTTGATGTCCAAGGGTCAATGGTAATACCCTTGAACCCCCAAATCCTTCCATTTCCCTCCATTTCATTCCTTTCACCAACACACACTCAAAACATACACATAAGCCAAACGCTCTCTACAACGCTCGATAACCCGAACCGAGACGTAAGAAATCACTTGTCTCAACCAGGATAACAACCTAACCCCCGACACCGCAACCACGGACATCGGATTCTAGATCTGGAAATGAGTCGGGTGATTAAACGGTCGATAAACGAGCTTTAGGGTCACCTCAGCTCGTATATAGATCACCCGAGGCTTCCTATGTCAGAAACGATCAAAGTCCGGCCAAACACGACGACCAACAACAGTTTACGGCGTCGGAATCGAGGAAATCCCGAAAAACGCGTCTAAAATAATCATATCTGAACATATGCGCCATATATGTTATAGTGGAGCATGTGTCCAGGGCGCATAAGATATCTAAGGTACTAATCTTTTGTTTTGGAACTTTTTACATGTCAAATTTACATTATAAGTGCATATAACTTGATTATTTTTCTAAATCACAAAATAACCAAACTGGGCCTTTAGACGATGGTTTTCTCTGGAATTATTGACTGACCGGGTCACCAGCGATGTCTTACACGGGGTATCATCTGGGTACCCTCACTTATTTCATAATAAATAATTTTAAATCCATATAAATTATGTTAATTTAAATCCTACGTAAATTATACATATTTATTTTTATCTAATTTAAATGTTGCAACCCGTGTCTTACATGGGGTATAAGCTAGTTAACCCTAAAGTAAATATAACTAATTAGGATTGTGCCTCCCCTATCCTCTAAGTCTAAAGACGGACGATATAACTGATGTGATAAAAAACATGCATATTTACCCTCACTTCATTGGTATTTTTGGGACTTTGTCATTAGAATTGATATTTATATCTTTCATATTTGATATTTTTAGGATTTCAGGGTCGTTGATAAAAATGAAGCAAAATCGATAAAAACGGAAGAAACCGGAGCCTTGCGTGGACAATTTGCAACATGCCAAAGCCACGTACACATTCCTGAAGTCAACTGGGAGATTATTATGACTTAGATATGCCAAACATCTTCAAAGAGTCAAAGGAAGTCAATAGAAGTTAAGAGAAGCCAAGCCAAAAGAAGAGAAGTCAATGAATTCAATAAGAATTAGCAAGAGTAACAAGGGTCAAACATGATCTTCCATGCTTATCCAAGATCCATGGATCACCCCCAATTACCCATGAATAATATCCATGGGTGGTCCATGGTAGTACTTGACCCAAAGAAAAGCTCAAGGGAGTCATATAGTCAAAGGATTGGGCAACATACATCAAACATTCGAGAAGTCGAAGATTCTAGAAGAAGGAGGGGAGGAAGCGCGCCCGCGCCTCCTCTTTAGCCTACATTTCTAGAGATTTCACCTCCTCTATAAATACCCCCCTTTGGTTTCATTTCAAGACACACCTTCCCCCCTCTCCGATTCTGATCTTGCAGTATTCTCTTGGTTATTAGAAGTACTGTTAGTAGTCCATATCATTCTTCTCAACTTCTAGAATTAAGGTATGTTAGGGGTCAAATTTTACCCTTTGGAATCCTGGATCCTCAGATAAGTCTTGGTATCCCAAATCTTGACTATATTTTGGAATCCTGATGTCACACCCCGACCTTAAGAGGAAATGTCGAGGTGCGAATGTGTTCGAGAATCAAGAGCACAAGGTGATATAAAGAAATCTAAATTCATGTAATTTAATCACAAGTATGATACAATTGTTCTCAACGTTTGCGTAGCCATAAATCCTATTTTATTCATTGAAATCTGTTGAATTTGTATACCATCCCATTGTAATTAAACTTATCATAGATCCATTGTGGTCTTGATATTATACAATAGTGGAAACAGCTACCTTAGTCGTCATCTTTATATCTGGTTACTTGTAAGATTTACTGGTACGCCTTATATACCGCTTTTGGGCAACCTTCTCAACAGCTAAGGAACATGGGGACTAATTGAAGTAATGATCCTCCCAATTATTGCCTTTATATTTTGTCATGAAAACACAATGATCTAAGGCTATACCTTTCTTTCAAAATCAATTTTAAAATTCGTTGATTTTTATTTGGGAAATTCCTTAAGAATTCCCACGATTTTTCCTCTACGCTCATCAAAGCATGATGAGCATGGTGAGTTTTCATACTAACTAGAAGGTGGATAACACTATGAATCGGGCCGTGGCAAAATGATTCCGAGAATCTAAGGAAAGATGCAATTCCTTTCCTGTAGGATTCCGAACATAGTGTTTGAAATTATAGGCAAAAGTGAAAACGTGCATCATACAATTAAAAATTTCGACGTGTCTCGTGGTTACCCTGAATAAGGGTAATTTCACTCCTCATGTTGTTTTGTGGAGCAAAAGGTTCATGGTGATGCATGAGCGCTTCACACCCTTTGATTATCGATTTTCTTCTTATCATGTTTAGTCTTTGTGGAGGGAAACACGTGAGCCATGGTGATACATGGACGTTTCCAACCCTTGGACTTGATCTTGATTGATGTTAGTTTTACTTTTTGAGGGATTAAAACAATAAATTCATGGTGATTCATGAATATTTCGATTCTTCACCTTAAATTTTGTCATTTTTCTAAGTTTTTGAAACACAAAAGTTCGGGGTGATTCCTGAATGTTTCAGGATTTTGGGTGAAATGATTATGACATTTACATTTCCATTTTCATTTTTTTACATATTTAAATTTTATTTTTAGTTAAATTTCCCTAGATTTATTCTCACAATAAATAAAATTTCGGGTGTTACAATTCTCCCCCTCTTAATAGGTTTCGTGCCCGAAACTATCATTCAAACAACTCTGGATAATCTCTCCTCGTTTTTGATTCTGACTCCCAAGTTATATCAGATCCTCTTCTATGTGACCACTGTACTTTAACTAACTTCACCGTCTTGTTTGGTAGACCCTTCTCCTTTCTATCCGATATAGCAAACGACTTCTCGACATAATTCAGCTTTGGATCTACTTCTATGTGATGAAATCTGAGCAAACCACGTGGACTAACCGTGTAATTAGTCTTAATGCAAAAATCCACTCTAATCTTAGGTTTTGCTCATTGTATATCCATACATATAGTTCAGGGGTCTTTTTGCAAATCTGGTTAAACATTTTATTATATTAGTAATCCAAAACCCAAACCCATATCTGAAACCCGTATCTAGCTTCCAACCCTTAATCCGTTTAATATTTGTACCGTAATATTCATCATATACATGGAATTGATCAATGGGAATCGTTTATATTACCTAAACAAGCATCGCCGACAATTTAATTAAAGAAAACGATCAAAGACAACTTCGTTGGTAATAATAACAAACCGTCATTATCAAAATTGGTATTATACTATTACATTTCATAATATTACAATTAAACTTGTTTACACCTTCATCATAACCCAGCGACCAAAACCCTTGAAGTAATTAGATGATATGATCAACCTATAAGATATGTATTCTCCGTCGTGGTTGAGCAGTCAATGTGTTTAGCAATTAAGCCTTCAATTTCTCATTGTTTAAGGAAATTAATTTATGTAAATGTTCGTTGTAATCCATATAACATTAACCCTAAGCTTAATAAATCTAACATAAACTGGATTGATCGATTGAAGTTTCTAGGATTTTGAATTGAAATAGGGTTAATCAGTTATTATATTTATTATTTCGTTCTCAGTTTATAATCAATTGAAACACCAGCCTAGTTGGCTGGTGCGTGCGTGTGTGTGTGTGTTCAAGGGTTAAGCCATCTAGGGCGCATGCTCAACCTCCCCAGCCTAGCTTTTTGTATTTTATTTTGTTTAATTGATAAATGATTTATTAATTATAATTAATATTAAATATAAAATAAACATTATTTTATTAAAACCCGACATCATTAAGTTTATTTTCTTGTTAATTAATCTCGTTGTAAGCTTTCGTGTGTGTGCGTGTGTGTGTGTGTGTGTGTGTGTGTGTGTATGTATGTATGTATTAATAATAAACCAACATTATTTTATTTAACCGACATTTAAGCCTTAAGTTGGGGTGTGACATTTGATACCATTTTCATACCATCTGGTTATTGTTAAACCAGTTTGTATAATTTTACAAGCTTTATATGCTATTGTCGTCAAGTAACTTGAAATAGCAGCGATGAAGAATTTGCAGCAATCTAAGACCATGTGTAGTGGATGAAGCTCATATGTGGTGTTTTGCGCCATGTTTCGCCACGTCTCCATGGGCTTTTTTTTGACGAAAAAGGGTGTAGTAAATGCCCGGTTGGAGCCCCTTCCAATCACTACTTAATTATTATTTTATTTTTTTAAATAAAAATAAAACAATTAAAACCAACCCACCAATCAATGATCAAACTTCTTCCCCCAACCGGCGCTTCCCACGAAACACCCAACCCCAACATTTACCCTAAAGTGCCTCGGGGACGTGTGCCTAGGCTCTATAGTGGCTTTTTTAAGGGCATATAGTGCCCGCTACGTTTGGTCGAAGTTACATGTAAACTTTGTGGGCTTTGTTTATAACTTTTTAGATACATGTAGTAAAATATAAACATATTCAAAATATCGTTTGTGTTTTTTTTTTTATTTTATTTTGAATTATGAAAGTAAAATTTAAATTTATTATTATTATTATTATTATTATTATTATTATTATTATTATTATTATTATGCATTTATCATTTTATTTTACATTTATTTATTATTAGTATATTGTTTACTAAAAACATTATGTAAGTTAAAGCATATACGTACATCATTCGGGGTCACCTATTTCATTGTTATGATGTCTTTTAACTAGGCATTTGAATTTTCTATCTGATTTGGTTTGGTTTGGAAAGATCAGGTAAATGATACGTTTTTGTTACATACGGTAAAACTTGGAGCTACAATAGGGTTTTAAGGAAAATCGTAAACATGATATCTTAATTAACCGTTCAATAACCATTTAGAAACAAAACTGAAACACTTAATTGAAACTTTACATAAAATATAAGCAAAAGTGCATATGTTTAAATTTGGGTGGATTAAAGGGTGTCTAATTGTGTAATTTTGTTATCGATTAAAATAGCGTGTCACGAACTACAAAACCAACCATCCACCATTTAACACACAAACATGCCCTCCAAAATTTTTATAGTTAAAACAATTTTACATAAAAAGTAACTATTGTTGCAATTTATGTCTAACTTGTTCTGTCTATTTTTTTTTTTTTTTATGGATTTGTTTGTTACCTGAATAGATTTGATGTTCTTTTGTTCATGTTTCAAGAATGGTTTACAATTGCGCTTTAACATGATTTTTTTTAGAAATAGATTTTTATATCGATTAATTGATGAAAGAACACATAATCTTCTGGTAATCTTTTTAGACATATTTTGGAAAATTCGATTTAAATAATCGCACCTTTAATGTATTGGCCAATAATAATCTCACCTTCGGTATTTCCCGCCGACTGTCCCACCTTTCCAAAGTTTTTTGTTTTATGATAAAATAATTAACGAGGTTAAGTTGTAGCTGATGTGGCTGGTGACTTGGCATTTTAAATATCCTATATGGCTTTTACTTTTTTCCCCCTCTATCTGATTAATTACATGGCTTTCAGTTTCCCATTAACTTCTTCTTCACTCCATCAATGGAACACGATCAATCCAAGTTCCTCCTCGATTACTATTAATCCAGTTCCACCGTCAAACCACCGCATCAAGCGTCGAAGACGACCACGTCACCACCGCCGGATTCTCATCCTCAGACTGTGACGAAAGCATCGTCTCATCACCACCACAACCACCATCGCCGGAGGATGAAATTAGGGTTCCGGTGAAGGCCAACAAATTAATATTATTCTCACACAGAGTCACCAAATCATCACGCGCTAAAATGCAGCCTAACGTCTCGGTAATCGAGAACCTCAAATTATCACTAAGGGAATCAAAGCACCTAGAGATCTCCTTATTACTATCAGTAATGATTTTACCGAGGCGAAAAGACGGAATGGCAGCGAGAATGGAAACGGCAGCGGCAGTGACGTCAGGATCTGGAAACTCGAGGTCGTTGTAGATGCGGGTGCAGACGGTTTCCCAGAGATCGGTGGTGAGGCGAGTGGATCGGATGATGTTAGGCGAGTGGATAGTATTGATTAAGTATTTACAGTTTTTAAAAATAAGAGAAATGGTTTTAATGCCAAGTCACTCTGCCATGTAGGATTATGACACTGCCAACTCACCAGCCACATCAGCTACAACTTAACCCCGTTAATTATTTTTAACGGGGGATCAAAAAACAAAAAACCTTGGAAAGGTGGGACTGTCAGCGGGAAATACCGGAGGTGGGATTATTATTGGCCAATACATTAAAGGTGAGATTATTTAAATCCAATTTTCCTAATATTTTATATGTTTGTTTTCTCATTGTTGCAGAGTTAGTTAAATCAAATTTCAGAGACACGGTGGAAACTAGAAACCTTGACTCAAATTTAACATGAACCTACCTATACTTTATTTCAATAACTTATTTTTAGTATTAACTAAACGGATATACCGTCGTAACTTGTATAAACGTTCATTTAATGTGGTTGATCGATTAAAGCCCGTGGATATACCTTAACGCTCAGAGCGTTAAAGTTTAGTTGGCAAAGGTTACGACTGCCATACCACTCCTTTCATGGGTTAATGGGCGTTAAATACAAGGTGTGTTAAAATATTAACGGGCTTTAAAATCCTCTACACACACAATAAGTTAAGAATCAATTTTACATTAAATAAGGAGAGGTAAAGGAATGTTAAACAATTTCCTTACAGTGAAGCAGAGTGAAATGGTGTAAAGTAGGTGATGTGGTGCATAAATGGAGTTAAAAACGTGAATGTATACCCATGACCTGAGCTCGGCTAAATTATTACGTTAGAACTTAGAAGCCTTTGTGTTCCAAGTTTTATATATTGTAATGCCAAGGCCGTTTACACTATTTGCCTCTATATTTGAAGTAAGAATTTAGAGGATCATTCGGTGTTTTTAAATTCTGACCTTGGTATATTTTAATTTAATTTTATTTTTTAAAGGATTTGGACCGGTTAAGAACAGTTTCATCTTTTGAATTTGGCAGTTTAGAGTTAGAAAGATATGACAATAATAATGAAAATATTTGGATTTGTTTGTTTTAGCTCAATGGTGTGCAGACTACAGAGGGTGTTTGGCATAGATTTGTAAGTGATATGTGGTATAGGTTTGTAAGTGATATGTGGTATAGGATAAAAATAGAATCACACAATCAGCTCTAACAAAATGGGTTGTGGGTAGTTGCTTAGATGTGCTTTTGTTTCAATCCGTCAATCCATTTAGGGAAATAGACCGATCGTTAATCGTTTAACACGTTTAGTGAAATAGGCTGACTTTTCAACTCGCTTACTCAAACAGGTAAACCTGTCAAATTCCAACCGAACTCTAAACATAGCCCATCTCGGTCCAAATCATTGTAATTATCATACAAGTATATAAACTATGGATTAATATAACAAACTTCATTATAATAAATTAAATTAAAATTCAGAAAATATATTCACAATAGAAAGGACAAATGTTTAAAAAAATAGCGTGTAGCACGCATACAATCATACTTAACATCCCACAAAGTATACTAAATCTCCAAACTATAAATTACCATGCAAATATATAAACTATGAATTAATATAACAAACTTCATTATAATAAATTAAATTAAAATTCAAAAAATATATTCACAATAATAGAAAGGACAAATGTTTTAAAAAAATCCGTGTAACACTCATACAAGCATACTTACCCTCCTCAGGGGTTTCACCGGAAGCAGCATCATTATCCCTATAAGTAGAGGTAAGGCTGTCTACATCTTACCCTCCTCAGATCCTACCTTAGCTTTGCTATTGATGGGATATTTTGAGTATGATGATGATGACTCATACAAGCATACTTAACATCCCACAAAGTAAACTAAATCTCCAAACTATAAACAAATTCATCTTAATTTTAATCAAAAAAGTCCACCTATAAACTTAAATTCCAAACCAACTATATATCTATCTATCTCAATTGAAAAACCCAAAACTAGATTAAAAAAAATATGATGAGCATAATGATGATTCATATAACCTTTGATTTTAATACAAAATCTACATCTCAAGTGCCACTAAAAGTGTTTGCCAAGCAAATGTGACATACAAAAAGTGCTATTAAAATCTAAAATAGTGACAAAAAAACTAAATATGCCAATAAAATCATGTGTCACTAAATGACATTTTTTTGTAGTGATAGATTTAATACCAGGAACGTAGCCCGTCACAAAAGACCCTTACCGCCCGATGACGTTTGGGAAAAATAATTTGATATTTTGATATTTATAACTTTATTGAATAACCTATAAAAAAAGTATATTACGTTTTATATGGGAACTATGCAAGGAACAAAAAAAAGCATTCATTGAGATATATATTTTAAATTGGAATATTAGGAACCGAAATTTAAAGTCAACTTCGTAATAACTGAAATAAGTTTTTTTATGGAAACTGTATAATTTATATTTATATAGATTACAATGTTTACTAATGTAACGATGAGAACACGGGATATGATTAACATCAAATTATGCAAATCTTGTCAATTACAAATCTAAACACGGTCCAAGTTAAAATACCCATCATTCACACCACCCAAATTCACAATCCCATTTTCAAATTCAGATCTCTATAACGACTTCTTCTTCTCACACCCTCTATCAAAACCCTAATCTTATATTATCATCCTCAAATTCCAATCTCAATTTCCTCCATAGCCACAATCCTATTCAAATCCCGTTTCACTGACCTCTCTAACGTCCGGTATCCTGTTAAAACTCCACCATACAATGAAAATAGCCATTATACAATCTTGAAGGCACTATAACGGCTGGCTTTCTTGCAAACTTTGAGGGGACATGAGAAGACGATCTTTTAACTTTTCCAACCGGTGAAGGGTCCCTTTCAACCGTGGTCTTTTCCCTGCTCACATTGACCTTTGTTTGCTTCATACATGTGCTTGAAAACCTCTAAGGCGGTTTTTCTGATGTCTTCGTGGATCCATCTAGCATTATTCACATTCTCTTTATGTGCAAGTACTTGTTTGTTCCTAGTTCCTACCATGTATAACATAAAGAAAGTTAAAAATTATTCTCTTTCACATATGTAGTTGGCCCAATTATCAAAAGGATCTCTGAAATTGTGTTGAACAGTAGCGGAAAACAAACAATCAATTTCAGCCCTGAAAACTATTATCACCAAAATCAATCAATCCTAAATCAATTTTAGCCATAAAAATAGACAAGTCTATGCAAATTCTACAAAATTGTCAGGTACAATAATCAATATGTAAACAGCAAAAGCCCGAACCTCATTTTTAACTCCCTTCGGCTCATTCACCGCACAATCAAACTTGCTACTAGACAAAAAAGCAGCAATCGGATCACAAGAAGCACCCAAATCCGAAGCAACATGGAGCACAAACTCTCTCTTCGTACTCAAAATCCTAACAATAAGCAGGGAAAAAGAACACAGTTGAAAGTGACCCTTCACAAGCTGGAAAAGTTAAATATCATATTTTCATGTGCCCTCAAAGACTGCAAGAAAGCCGGTCGTTATAGTGCCTTCAAGATTGTATAATGGCTATTTTCATAGTATGGAGGAGTTTTAACAGGATACCGGGCGTTATAGAGGCCATCAAAAACGGGATTTGTATAGGATTGTGGCTATGGAGGAAATTGAGATTGGAATCTGAGGATGATAATATAAGATTAGGGTTTTGATAGAGGGTGTGATAAGAAGAAGCCGTTACATTACAGAGATCTGAATTTGACAACGAAATTGTGAATAATGTTAACCGGTGGTGAGTGATGAACAGAATGAAGAAATAGAGGAACCAATTTAGTTGATTTATATGGAGAGATTGCAACCTTGAAGGAAGATAATTATGGGAAGTAATGATTGAGGAGCGTGAAGATGATCATTTTTGTGAAGAGAATTGCTAAAAGTAAGGAGGGAGATTAGCTTAGAAATTTTGTAACCGCCACTTAATTTATATAAAAATTATGTAGATTACGCAATAGTCTTCAAATTGAATGCTTAGTTATTAATATAACCAATTTTCTAAATGTTTTCATTATATATTTAAATATGCAAATATTTGTTTGTTAAATAACTATGTTGCTATTTTTATATTTTATATGGTGTTTGATGTTTGTATATTGATGACCATTTTGACGAAAAATAATTTCAACTAACTTTTAAATATGAATTTGATTGACAAATTACCCGTAATAAGTTTTGATGGTTCATATTTAACTTGATTATTACCTTTTAACCTAAAAATGTTCGTTTATGTTTATTTGTGTTCGTTTACAATATATGTTTATTTATGTTCGTTTATATATTGTTTAATTATGTTCATAAACTGTTCGTTTAAATTTTTAAATGAATGAAAATGAACGAACACGAACAAGTTCATTTTTTAAATGAACAAACGTGTAAACAAATATATGTTTAATTCAGTGTTTGTTTAAGTTAAATGTGTTAGCCGATAATATCACAATGATATTATTGGTATGTATTGTGTATTCAAATGTAATTGTTATTCACTTTTTCTGCCTGATTGGCTTCCCTAATTAGTTAGCTCCATAATTGGAGCCTTGTAACTGATTAGCTTTCCGTAGTTAGCTCCATAATTGGAGCCTTGTAACTGATTAGCTTTTCGTAGTTAGCTTCATAATTGTAGCCTTTTAATTGATAACATTGTATTATTTATAGTCATTGGAATAAGAGAATGGACAAGGAAATTACGTAACTTTACAAAATGCACCAGACAAGCATGCCTTAGTGTTCGTTTACAGGATTATAAGTAATAATAAGATAATTACTTGAGAAAGCAATTGGGAAATTAAGTGTAATGAGAAATAATGCAACTCACTAGTTACTAGGGATGAGCATTTTGTCCCAAATACCGTACTCGTACAAGTATCTATACCCGTACCGATTTAGCCTATTCGGTGCGGATATTGGTACTTATTTTTGTTGAATTTTGTACGGGTACTGGTACGGTACGGATACATTTGGTATTTTGTACCTGTATATAAAGGTTTAATTGAGATTCTTCATATTTAATACGCAAATAAATTCTACACCCATGTTATTATTGAACAAGTACCAAACGTTTCTTCAAAATTAAAAATATAACATCCAAGACTCGAACCAACAAACAAATCACCTAAAGTCGGCAACACAAACGGATTAAACTACGATAAAAAGGCAGGTAAACGGGCAACAAGTTACACTGCCACCCCATTTTAAATGGCAAATCTGATTCTAGTGAAAACAAAGTTATAGTGTTTCGACATCGATGAGTTACTGTGCACAACTCGTTGAACCCTATTTAGAAACATAGCAATATCGGGGGCAAGAGAATCAAGTGTATCGAAAGTAAAAGGAATGAAGGCGTGTTAATTCTCGACACAAACATTTTCATAGTTAGCAATTTTACTGATTATACCTTTAACACGGCAAATTATAAAAATGAATATGCCTTTGGAAACTAAACATAGAAACACAATACTAAGTTAGTAAAAATGATATCATAAAAGAAACATTTCTTATATTGGTTCATAATCCCTACGCTTTTTTTCGTCTTTAATCATATATAATATACTTCACTTGTCATTTGACACATCCAAATTTTACTTCAATATTAGTGT
Source organism: Bidens hawaiensis (assembly GCF_021521415.1). Taxonomy (NCBI): domain Eukaryota; kingdom Viridiplantae; phylum Streptophyta; class Magnoliopsida; order Asterales; family Asteraceae; genus Bidens; species Bidens hawaiensis. The sequence continues at coordinate 358,220 of NW_027491062.1, forward strand.
TTCTAGTTAGTTAAGCTATTTTCACTTGCCAAAACCCATCGAGTGGCATAATATGAGTGAAGTTATTGAATTATAATTTTTCGACTTGTTTTCAGTGAAACATATATATCTGATATTTTAATTTATTTTAGAAGTATGTCTATTATACTTTAACTTAAAATTAGTCATCTATGGTGCTTTATAAGTTTTCAAAAGTATATATAACATCTTTAAAATTTTAAAGGGATACGTTATTCCCACACCATATAGGTTATTTGGATATCATATGCGTCTATACGGCTCGTATAGGTACAAAATTTTGTCCTTTTGTGTTAGAGAGTGTCAAGTGTTTAAAGCCTCTACGGCTCGTATAGGGGCTATACGACCCGTATATACGGAAAAGTTAACATCCGTATATTAGTTAATTCAACTGGAAAGGTTTTTCTCAGTAACAGAAAATAGTAGCATAATCCACTCCTGATGAGTTATAAAAGACCCTCTTCTACCAGCTGGAATCATTAACTCCAGAGAGAGCTATACGACTCGTATAGCCCCTATTCGAACCTTATAGAGTTCTTAACACACCATGGCGTGGTGTTTAACTATAACGACCCATTTTAAAGTTCTTTAAAAACAAGAGGCCATAATTTTTTTTTCCTTTTATTTTCTTTTTCTGTGTTTGTGTGAGTGGGGGGGGGGGGGTTGGTTTGAAGTTCCATGCTTACTATTCCTTCTTTTAATTGTATTTTTGTTTAGTTATACCAGAATATCCAAACTGTAGAGACCGAGTTGAATAACATGAAAAATAAAAGGTAGAGACCGAGTTGAATAACATGAACAATGAAAAGCATCTGGGTTTAGAAGGGCATGTCTTGAATTCAAGTCTAGTCTTGCATATAAGATTGATTAAAATTTAAAAGAAATTCACTGTTAAAAATGAAAAGAAATTCACCGTTAAAAAAAAACATGAAAAACAATTCAATGAAACTCGTTTTAACGATCAACGTCGTCTAAAAGAATCAATTCAATCTCACTCATAAATCCTACAAGATTCAAAATCTTCTTCAGTCTGCTTAATTAGAACTTGTAGCATGAATCAAATTCTGTATGTTATTGTTATTACTTATTATTTATCTATCAACTGTTTCTTGTTTAACCCTTGGACATTACAATCACGATATAACAAACTTTTAGCACTTGGATCCTGACTAAATCGAGACCGCCTTCTCGGACACGCAAACTGTTTCATGCTGTGAATTTCCGTCAAAATAAATCGCATGACTTGATCCGAACTCATCAATAATTGATGGTTTTAACACGTTTACATAATAATCCACACAAATGATCAACAACAAATACATCCGTAATCTTAATTAGTTAGATTAGATTTTCAACAATATTAATCATGAAATATGTGTTCTAATATTTTATATGAGATGTTTTCTAAGTTGTTGGATGCTAATTAATTGTTTAATTTATAGACACTATGATACTTAGGTATAAAACTGACTTAAATGATTCTAAAAATGAAGATAGGTGGGAAGAGCACCCAATAACTAAAATGTCTTTTCTCATTTTTGTGTGAACTTATGATTTATGTGTGAAACTATATCTAGAGAATCAATTAAGTTCACCAACATTACCTAACTATTCATCTTTAGCCACAATAACGGACTTTTTTCATTGGTGCAAGAATCTTTAACTTGTGTGTTGGTTTTTTCATTTATTCACAAAAAATTTACATGATATATATCCACCAAATCAACTTAAGTGTGAGTTTATTATAACACTTTATGTGTTTATTAAGAAAATAAAATGACGATGGACATTCTTTTTGGTACAAGGGTTTTAATTATGCTGTTAAGTTAAGTTATTAGAGTTTTAATTGTTAAAATATTTGATTTTTACTAAAAACTCCCCCGTCATATTAAAAGTGTCTATATTTTCTTTTTTGTTTGTCTCATTATAAATGTTCACTTTCAAATTTATTAATCAATTTCCAATTTTACTCTTAAGCACACAACTAATATTAATAAACAATATTGATAGACCTAGTTTCCAAGTGCGTTATTATCATTTGGTAAGCAAAAAAAATAATTATTCAATCTATCTTGAACTTTATGTTTTTCAAGTTTTTCAAATCATGACACTTTTAATGGAATTTTTAGTTTTACCTTTGTTACAACTTACTTTTTTATATTAAGTTTAATAAAACTAGATTGTTTGAATTTTAGCCTTTTTATTTGGATTCTTATATGCAATCTCTATGAGCCACAAATTTATTTTCTAATAAGCTAAAAATTCACACATACATTTTGCTTAAATGACTAGGAGCTTTTCTGTTTGAAAATAAAAGTCCAATTTTGACTTTGACCATCTATTTCTTTAGCGGTCTTGCATCATTCATTTATATGGCTCAAAATCCTTAAAAATTTCCTTTTCGTCTTTAATCATATACTTCACTTGCCATTTGATACATCCAAATTTCGCTTCGATTTTAGTTTTTGCAGTTTATTAAGCTATTTTCACTTGTTAAAATCCATCTAGTGGCACAATATGATAGTATCTTCTATTCTTCTGTCAACAAGTTTAATTTTAACATATTCATCATCATCATTGTACTCAGTATATCCCACCAATAGCAAAGCTATGGTAGGGTCTGAGGAGGGTAAGATTTAGACAATCTTACCTCTACCCCATAAGGATAGAGAGGCTGCTTCCGGTGAGACCCCTGGCTCGATAGTAGTTTTGCATCAAGCCTTGGACATAAGGCACATAGCACTCAATCATGGGGACACCGGCTGATCGGTGCATGTACCCTTGTCTTTCGGCTATCAACGCCACTACATGATGCCTGATTAACCGTCCGTCACTTTTAACATTATTTTCACGAGATTAGTAAAACAACGTCAAAATTAGTGCAATTTCACTTTTGCCCACCCAAGGGTTCACACATATATACATCATATGTACGCACCGCAAGCAGGGCTAATTAATTTTAACACATTGATGGTGCTAAATTTGTAGATTCAAGTTCAAGTAATTTTTTGGATTGTTTTCATTGAAACATATAAATCTAAAATTTTAATTTATTTTAGAAGTATGAGTGTATCATATTTAAGTTAAAACCAGTCATCTATGGTACCATACACGTTTTCAAAAAGTACATATAAATATTGTCTTTAAAATATAAGAAAGTTTTTAAAAACAAGTGGTCCTAAATTTATTTTTATGTATTTATTTATATTATTCTTTTTTTTGGGTGGGGTGGGGGGGGGGGGCTTAGGCTTACAATTCCTTCTTTTAAGTGTATTCTTTTTAGATCCAATTACAAATTTTGTCCTTTAAAAAAAGCCAAATTACGGTTCGTATCCTTTTTTAAGTTTCCTTGCAGGCGGTATCCTTTAAACATTTTTTTCCTACACGTTATGTCCTTTACGCTAACTGAGTTAGAAAAACTCAGTTAAATACCCTCACGTGAGGCGCATGTGAGGGCATTTTTGTCTTTTCGCCTGTAATTTGTCTAATATATATTAAAATGATTCTCTCTCTCTCTCTTCCCATCTTCTCTCTCTCTCTCTCTCTCTCTCCACACCAACACCAACACCACCACTTCTTCTTAAATCCGGCACCATCTCCTGGAAACAAGCCGATGAGGCCATTCCGCTCCGGCGAGGAAGACGACAACACCATCTCCGGTCTTCTTCTCCGGCGAGGAAGACGACAGCACCATCTCCGGTCTTTTTCTCCGGCGAGGAAGACGACAGGATTCTTAACCCTAATTAACAACAACCATCCTTCTTGTTCGCTAGATCTGGGACGTTTTTTCTCTCCACTGTCCTGGGACACATCGAAACCCTAATTCCTACTGCTTGTTCTTCTTATAATACGTGTGTGGGTGATTATTTGCCATGGCTATTCAAAACAGCGGTGGTGGATGGGTTGGAGGTGGCCGGATCCGGTGGTGATGGAGGTAGAGGCGAAAGATTCCGGTGGTGGTGGTGGCCGGATCCGATTGGGGGTTTTGGGTATGGGTGGGTCAGGTGAATTGGGTTTTCGGATACAGGTTTTGGAAGAGGATGGGTCGGGTTCGGGTGATGGGGATTGTTTGCGTCTGTGAACGAAAAATGTGGTGGCGGTTTGTGAGATGGAAAGGAGGTGGTGGAGGGGGGTGGTGGTGGTGGTTGGAGATGGGTGGTTGACGGCGGCGGTGGGGAATTGGAAGTGATGATGATTGGTGGGTTGAATGGAAAGAAGAGAGAAAGGAGGGGGTTGGTGTTATAAATGTGCAGGTGGTGCTGGCTGCCGTGAGGGTGGGACTGACGGAGACGGGCGATGGTGGTGCTGGCTGCCGTGAGGGTGGAACGAACGACGATGGTGCTGCCGTCTTCCTCGCCGGAGAAGAAGACCGGAGATGGTGCTGCCGTCTTCCTCGCCGGAGAAGAAGACCGGAGATGGTGTTGTCGTCTTCCTCGCCGGAGCGGAATGGCCTCATCGGCTTGTTTCCAAGAGATGGTGCCGGATTTAAGAAGAAGTGGTGGTGTTGGTGTTGGTGAGGAGAGAGAGAGAGAGAAGATGGGAAGAGAGAGAGAGAGAATCATTTTAATATATATTAGACAAATTACAGGCGAAAAGACAAAAATGCCCTCACATGCGCCTCACGTGAGGGTATTTAACTGAGTTTTTCTAACCCAGTTAGCGTAAAGGACATAACGTGTAGGAAAAAAATGTTTAAAGGATACCGCCTGCAAGGAAACTTAAAAAAGGACACGAACCGTAATTTGGCTTTTTTTAAAGGACAAAATTTGTAATTGGGTCTTCTTTTTATAACTCAATCATATTATTCAAATTCTAGAGACCAATGGTAATATGGGACGGTGGCTCATTAGCAATTGCAAAGCTTATAAGCGTTTTATTTTAGGAGTGAAAATCTTGAGTTCGAGTCTCATACGAGCATTAAAAGAAATTCGTTGTTAAAAAACATGAAAGAAAGTTCAAAGACACCCGTCTAAACGATCTAAATCGTCTAAAAGAATCAATTAAATCTCACTAATAAATCCTAATTCCTACAATAAGCCGATATGCACTTTTCACAAAACTATTATTATTATTATTATTATTATTATCTACTATTTAACTGTAACCGTTTCTTATTCACCCCTTCAACATTATAACCAAACCGCGTACACTCACGGCGCCATTGCCTTCTCGGACACGCAACCCGTTTCGAATCAACCGAATACTCAACAAGCGACTCCACAGACGGAACAGGCGAAACCGACTTAACCGGACACAACACAACTCTAATCTTAGCCTCAGGCGAAACACGCTCGTACTCTTCAATCACATCCGCAAGTTCCTCATCAGAAGACACAGTCACCAGCACGTCAAGATCTTCCGACGGTAACTTGCACTTCACGGTAACGGAGAATCCACACGCTTCGTAGAATTTGATTATCAGTTCTGAGTATGAGACGGAGCGGTTGACGGAGAGGACTCTGGTGTGGCCGCCGATGTAACGGAGGGTGGCGTCGGTGTGACGTGGCAGGATTTTGCCGTTGTAGCTGTATAGGAATTTGATGGTGGTGGTTGACGGTTTGTTAACGGAATCCGTTACTCGAGTCATGGTTGTTGAGAGTTGAAGACGGTAGAAGAATTTGTGGTGTATTTATAGGCGTAGGGTTTTAGTGTTGGAATAGAATTGTTTTATTCACAAGTTTACTCCATCAACTATGATTGGTATGTCGTTTTAGTCCCTAAACTTTGTATTTTGAATAGATGAAATACAAATTTTATTCTTTAAACGTATGTAATTTATGATTAGGTCATTTAAAAAGTTTAGTTGCAGGCGGTGTCATTTATATGACATTTTTGTTTGATTTTCATCTTTTTGACTAACGGACATCCAAAACCCTCGTTAAATCTTGGCATGTGAGGGCGTTTAAGTCTTTTTACGCATATTATTTAAGTATTCATAATTAAAAAACAAAATAAATATATTATTAGAAAAAGAAACTAAATAAAATATGTTAAACAAAAACCCCGTTAAGTCTTGCCACGTTTGGATTAACTGAGTTTTTGGATGACAGTTAGTGTAAATGACAAAAAACGAATGTCTTTTGTTGTATAAAGGACGCCGGTCACAAATAAACTTTTTAAAGAACATGATCATAAATCGCATATATATAAAGGAAAATAAATTTTAATTATGTCTTTAGAATATGGCAATTAATACTTTAGGAGCTTAGACCATGTGTAGTGAGGCAAAGTTAGTCGGGTTTTAGTTTGTCGTGTCGTTTTTTCATGTAAGTTTGTAAATTGAGTTTCATAGAGAGCAAACAATAAGGATGTTTATAAATTGAGTTTCATATTCGAATTGGCTCCTTATCTAAATCAACCCGATTATTTAAATTTGAAATATATATATATATATATAGTATTTTTTTAATAAATAATACAAATATTTCTTCTCAATATTATATATATATATATATATATATATATTCTTCCAAATTCAACTAAGTTATCCAAATTCAAATATGTCTGAACTTTCTGAATTCAAATCCGTTCGAAACAGTTTAAAGTGTCCATATAACCAAAATACCAACGAACACCCCGTTATAAAAAGACAAACGACTTGAATAATTTAAATGTTTAAAATAGTCAAAGGCTTTTAGCAGTTATAAGTTTAGATGAACCAAACAACATGGTTTGAGTTGCATGTAATTTAACACCCATTGATAGAACTAACGGATGGTTAAAAGTTGTAGATTGATCGATAGTTGAGGGTCTAATTAATAGTTAACAAAAAAGACTCAATTCTCACACGCAAAATACGAATGAATGGCACTTTTCTCAGTTTCCGGGAAATATACGAATTATTCGGATATTCGATTGTTTTTATACGCTCAAAAGACTTGTGAACAACAATATGCGTTCCAAAAATAAAGAAACGGAATTATATGATGTTGAAATGGCATAAAATGTACCAAGCACCAACTTCTTTTTATATTGTTTCGTCACGTTTTAATATTTAAACAAGTGGCCATTTTTTATTCACACATGTAAATCATATATTTTTATTCAGAGTAATATTTAGATCGTTATAGAAGCTAAACATACAATATGTACGTCCAAGACCGGTTTTTGGGCCGTGCAGTGACACGAAGCCCAAATTTTAAAGGGCCAAAAGGTTTTAGTTTGTTGTTTTAATAGATATGCAACTCAAATAAAAATACATGAGAACTTCCAACCGGGAAATCAGGAATTCAATCATCAATTGGAGATTAGAAGATCAGTCAAGGGCCTAGCGATCTAAGCAGGCTACATGAATCGAATGAATGATTAGTCGATGAGTTTGACCTAATTTTACGCTTGAAAACTTGAATCTGGATCTTAGGTATTGTTTTAGTAGAAGGTTTGATTTCTAATTTTTTATGTTTGCAAAATCAAATATGTTATGCTTGACACAAAAGTATGATTTTACTTTTAATTTCTTCTTAATTTTAGAAATAAATGAGTTTTTTAGTTATAGGTAGTTTGATGATGAAATTTATGGATTGTTTCATCCAGAACCTTTTCTTCCAACAGATTTTCTCATAACAATACTTAAGTTTTTTTTAAACCTGTTAGTTTTTTTTATTTCATGATGAATTTATATGAATCTCATGAGTTTTAGATTTGTTCTAGAGTCATTTTTTTGGTGGAGGGGGTTGATTTGCTTTTTTAAAATTGAAGTTGTTAATTTTATTTACGATCGCCAAGGTCCAAAGATAGACATAATGGATTGGCAATGATATCTAATGAAAACGAAATATTAGAAGGTATGGAAGACTTGATCGTACAATAAACTTCCCAAAACGCTAGGAGAGCCTCAAAATTCGTTTTTAAGTTCCATCATTTTGATACACTACTTTTGTTTTGTTTATTTATAACAATTGTATATGTATTGTGGTTTTTTGATATATAATTGATAAGTTTAGATTATAAGGAGGAGGCCCGAAATTTATCTCGCACGAGGCCTAAATTTTTTTTATCATTCACAGAGACGGGGCTGGTACGCCGCTGGCTTTTTTAATATCAAAACTAGTTAATATGAAAATGAAATTCATAGATTTATAGCATTATTATTCAGAATTGTTAGCAAGACCTAGCCTTTCATATAGGTAGGGGTAGCCTTCACCACCCTCAACTTTTTGTCGAGTGTATAAAAAAAAATTATGCAATTTTTTTGTATTTCACTACCCTTGAAAAAATCTAATGTTATCCCTCCTCAATAGTCGAACAGGAGAAATCTGCACCTATGTGTTTAAAATTTATTTATTATTGTGTTTCTATTTTTGTTTCGTTTAAATTGTATAAAATATGACAACAACAAAATAATTGAGTGTTACCCTTGAAATTTTGGTCAGGATCCGCTATTATTCATTAGGCATGACTAAGTAGTTTCATAGCCTCAAACGTTAAGCAACAACCAAAAAAATATCAAATGAATAAAATAACACGTGTTCACTTGGTAATGTAATGCTATAAAAGAACACCCATAAGTCGATGTCTTTGCTTCTCATGTCAGTGTGAATCTAGAAAATCAAGTTCAACAATTAGGCATTTAGGTAACACCATTCATCAATTCTCATGGAAAACAAGAAATAACATCATTTTTTATTAACAACGTGCTTTTCCGAATGTCCATTTGGTGATAAAGACATCAAATCAATGTCCTTTCTTTGGATGAAACACCGGAGCAACAGTTCGAGTCTTGATTGGAAGAAATAATGCAAATTAGCTTTGTAAATTTCCCTTTTTAATGTGTGTAGATTTTCAAATTGTTTTCCTTTTCCTTTATTTTTTTTCTTGGTTGTATGTTTAAGGTTTTCACGTCTTCCCAGTCACCCCCTCTTTTACCCGTTTTTTAATAAATTATCTTTTACTAATACATTAGCCTTAAATTTAACTTGTCTTTTATTACCTATGCAATCAAGTAATGTTGTAAAGTAGGTTTTCAAGGCCGAGTACTCCCCGTTTACTCGCTACAAGGTATGACGCTGAGAAGAGTTTCTAACTCCGTCTAGTTACTAAGAATAAATCAAATGTGGTCAACCTCAGTCGGAAAATCACATCTAACCGGTCAACTTTGACCGATTTTGACTTAAAAAGTAAAACATAAGTCATATTTCTATAATATTAAAAAAATGATATCACTTTTTTAGTTAATGACTAGGTTAGAACCCGTGTACGACACGGGTGGAAATATTGAAATTTTCGAACAAACACATGTTATTTGAAAAGACAACATAAGTTGTTATATGTTATTCAGGACGACAACATACTTTAAGTTGTAAATAATATTGGTACGAAAATCAATGATTGTGAAATACAAAGATAAACCCAAACAACATTCAAATTAGAATATTTGAAAACATAATCAAAAGTTAAAAATGTAAAATTCATAAGCTACTAAAAAGACTTCCTTATAAACCAGATTTATTATTTATTTGTAACTTTGTCTTCCTTGTTTAATATAAGAATTTTAATACCACTCTTCACTCTTGATATAGCTACATAGAGTTGTCTATGTGTAAACATCGGGTCTTTGAGAAATATGTCAACTTTTGTTAGAGATTGACCTTGACTTTTGTTAATGGTCATTGCAAAATAGACTATAACTGGAAAAAAAAACTACCTTATTTTCAATTTAAACGAAAGTTTCTTATCTGAAGGTGTTAGACCACAACGAATTATATAAGTTCGACAACCAGTATTAGTACCTGAAATAACTTTTACTACAACAAAATGTCTACCCAAATTAATAACTCGCAATCTAGTTCCATCACACAAACCGTTCTTTTAATCCATATTCCTTAGTAACATTATTGGCACATCGACTTTTAGAACCAATCTATGAGTCAAAATAATTTTGGTCTTTTTGATTTTATTTAGCATAATGTGTTTATGAAAATTTTAGTTCATATTAAAATATAAAAAAATAATTTGTATGATCTTACTTAAAAACCAAAAAACGATTTTTTATATGGACCACCACTAACTTTGTGAATTTTGTTGCAAAGTATGGAAACAATATAAGTTGAGTTAACCAAATATAAGTAAAAAAATAATTGAGAAATATCTTTGCGCCTCTAATTAACATAAATTGATTCGCATACACATCTTAATTAAAACATATATTTTAATTGGTTTTAAGAAAATAAAATAGGATTGGATAACTGAAAATTATGTTTCGTATCATTTCTAAAAAAGAAAATAGAAAAAAGAAATGTGTGGAACATAAATTCGATGTTATTAAAAAATTGTTTATCAAAAAGGTATAATGTAATTAATAATAAATATAATAAAAATCGTTTATAATTTTCTGTTACAAGTGCCTAATTTTTAGTTAATAAAATATTAATTTTTATTTACTATATTTTAGTTAATAAAAATTATATTTTAATATAATACATTGTATTAACGCGTTTAAAATAAAATGTTACCGTTTAAAATGCTAGTAAGTATTTATCTTAGCGTTGAAGCTGCACGTTTACAAAAAAAATGCATTCTTAAAAAACATTTAAAGGATAGCTAAAAAAAAATATTAAAATAACTAACCGTTTGAATTACCCCTCTTATTGAAAGACGTTGATTGACCAAAAATTACGTTTTTTTTAATTTGAAGACATCTATAATAGAATACAAGCAAGCCTCTCGGTTAGTATTATAAGTTTTTCCGGTCAATCAGTTAAACTGTGCATCTCTACTTGCATAATGGGGTCTGTATGTTTTAATAACCATTTTGTTTTCTGTTTCTTCTTCTTTTTGTTATATCAGTTCTTGTCCCATTAAAGGGCTTAAGTCTTGTGGTAGGTTTAAGGTACACATCTACGGGGCAAGATATCTAGAAAACAAAAATATAATAATAGAGTTTTACCTTGTCCTCCTACCATGATTAAATAGAGTTGAACATTCTACAATACTAGTGTCTTAACTAAATACATGCCATGTTTGTTCATTCAACTTCCTCATATATCAATCTGAAGAATAAAACTCCAAATCACAGGCATCTAAACCATTTGGTGATAAAAACTCTGAATCAGATTTGTACCATTCTATTTCTTGCACATCATCAGAAAACGTCAATCTCTTCCCACCAAATTTGCACGATTTAGATAGCGAGTTCTTCCTTTCATCACCAAAAGTTGATCCGTGTCGTCCTTCCTTTTCTCGCCCATCAACACTCTCATAAGAAGATCTAGCTTTCGTTCGCGTTATTTCTTTTTTGCCTAAAATGGTGGTCAAAACAGTACATGTAGTAAAGGTATATATTCTAAAATGATAACAAAAAATTTACCATTGCAAATACAACAATCTAAATATGTGAATGAGTACGGGACAAAAAAAATTGCAATGCCTCTAAGAAAATTACTAAAGAGTTCAACTTCTAGCCCCCGAGATAAGTAATTCTTCGAAACAAAGTTGGAAGACGAGTACTTGCTTTTATAAGAATAAAATTCAGAAGCAAATCTTGGTCTCCTCCCCATAGAGGCTATTGTGGATCTAACTGAAAAGGAGAATCAAAATGGTAACCAATGCATGCATGAAACAGAAAGCACACCACTGCAATAATTATGAAAATGAGTCATGGAAAAACTTGCAATACCTTCATCACCCTTCTCCGCAATGCGCTTCATATATTCTGGAGTTTCTTCCAGTGGATAAAAATAAAACTGTGATTCACGGTGTGCCTGACCCTTCTTTTTAAAACAAGAAAACTTCGAAACAGAGTTGCATTTTTGACCTCTCTTGGGTTTTGTAAAAACGGGCACACTATTAAGAAAATCTGGTAAAAAAGGTACATGTGGTTACTATGAAAAATCAAATACATAAGTAATATTAATCAATTAAGGTCAATACCTCTGGCAGACGGCGACGAAAAATCAAACTTTGGAACTCTAAAAATCTGGCCACAGTCGGTAATTTTTACTATCCCAGTAGGTGTTCCTGAACGTGTTCCCAACCGATTGATCTTATCAAGAACCTTTATTCCTTCTACTACGCCTCCAAAAACAATGTGCAGCCTGCCATGATTAACAAAATGGCTCTTAATTTGAGTTGATTTCACTTGCTTGCTTTAAGCAAATTAATAATTTAGAGGAAGTACTCCCAAAATAATCATTTGAAGGGTCATGTTGTAAATTGATAATCAGGTAACTATTTAATAACAATATAAGCCCTTAAATTGGAGTAACCCTTATCAATAATCAACAATACTTAAGCATTACCCATTGAACTCAGGAATACAAGTCATGAGTATAGAGAATTGAGACCCATTTTCATTTGGGGTGCTAGGTGTCGTACTTAGAAGACCACGCCTACAATGGTTCATCAAGTTTTTCTCATCTACAAAAACCACATATAAAGTATTAGTACCTAAGATTAAAAAAACTCATAAAAAAAACACTTACTTAAATTTCCACAATGCTTTCGCCACCCGTGCCTACAAACCAACACTCCTTAAAAATCCGGTATGAGAACTTAAAACAAGATTTAAAAAAAATACGCAAACACTTACTTTCAAAAAAATTCCCATAAATGCTTTCGCCACCCGTGCCTGCAAACCAACACTCCTTAAAAATCCGGTATGAGAACTTAAAACAAGATTTAAAAAAAAATACGCAAACACTTACTTTCAAAAAAATTCCCATAAATGCTTTCGCCACCCGTGCCTGCAAACCAACACTCCTTAAAAATCCGGTATGAGAACTTAAAACAAGATTTAAAAAAAAAACGCAAACACTTACTTTCAAAAAAAATTCCATAAATGCTTTCGCCACCCGTGCCTGCAAACCAACACTCCTTAAAAATCCGGTATGAACTTAAAACAAGATTTAAAAAAAACATACCGTCATTGTTTTCAATATCACCTCCCTGCATGAAATAAAAAAAGTTAATTTACATAAAACATTCTTTACTTTCATAGGGTATTATTAAATAGAAAATAAAAAATTGCAAGTACTTGATTTGAGAAAAAGAAGCATACTTGAGCAAACCTATCAGTGAAGATATGGTGGAATACAGTTCCTTTGTAGTGCAATGGTTTTCCGGTAGTTCTTCCAATCCCCATTTCACCTAAACATACAATAATATATATATATATATATATATATATATATATATATATATATACTGTAATTACATAAATGCAATATCTCATAAAAAAAAGAGTAAAAAGGAACCTGTGCAGAGTGCTCGAAACCTCTCAGCTGCTTTAGGCGCCAGATGAACAAAAAGCTGCATATAGAAATAGACACAAACATGCATGAATAATAATAATAATAATAAAAATATAATAGGCAGGCGAATGATACTGACAATGATTTCTATTTTATTAGGAGGGCCTCCATCAATCGATAAATCCATGAACACGCGAGGAGCAGGGTCATACATAATAATATGACGTTGCATGTCCTAAACCATACAATTAATTAATAAATATCCAATCTGCAAATCCCTATCGATCGATCTCAACATAAACAGAGAAAGAAAATAATAAGAGTTAAGAGTTAAAAGAGAAACTTACCGGTAACGGCATAAGTGGTGGACGGATTCTCTGAAAATTAATGTATTCTAGGGTTAGAAAAATGATGCTTATATAGATAAGACTAAATGTTGTATTTTTCAAAAATTTTCGCTTGTCGAACATTGGCGTAGCCAGAAATTTTTTCCAACGGGTTCGAAAAATTTTGAGGGACAAAAGACCGATTGTTTACCACTTAGATTTGGGTTTTCTACGGGTTCGATGTTGAAATTTCTACGGGTTCGATGTCAAAATACACTAATATATAACACTAAAACAAAATTTTGTACGGGTTCGGCCGAACCCATTCCCCTAAGGCTAGCTACGCCTCTGTTGTCGAATTGCTTTTAGAGATTGAACTTGAGGGTCGTTTTCGGATAAATCGTTTGTTAAAACTTAAAACCTCGATGTCATGGTCCAATTCCTTCCTCTTTAAGTACTTTGACAGTGTCCAATTTACTTGAAGACGTTGAGCTCCAAGTTCTTGGATACCTTTGCTGAGTCTCTTCAATCATCACTATCGTTATGCTCCTCTAAGCTTTTACAGATCCATTTTTTTTTCTTTCTGATTCTTTTCAATCATCATGACCAGCACACAAGTTGTTGAAGTCACTATACATACCCACTTCCCCACAAAACTCACAGCCCATAATTTCCCTTCATGGCGTAAACAAGTTCTCTCCGCTCTGTCGACGGTTACATTGAGGCCCCACCAAAAACAGTAGACGGAAAATCCAACCCAACTATCGTCCATGGTTCCGACATGATCAACTACTTCTTGGAGCCCTACTCGGAAGCTGCTCCGACACAATCCAACCAATTGTCTCCTCAGCTGCAACAGCCTGAGAACTCTTCCAACGTTTGAACGATACCTTCATGAGTGTCTCTACATCGCGCGTCATCTTTCTCAAATCAAAGCTCGCTAGAAATACGAAAGGCACAAAATCAATGTTCGATTTTCTTAGCGAGATGAAAAGCATTACCGATGACTTAGCGATCTACAACTAGTTTGTGACCCAAGATCTACAACTAGTCGAACCCGAAAGCTCTGATACCAATTGTAGGTCCCGTGACCGGATCCAACAACAAAACAAACTAAGATACTAGCTACAAGGTATGACGTCAAGGAGAGTTTCTTTAACTCCGTCTAGTTACTAAGAATAAATCAGATGTGGTCAACCTCAGTCGGAAAATCACATCTAGTCGGTCAACTTGAACCGATTTTGACTTAAAAAATAAAACATAAGTCATATTTCTATAATATTAAAAAAGGATATCACTTTTTTAGTTAATGATTAGCAAATTTTAAAATAATTTAGTATTTAAAAATGTATTTCTCGTATTTATATTGCTATTTACTTGTTTTGTTATAATATTAGTGTACTTGTGATATTTGTGATATATATATATTATTTCTAAAAATTAACTTTCTTCATATTTACCATTTCCGAGTACTCTTCGAGTATTCCTCGAACACTGTAAGTCACCCAACACCCTAGTGTGCCGTTTCAAAACTTTTGCAACCTTGCAATTGAGTTTAATTAATGTATATTATTGTAATAGTTCAGCCTTTTTATTTGGATTATCTACGTAATAGATGAGCCAACCATTAGATTTTGCAAAAATACAAAATTTGCATAATAATTTTGAATAAATGACTAGGACCTTTTCTTGTTAAATATAAAAGTCCACCTATGACTTGCAATTGGTGCATTAAGTGTTTGTTTGACCATCGATTTTCTTTCGTTCTCTTGAATCATTCATATACAATAGTTCAAAATGGGACCTTAATCAGTTATTTCGTTCGGATATTTACGCGGTACGACTGAATATGCGTTAGAAGGGTCAATCCCTCCCCTACGACAAAAAAAAAGCGGGCTGAACTTCTAACAGCCCGCCCACTTCCATAGAACAATATCGTGGCAACGTAGACCTAAGTGAAGTGGTCATATTGGATCCTTGGGAACCATCACAAGTACGGCCAGCATCTATTTATTTAAACGAGAATGTCGTGTCGTCCTGCGTACAAAACATCTATATCTTTTTTGACTTTAATCATTTATTTCACTTGTCACTTGGTATTTTGACTTTTGAAATGAATTTAGTATTATTAGCCTTTTTTAAGGATGCTGATAAAGCGGGCACTAGCAAGTAAATAGAAACCCAAAAAACAAACAATCATCAAACGGATTTAGAAATTGAAACTACACCTGGTATTATCAACTATTTAAAGTAATTTTCACTTGTTGAAAAACATTGAGTCAGACCTAATATGACAATATCGTCTTCATCAATTTAAACAGGTTTTATTTAACACTTTCTTTAATGGTGTAGAGTCGCAAATTCAAATTCAACAAGTTTGACCAAGGTCTCTTAGATATATCATACATTTATTCTATCCTACTAGTGTACCTTAGAAGTGGAGACAGGCGACTATCAGAAATAGATGTTTGAGTGTGCTTAATTGAATTCACAAGTAATGCACGGAACTAGAGATCCCAGCTGCACGAGGTCATGTGTTGCAGGAGTTGATGGTCTTTCATATGTGATCAATGACATTAAAATAAGGGTGTTAATCGTGTCAGGTTGACAGGTTAACTAGATGAATAACTAAACTCTAATTTGACCCGAATATTTATCTGTGTCAAGGAAACAACACTAACACTTAAAGTTGTGTAACCTGAAATCCCGGATACGACTTGTTTATCCTAATTTATCTCGAAGAGTCAAATGGGTTGACAATTTTGCGGGTTGGAATCGAGTTAAAAATGTGAAAAACAAGTTGATGGATTTCAATAATGGGTTGAATGTTGATGATGATTTAATTAAGTGGACTAAAATGATCAACTTAAACTTAACGTGCTTATCAAATATATGACAATTGTGTCTGTCATAAGGTAAATTGGCGCCCATAGTTACAATAATGAGTCACTTATGTTAAGTTGGTAGGTTGAAGAAATTTGAATGTATCGAGTTAAATATGTGAAATCACACACAATCTAAGTATACCAAAAGAAAATCCTTAATGTAGAATTATTTTATATTATTTTTCAATTGTGTGTTCCTTATAAATAATAAATAGACTATTTGACTTTTCTTCATAAAACCATGTCTTTCCCTTAAACCAAGTCCAAAAGTCAACAAAATCAACAGCATAATACCCATGTTTGAAACTCATGTCATCAAACATTTGCTGTCAACTGTTCCTTAACAAATAATAATGAAACCACAAACCCTCGTACTTGTTCTCATGTTCATCCTCTCACCACCACCAACCACCACCGCCGTTGACTTCCTCTTCAACTCCTTCACCTCCACCACCAACCTAACACTCTCTCACGACGCACGCATCCAACCACCTGTCATCCGCCTATCCAACGACTCTAACCAATGGTCCATCGGCCGAGCCTTCTACCAAACTCCAATCCAAATCACCCAACCAAGCTCCAATACCCTCACCGTCTTTTCGACCCAGTTCGTGTTCTCGATATTGCCAGAAATCAGTTCCAGTCCCGGGTTTGGGATCACCTTTGTGTTGTCTAATGTTACTGACCCTCCTGGAGCGGTTGGAGGGCAGTATTTGGGGGTTTTTTCGAACTCGGGTGCGCGTTCGGGTGCGCCCGCACCGCTTATTGCTGTGGAGTTTGATACCGGGGTGAATGATGAGTTTAATGAAACGAATGGGAATCATGTTGGGATTGATCTTAATAGCCCCGAATCGGAGGTATATTGTTCAAAATTCCGAAGTTTGGATATTCGAAATTTTATATCGTCATTCGGATTGGACATTTAGAAAATAAATAGGATGTTTGGATATCCGAATTAATCCTTTTTAAAATTTTTAATGACAAGTATTAGTTAGAAAATTATGATATTTTGGATAATTTTCGGACGTTTTGGATATTTTTGTAGTATTCGGATATTTTGGATGTCTGTAAACGAACCAAACATTCAAGGAATAGTTTGGCGGGAAGTTCATTTATGTTCGTTCACTTAATAAATGAACGAATATGAACAAGAATTTTCGTTCGATTAGTTAAACAAACGAACATATACAGAGGCCGCGTTAGTTCAATTGTGTTCGTGAACATTAAGAATTGTGTTCATGAAGTTTGTTCGTGTTCGTTTGTACTTGTTGCTCACATGAAAGTTTTTTTACATTTATTTGTTTTATCTAAGCATTATATATTCTTTAATTTATTAACCTTTAACATAAAACAAGAAGCCATATCTCTCGCATTGTTCACATTCATGAATACATCGATCTCAATCTCTAGGCTCCGCTAATTTTATTTGTGTTTGTTTGTGAACACATTAAAAAAATTTTAAACGGTGATTTTATTTGTGAACATGAATATTGTTCGTGTTCGTTTGCAGCCCTAAATTTTTTTAAGGTTCTTAAATATTTTTTAAAAAATAATAAATATTTTTTCAAAACTCGAATATCGTTTGGATATCCAAATCCGAAATTTCGAATACTGATTTGGATATTGAAATTTCATTATTTTGAACATCTCTAGGTATATGTTGATGCTGGTTACTACAACTCCACTGGTAGCTTCATTCCGATCAATATGCGAAGCGGGCAAAACATACACGCGTGGATTGAGTTCAACGGACCTAGATCAGAGATCAACGTCACGATCGCTCC
Organism: Bidens hawaiensis; assembly: GCF_021521415.1. Taxonomy (NCBI): domain Eukaryota; kingdom Viridiplantae; phylum Streptophyta; class Magnoliopsida; order Asterales; family Asteraceae; genus Bidens; species Bidens hawaiensis. Next base: position 376,420 of record NW_027491062.1, read on the forward strand.
AGCGGGTATGTCCAGACCAGTTAGACCGTTGCTTACTTACCGAGATCCGATTATTGCAAATTATGTGTCTCCCCAAATGTATGTCGGGTTTTCTTCTGGTAAAACCACTTGGGTTGAAGCACAGAGGGTTCTAGCATGGAGTTTTAGCGACACGGGTGTCGCAAGAAACATCAATACTACAAATTTACCGGTTTTCTTGCCTCAGTCGGAGTCGAATTCTGGCTTATCCACCGGAGCTATAGTGGGTGTTGTATGTGGTTCGGTGGGGTTCTTTTTATGCTTGCTAGGGGTATGCGGCTACGTCTGGTTGAAAAAACGAAACGAAAGTAAAGAAGACGAGGTTGAAGATTGGGAGCTTGAATACTGGCCTCACCGGTATGATTACGAAGAGCTGAAAACCGCTACTAACGGGTTTTCAAAAGACCAGATTCTTGGTGCGGGTGGGTTTGGTAAAGTTTACAAAGGAACGTTGAGTAACAAAACCGAAGTGGCGGTAAAATGCGTGAATCATGATTCGAAGCAAGGGTTAAGGGAGTTTATGAGCGAGATCGAGAGTATGGGTAGACTTCAACATAAAAACTTGGTTCAAATGAGGGGTTGGTGTAGAAAAGGTAACGAGTTGCTTCTCGTGTATGATTACATGGCCAACGGTAGTTTAAACACTTGGGTTTTCGATAAACCGAAGGGTGATTTAGGTTGGGTGGGGCGGAAACGGGTGTTGGCTGACGTGGCGGAGGGGTTAAGTTATTTGCATCACGGGTGGGAGCAAGTGGTGGTGCATAGAGATATTAAGTCGAGTAACGTGTTGTTGGATTTGGATATGAGAGGACGGTTGGGTGATTTTGGGTTGGCTAAGTTGTATACGCAAGGTGAGGTACCGGGGACCACGCGGGTAGTGGGGACACTCGGGTATTTGGCGCCTGAGCTGGCTATGCTGGCGGCACCCACGACAGCTAGTGATGTTTATAGCTTTGGAGTGGTGGTGTTAGAGGTGGCGTGTGGGCGGAAGCCTATTGAGACGTGGCGGGATAGGGATGAAGATATGATTTTGGTTGATTTGGTTAGGGAGAAGTATGTTGAAGGAAAGTTATTAGAGCTTGTGGATGTGAGGATTAAGGGGGAGTATGACGTGGCGGAGATGGAGGCGGTGATGAAGTTGGGGTTGAGTTGTTGCCACACTGATCCGGTGCATAGGCCGACTATGAGGGAGGTGGTAACGATCTTGTTGGGTGAGGATACCACTGTTGCTCCGAGAGTTGTGTTGCAAGAAAGCACGAAGGAGCCGTCACCATAACCACCACAACCACGGTCATTGCCGCGACTTCGGTTGTAAGTATATAGTACCTTCTGTTGTGTTATATTTTACTTGTTGATACAACATACAAGCAATATAGCAAGTAGGACAATCAATATGGTATTTTTGTTTATTATGTCAATATATATTGATTTTTTATATTTTTTACAAATTTGCATTGTTTTCTTGCAATATTGTAGACGAGTCAATTTCGACTGGTTTATAAGAAATGGGTCGGTTTGGGTTATGTTTAGCGGGAAAAATGGGTAAAACTTAAAAAAAACATAACTAAAAGGCTCAAGTCAAGCACAATGTGTTCAAATATATACATTTTATAGGCATCTTAAATTGTTTATAACATATAAGATTTTATTAATAGTTTACTTTTACAAAATTAGTTATGTTATGTCACAACTCATATGTGTCCATATCAACTGGGCCAGCCCATGACATGTTCCTCATCAGATTGTGGGCCATAACTATAACCTTTGGGTCCAGCCATTAACCGAAAACCAGGCCCTCTAGGGTCGGGTCTGGGCCCGGGGCACAATAATAAGAACAGTAATGGAAAGCAAAAGAAGCTAACTTTTATACTTGCAAGTTGCAACCAAACATACATACATTCCTAAAGAGTAAAGTTTAGTGAGTGAAAATTGAAGTATGGCTTCTTTGTTTTGATGGAACCTTGAGATCTTAGCCTGCAAATTGAAGCTACTGATTCCTTCATCTTTTCGGGCCCACATACCAAGACCCCCACATAGGACCCACCCGTTTCGTTTGGGAAGTTTGAAAATATATCTGCAAAAATTTACGCGTTACATGATTAGTTTATTGAACATATCGGTTTTAAAGCTTGTTGAATTGAAAGTAGAGGTGTAAATATAGATTTCTTAGGTAACGGGTTAAAATGAGATGAGCCCGTTCACCCCGTTTGACCCTTTTTATGAATAAGTTTCTCTATTTGACCCGTTTAAGATAAAATACAATCTGAAAAACCCGTTCATAAGTAAAAAAAACATAAAACAAGAAAACATACCATGGAAATTGGGTCTAGCTCCAAAATGTACTTCATGTTCATCAAGATTTCGGTTTGACTGCAAGGAACTTGCATTCATTTCTTTTCCTTTATTCTTAAACTCCATCAAATGTTGTTGTTTCCTCAAACTTTTTAACCTCAAAACCGAGTACACCATCACGCCGATGATGATGGATAAAAAGAAAGTCAACATAACAATAAGATCAACGAACGATGACGCGTTTTTCTCTTTTGTAGAACCTTTCTTTGGCCAAGGAAAGAAAACATGGCTAAAAGTAACCAAAAGAACAAAAAACAAAAGCGAGGTGAACCCGATAATAACAGCCTTCAAAATCGGGCTCCCATGGCCATTTGGTGAGTAACTTATATGTTCCGTTTCAAAAGTAATTGTTTCGACTTGAGAAAACTCGCGTATCATATCACCAAGCGTTGCGCCCGATTGTGTTTCTTGGGTCACATAAACTTTCAACTTGAGATTGAATTCTTTGGAATTTTTGTTGGTAAGAAGAGGTAGGATGGAATTTAGAATACTGATACTGTTGCTTTTCTTGATGATATAAACAAGCTGTATTTTTGTTGGGAAATTGTTTCTCCTAGTAGAAGAAATTTCTTGCAATATGCTCAAAAATGGAGTCACACCGATCCCGCCGGCGACTAGAAGCAGACTATCATATTTGCTGAAAGCATAATGATTTGAAGTTAAACATAAGTAAAATACAAGACAACATAGGTGGCATTTCTGGCCCATTTTCTTATAAACAGGTCGATTCGGATTATGGTTTACCTCTTACGGGTTGAATAGGATCGCCAATATTTGGAACGCTAGTTTTTTACATTTTTAAAGTTAAACAGAAGAAGAAAAAATATACAAGACGATAGAGGTGGCGATTTTGCCAACATTTAATTCAGGTTATGTTTTGCCTCAAACGGGTTGAATAGGAGTATTAGACCATAAATTTGTTTAGGGTTAACTTGACCCAGACTGTTTGGACACCTCACCCAATGTGTCCAACCCACGCATGCTACTACTTCAAATTCAGGGCTGGCTTAGAGCATGTGCAGGCTATACAATTGTGCAAGGCCTATCAAGGTTGGAGGCCCATAAGAATTTAATTTCTTTTAATACAATTTATATATTATATTACTTTTTGATTTATTTTAATATATTTTGAGGTCTATTTATATAACTCGTGCAAGGCTCACGAAGGCCATCGAGCTCTGGGGGACGACCCTTCTCAAATCTTTACTAATTGATGATTATTCTATGTACCTTAGGAAGTCAGTTGACGCGGGCCCATACGGGCCTTCAACTGAAACCGGAATGCATCTTTGGGCTCTTTGATCAAGCCCATTGATGGGCATTCCCTGGATTAGGTCATAAAGAGAATTTGTCCATAATCCATCACATTTTATGATTATAGACATTGTATCATCATCAACCAAGGAGCTTGAAGCTATACTAAAAGAATGCCATTGATATTTGGAAATGCTTGGTATCTTTATGAAGATAATGCTTGTTGGTGTATACTTTAAACCTGCATAACACATACGAAGAACATGTCACGTTAACAAACAACTCGTCCTTCTACACGCTTTGTAGATTTACGGGATGACCTGAACCAGATAAAAAGCCATCTTGTAATGACTCGATGGGTCAAAAAATAATATATATTTTGAACAAAATAAATTAGGAAGATTTATGCTTAAAAAATATACGCGATGGGAGAGTTTTAATCCATGGACCCGATATAATAAGTAAACAAGTGACAACTCAAGGAATCTTACTTGGTTCTTTTGGCAGTATAACTTCAATTGCTTTCGATGGAAAGATCCGAGCAGAAAGAATGCACGTTTCGGGCCTCGAATGTATTATTCTAAGTAACCTCTCGATGGCGAAAATAAAAATTGCAGGCAACACCATGTAGAAGTGACGGTCTCCGGTATGAAACAAGAATAATACTATGAAGATGGTATATAAGTGGTGTGTGTAGTAAAACATTTCAAATTTTTTTCTTCTCACTTGTGGAAGTGATGTTATCCAAATAACTAATCCCACAACAAGTGAAATTTCCCCTGCTAGATATATTCTTCCTGTTTTTTGCCATTGAAATACCTATTTTTCCAAAAAAAAAACACAACAAAAATGAGACGTTATATATGAAGGAAAAACGAATGGTGAACTGATGGAATAATAGAATAATAAAAACCCATTAGAATATTTTTTTCTAATGTAAGGGAAAACTCGTGGGCCACACAACCTTGTTGTGGGACCACATGAAGCGTGCCAAGTTGCTTATGCGCGACTAGATTTAAGGCAACCATGGTAAATTTTTGTGCATTATCATCTACTGTTTATTGAAGTAAATTTGAACAATTAAAGGAAGACGTAAACAAGTTGTAACTCTTGATTATGAGGCTATACTCATTCACAATCTCACAATCTCAATCTCAAATTATAAAATTAATTTCTCTATCCCTAGTCTACATAATTTAACACATCCAGATCTTTTAATCCCATTAACAACTCAATCTCATCCTTTTTTTTATTAAATAAATTCAATTTATAATTAGTTTTGATTAAACGAACTCAATTTTTAACGAAATTAAACGAACTCAATTTTTAACGAATTTATACCGGAATGTTCATAAAGAAACTAAGACTATGTTTTTATATTTTTTTTAAAGTTAAATATAGTAAGTTATAAAACAAGAATCAAAAAATATATATAATTAATTGGTAAAGATATAAAAAGAAAAATTAAAATTAAATATAGCCATTCAAATTGTGACGAGTGTTTGAAGTTGGTAAAATTGTGAGATTGCAATCTGGATTGGTTGGCCGATCAGATTGAAGAAATCTTTAGATTTTTTTTTTTAATTCTAAAAATTTAGAGATTGCAATCTCAAATGCCAAAGGGTGTAGTCTTAAAGATTGATACAATAAATTGATCTAAGGATATGTTTTATGGTGCACCGACGGTTAGACACAAATTAAGGTCAGCTTTAGCCTAGCGGCGGATCCAAATGTTGAGTAGTGGGTTTTTTTTCCTAGTATCAAATACTCTTTTATGTGTAGTATAGTAATATATGAAAAGTAATCCTTACTGACGTGAAAAGATATCTTGAGCTTGTTAAAAGAGTAAAACGAAACGTATATAACTTGTAACTTCTAGTTATTACAAAGATAATTAGATAGTTCAACTCAAATTAATGTTAGGTTTAGATTCTGCTTTTCGGCCAAACCATATCTAAGGGTTAGTGTTTTTCTTTTCAACGTTTAAAGTTAACTTAATGACTTAAATGTAAACAAGTCTACTTTATAAAGGATCCAATTTAACATTTTTAGGTCAAAGCATGTGACCTTTTATTTTGATAAGTGACAGAAAGTTTGCTACAATGTTCATACTAGCCTTTTCTATTTGTACGTAGTTTTGTCATAAAGTTCAATGTATACCTCACTAGTTTAGTTGAAAAAAATGATTAAAAAATATTTGAAAAATTCATTAAAATAGTTGGAAAATAACTCATTTAGCCTCCAAAAATTGTAAAGCTCAAGAAATGAAGGTAGATTACCTCATCTTGAAGCATGCTTTTGATACCCCATATGAACAAAGTGCCGGCGCCATGTAGAGTGGCGAATGATAACATCAACGTCCCAAGCCAGATGTGGTATCGAACAGATGCTTCAAATTGGACGCCAAATAATCGGAAAACAGTCATTCCTCTCATGATAGGGAACAGAAGCAATGCTAGGCATGCTTCCGCCAACAATCCACACCGTGTTGCCATCCTAAACGTCTTATATTGCCATCTGGATTAAAAAAAAGGCAGCATGAGATCATGTCTTGTTTTGGATTGTTTTTCGAAAGTGATCATGTGATTTAAAATAATCATGATTACTAAATTGGGTTGTAGCGTAGTGTTTGGATATATGTACGTTAATATGGAGTTGTAAGATTTCGATATATATTGTTTAATGTTTTACAATACTGATTATGTAACACCTTAGACAAATTATACATCGTCTCAAAAGAGATATAAGCTTCAGTCTCAAATATCAACACCCTCACATTGGTTGAGGATGAGAGGAGTGCTCCACACCGAAGCAACAAAGCATGCTCTGGTGGGGTCATCCGAAGATGGGCTACCTCCTTTGGGGTCTTTCGGGAAACCGAAAACAAATTTGTAACCTTCTTATGATCAAATTGGACAATATTTGCTGGTATAATCAAATTTCTTTACCAAACACTAAAAAAGAATGTCAAGTTGGTATGAAGAATGCTCACATGTTTAATTTCATCAACTTTCTAGCAGGCACCATCTTCTCAAAATCATTAGATACACGCACATAGAACGTCCATGCTAGAAAGATGATGAACATGAAGATCACAAGAATTTCCATGGCAGATAAAACACCAACAAAACTATTAACGATGATCGGATTTGATAATGATGAGATCAAACTCCTCCTTTGCCTGAAAATAAACGACCCAAAAGTAATCAACACATATAACTATTAACGAGTTTAATTTCTTAGTCTTATCTCTAATTACCTTCGTCTTTGTTCGTCTGTTTTCAAATGTTGGTACACAAAACCAATTATCACCGAAAGGATAATAGGGAATGAATAAACAACGAAATCAAGCCCTGCAAGCATAGATACTTTAGTCGAATGATATCTTCTAAACATAGTAATAATATAACAATAAACCGTACTAATATATTCTATTCGATAGCAAGTAGGTGTACCATGTAAAAACTAACAATCATGATTTAAATCTTTATTAACTTTTAGATGATCTTACCATTGGAACTGAAAATTGTAGTTCTTGCAGCCTCTTCGGCTTCTTTCCATTTTCGTGTCCATATTTGAGTTGGTTTCATAATCCATAAGGAAGCCCAAACGACGGCTAGTATGATCATCAAAAACTTGAGAAGAAGAAGAAAATATTTTGCCATTTTTGAGCTTATACAGTGCTCAAAGACCTCTTTTGCAGAAGTTGGTGATCACCAAGTTGAAGATATGCCTATTTATATATCAACAATAGTACACCCCACCATTAGTACAGTTTGCATCATGAATCATGATTATCATTTTGTATATATATATATCCAATATCTCCCAATGGTGTTGGAATTCTACACATGTGTCATCAAATCTCATGATGAACTATGCTGCCAAACAAATCGATTGAAGTGACGAATTTAAAAACAGATAACCATATATAGCTAAGGTAATTAATCAAGTGCGATCAATATCAAACACGAACTAAACGAATAACTCTCGTTTATATTAATCAGAAAATATAACTCAAAAAACTGATTACAACTCTCAAACCCTAACTCGGTTTGACTTTTGATGAAACCTAACTTGGTTGATTTAGATGTACCCTAACTCGGTTACATCTCGTATGTATCTCTGCATGAACCCTAAGTCAGTTACATCTCACACGTTCTATAATGCCCAACCATAACTCGATTTTATATAGATTAACCTAAGTTGTTAGCCAAGACATTACCTATTATAATTACATAACAATTATGAAACATGTTGTAATTAGGAAACATAACCAAATACGACCTACTTGTCAATATTGGTCCTCAAAGTTCACTGACTTGTGACTTGGTGTCCACAATTACATCCACCAATTAAGTATAAAAGCGCGTTTAAAAAAGAAAAATAATTAAGTGTAAAAGTAAATGGGAAAACATCTTACAAAATTATCCTAACTCAATATATATATAATTATAAACCTATCTTGTGTTATTAACTATATACAACTAAACTCAATAAATAGAATTCTAATATCTAAAATTAACACTCCTAGTTTAGTTGAAGCAACGATATTAATCATTCTCAACTTATTACAAATAAAATTTATAGACACATTGTCTTGTATTATATACAAGTGAGAACCCACAAAAAAACATATCTTGGTATATATATACAACTAAACTCTCATAATAAAGTACTAATAACTATAACTAACACCAACTAATATTACTTTTTATCTCCATAAGAGCATTCACATCTAATTATTTATAATCTTTTATATCATTAAAACATATAGAAAACATAACAAAACCTAATCCATCCCACTCTTTATATTTTACATCATTAACAAACTATATAGGTTATATAACGGGTTGAATAATGATTTCTTATATTTACAAACTCACTATTCCTTTCTTATGACTTTTGTGTGAGTGAAAGAGAAAAAACTATAAAGAGAAAAAACTATAACAATGATTAAATCTGTATTATTTAATTGAATAAAGTTAATATAAGAAATAAGATGTGTGGTTTTCTTATTTTTAAGTATTGAATAAAATATAAAGTTAAAGCTGAATGTTAGTTAAATTATATGAATAGAGATAAAATTTGAGATGTGAAATTGTGAATGTTTTAACTAGTTTAGTAACCATTAAGTCATAAGCAGCGTGTGTTGTAAACCGGATTATAAGACCCGCACTTAAACCGGGAATTGATGGTTCTTATTACTTAGCTATATATAGGACCCGGCACAAATCAATAAACTAATTGATGCAAACAAATCTACTAAAAACCATAGCCGGCAAATATGAACAGGACGTTGGTCACAACTTATTATTCAAGGAATCTTAACCTTATACGTGTATGTTAATATTCTTGTAGTCCAGGTGGGTCCTACATAGCTATGATAATAATTTATAAGTTCAAGAATAACGGTTTCAATTTCATTATTATCTTATAACATGTAGATGAGTAGTCTTTGGCATTAGCATGTTGTCAGCTTCACGATATTTCCCATCTCTTTCCCTTCACGTTGTGATGTATATACACACACATATATTTGTAGCATAATATAATTGACCCGCATTTGTAAAGTGGATTCTCGGTCCCCTCCACTTCTTGTCACTTTACTTTTGGTGTTTTCAATCCTTTTCATTTGATGGCAGTCTCATATATATCTATATCTATCTTTTTAACATTTATGAAACTTTCATATGTTACATTTGGCTAGGTTACGTTTTTGTTAAGAAAGGCAACTCAAGCGTCAATGATCGTGTTTAACCTCAAGTTGACTGGAGCGCAAGATCGTGTGCGCGCATCATAAGCATGGGTGGTCCTGAATTAGACTTTATTTCTCTCCAACAGGATGCAATACCTCCAAGTTGTCCATAATAAGGACAGACACGAGACACTAGTCGTTGAACTCTTGAAAAGTAATGGTTCTTTTTGGGGTAGTGGTATAGTGATGATGCTAGATGATCTTGTAATATTATTAAGTGTTCATGAATTGGCTTTGAAATGCGACATATGCGAACGAGGTTACACTTCCAACTAAAAATTTGTATACCGGCTAGAAAAGATCGATAAGTTCTATATATGTCAATTAATATGGAGGGTATATATGTAATGAGTTTGGATCAAATACAAATAAAATTAACGTGCTAATTGTGAGAATCAATGTTGTTCTGTTTTGAGATTTAAAAAAATTAAAAGCCCTTTTGGGAGTTGGTTGACCACTAGTGTGGTGTTGACGCTCGTGACACCCCGCCACCACCCGCCACCCTAACCACATCACTCATGGGGTGCGCATAACGAAGACCACTCAGCCCATTGGCTCTTTTTGACCGCTGGCAACGACAAGTTTATTTAAATAGTAAAATAAAATAATTAATATATAATATATTAAATATCTACTTCAGAAAAGCTCGAACATGACTTGGCAACCTGTCGTAAGGACAAGGCCGACTCAACATATAAGGCGACCGAGCGACCACCCCCTAATTACTAGATTGACCTGCTATAATAATTCCATAAACACCTAGCGAAGATATGGCAAACAAATAAAGTAGCCCTATGTTCGGATATGACAATATCATACCATAATCAAAAGGTATAACGGCCCGAGCGACCAGGCTTAACATAAACGTAGCCACTGGAGCCATTCTAAAAAGGGAGAAATTTGCACTACTTGGTGAAATATGTTCTTTTATAATCAATTTAAAACCATCTGCTAGAGGTTGTAACAATCCAACGATCGATCCCACTACATCAGGAGTCTTTCAATGTTGCACAAAACCATTACTTTACGTTCAGCCAGCACTAAAAAGACTACTCCTAGTAGACGTGGTATACTTTACATTCATCTAGCACTAAAAAGGCTACTCCTAGTAGACGTTGTAGAATTATTTCAAGTATTTCAGCTTGAACTGCTACGAACATTTTCTATTTTCTATTCACTCATAATCTGGCCTGGCCTGGCCTGGCCTGGTCGACCCGATCATGATATTTCACTTATGATCGCCTGATCGGCCCAATCATGATATTGAAGGATTGGACCTTTTCTCGAACTCGAAAGGAGATTCTATTTCTTCTTCCAAGCCCTTCTTAGAAGATGTAGTCATGCCTAAATCAAAATAAGATTTTGAGGCCTTTGACGGTTGTTAAGAATTTTTTTTTTTCTGGTAAATACAAGTTTTGAACTCATGACCTATATTTTAGCAGCAAGCAAACCTACCATCACACCAGTACATTACTTTGAATTTACTTTACCAATCATAATATATCTATATATAATGTTTTTTTTAGACTTGTAGGCCTTGGTTAAGTGTATGGCCTAAAGTCCTAACTTGTTTTCACTGGCCTACGGGCTGGCCCTGCGTAAGAACAACCTTCCATAACATCATGGATCATTGAAGGCAAGACTTCAATGTGGATTATGTTTGTGACTTTCTGACTCATTGGCTATCACCGATAGACATTGCTTGTCAGAGATACACATGTGTACAATGATGGATTAAGGTTTATACTATACACTAGTTGAAAAATCAAACCAAACCAAACCAAACTGTAGGATTTTAGGCTATATGTAACTTTTCTATCTTACTTTGACCATTAGTTATTTAAAGTTAAACTATATGCATGATTGAGCTTTACTTAATAATATAATACATGTGGTTGATCTATAAATGATATATTGTTATTTTTACTTTGAACGTATTTATGGTTTCTTATTATGTGGACCCAATAAGCCCAATCCTCAAAACTAAATCGTTAGTAAATGCTTAGTTTGTTGGAAATTAGTCTCAAGAATACGAATACGGAGTTTGATCTTAACATAGATTGACTCTATCTGTTTATTATAATCCTTGACACTATAATTATATGCCATAACCTTCTATATATATTAAATAACTTCCTAAACATACTATGACTTAAACTCGTAAAATTAAAAATTCAATGGTATGGATCATGGTTTGACTCAGTAAGCGTCTTAATTATAAAAATCCGGTACTAATGGTATGGATCGTGGTTTGACTCAATAAGCGACTAGATCAAACTGTAACTTGTGAAAAACGCACTTCGCCTTTTGAAATCAATAAACTGATGAAAAACGCACTTCGCCTTTTGAAATCAATAAACTGAGCATGTGGAAGTGGAACGTGATATACAAGTTCAGTTATCACAGTAAAATGTTTTCAAAAAGTATATGTTGCTTAAATCGAAACAGTTATAGATGTTGAGTGACTTCAAGAAGATAATATGATTCATGTGTAAAAGTAAGTTATTATAACATATATAATCCCTTATAATTAATCAGAAAGTGATGAACATGTGATTCATTGTTGATATGTTGTTAGTTATCTTATAGCACAATGTTGTATTTGGGCCTCTAATATATATAGCAGACTTTTAGTGCTCATTTACAAGGATAGCACAATACTTGTGTTAATGCTCCTATGGTGGGTTTTATCAAACTGAAGACCAAAATAATTGTGAGGTGCACTATCATAATTTGCTACTTCCTAATTAAGGGGAATCAAATCTATGGCAATATTCATGCATATCAATACTTGTTGGAGCTTCCATCATTTCAAAAACCCTAATTTATAATTGCAAATCACTTTGATTTGAAAATTTTTTTAAACAATCATGCCATTTTAGAAAATTAGGGACACGTAATCTGATCCGACCAACACGCTTTAACCTCATGTGAACTTTATCACACACTCAACTATGCAAGACTATGGTGTCAAATACGCCACTCTGTCGATATGATAGATATGAGACGGAGATGATTTATATGTGTTTTTGTTGATATTTTAGGATGACTATTTTCTCACACGTCTAGTTGAATTTTAAAAAATTCGTAAAAAGCTAAAGATATTAATTAAATATTGAATATTTGAATAATGTAAAACAAGTTAACTCAAATCACAAATCATGTACAAAATCAATTGAGAGATATCATCACTTTAGACATCTTACATGTGCACAAACCTAACATAAAATGGTCTATAATTGACTACCCTTTTAATACAAACAAGAGGTACGATTAAATCACAAGATGCTCACTTTTCAAACCCATAAGTCACATTACTCCAAGAGTTCAAGCAATCGCTACAACATATCTTGCCAGGTTTGGTGAGAAGAAGATCGTATCACGAGTAGAGACCACTAGTATACCAAATTTTCAACACACGTCAATAATAATCCAATGAAGATCTAGGTAGAATCTTATCTATTTCATAATATTATCAACCAAATTATATTTATATATATAAAAGAGAAGTTTGGTGCCGCTAACTAGATTACGGCACCAAAATTGTCCATACAATTTTGATTTTCTTTTTTAGCATTGGTAGCATTTTGATTTTCTTTTTTAGTATTGGTAGCATAACGAACGAACGAGACCGAGCTAACGTCAAATTTTGTTTACGTAACGAAAACAGACTGAATTCGTGTAATTCATGCATCAACGTCCGGGACTGGCAATGCTAGGGTCTTGATGCCATTTGTTTTAGTTCCGGTACCATAACGAACGTAACAAAAACCGACCGGATGCCAATTTTCTTTTTTTATTTTTGTTTTAGTTCCGGGTTCATAATGAAAGAGAAAGAAACCGACCAAACTCACGTAAAGTCACTGCCTTTTGTTTTAGTTCCCGTACCACTGTAACGAAAACCGACCAATTGTCATTTTTGTTTTAGTTTTGGCATTGTAAAAAACCAACTGAATTCACGTCGACTTGTCATCTCAACACTCGAGACCGACAACGTTTGACTTTTACCACCACCCAAATTTTACCGACCTGCACGTCGCAACGCGCTGAGTAAATTCCTAGTTTAAACTCAATGCTAATAAAAGAGTCGTGTGCAATACTAACCCAATAATATTTAAAAAAAACTATAAAAACTATAATACACTTGTACATACTGTTTTAATGAAATAATAATAATAATAATATTAAAATTATTCCGTATTCAACTCAAGATGAAGCTAGATTGTAGAAATAATAATACTTTTATAATGTCCAAATAGAATAAAGAAAATAAAAAATGTTGTATGTATGTATGTATACGTGTGACAAAGTGTATAAAATATGAAGAAAGAAAAAATGAAGATAGAAAGAAAGATTATTAAAGCCATTTAATTATTTATATGAAAAAAAGGCTTTGAAAGCAACGAGACAGATTCATATTTCACAAGAAGCCACCGCCACCGCCACCGCCACCACCGCCACCACCACCACCACCACACTCACACACACACACCTTTGTTTTCATCTCCAAACACAACACAACCTTAATCTAATAATCTTGTTATGTCAGAACACACAAACGGTGATCATAATGATCATGAACAAACTCCAGAAATCATTGAAGAAGGGTCACGACACACGTGGCGGCGAGTCATGTCACCGGAGATTGTGGAGGTTGAAGAACAAGACAACAAGAGTGATCATGTTACTAGAGAAGTTGTTGATGTTTTTGTTGCTGTCGGGAAGAATGATCTAGATGTTGTCAAATGGGCTGTTGATCATGTTGTGGTTCCCGGAGCTCGTGTTTATTTGGTTCATGTCTACCCTACGGTTACACATATTCAGACTCCAGGTACGCTATTATTTGTTCAAATAACCTATATGTGGGAATAACATATACCTTTCTTCTTTCTTATGACTTTGTCTAAAGTTTATGAATTAGGCTTTAGTTAAGAGTTTACAATTGTGTTAATAACTTTAAGTTTTGAAGTGACTATTGATGGTGGTTAAATAATGTTTTTAACTTTTAATTAGTACTTTAAAGAGGCACTTTTGCCCTTTTCTTATATTTTGTTACCAAACACTACAAACACAACAAATCATACTATTCATGACAAGATTAGTTTTTTAAATTTATTAATGAAAAATATATAAATTTGAATATTCGGCTGATGTGCGCTTATTTTATCTATGTTATGTTATAAGATTTAAAGATAAGTTAAGTTTAATATATAATGAGTTATAGTTAAAATATTTAGGGACAAATACGAAGCTTTAAAAATTAAAATTTAACTTAATTAATTTAGAAAATAATTGAGTTCATTAAACAATTATTATTCATTTAAATAGCTAATGTGCTTGACAACTTCAAAATTAGCTAACATTACCATAACTTTTTTATATTTAAAAACCGACATTTAATATTATATTAAGGACTTTCCTATATGAGTCAAATTACATATTTCGGTTTGTTTTTAATGTATTTAAATAATCAAAAGTTAACATTAAAATAATAATGAATTACAATAACTTTGTCATAATATTCTCTCTGAAATTATGAATCAGTTATAGTTCATACTTTTTTTTTCATAGCAAATTTGAGTCCCTAGTGTGTATTTCGTTAGAATCTAATTGTTTAATACCGTCACATATGCCTCCCTCACGGTGGATATTTTCATGTCTTTTTCATCGTTTCATCAAAACCAAAGATGATACGTTTCTATACACGAATTTAATTATGTACAACAATTAAAAGTTAAAACAGAAACGTATAAAACTGAAATTCAAATATTCTTTTCTTTCTACTAAAAACCATATAATACGTATTCCACCGACCAAATTAAATACATTCATCCATGTTTAGATAGGTATTTTCTTCCTTTACCTAAAGCATCTAAAAAGAGAAAAATAATATTAGAAAAGCTTTTCATAACCCTTCTTGTTTCGACTTTGACCACTTTCTCTAAGAGCATGGGCAATGTATAGTATGTAGCTCCACGAACTTCGCGAGAACCCGCAAAACATCGGTTCGTGAAGTCTTGAGGAATTGGGATGTTACATATAGGGTATGATGATCATAGTTGTGGCTTTGTCCATATTCACGATCCTTTGTAAGCCAATGGCCATTGTGGAGAGGCCATAGGGCACGATGATCGATCTTTGTGGACGTAGTGGTTCACAAATGGTTGCCTCGACCTCGATAACATTGAAGACATGTTTTTGAGAGTTAAATGTTCAAAAGATCGTCATCTGCAAGGCATATGTAAACATTTATTGACTATTTTCTAACGTCGTCCTTGTGGTAGACATATTATTAAAAATGACTCAACAATAGAGACTAAATGCACTTAATAAAAGGATCTAGTTATATTACTTCATCTTGTATATGGTAACACTATCTGACATATATGTTTTGATGTCATAAAAGTTGGGAAGCTATCTAGGAGCCAATTAAGCAAAGAGCAAGTCCAGATATACATTAATGAAGAGAATAACAAAAGAAGGAGCCTCTTACAAAAGTATATACGTCTATGCAAAGATGCCAAGGTACGTTTCATTAGTATTTCACACAAAGAGAACATTATTTTGTATATGTAATAATATTTTGGGGTCGGGTGAACAGATAGGCGTTGAGACAATGCTTCTCGAGAGCAATACCACAACCAAGGCTATTTTGGATCTTATTCAAGTCGTCAACATTACCAACCTTGTCATCGGAACTAAAAGAACACCTTCGCTAAGGTAACTTTTTGATAAAACGTTTGGAACTTTTTTCTATAAATGAAAATGAAAAATGGTAAAGGTAAGGCATTCGACTTGTTATGTAGGCGGTTGAGAAAGGGGCCGGGCAAAGGAGAGTTCATTAAGAAGAACGCACCTAACTTTTGTAAAGTTACCATAGTTTGTAACGGAAAACAAGTTATGGATGATCAACAACTACAAGTTACGGAAGTTACTCCTAAAATTCCCACAAGTCAAAATGGGTTGAGAGTCGCTCATTTACAAGTGGAACGAAAATTTTTTGAGTGTGCTTGTTTCTCAAGTAAAATTGATTGATTTTTTTTCTACATGTACGGTATATACATGACTAATAAAATTACTCGTATCCCTAGTATAATACGATTCATTTGAAGTATTTTTATTTCACATTTGTATTCACTCAAGAGTTGTGAAATCATACCACTTTACAAATGGATATGACAATGATATAGGTTATAGGACACCATCACTCCTTGTCGCTTTTACTTGTCTACAATATTAAAACTTGTTCAGTATATTATTGAATACTTGATTCCACTAATGATCAACTTCAAATTCAACCACAAATATGTTAAATCCATGAAAGTATTGATATGCACTATTATAGTGCCCCAAAAATAGTGAATAAAAATTTGTTGGTCTAGGGATGTCGATTGGATATGAGTTAGTAATTCCAGTTCCATACTCGATTATAAACCATGTCTTATATCTGCTGGATGTATTTTGGGAGGGTAATTACATGTCATATCAGGTATACGTACCCATAGTTTTTTAGAAGTTACTCATTAGAATTCACTCACGCATTCTTGCTATTTTTAAATTTATATAACATGATTACCAAAAAGAATTGAACCATAACTACTAAAAGTTAGTGAATTTGTAAATGGCTAGATGGATATGTATGATTAGGTAATCGAGCTGAGTATCAACATATACTTTATTCATTCTATAGCACAAAAATTTAAAAACCAATCTCATACGCGATCAGCGATCCCTCCACGTATCCATCACATACCTATACTCCCATATGTAGGTGCACAAAAACATGAACCCGAAACCAAACTCGAAAAAATCCCGAAATACCCGGCTTTTACTAACAAACCATAGGGTGCGGATAAGACATGCATTTTAGTACCAAAACCAGATCCCGGAACTGCACCCGATATGTACCCGAAAACCAAAACCGGTTCCATACCTAGAGCTGGGTTTTTCCAATATCTGAAACTGGGCTTTTCGAATACTCGATCTATACTCGAAAATACATGAAAAATACCCGAAAAATAGTCTAAAAACGTTCAGCCCTTTAAAAAACCCAATCTATATCTGGAAAATGTCTGAAAAAAGGGATTTTTTTACACTCGGAAATAAGAAATAAGGTATTTAAATACCCAATTTTAGAATACCCGGTTAGATACCCAATCCGAACCCGGTGCATACGGTATGGTTTTTAGAGAATATATCTGGATCCGAGCCCGACTCAGGTATTTCCAATACTCTATCATACCCAAACCCGATTCCATACCCGAAATCGGGTATTGAAAAAAACCCGATTTATGCACCTCTACGGCTCTACTACCATCAGTGTAAAAACTAGAGATGATCATTCAAACCGGTTCCTGGAACCGAACCGGTAGACCCGAACCGGAACCGAACCGGTTCATACCCTTTTTTGTAGGAACCGGACCCTATCTGATTCAACCCGATGATCCGTGACCGGTTCTTGCGTTTCTGAGTCGGGGCGGGTAGGAACCGGAACCGAACCGGAACCGGTTCCTAACCGGTTCCATCCGGAACCGGTTCTAGCCGTTGGATCGAGTATAGCCGTTGGAAATCGTTTTTTTGGCCGTTTTTTGACCGTTGGGGTCAAAAATAGCCGTTTTTTGGCTCCCCCAAGCACCCCACTACTAGTATAAATAGGTATTTGGTGTCATGGGTTCATCACATGTAACATCCTAAAATTTATAATGTTAAATGAAGAAAGTTACGTTTAGTGATTTCGCGTTATTAATTATTTAATATCTAGTAAGGAGCGGATCATGGACTTAGATTAATTGAGATGGGTTAAATGAGAATGGGCCTTAGGTCCATGGGCTTTAAGAGATATAAATATCTCCTAAACCCTAAACTATCATTCATTCCATCTTATCCTCTAACACTCCAAAACACACACACCACACGCCACACGCATCGCCGGCGGCCGAGGGAGAGGAACGAACAAGATCCGAGAGAGAGTGAGCGATTAGTTGTGACTAACAAGTTAAACGAGATCCAGGCGAGCACAAAAATGTATGATTCTTGATCTTTAAAGTTTAAAGATCCAAGCTTTATAGTATATATATACGACCGAAAACGGTTGGGGAACGTAGTGGGTGATGTCGAACCATAACAAGGGTGTTAAAATCGCCAAAATGGTTGATAGAAACCAAACAGTGGCTGAACTGGGCAACTTCGCCGCGAACTGGGTAACTTCGCCTTCAAAGCGATAACCTCGCCTGAGGCCAAGTTCGCCTAATTGATAACTTCGCTTACGGCCAAGTTCGCCTAACTGGTAACTTCGCCTGAGGCCAAGTTCGCCTAATTGATAACTTCGCTTACGGCTAAGTTCGCCTGATGACAACTTCGCCTGCAAAGCTAAGTTCGCCTAAGGTTTAACTTCGCCTAAAGCTAAGTTCGCCTGATGACTGCCCCCGGACCCCCGTTCGTTGTGGGTAGTAATTAAGATTAGAAAGATGATATAAGTAGTGATAGTTAATTGATATGTATACTTGTTATACAGTCAGCCGTGCACAACTGAGGAAATGGATTACGATTAACGGTGAACGTAACCGTGTTCAGGTGAGTTTCTAGCCCCATTTATGTGTTGTGTTTTCGGGGCTGTGTGCATACTCGATGTGTTGTTAATACATTTATCCTAAGTGATAAGTGTATGCCATATGTGATATATGTGATGGATATGAATGATTGTTTGTCGGTACGCGAACGATCTTCGGATATTGCGCGTACTGTCACGTTAAAAATAAAGGTACGAATATTATGTATCGAAGATGTATGAATATTACAAATGAATACTTGTCGGGGCGTGAACGATCTTCGGATATTGCACGTAACGACAAGGGGTATGGTTGTTAAATGAAGGATGTAAAGAACGCCTAGAGTGTTCTTATGTTATAATGTAATTATTGTATATGAAGTATGTGTATACAGGTACACGAATGGTATGTGAGTTCTACGTTCGACATAATAAGTTAGGATGGCAAATCCCTCTAGCTTCTGTCGGGCATAGACTCGGCTGGTGATGGCGTAGTTAAGGACTGCGGGCCTTATACGTAATGTAGATGATAGATGTAAACGTAGATAGGGACGGTGGGCCTTATACGTGTTACAGATAATAGACGACAACGTAGTTAAGGACTGCGGACCTTATACGTATTATAGATAGGCATCAGCATAGGGAAGGATTGTGGACCTTATACGTGCTGTGGTAGCATAGGGGAGGACTGCGGACCTCGTACGTGCTATGAATTAGGTTGCAACATAGGGAAGGACTGTGGACCTTGTACGTGTTGTGGAAGTGGGATGGTGTAGGGAAGGACCGCGGACCTTGCACGTACCATGAATGGTGAACAGAGGTAAGGACTGCGGACCTTTTACGTGTTCACGACCTTGAGTACAGGTATAGACGGCGGACTATGAACGTACTCTCGGTGGACTGAGGTTAGGGATTGTAGATATGTATGTATGGTAGTAAGCATGTATGTAGAACAGAAGGGTAACTAGTTAAGTATGGATATGTATCTTCGGATATGTACGTGTGTGTATGTATTGTATGGCGTTCGATTAACTAGAACTCACTCAGCGTAGCTGACTTTTAGTATGCACGCAGGTGATCAGACCAAAGGACTAGCATGAGGATGGCACATGGCATGGATTGAACGGCTGGCATCTTAAGATGGAAGAAAAGATGTTTTAAATATAATGATTTGTTTTATAATATCAAAGAAGAGATTGAATGTTTTGTAACGAATGCTTCAAGTAAACGTTTCCGCGAAAGTTTTAATGAACTCTGATTTGTAAGAACTGTGTTTATGAGTAAATCCGACGCTAAAGTAAGGCTACCGGGGTCGGGGCCTTACATCACAACACTCAAAACGCAAACCCGAACGCAAAAAAATACAAAAAAAACGCTATTACAACGTTTTGAGTTCTCTAATCTCTTGTTTTCTCTTCTTCTATATTCATATTTGTTGTTATGGCTGCCTCACAATCATCGGTTGGTCAAGGTTCCAACGCCGAACCAAGTTTCGTTCGTATTGTACCTCATAATCGTAATCAAGAGATTTGGTGCAATTGGGATTTGGTTGAATTGAGTGACCATTCATTGAAGGCTCGGTGCAAGTTTTGTGGGGTTTATTTAAACCCACTTTCGAATTCAAATTTGAATAAACACATCAAAAAACCGTATTGCAAGGCGTTGAAAAAGAACGTCGATTCGCAACAAACGCAAATGGATAGTGAAGGCGGAATATTTACATACCAAATTGATCGAGTTCAAGATCGTATGGCGAAGTTTGTGATTCAAGAAGCTTTGCCGTTTAGCCACTTCGACAACCCTCGCTTAACCGCCATGATTCGAGATACGCTTCAACCACAATACACTCACGTAAGTCGTCATACTCTTAAACGTTATTGTTTAAAATTGTGGAAGAAGGCCAAAGAGGTACTAATTGCATATTTTGAAAATATAAATACGGGAATAAACTTAACTAGTGATGTTTGGTCGGCTCCACATGGTCTACCCGAATCTTATCTTTGTGTCATCGCTCATTGGGTAGACCCATCATCGTGGGAAATGATGAAACGCACCATTGCTTTCGAACTCTTTGAGTATCCACATACGGGAGATAATTTGTTTGAAATTTTAGAATATGTTATAAAAACTTATAAACTAGAAAATAAAATATTTTCAATGGCATTTGATAACGCGTCGAATAATACATCGGCGGTTGATAAATTAAAATTAAAATATACGCCGATTTGCAATGGTGTATTTTTTCACTCAAGGTGTGTTGCACATATCATTAATTTAATCGTGCAAGACGGACTTGCTTCGGATGAGGTTACATCGGTTATAAACGATTTTAGACTAATGATACATGAAGTTTTTAAGAAAAGTAAAAAAAGACAAATGGATTATAGAAAATTTTGTAAATATACGGGAAGAAAAGCTTTGGGAGCTAATTGGGATGTACCTCATCGATGGAATTCCACTTGCATAATGTTTCAAAGTGCTTTGGAACAAAGAGAAACTTTACAAATGTTTCATTCTAGTCTTGCCGAGAATGATTTGGCAATCCCCTTTTCAAATGAGAAATGGGAAATTATCAATGACTTATCGACTTTTCTTGAAGTTTTTAAAACATCAACTACGAAACTATCGGGAACGTATTATCCGACAAGTCCCTTGGTTCTTTCGGAGTTATTTTTAATGGTTAACAATCTTAAAGAATTTGAATATAAAGGTCCAATGTTTTCAAACATCATATTACCAATGAAGTTTAAATTAAAAAAATACTTTCTTGAATTGCCACCGGTTTTTACTTGCGCCGCCGCTTTAAACCCAATGTTAAATGTTACGGGGGTTGAATGTGTGATAGACGAAATTTTTTCAGCCTTAGATATGCATGAAGTTGACCCAAACTTTTCAACAGAGGCAAAAAATTATTTTAACTTGAAATTTAAATTTATGTATGACTTTTATTTAAATAAATATGCGTCAAACATACACATGCCTATGCCGGGGGGGTCTTCATCAAGTTCAAGTGCTACTAGAGTACGAGATCCCATGATTAGCCTTATGAACACCGTTCGCAACGTAACGGCTAAAAAACAAAGGGGTAACACCCCTTCAAGCGAACTAGGAAGGTATAGTGAAATGATTACTCTACCGGTTTATCCGAAGAGGAATATGGCACTTTTGATGTTTTGGCTTGGTGGAAGGTAAAGGAAACCGAGTTTCCGATTCTTGCCACCATGGCCCGTGATTTACTAACCGTCCAAGCTTCTACGGTAGCTTCGGAATCCGCTTTTTCTCTTAGTGGCAGGGTAATATCGGTGAGAAGAACAAGACTAAATTCGGAGTCGGTTGAGATGTGCATTTGCTTAAAGGATCACTTGGACTCAATCGATCGTATTCAACACGTAACCACTCTCGAAGATGAAACACCACTTGATGTTCGAGTGCACGACGAACAAGAAGTCATTTCTACAAGTAATTCCGAGGAAAAAGTCGCCGCTCAATAATTACGACGAACAAGAAGGCTTTTCTAGAAATAATATGTCACAACTTTATATTTATAAGTTTAATGTTTTGTTAGTTTGTTTTTGAAGATTTTAAAACATGTAACCTTTTTTTTTGAACTTCTTAAAGTAAATAAAATGAATTTTATGTTAATTGTTTTTTTATTTTTCATGTTATACAAATACGAATCGTAGTTTAGAATCCAAATCGCAAACGAAAAACGAAAAAAAAAAAAATTTTGGAACCGGTTACAGTACAGGAACCGGTTTAGGAACCGGTAAGAACCGGTTAGATAGGTTAGGGGTCCGAGGGTGGGAGAACCGGTTCGGTTCCCTAACCGGTTCGAGCCTGGAACCGGTTTATAATGGGGTTTTGAATATAGGAACCGGTTCCGGTTCCTAGTCCCAAACCGTTTTGAACATCTCTAGTAAAAACTTGATAAAAAGTAGTTTAAACTGGGCTTATATATAATATAAAGTAACCAAAAAAACGTTTATTGGGCTGCTCAGTAGTATCATCAAAATCAAAGCCCACATATTCCATCCAGCCCATAGGTTTCCACACACAATTTCCATCATACTTTACTATAAAAACCACCTAGGGTTTCATTTTCTGCCGTCGACTCAACACCAGGGTTTCTGCCGCTATTTTCAGGTATGTATCAATTCCATTCTATCGATTAATATCAAATCTCTTAATCTGCATATCACATTGTATATCAACAACTTATTACATTCACAAATAATTAAACCGCATATATATATATGCTTTGTTTGATTAATTCCTTGAATTTGATATTGAAACCTTAGGTTATTGATGCGTATATATGTATGATTCAATTGATTTAGAGATTCGTATTCAATTGATATATATATATATATATATATATGTGTGTGTGTGTGTGTATGTATGTGTATGTATGTATGATTTGAACGATTTAGAGATTCGTATTCAATTGATATATATATATATATATATTGATGTGTATGCATGTATGATTTGAATGAGTTAGGATTCGTATTCAATTGCTATATATATATATAATCAAATTATACATACATACATACATACATACACATTAATTTATATACATATATATACAAACACACACACACACATATATTGATTTAAAGATTGTTATTCAATTGATATAGGTAGGAAAAAATGACAACCAGTTTGAGAAAGAACCGAAAGAAGCGTGGCCACGTAAGCGCTGGCCACGGTCGTATCGGTAAGCACCGAAAGCATCCGGGAGGTAGAGGTAACGCTGGAGGTATGCACCACCACCGTATCCTCTTCGACAAGTACCATCCCGGGTACTTTGGTAAGGTCGGTATGCGGTACTTCCACAAGCTCCGTAATAAGTTTTACTGCCCGATTGTGAATGTCGACAAGCTTTGGTCGTTAGTTCCGGAGGATGTGAAGGAGAAGGCGACGGGCGATAAGGTGCCGGTGATTGATGTGACTCAGCATGGGTACTTTAAGGTGTTGGGTAAGGGGAATGTGCCGGCGGCGCACCCGTTTGTTGTGAAGGCGAAGCTGGTTTCGAAGGTTGCGGAGAAGAAGATTAAGGAGGCTGGTGGTGCTGTTTTGCTTACTGCTTAGGTTTGTGTTTTGGATTTGAATTATGAGTACTGTTATGACTGTTACTGTTAGTTTTGTTTTAAGGATACTCTGGTTTGTTGAATTTGAACTTATATTTAATCAAAGTTTTGTTTCGAATCGTGTTCTGGTTTTCTTGATTTTATGTTTAATATTTTTGAAAATTGATGTTGCAGTTGTCATGGCTTCAGTTATAGTTTAACTGGGAAATCAAAGTTTTTACTTTTATATAAAGTGTGATCATTTAAAAAGTGACCTTGAATTATGATTTTGTGTTTTAGGTACATTGGTTTAAACTTTAAAGCTCTAAAATACTTGACCAAATAAGTTTTTGGAAAAAGCTGTTTTGTTACAATCTTAAGCCATTTCATGGTTTTGCTTAGGGGGTGTTTGTTTTTTCTTCAAACATCTTCAAGGGAGCTAATGTCTGCAGGCGCGCAGAAATTACCCTTGAAGACTGTTTGTTTTTTTTCTTAAAACAGATCTGAAGTTATCTTCTTTCATCTTAAAAGAAAAGCAAGGAAATCTTGCTTAAAACATCTTCACAAAAAAACCCTACTCTTCTCCCTTTGCAGCCACCCTCTCATCCACTGCTCCTACCACCGTCCGCCAACACCACCACCCACCGTACGCCGCCACCACCACCCCCGTACCCCGCCGCCACCGTCCACCACCATCCACCGCCACCACCACCGTCCACCACCCACCATCCATCACCACCACCGTCCACCACCCACCATCCATCACCACCACCGTCCGCCACCACCACCACCATCCATCACCGCCACCACCACCATCCATCACCCACCACCACCACCATCCATCACCGCCACCACCACCACCACCACCATCCATCACCGCCACCACCACCGTCCACCACCCACCATCCATCACCACCACCGTCCGCCACCACCACCACCATCCATCACCACCACCGTCCACCACCCACCATCCATCACCACCACCATCCATCACCACCACCACCACCACCATCCATCACCGCCACCACCACCATCCATCACCCACCACCACCACCATCCATCACCACCACCGTCCACCACCAACCAAAACCATCCATCACCACCACCCATTGTCCACCACCACCATCCACCGCCACTACCCACCGTCCGCCGCCACTACCACCATCCACCACCACCACCTTCCACCACCCACCAAAACCAAATCGGCATGGCAAGCAAAGACTAAAAACTAGATGTAACTTGAATAAATGACTTCTATCTTGTGAGATAAGTTTGACAGTTATGCAGACAGTATCAGCTTATAAAAACAAACAGTCTTATATTTTCAGCTTGCAGATCTTCAGACCACATCTTCAGTTGCAGACATGAAAACAGATGAAATCAGCTTGCAGACAGTTTATGTCTGCAAAAACAAACAGCACCTTAGTGTCACTTGTTCTGGTGTATTATTTGTTTTAAAATACTTGGAATGTTTGTAATTTACAAACCAGTTGTAACTTGTAGGTTGGTCTAGTTAACACGTACAGACCCTTTAAAAGGGGTGAAGACACACTCTTTTGTTCTCACTCGGGTAGAGGTGCACAAAAACCCGAACCGGAACCGGACCTGAAATAAAAACCCGGAACTGGTTGTTTTAATACCCGAACCCGTATATACACGACCCTACCCGTAGGGTACTGAGAGAGTATGCATTTTGGCACTAAAACCAAAACCCAAACTAGATCGATTTGTACCTGGTAATACCCGAAAACCCGAACCGGTTCCATACTTGGAATCGAGTTTTTCCAATATCCAAAACCGGGTATTTCGAATATCCGATGTTTTCCCAAAAAATATGTTAAACATACCTGAAAAATACCCCTAAAAAGTGCAAACTTTTAAAAAAAATTCAATCTATACCTGAAAAATACCAAAAAAAACCCCGAAAAAACCCGTAAATAGGGTTTTTATAATACCTGATTATAGGGTATTCAAATACCCGGTTTTAGAAAACCTGGTTCTATACCCGACCCGAACCCAATGCATAGAGTATGGTTTTTAGAGACAATACCCGAACCACACCTGACTCGATTATTACCAATACCCGGTCATATCTGAACACGGTTCCATACCCGAACCCGAATATTTAAAAAACCCGATTTGTGCACCTCTACACTCGGGTTGTGTTTTAATTTGCGGCTATACTGCCGTCACCCATTTGGATAGGTTGGGCATGTAGTGCACCTAAGTTATTTAAGTTAATGAATTGCGTGTGCGTGAACTGTGGTACAACGGATCTAATGTCGATATTAAACTATTTTTATAAGTATTTCACTCTTTTAACCATTAAATTCATCAAATACGTATATAATGTGTATCATACACATGCAAGTCTTAAAACTTCTCCAAATTTTCAAAAAAATAAATGTTGGATGTAATTGATGGAAAAAGTGAGATCACATTTTCTTTACTTAAGATCAAGCCAGCAGTAAACATGATCATGGTTTGCCTCTACTATCTCTACTTTTTGCCGGTCGCAGGTGTCACAAATATCGTGTCCACCGTCATTATCATCACACCAATAACGCACCTTGAACGAAACTAACCACTCTACCAATACCAAGACTTTCTATTTCTTATTGTTTCTATTCCGCCTCAAATTGTACGCTTTTGATACCATTATAGTCAAATTGTATTATACCATTCATACTAAATAGTATACCCGTATAACACTTGATTTTGTTTTTAGAACGACTTTCTTTTTTGTGTTTAGGCCACCACATTCTTCTTCTGAAGTTCTCCGTTGACCTACTCTGGTTCGTCATTGCTTTTAAAGGTTCAACCTATAGGTGTTTCTTGGGCTTGTTTGTCCAAGCCCAAAAGGCAGTTGACTGTTTTGTATCAAATTATTCAAATGGGTTGTTTTTAACTGAAAAAATCGGTTTTAAGTGTGGTTTTACATCACAAATAATCCAAAATTAACCATGTTCGGAAAACATTATATTTGAAACATGAAATAAAAAAAACCTCTATTAATGGTTCAGTTCACCTCTCAGCTCCAAAATCTTGCTGAATGATTCAGCATACAGATATACCCTTTACCTTAATAAATACGCTCATCAAAAACATTCCCCCTCCCCTTGTTCACCTCCGTTCACCGCCGCACAACCAACCTTCACATCCTGTACATATACATATACAGAGAGAAGAAGATGGTACATTCTATATCCATCAGTTCCTCCTTGATCACCGGTGAAGAATTTCATCTTGTCACAAGTAAGCCTCTTCCGATCAGTTTTCAGTTCGTCGTCGGTCTCCTCCTCTAGCTGACGGGCCCTCGCCTCCATCCATTGTGTCTATCTTTATCCGGTTCTCATCGCTATAATGCTATAATCTAACTCGCGAATCCAATGCCTTTCTTAATCACCAACTACTACAAACAATTCTAACACAACGAATCTGATGTTTGTACTTAGCACTATCTTCACAATGGGTGATTTGCAAGTAAACAATTATTTTCGATAACTTACGGTTCTGGGCCTAAACTGAATCAAATTTATCATTTCTAAAATGTTTTTAATAAACACACATCAATTGCTCATGAAATGCGTTTGCGAAACTTGCTTATGAAATTGGTTCAATGAAGATAATGTTTGCTCAACTTCTTGTATTAAATTAGGCTGCTAATACTAATAGTGATTCGTTACTAACTAGATTAATGCATTAAACAAATTCGGTCCTGTTTTTAATTATTTGGTCACATTCGGTCCAAACCGAGGATCGAACGAACCCCGATTGGTGGCTAAAATAAGAACTAATGACCAACTTGTCTGCATAATATCGGTTCGGCTTTGGGAAATTATCGGGGTAATATAGTCATTCTACACAACCATTAAGAGGTCCAACCATGCAACAATTACCGATTCAACACTTACTAGCTCAGAGTCTCTTACTCAATCAGACGTCTTACTTATTCAGCAGCACCTATTGATACAGAGGTTGTCAAACAGCCCCTAGGCCATTAATGTAGAAAATCACTTGGTTGTATTACATTATTGTTGACTTGACACTAAGAGCATCCACAATGCTAAAACAAAGCGGATGACTCTCCATCAGTTTCTCTCTCCTCTCTCTACTTTTCTCTTTTCTCTCTCTATCTTGTCATCAACTCCTCATTTACAAACTTATATAGTTTTATAAACATCATAAACTCTCTCTCATATATTCTCTCCTCTCTTATCTATGTCATTTGCCTACTAGACTGCATGAGAAACTAAATACATGGCTGGGATGCTCTAAGTTATTTTGCTTGGTTATAATTTCCGGTCTGAACTTTAGGTTAAGATCACAAGGAAAGTGAATAGAGAAAAAAAAAACTGACAGGCTACAAGCTTGCATGAGGTTGAAATTGCTTCCCTCTGGCTTTTTCAAATGTCGAGTTTCTAGGAAGGATTAATTTCTAAAGATATATAGACTTCGGGTTACATGTATCTTATGCACCTCTTAAAAGTTTTCAAGAGGAGAATTCACCAACCAAATTACATGTGTCGACGACGGTGAAGTAGGTGATATGGTGCTTGAAGCTAATGGACTAATACTTGAGACACCAGGCAAAGAAAAACATGAGGCTCCAAATTATAAAGGGCATAAGTTCGCCTACATCTGGGTTCAGAAGTTACGGGGTCATAAGTAATGGAAAGAAATGCCCCTAAGTGAGACCCAAAATCCATTATTCGTAGCTCCTGTTAGAAAATAAAATAACTAATAACACATTCAAGGATCAGCAAATATCATCATTTCCTTTATTGAAAGATAGCACAGCTCATTCACAGCAATACAAGACCGTTAACACCAACAGTCATGGGATTTATCTTTTATTTTATTATTTTTCCATGTTTAAAATGATAAAGAGTCTTTCTATTTATTCGTTTTTCCTTATGTCTCTGTAACAATACAAACAATAAACAATCTTTGAATCCCTTGAATTCCATTGCGACAACATGGTATCAGAGCAGCGTTTATGGTCTTAGGATCAACCTGCTCAAACTGCTTATCATCTACCATTGTTAATCTATATTCAACCTTGTCAAACCATACTTCAGATTCCTTCATTCTCAAACCTTTAGTTGCAGAACAACATCATGTCCGGGAACAACAATAACGAGGATCTCGCATTACAAATCACCAACCTACTCGAGAATGGTCTCAATGGCCAAAACCAACCTCAAAAAAAAAAAATCTTTCCGATAGCTTGAAAATTAGTCTCAAGCTAAACAGTCAAAACTATGCCCTACGGGCTCGAATGATTCAAGTCGCCATAGGGGGAGGGGGGAAACAAAATCACTTTTGAGCCACTTATCAGGAAACCCGGCACCACCGGAACCAACCGATGAAGCGTACGAACAATGGGAACAAAATGACTTAGTCGTGTTCTCATGGTTAATACAGAATATCAAACCCGCTCTAGCAAGTAACCTAACCGAATTTCCCACATCCAAAACTTTGTGGGATGCATTGGCAGTTACTTACAGTAGTGGGAAAGACAAGTTGCAAACGTTTGATTTACACGTAAAAGCAAACGGGTTTAAACAGAATGGAACACCACTAGAAGACTTCTGGATTATGGCAAATTGGGTTACAAGAGTTCAAATGCTTCATCATCCCGGACTGATAAGACAAAACTGAAATGCACTCATTGCGGGATGTCAAAACATACTAGAGAGCAGTTGTTGGCTTCCCCGAATGGTAGAACGACGGGCACAAAATATCGAATAAAGAAGGTGCAAAGACGGCTGCCGCCGTCGGCAACACATAAACTAGTAACACTGGAATTAATAACAGCCATAGTGGCTATGGTGGTGTAGCTTCTTCCATTGAAGGAGGTGCCTTGGAGAAATCAGATTTAGACATCGGTGAAAGAGGTAATGGGTTTGAGAGAATACTCTCAAACCCTTGTATTTGCAATTTTGTTTTTATTTACCCCACAGTTCAAAAACTGCTCAATTTAGCCCCCCTACAGAAAATACATATTCCTTAAAAAATCCTCAAGAACCTGATTTTTTTTAAGAAACAAATCTCAAGAATATGATTTTTTAAATAAACCCCCTAGAGATTCCAAATTTTTTGACGAATATAACTTAAATAGGGGAGAAGTTAATATGGCTGGAATCAATAAAAATTTAAATAAATCATGGATTTTTGACTGCGGTGCTAACGACACAATGACCTTCGAATTATCCGATATAATTTCAAATTCTAAACCAAAAATTAATCACATAAAAACCGTGAATGGGGGAGTGGTTCCCGTAAAAGGGGGATGAAACATTGAAATTTCACCTACTTTAAAACTTTCAAACTGTCTTTATGTTCCTTCTTTATCACATAAGCTTTTGTCTATTAGTCATGTGACAAAAGAATTAAATTGCTCCGTCTTAATGCACCCGACCTTCTGTATATTACAGGATATCCGGACGGGAGCGATTATTGGGCGTGGCACTGAAAACCATGGATTATACTATGTGGAAGGAGTGAATCAACACGGCACTGTGATGCTTGCGCATGGAACTATCAATAGAGAAGCGTGGTTAAGGCATAGGAGATTAGGTCACCCATCTATTGGTTATTTACATATTTTATTCCCAAAGTTATTTCCTTCAAATGAACCATTAAGTTGTAAAACTTGTGCCATGGCCAAAAGCCATAGACATACTTTTAAATTCAATAATACGAGGCTTGATTTACCTTTTTCCCTTGTCCATTCGGATGTATGGGGACCACAAAAGTTCTTGGAGGTTAAAATTTTCGTTTTTTTGTTCTGTTTGTTGATGATTGCACTCGTATGACATGGATTTATTTTTTAAAACATAAATCTGAAGTTTTTGATAAATTTACTATGTTTTATACAATGATACAAACACAATTTAAAACAAATATCCAAATTCTTTGATTTGATAATGGTGGAGAGTTCGTAAACGATTCAATGAAACAGTTTTGTAAACAAAGGAATAATTCACCTATCAACGTGCTCTCACACTCCTGAACAAAATGGCACTTTCGAACGAAAAAATCGTATTCTCCTAGAAATAACTCGTGCCTTAGTAATTGAATCTCAAGTGCCTATGTCGTTTTGGCCCGAAGCCCTTGCTACTGCTACATATCTTCTTAATCAACTGCCTACAAAGGCCCTTTACCTAAAAATCCCTCTTCAGGCTCTTTCAGAATTTACCAAGCTACCACCCACCCTTATACTACAACCGCGTATATTTGGATGCTTTGTCTTTGTCCACATACCCAAAAGCAATCGAACAAAACTCGATCCATGTGCCGAGAAGTGTGTATTTGTAGGCTATGGCGTCAATCAAAAAGGGTACCACTGCTACAACCCAAAAACCCGCCATATGCATACTACCATGAACTGTGACTTCCTTGAAACTGAGTTCTTTTATCCCGCCAAACTCAGTGGTGAGGGGGAGAAGGAACATAACATACTAAGTTGTCTAAAATGGGTTCCAAAATGGACCCCATCTCCAAAGAAGTCAATCATAATACCGAGGATGAGTCACTAACTCCACATCAATCTGGTGGATCAAACATCAGTGCTACAATCCCAGTACCTCCCGACTTAACGTCCGAGGTAAGTAAATCTTATATATCTGAATATTCAATGAATAAAGGATCTCATGAAAATATTGATATAACTAACAACCATGAGGTAGAAGCAGAACAATCAGTGCAGGTGGAACAAGAAGAACATATACAAGAAGAAAAAAGACAAGAAGAAATAGCTAAGATATACGTTCTCCCACCAAGAATCAATAAAGGAATTCCTACAAAGAGATACTCACCAGAAAAACAATCCAAATCCTCCAGCTATCCCATAGCCAACATAGCAGAAGCAAACCTATATGAAGAAGCTAAGGCTTTTAACACTTCTCCATACGTTGAACAAATTCCAAACTTTGTGGAACAAGCTTTAGGATTAAAGAATTGGAAGGATGCTATGGAAACAGAGATGACAACAATAATTAAAAATGATACATGGGAAATATGTGACCGTCCAACATGAAAGAAACCCGTAGGATGTCGATGGGTCTTCACAATTAAACATAAACTAGACGGAACCATTGAAAGATACAAAGCAAGGTTGGTGGCTAAAGGCTACACTCAAACGTATGGAATTGACTACTAAGAAACGTTCTCTCCGGTAGCAAAGATTGACACAATCATGGTTCTTTTCTCGATCGCTGCAAATGAAGGATGGTCTCTTCATCAATTTGATGTTAAGAATGCCTTTCTTCATAGAGAATTAAAAGAAGAAGTGTATATGGAAGCTCCACCCGGGTTCACGGAAAATTTCAAAGCAAAGGAAGTCTGTCGCTTAAAAAAACTATCTACGAGTTGAAACAATCTCCTAGAGCTTGGTTCGA
This sequence comes from Bidens hawaiensis, assembly GCF_021521415.1. Lineage (NCBI taxonomy): Eukaryota > Viridiplantae > Streptophyta > Magnoliopsida > Asterales > Asteraceae > Bidens > Bidens hawaiensis. Next base: position 408,826 of record NW_027491062.1, read on the forward strand.
CAGATTCACCCTAGCATTGAAGGAATATGGATTCCGTCAAAGTAATTTTGATCATACGATCTTCCTTAAAAACAGAGGTAACCTTGTAACTTGTTTAATCATGTTGATGACATGATCATTACAGGGAATGATGATGAAGAAATGAAGAAGTTGAAAGAAAACTTGTTTAAAGAATTCGAAATGAAGGACCTAGGAAGGCTTAAGTACTTTCTTAGAATTGAAGTACTAAGATCTAAAAAGGGTATTTTCATATGTCAAAAAAAATATTCTTGACCTTTTAGCAGAGACAGGAATGATCGACTGCAAACCGGCTGATACGCCAATTATGGTTAATCACAAACTCCATATGGAAGAAGGAGGCGAACCAACAGACAAAGAAAGATACCAACGTTTGGTATGAAAATTAATATATCTCTCGCATACTCGTCCAGATATTGCATATGCAGTGGGAGTAGTCAGCAAATTTATGCATCAACCTCAAGACACTCACATGGAAACATTGTGAAGAATTATCAGATATCTCAAAGGGACAACTGGCCACGAGGTTCTCTTCCAACCAAATAAACACCTAAAAGTTCAAGTGTATACTGACGCAGACTGGCAGGTGACAAAGATGATGGAAGATCAACATCAGGTTATTTCACTCTACTTGGTGGAAATCTAGTTACATGGAGAAGCAAAAAGCAGAAGGTCGTTGCATTATCTAGTGCTGAAGCGGAATTCCGAGGAATCTCACGAGGCGTGACAGAGGTTCTATGGATACGTAAACTTATGACAGAAATTGGTTTTCTCCAAACCGAAGCTAGTAGAATCATGTGTGACAACAAAGCCGCAATACAAATTTCAAATATTCCTATCCAACACGATCGTACAAAGCATGTGGAAGTCAATAGAAACATCATCAAAGAAAAACTTGAAGCCGGAATTATAGAGTTGCCGTTTGTCTGATCAGAAGACCAATTAACAGATATATTAACAAAGGCCGTCAATGGGAGAATATTCAGCAATTGTCTTAGCAAGTTGAGCATCGGAAACCCTACTACTCAACTTGAGGGGGAATGTTAGAAAATAAAATAACTAATAACACATTCAAGGATCAGCAAATATCATCATTTTCTTTATTGGAAGATAGCACAGCTCATTCACAGCAATACAAGACCGTTAACACCAACAATCATGGGATTCATCATTTATTTTATTATTTTTTCCATGTTTAAGATGAGAGTCTTTCTATTTATTTATTTTTCCTTCTGTCTCTGTAACATAACAATACAAACAATAAACAATCTTTGAATCCCTTGAATTCCATTGTGACAGCATCAAATTAATATGAATGGGTTTTCAAAATTTTATTTGTAAATTTGATTTTTTTTTTCAATCTCTATTTTTTATTTGTTAAAACGTGTGAATGTTTGATTGAACTAATTCACACATTTATTATGTACTTGTTTTTTTGGTTGACAGCTTCTTGCTGGTGAACCTTTCACTTATACATTTATAATCCAATATTTTCCTTAAAAACGTAATTCACACAATTTTTATAAAGTGAATTTAAATATCTAGTAATCAGTTAAATTTTCTAAAATTTAGCTCAAACTTTTTATACTACCTCCGTCCCTAAAAAATGTTAATATATCCTTTTTTATTTGTTCTATTACAAATGCTCACTTTCAAAATTTATTAATCAATTTCCAAGTTTATCCTTAAATACACACAACTAGCAATTATAAACAATACTGATTGACTCAATTTTTAAGGGTATTATTGTAATTTGATAAGCAAAAAAAGTAATCATTCAATCTATACTTTGTGTTTTTCAAACATGACACTTAAAAAGGGACGAATGAAGTATATTTAGATTTACCATATAAAATATTTGATGTATTAATCAATCAATCATACCCAGTAAAGTCTCACCGACAGCAAAGCTATAAGTAGGGTCTGGGGAGGGTGGGATGTAGGCACACCGTACCTCTATCCAAAGGGATAAAAAGGTGGCTTCCAGAGAGACCCTTGGCTCTAAGCACATATGTATGAAGCAAAACAAAGAAAATCAAAGTTTAACAGTTATATAAAAACTACTACTACTGATAATAATAATAAGATCAAAGTTCAATATTTATATAAAAACTAATAATAATAATAATATATGTAAGGGAAATACCATTATGGTATGTGACCTAAATAAATTAAGTATAAGCCCTAAGGTATTCAATTCTCCCTAAAAATCCTTAACTTTAATTCTACTTCTCCAAGAATTCCTATCCTCAACCATGTCCTCGGAGAGGTTTAGGTCTATCAAAATATGCCTAAAAATCCTTAACTTTAATTCTACTTCTTCAAAAATATTTGATGTAGTATTGTTATTTCTCTTCTACTTATGCAATTGATCAATTTTCTTTCTTTCTTCATTTTTTTTTCCTTTTTATGAACGACGAATTTCCTTTAATCCATATTGTCCGTGAAACTTAGAACAAATACACCCCCTTCCATACCCAGATATTTAAAAGCTTTGGCTTTACCAACAAACCACATCATTGGTTTGCAACTGATCTACTAAAACTGAAAAAGGCTCATATTTGAATTCACACGCATGCAAATAACTCATGTTCCCAGGTTAGAAAATATTGGCTTTATGTAACAGGTAACTTACAATTTCCACTTGTCGATATCCACATAATTTAGAAAGTACATTAAAACTGGCATGATCTATCCTTCGATACGCACATGAGTATACACATGTGAGTATACCCAACTATCAAATTGACTTGACCTACCTCAAATAAATAGTTTCATGTGTACCAATCAAATTTATCATAAACCAAACCGAATCAATTCCAACATATTGTTCACTTTGCGCGTGCATGAAATGTTTGGCATACAAAGGAAGCAAGAAATAAAGAGCACATAATTCTTAAATATGGAAAATTTATCAATTTGTAAATGAAATAAATAATTACAACTAGGCCCTTATAGTTAATTTGGCAGGTTTGTCAAATTTTTGAACCTACAAATCGACATTTAGATAATGAAATTAGGTTGTCCTCTATGGTGAGGGGCTTCGAATCCCCTCCCCAGTGCCACGTCAGCGTCACGTAATCACCGGGGGCTTCGAAGCCCCCAACCAATAATACCCCGCTGTAGTTTAATGCCCATTGGCGCCCATATATATATATATATATATATATATATATACACACACACACTAGTTTTTAGCCCGCGTGTTACGCAGGTTTATTTAGGTTTTTGTTTTTAATCATTTTGTACTTAGTCAAGTCTACATTTCTCATGAATCCTAATCTCTTATTTCATTCATTCTAACTATCCATAGGTCATGGATCAAAACCATTTTGTTAATTGGGATATAACATGCATACTGTGGATTTTATTCGTTATTGAGTTAAGTATTACTCCCTCCGTCGCATTACAGGTGTCAACTTTCAAAATTTATGAGCCAATTTTCAAGTTTACCCTTAAACACACACAACTATTATTAATAAACAATATTGATGGACCCACTTTTCAAAGGAATTATTGTCATTTGGTAAGAAAAAAAAGTAATCATTGAATCCACCTTAAACTTTGTGTTTTTTTCAAACTGGACACTTATAATGGGATGGAGGGAGTATTTTCATACCTAAAGTTTGACCAACTACTCAACTTTAATACATTTTTTAAATTTCTTGCAAATCAACACCTAACGTTTTCAAAATCATGCTATTTAGTACTTGTCATTAAGTTAGAGATAAAATGGTGATTTTTTGTTTCTCATTTACTTAGCACTGTGGTAAAAAATAAATGAGGCGAACTACTTTTTTTAACAAAACTAAACGAACTAAGCTACTTTTTTAACAAAAATAAACGAATCAAACTGTTTTTTTAACAAAAGCAAACGATTCAAACAACCTTTTTAACAAAAAAAAAACCAACTGAACCACATTTTTTAACAAAAATAAACGAACCAAACTACTTTTAAAAAAACAAACCACTTTTTTTAATAAAATAAACAAACCGAGCCACTTTTTTTAGCAAATAGAAACGAACCGAATCATTTTTTTTAACAAAAAACAAACGAATCGAACCGAACCAACCGACATATAATTCATAAGCTTTACTTTGTACATTAAATTATAAGTATTTTTAGAATCACAATTGAAATGATAGACCTTATTTATTTTTATTGTTTGACATATCTATACTATATATAAAGCATGAGTTAGAGACCTTTTAAATTTTATGAGGTATCAAACCCATTGCTTTATATACAACATATAATGCATCAAAAATTTAGAAATTAGGGGTAGCAAGGTCTTTACTCACAAATATGTTATGTAACTTTCATTCTTTCAAAATATATTTAAAACTTTAGTCCCTCAACTTTACTACATTTTTGTAAAGTTTAATAATAGTTACACATATGGCTCCTAATTCAAACTAACTACCCCACAACTTTTTTAACGGTCATAATTTTTTCACACGTTAATATTTTTTAAAATAAAATACATCATAAAAACAAGCATTTTATTCTCTTTAATTTGATTATGATATTGCTATAGTTTTTTTAGTTTTAAAAAGTTAGCATGTTACGCGTTTACCATTTAGAACCGGGTAATAGGTCGAGTTAGGCAAGCTTGGGTCATTTGTAAAAGTACATTAGGGTCGGAATGAGTCGATACAAAAATGGTTAATTTGGTTCGGATTCGAGTAGAAAGGGGCCATGTCAGAACGTTGTCGAATTAGAATAGGTTTGGGGCAAAACAGTCGGGTTGGTTTAAAAAAATGATTTATTCCAAATTACTGTATATTTGAGGTTTTCCTTGTTATTTTCGTTACAAGTTACGCAGATACCGTTGTTTACATGTACTGGGGCCAATGAAGTCCAGCACCACGTAACACACATAACCCAATCTTGGTAAACGATCAACCCAACACCCTACACCGTTGATCGCCATGAGTTACACGCGTGGTGTTGGTTAAGCATGTTTTAATGTCGATAACGTGCATTCCCGTCTGGTTACGCGTGTTCAATCTTCGATTACACACAGCTGGCTTTGCATGAGTTACACACCAATTTCAGGCTACGTGCGCACTGTCATCAGGTGACGTATGTACCGACATGGATTATTCGTTCAATGTAAAGTTGCGTATGCGCCCGCTGCATTGCGCGGGCACCCAGCTAGTCTCGTATAATATACGGGTTCAAAAATTAATTATACATAAAACAAAGAGAGAGTGAAACCTTAATTAGTAATATTGTAAAATAACTATAGCCATCAAGTGAATATATTTAAAATCATAACCAACACATATCTATTACTACCTCAAGTCTCCGAGCGAATTCCTTGGCATGCGAAACGTTATCAAGTCATCACATACCCCACAAAAATATGCGGAAGTACATTATTAGTTGATTATAATACTTAATCTTCGTTTTGCTTTTACCTTTTTTATTAATAGTTCAGAACTGACGATGCAAATGTCAACTCAACCACACCTTTGATACAAAATGGATCAAAATGAACCATTTTTTATTACTTAAAACATAAAAGAAAACGTTATAAATGTAAATTTAGTGTTTCTCTTGTTTCGCGAACTCGGAAACAAATAACGATGAAAGATTTTGTTAGTTTTGCATCAAATTTGTAATTCCTTTTGTCACATTCGGCTTATACTGAGCTGCAGATGTATAGTAGCTCTCCTCTATGGGTGAACATTTCATCCAATATCTCCGTGGAAGTCACATCAAAGAAGTCACAAATCAAGGAACATTAACAAAAACAACCATTTAAACCGCCATATCTTGTTCGGTCTCACCAGATAAAAAAGGGCACTAAATTGAGCCCTAAATTTAGAAATTGGTCACCATATGGAGAGATCAGAGACTGGAAACACAGTGGGATTGCTGATGTTTCTAGCACTTCTCCTTGCATAATCTAGACCTTTAACAAAACTTACCAATTAGATATAAAATACAACATAAGCTGTTCTGATTATGCCTTACTACAGCATATATTAGTCAAAAACTAAAAAAATTATATGATGAACACCATGGTCCCTTTCAGAAAAACACCAACCAATTAATTACATCCAATTGAAAGAACAAAAACATCCCTAATTACCTGATGAGCAGCTCGCTTCTACACTTTCGTTGATCGCCCCCTTGACCAACTCTTGCTTCATGACATTTAGTTCCTCTTGTAAATTAGTATGGATACGTTCTCGACGGTAATTTGCGACCTACACCAAGAAACTATTAAAATGCATATCTAAATATGCTTGAATAAATGAAATCTAATAACTAAAGACAGTTAAAAGGGTATCAAGAAACACCTGTGATCCTCCATGCCCGCCAGTTAAAAGGGTAGCAGTTAAATGACTCAAATTATGGTTGACCCATGATCTGCAACACACATCATAATTGGTATTTTTATAAACTGAGGAACAACAATAACATACTCCATTTCAGCCCTTTTAAATGCATACTCGTTTCTTCCAAACTAATTACTTTTGCAACTATTTGGCCATCATGTATATCCTCAATAGCCATAGCAGATGCTTGTAAATTACCTAAATTTGCATTCATGGGTAACAGTTCACTGTTTATTTTAATTGGTCATCACCAACTGACATATTTTCATCAACATCAGTTTTTTGAATAGTAATTTATCACCAACTCCATTTCTTTGTTAATTTGTCACAATTTCCAATAAGATTCGCTTAGTGAAATTAACATAATCATTTTGAAGCATAGAGCTTTCAGAAATTTGGATTGGCTAAACTAATTGTAACGGAAACTTAAGGTGAGTTTGATTTCATTTGGTCAACATTTAGTTTACACATTTATAATCGAAATAACTGAAACCAAACCGAAACTTAATATTTATTTTTGTTAAAATTTAAACAGTTATGGAAGTCTATTAACACTTACATTCATCATGCATGAACTGTAAATGGAAATCCAGAAAGCAAACTTTTCTTAATCGACCAATGCAAGTTTCCCAAGTAGGAGGCTAACACAAAATTCACTACCCTCAATGCTTCAATTGCATCTTCAAATAACAATTAGCTTAAAATAACACTTCTCGAATTACTCATAATATTTGTTGTAAGTATTAAAATTTAGAAAGCTAAGACTAACCTTCGTGCTATCAAGAGCTGACCAATTAAGAGACCACATTTTGTTATGTCTTGTGACATCTTTTGTGACAGCACCATATTCCAACGCCATCTTGCTTGCTAATGAATTCATATATAACCAAAGTGTAAGAAGTTAAATAACCTGGTCATAGTTTTTAGTTACAAGAACAAAATGTTGTGAAATCTATCCTAGTCTCGATCTCAATCTGGTTCAACCAACTAATCGAGTGAAGTCACCAGCTAAAAGTAACCGTGAAACGAAATTAGGGTTTGTAAAATTAACATCCACAACTAAAGTATGTGATTACCTTGCCAGTATTAAGAGAGACGAACTTATCAGCGGTGGGTACGAAGAAAGATTATCCTCGTAATAGAAGAATCGAAAAAACCCTAAATCCATGGAGGTTATAACAGAGATTAGGGTTAAGTTGTGAGAGGCGACGTTGTTTCACAAATAAAGGGTTATTTGAGATGTTATGACCCGTGGAAGGGTTAAACGGGTCAAATCGGGTTAAATCAATGAGAGGCTTCCATTCAGAAATTAAGCAATCTGGTGGCTTAAGATGGGGTGGGGAGCGACGTGAGATCGACACGTAGGATTTTTTAGTAGACAATTATATAGATAGTTAGATATATATATATATCATATATATACATATATATCATATATGTATGTGTGTGAGAGGTTGAGAGAGGAAAGTGAGGGGCCCACCAATTTGATCAACCGCGCCGGCCGTTCAAAGGATCCCACCCTCGCCGCCCACCATCCGTCCGCGCCCCCCTGCGGTGTTCCCCGCCCACGGTGCCCCAAAACCCAACCCAACCCCGTCCCATAGCGACCAACCTTAAGACTAATAAGAACGTATAATATTATAGTATGTGAAAAAGCACGCAAGGCTAATTAAGGACAGATTCAAAGATTGAAAAATTTGGGGAAACAGTCTCTATTGGCTTGTACAAACACCCAAATGGTAGAATTTAGGCCAAGCCGCTAAAGGCCATTTGCTACATGGCTAGGCACTAATTTGGCTCTTCCAACGACTAGTAATAAGTTTTGTAATTCCACTCACAGCCTAATTAAGGTATGCCTTTGTAAAGTTCTCCATGTCTAACTAGTCCATGGAAGATTCTGTTAACTTCTGAATTAACTCCTCATCACATATCTTGATCGATAAAGAAAAGCACAAACAAAATAGATTTGAAATCCAACTATGTTGGGCTCTTTCTCATTAATAACCAAACCCGACACACAAATAATAATACCCTAGATCTATATATATATATATATATAGAGGGAGGTTAACGTACAATAATCAGTTATCATATATTAGGTACGCGAGCTTTTTGAACGTCGATGTTAATTTCGCGCAGTGGCATTTTCGTAAATAACCCAAACAGTAGTTCGCGATCAAATTCATCGACTTAAAATCGATTCTGATCCAAATTCTAAGCTCCTTAATCTATCTCATTAAATTTCTAAACTTTAATCACAACTTACAATATGAAATCTCAAAAGTCAAAAACCAAAATTGAAATAGAACGTCACTAAACATTAAAAATCTTCAAATTGATCAAAAATTGTTGATTTAATCAATCGAATTGATGTGTAAAAGGCTTTAGAATCATCAATCGATTATGAAAATACAGATTAACACACTTAATTGAGCTATGATTAGGGTTCATGTATAACGGTTCTGCTCAAAGTTTAAACGTTCTGACCAAAATAAACACCAAAATGATGATTTAATCAATCGAATTGATGTGTAGAAGTATTTAGATTCATCAATCGATTATGGAATTGCAGAAATAATGCACTCAATCTAGCTCTGATTAGGGTTCAAAATATTATGTTTAAACGTTCTGAAACAAAACTAAAGACCTTTAAACGTTCTAACCAAAAAAGAACATCTTTAAAACGTTCTGACCAAAAATGAACATCTTTAAAACGTTCTGACAAAAAATGAACATCTTTAAACGTTCTAATACATTCAAAAAAGTTCTGGGTGTAAAAAAAATGAACATCTTTAAACGTTCTAAAACGTTCTAAGAAGTTATGGGTGTTTAAAAAAGTTTAGAAGTTTTGATAAAGTTTAGAAGTTCTGGGTTTTCAAAAAAGTTTAGAAGTTCTGATAATGTTTAGAAGTTTTAAGAAGTTCTGGGTGTTCAAAAAAGTTTAGACGTTCTGATAAAAATTTAGAAGTTCTAAGAAGTTCTGGGTGTTCAGAACTTCTAAAACTTACAAAAAAAATTAAACACCTGTAACATGAAATTGAACACTGAAATCACTTCATATAATCACATAATCATCAAACAATCGTCAGTCGACCGTCAATTTGATCATCGATTCGATCACATGAACAAAATATGGAACGTCTGCAACTGGGTTTCTGCAAATAGCGCTTAAAACTTTAAACGTTTAGTTAAAACCCATCACTCAAATTCAAAATTGATCAATTGAAACTTCAAATTAATGATTAATTGGACCAATTTTAAAGTTTAATTAATCAATTAGTTTAACAATTTCAATTTCAATTGGTCAGTTTTATCAACTGACCTGTGAAAAAGGCGTGACGAGAAAGATGGTGTTCACGACGGTACCGTCGACGGTCGCGACGGTGGATCCAATCGTTGGACGATGACGATGAAGGTGGACGAAATCGATGGGAGCAGTGGATCAGAGTTGATGGAGCAGAGGATCGGAGCAGTGTACGGTCGCGTGTTTTTTTTAAATCGATGGTGTAGAAATCGCATACCTATTGTATGATAAAGGATTATTGTATTAGATCTTTTATCTATATATATATATATATATATATATATATATATATATATATATATATATACACCAAACATAAGAACCTAGTTGTAGGCTAACTCAACTCTAATAAATCAATAAACAAACCTAATGACCAGTGGAGAAACTTGGACGAAAACCCCTTAGGCTACCTTTCTTTTCATTTCTTGCTACTCGGTTCTTACTCCTAGCCAACCCCTTAGACTACATTTCTCTCCTTCCGATCAAATCCCACATGTTTTGATCATTGTCATTGTAGTCTTCACGAAACAAGTCTTGCTCGCACCACAAATGTTTTGTTTCGACTACATAGGCCTCAATTTAACCACGCAGGTTCATCTTGCGTTATTTTTCCTTTAACAACATAGGGTCGTCTTCCACATGTGAACTTTCTTCTTCCTGCTCTTTTCATTTAATGTGGGTTAATGACCTTTTGATTTCTTGATTTCATAATTTTCGACTTTTCATTTAGTGTGTGTTAGTGACTCTAGGTAAACAAATTTTTATAATTTTAAACGAACCATCACTATGTGTCAGCATTCAAGTCTTTATGTTGTTTTAAATACACGTTAACTACTTGGAATGGGCTAGTAATTTGGTTGTGTTAGGTTCTTACCTCATAAAGAGGCAGTATACTTGATGCACGAGGACTTGGTTTAACCCGTTTCTACTACTCTTGAAGAGAAAGCACTAAATCAAGAGATACATATTAGTTAGTGGGTTGGATTCCCTATAAACAATTTTTACTTAATACTTTTTTTTATTGTTAACATTTCTTATACATATAAACACAAACCGAGCTACATCTAAATAATGGGTAAGCGAGCAAGAAGCTGCACCACTATCCCCTTTTGAATCGCAAAGCCTATTATACTAAATATCAATCTTTGGTTACTCGGGCTCTGCGAGTCACTGTGGACCACCTTCTGCACCCACTCCAAAAAAAGAACCGTCTCGGGAGCTAGAGATCCAAATGTGTCGAAGATAAATGGAATGAACACGTGCTGATTCTCCAAACACGCTGCCTTATGCTTAACAACCTTCCTAGATTCCGCCCTTAAAACCACCTGTCCCTGAACGGAGCCACTGTCTCTCAGCCCCACCAACGGGGACACCCCAGTGAGGTTGACACACGCATGCTTACCCCTTGCCCATCCAGACACAAGAATGTCCGCAGGACGCAAGGTAGATCTTCCCTCTCGCGGATCAGTCAGAAAGTTAACAGATGCCTCTTTCTTGGCTGAGATCCCGGCACGCCTAAGCACTTTAGGTAAGACATCTCTAACTCAGTCGTGACGATACTTGAATCCCGGCAATTCCTTACAGTGGAGATCATGCTCACCAAATCTATCCAAACAGACTTTTTTACAAATGGGGCATGATTCATCTGGAGGGAAAAGAGGAATCATAAGCCGGTATTCAAGGATGGCTCTGTATTCAACTGCCGACATCCGTTGCCCAAGACCTTCAATGGGCACAACAGTCAAAAAAGTCCTGGGCATGAGCCCACTTGAGACAAGCAAAAACTGTCATTTGTCTCGAGGTCATAGCGAACGCTCCTCCAAATCATGTACATGTTTACCATAAAGAGAACTCCCCAAGATTTGTTAAGGTTTCTTGGGGGCGGTCTCCTTATCAGTATAACTGCCTAGATCAAAGTCAGGGAGAGTTGTTCCAATATTACCAAGTGCAAAAGAGTAGTCGGGATCTACCCTCATAACACCAGCGCTTCGCAAGATGTGGTCCTACAATTTCCACGACCGGGTCCCGGAAGCCACAAAGGCATATGCGAAGACATCCTCCGTCGAGAAAATTCCTAAGCCTGTGCAACACATAGGGAAGGAAGCCAACCTCCAATGGAGGTCCTCAAAATGTGGTCCTCCACACACAACAATATATTCAATTGCACCCGCAGGCCCGCATCAAAGATGGACGCAATTTCTTTGACATGTTCAGGTTGACAGGTCCGGAGCCCAAACACTAACTTAGCAACCCCATGCACAGCGCAACAAAAGGAGCTCACTTTGGGGATCCCTCAGGTCCGGTAGGCGTTTCATAGGTTCAGCCACCCTCAAAGCTCTTGTAGTTGCCAAAGACCGAATAAACCCTGCATCCCGACTAACCGCTCCCCCCCAGGAGTTTAACTCCCCTCACATGCCTGCTAATCTTGCTAGGGAATAAACCCGACACTTTCTTCGAACCATCACATGACGGACAAAAAATCTCCATTTTCCGAATATTAAGCTTAAGCCCCAGAGACGCCCCCTTTGAGCGAATAATGCCCAACGCTCTAGCAACCTTCTCAGCCTTACCGATGATAGTGCCATCGTCTAAATACCAAGCATGGAAGGGCAAGGAACAGGTCCCTGCACCCTAAGAATGAGCAGATGAAGGACCAACGCAAAAAAAAGAGGGTCAAGGAGGTCCCCTTGTTGCACATTGCGGATCAGTTGCCTAATTGCTTGCTTACAATATTGTTTGAGTATTGATGCCCTCAAAAAGGGGCCATGCTACATTTTGCATTAAAACACACATATTTGCTTTGCTTATAGAATGATTTTAGATGGTTGTTATATAAATTTCTCGTGGTAAAACTGCTTGAAGACAAAAATGATTTGCCCACTTTTACATTAAAATAGATTGATTAGAAAAAGTTTTATTATTATTAATATTAATATTATTATTATTATATTTAGGCGGTGGGGTGGGGTGGGGTGGGGTGAGGTGGGGTGGGGTGGGGTATCTTTAATGATGAAATCAAAGCCCTGAGTAATAGAATTCGGGTCCTGCAATTGGGCCTTCACCACGAGATCCGTCGCGTCAAGACCTTAACTTCAATTCGTTGCTCGAGCTCCATAATTCTCACCCGTAGTCCCAGCTATGCCCTTTTTATGTGTAGGGTCTTTTCTTCTATCCCATTTTTTTTCTATCTAGGTAGTTCAAGTAGGAGTTGCTAACTCATGACGTCTATGAGAATCTCTTAAAATTGCTATCACATTTTTAATTTTGTGATAAATAACTTGACAATTTTACCAATTAAGTTGTATTTTCAAAGTCCAATACGGACGAAAGCAAATAATAATAATAATAATAAGTTACTAAAATAGTTTATGTAGCACACAAAGAAAAGGTTTTTTCAATAAAAATAAAACATCAACAATGGGAATTGATCAAGCCGTGACCTTTGTTTCCACAAACTACCAATCTTTTCTTTGCATCAAGGACTCATTTTGTAGATTTACATTTAAAAACAAAATTATATATAAACTATATACAATTTTATTCATACTTATTGGCCTCTCGGTAGAATTGGACTGCGGCTGTCGTCTTCCTCGACCACCCTTTGGGCCGGCTATGTGGTAACTCTTGCGTTTAGTGTATCGGTAGCGGATTTCAATGCCCTAATGGTATTATGGTTTCCATGCAAGAGTTTAGTGTATTGCTTGTGGATGATTTATAATTGCATTAAGAATACTCTATTTAATTGGCTAAATTCTCAATTATTCATACAAGCAGGAAAAATTAGGCCAAACGAGTTTTATTCTACATTTATTAGTTCGCAGTCGTGATCATTAATCTTTAATGTTACCCATCTTATTGATCTTACTCTTTTCACGTTACAGACCAGGCTTGGGGTCCATCCTAATTAGCGTTCGTCACTAAACGGATGTCTCTTTCGCTTTAAACGCCATCCATATTTGGACAATGAACTATATTTTTAATATTTCAAGATTCTGCTTGTTCCAGAAAACTTTCATGTCAAACCCATAATTGGAACAACCTCTTTTTCCCATAGTAGTTGTTTGAAATCCGAAAATGGAAACAAAGAATAAATGCAGTGGTTTTTAGCTGAGTTTTGTTCTTTTGGATGCTTGTGATAGGTTGTCCAAAACATTGCCTATAATTCAGGTGACTTCCATTATTGACCTCTATGTGAATTAGATTATTCAAATAAAATTGTGTTCTTTCATTCTTTGAGTTACTGTAGGTTTTGATTTTTGTGATAGCATCTATTTAATATATACCATTAATGGAAAGTTTAAATTGATTTTAATGTTCTTTAAGGAGACTGGGAATTTGTCAACTCTCATAAGGCTGAGGGGTGTGGGGGGCTCTAATGGGGGCGCGAGTGGGGGCTCCAGCCAATAATATTGTGACGTGTGGCAGAGAGAGAAACTGGATAAGGGGGGTGTTGGAGCCCCCGTTGGAGCCCCTGGCCCTGGTGTGGAGGGGCTCCAGCGGATTTTTTTTTTTATTTTTTTATAAATATATTCAAAAAACGTATTATTAAAAAAACCTATAAATTATTAAAAAAACACACATTTTTTTTAAAATTCAAATTACAAAAAAAACATACTAAAAATTAAACAAACAATAATACTTAATAATAACACTAATCTAATACAAGATCATCGGGTCGCCTCGCCCACAAATGTTCAACCAACTCATGTCGAAGATCCCCGTGTATCTCACGGCTCTTGATATCTAATACAAGAAAAAACTTTTTTTTTTATTAAATAAGAGCCCAACGGCTCAATTTAAATGTCCAACGGCTCTTTCACGTTTTCCCATGCCCCTTTACGCCATATTCGTCCCGCGAAGGTGCTTGCGCCTGCTTTGTTTTTCGTGCTCGCGCCCCTCTCGCGCCCCGGGGGTGTGGTGCTAGCGCCTGGGGGCGCGAGCGGAGGGGCTCTAGCGCCCCCGTTGAAGCCCCACACCCCTCAGCCTAACATTATACAACCAAGTGAGCCCCATTTCATAATTTTAAGTCAGATTTTAATGATGATCATATGAAGTTCTTGAAACTGATGTAAGTTTTGTTCTTTCTAGAAAGACTTTGAGAAACGGATACGAAATAAGAAAACCGTGGGCTAACTTTAAAAGTGCATAACTTGGACTATGAGTGAAGATACGGGGGCCTGTAAGCAGTTGACGGAAATGTCTTTAAATAAACAAAATTTTCTTCCTTTAAGATTATTATTTGTTTTATTGCTTCTATTCTGCGACAAAAACAAAAGATTGTGAAGTTCGTATATAAAACAACCGGAAAGAAAAAAAAGAAACCCTTGGTCCACACTTGGATCCAAATTTCCATAGTTTTCGGTCCCGGTTTCAACTTTCCATATTGACAATACCCCAGTACCCCTCATAATTCCATTGTCCAGGACCTTTGATTATGGTGAAAAAGACTAGACCATTTGAACAAGCCTAGCTATGATTTTTATGAAGCTTCTTTTATGAATATCATTAAGTATCGAATTTAAAGTGGTTACTATTGGCTAGGCTGTCTTGTTACTTTATGAACAATAGTGGAATAATGAAGGGGTGACTTTATTTACTTTGGTTATTATGTTTCCAACAACTTATTGCAAAAGTTTTGATTCTTTTAGGGCTCTTTGCTGGTGAACTTATTAACAGAAACAGGAAAGTTTGGTTTGTTTGGGATCTTGCCATATAAGCTTTTGTATATTTCACATTCTAAGTATGTCCTTATCTTTATTCATGGCGAGACGTTGATCTTGTGTGTGAGTCTGTTTAACCTTAGTTATTAATCGACGACCCCTACATCAAGACCTTTAAACTTTACAAAGCCTTGATCTACATCATGTACAAAGAAAGTACACTTTTTTAATAACTTTATGTAAAACACATGATTATATTTGATGCCTTTTCTTTTGCTATTCAAGAAAATGTAAAAGTGGTGAATTTGAGTTCAATTATTTGAGTTATTACTTCTTTGACTTATTATCAACTAGTATATTTTTTATTAACTTTTGTTACACATAAGGAAACTTAGCCACACCCCATATCTAAAGTGTGTATACTCAAATTGCTCAAAGCTTGGGTCCCATCAAACACTTCTAAACCTTGTTTTCAAAAATCTATGTTCGGTTTTCAGTTTTCTGTCTTGTGCTTACATAATCCTACCAGATTGATCAACATAGTGTAAAACCTTTTTACGCGTTAATAAGACATGCATGCATACAAAATTAACATTTATAGAAGCAGATAGGTAGAGTATGCATGCATGAGTAGAATCGTATAACAGATATAAATACAATGAGGTGAAATTGTTAAGGAATTGCCAAACTTAAGTTACTTCCATCGAAAAATAATAAAAACCAACCATGTTGTAAATATGTAGTTAAAAGAAGGGGGAAACCACAATATTACACATTGACACTTCAATATAAGTCTTATTGGCCAAAATGACATGAAAATATTGTACCCACCCTTTTGCACAATCCAAGAAATATAATAGCAAGAAAACTTTACATTATGCCTTTAGTCATATCTCTATACGCGAAACTGAAAAAAAAATAAAAATATTATACCGTCGAGCAAACCTTATAGAATAAAACTAGCTGCGTACCCGAGCATGTACATGCTTGGATATCTAATCCATCAACCTTTTATTTGTTGATAAGATGAAATAAATGGTGAGCTGATATTTACATGGGTCAATCATATTTGATTGAAGACATGAGTGTATTCCCCAAGTAATGACCCCATTGGGTAGATATTGAAATCTGATGTATTATTAACTTGTACCTCATGCATATGACCATGTCCCCATTGACCTACACACCCTTCTTCAGATTTGACATTAACCCCATTGCTTTGAAACATTTCCCCTTCAAATGTCATTGGTTGAAACCCTCCAGAAAGACTTGTGTTCATGTTTGAGCTATTGGTGGTACTTGAACTTTCTCCAACTTCATTAATCATGAATGAACTTGTAGTCATTTTCAAATCATGATGATCAAAACTTGCTAAATTTGGCAAGGAGGCTTCACAGCTTGTTTGATGGAATTGAGCTAAAAGATTGGAATTGTAGCCGATTGAATCGACACCCGATTGGAATTCAACCAAGAACAATGGATCAGAAACCGATTTACCCAAGAAAGTTTCGCGTGCCAAACCAACACCCATTGATGATGACGATGATGATAGCATTAATCCACCATTGTTGAAATGAAAAGCATGCTCTAGTTCACCTGCCATTGGCATTGATGATGAAGAACTTGGGAAAAACTCAATCTTTTTGTCTTTCAAGTAATCTTTCTCGATAATCGGCTTGTGGGTGTTAGGATCAATCCCTTGTGTTATTAGTTTCTTCTTTAGAGACGAGTTCCAGTAGTTCTTGATCTCATTATCCGTTCTTCCAGGCAACTGAGCAGCAATTTGAGCCCACCTGGATACCAATATAACAAATTGTAATCCGATTTTTTTTAATTGAATTCCCATATACTTTTTTATTTCAAAATTTTTTTACCTATTTCCAAGAACTTGATGAAGATTAAGTATACGATCTTCTTCTTGTTGCGAAAACAACCCTCTTTTTAGATCAGGCCTCAAGTAGTTTATCCATCGAAGCCTGCAACTCTTTCCACATCTTTGTAATCCTGAATTTTGTTCAAGAGTCCAAAATTAGTGAAAACGTATAAAACTATATATCTATAACTATCATATATTCCAAATTCATTGAAACAACTCAAACAAGGCTCGTTTAACCAAATAGAAAAAGAAAGAAACAATCCATAAGTCGAGCTTTCAATGAAGAACGATTAGTTGTAACTTTTTTTGTGAGCAAAATGAGAAAGAATCAATTCAAGAAAGAATAAGAAACATAAATAGAAAATAAAACCCATATAGGTTCTTGTAACTTGCAATGAAAATGACTAGTTTTCTTGTCATATGGAATGATATGACTCATTTTTCATGTAATTTGCAACGAAAATGGAGCGTTTTCTTGTAATTTGGATAAACTAGAGAAGGTAAGAGATGATAACCAGCATGTTTAGGAACAGAACTCCAGCAGCCAACACCAAATCTATTAATGTATTTGAGAAGTTTATCATCCTCTTCAGGAGACCACAATCCTTTTCTAAGCTTCTGCTTCACACAACAAGAATGGCGACCCATGAGTGTACTATGTTTAAAGAAGAAGCTGCTAGCTGTTGTTATCACTACAAATATATAAGCAAGCAAGGGGCTAGGAGATATATGGAATTTAAATAAAAGTATTATTTAGGATGTAATAAGGATTGTGTCTTTTTTTCCATGTGTCAAATCAAGAAAAATGCAAAATATGTTCAAAATTAAAATAAAGAAAATTATTATATATAAGTAATCAAATGTTAATAACAAAAATAAAGAAAATCATACTTAGAAATGAAGTTAAGAGGGAGAAATAAAGAAAGAGAAGAATCAAAATCAAGTGGGATTGGATTACATTCGAAGATGTCTTTGTCTCTCTAATTTTAAATATTTTTAAAACTTATATTTATTTATTTAGAACGGGGACTTAATATTTATGCACAAGAAAACAAATGAGTGAAGAAAATATCTGTTAATGACGTCATCATAATTTATCAACTGCTCAAAGCTTATTGTGATGAAGTATTTTATGAAATTAGAAATTTATATTTAGAAACTCCAAACGACATAGACAAACGCTATTGGATGACTTTGTTATCTTTTTTATTTTGGTATAATAGACACTTAAAATAATAACAAAGTAAATCTACATATGAAAGTGAAAAAATAAATTTCATTCTTTTGTGAATTTACATTATTTTTTATAGTTTTAAGAAAATGAGATTTGTAAACTATTATTAAGCTCGACTTCGGCAGGAACACGGACCAGTATTTAGAGACGGGAATGTGCATGATTTGATTACAAAAGTTCCATTTTTAAGAAATGATAGGCGGCGTGTACGTTCTCGATCAATGATTCTCAGAAGTTGATCAACTCAACTATGTTAGGAGGAAGGGGTGCCCCCTCATATACCTCAAGTTAATGTTGCACTGTTATGTCAATTACATTCTTAACTATTCTAAAACATATTAATTACATACAACGTAAAAAAATAAAAGAATTACAAAGATGATAGATGATTGTATGAAAACGAGTAAACTTTACTATATTGGACAAAAAGGCAAAATGGTGGGGGGGGGGGGGTCACCCTGGGCTAGAGGTGTAAAAAACCGGTTAACCGAAAATCAAACCGAGCTGGTTTGTTTCTCAAACCGGTTTCTACAAACCGTCGGTTCGTATAGTGGTTTGGGTTTTTTCTCAGTAAAACCAGTTTACAACTGACCTAGACCGGTCTGGATCTGGTTGGATAGTTCTATGCTTAAACTGGTTTCTAAACTGTACCGGTTTAACCCAAACCGGTTTGGAATATGCAAAAATCAAACTGGTTTGGTTTGTTAAAAAAACCGGTATTGTACGCCTCTACCTTGAGCCACAACAAATATACGTCCCTGAATGATTAGTTGCAGGCCCATTTACCAACATTATTTTAATTTAAAATTTTACATGAGGAAGAATGGAAGATCATGATGTTATTACATACATGAGGTCTTCAGAATCTTATATCCCAGTAACTACATTAAGACACATTTACTTCAGAAATTTGAAATTAGTTAAAACATTTTATTTGTTATCCTTGTTTTTGTATTATATACAAATCGTTTTTTAGAACGAGTTTAATAAGCCATCAAGGGTGATGAGAATCTCAACACGTAAATATTAATAACTAGATGTTAAATGAGATGCGTGAACGCGTAGAGAAACTTACAAACCCACCATGGTTCGTCGTATTAATAACTACTAAAACCAGTAGTAAAGTCAAGTGAATGGCATCCTAATGAATAATAACAAATAACTATTAGGAAGGACATGCATGGGGCCTATAACATAAATGAGTGAATTGCTAGACGTCCAAATTTCCATGTAAGCTAACTTCCTTTTTGAAAGTTGATACATTTATGTTATCACATAAATGAGTGAATTGCTAGGCGTCCAAATACTAGTTGATCACGTGTTTAACTACATCTACAAATATAGAAAAAACTTCAATGGTAACAAAATTTTTATGTCTTGATGAACGTAGAAATTAAATTTATCTAGTACTATTTGAATATTTTGTTGATCTGAGATCAAAATCGCTAGTTTATTATTATTATTATTATTATTATTATTATTATTATTATTATTTTGTATTGAAAAAAAGATTATTATATATTAATGATGACGGTTAAGAGAATCTGACCAATCATCAGAACACTAAAATTACATAAAAAATTGGGTTTTGAAGCCACTCGGTCCAATGAGAATTAACTTTTATCATTTCAAGTAACAATCCAAATAAATGAAAAATGTAAGAAGGTATCAAAGATTAGCCATGTATTTAAATCGTTGGGTTTAAAAACTGCTTCATTAATATTTTACCAAATGGCCCACCATATGATTAATTCGACAACTTGTTTCTTCTTTGAAATGAGACACTGATCTAGCCAAGAATTTAATAGAACTCTCTAGCTAGGCTTCATGATATCCGACCCTGATAATTGAAGCCAATAGTAATCAATCTCCAAGTCTTCGAAGTCACATAACAAAAATAGAAAATGATGCATTCTTTCAGTTTCTCTCGAGCAAAATAAATCGCTAGTTTGTTTTACAAGTATTAGTTCAAAAAAAGTGTTGTGAAACTAAACTAGACTTGTACAATTGGCTAAGGTTTTTTTTATTGAACTAGAAAAATGCAAACATCAACCAAGCTAACTTTTACAAGTAGCAAAAGTAATCAAATATATGACCACAACCGGAACTGAAGTTGTTGAACTAATGAAACACAAACCAGCAACTAAAAAACGACTGACGCTACCACTACATTTTAAACAACTTACGAACAAACATATACTACTAGAAAAATGTGTATCATCAACAGACAAAATTTGTTAGGAACTAATTCTGAAAATATTCAAGGTTACTTGTCTATGAGATATTCCCAATAAATAAATAAAAACACTCGCTAGTGATCCATCAATTATTACCAATGGATAAATGATCGATAGCCTAAACTAGGAAATATGGATTTTCATCAAAAAAATTACCTAAAGACCACTGATGTGGTTAAGTTCTTTGGGCAATTATTTTGCCAATATTAGGAAGAATAGATTTTCGAAGGGCGATCACTTGGTAATTTTTCGCTAATACTAAAATTAAGATTTCAAATATGATTCATGTCCAAACTTTTCAAGTTTCCTCATTAGTTCGTCATTAGTTATAAATATATGAATTCGGATAAGATTCCCACTTAAGACTTTCAGTCATTTGCCAATGAAGACCAAATTTGCGACCTGTGTATTGTCGGTAATCGATCAAAAAACTCCAATAAATAGAAACCAAAGATCAATTGATTTCAAATAAATTTTTCGTTCGTCGCCTATATATACACTTTTGTTTTCTTCATATGCTCAAACCTCCATGTTTTTTTTTCACATGTATCGTATAAAAGCTTTTGCTAATTTTGTGATTACTATTTTGTTGAAATTCGTGGACTTTTAACTAAATGTGCACAAAATTGGCTAACATGGGCTTGTAGATTTTTTCCAAACTTATACACGTGTCCGTGTGTCCATGCAGTATGAAACTGGTTTCTACATGCGATCGAAGATGTCGAGCATGGCAAAACCAATTAGGTATATATGGGTCATACTTTTGGAACCGATGGTTGATTAACGATGATACATGTGGAGTTGGAATGAACATATAGTGTACATATGTTTTCCAGGTTTCTCATGTATTTTGAAGATGTGTACGTCTTGACATTGTTGTCTTCTAGTTCCTAAATGTTCATTTGTTAACAAGGGCATCTTATGAAACAAAAGGCTCAAACGGAATATCATACGAAAGTAACTTGGCAATACCTTATCATGACACGTGTCTCAACTAGACTAACGTGATGCCGAAACGGCAGTAAATGAACTGCAAAGGTGTGTTGCCTGCCACTTTAGAGGTGCCCAAAATACCTACCACGACACCTTCCTTGCCTAAGCAAGCCAAATACTGAGGTGGCATGGCATAGTTGTTCGGGCACCTCTTTAGCTATGGCAGACAAGTCACCATCATAGCCCTTTTAACGATATTCAGGGTCACGTTATACTAGTTGCAACACATGTCATCATTAGGTGTTGCCAACTTATTTTGCATAAATTTTCGTCTGGACTTATTTGATTCCTAGTGTGTTAATGAGGGCTATATGTCAACATTTCATTGGCTTTGCCTATTTTAACCAAATTTTTATTTTCAAGGTCTATCTGTTAAATTCTTGATCAAACATTCATATTTTGGTGTGATTAGCGACGAGACTTAGTTGCAAATCAAATGCGTGCAAAATATATGTTTGTTACGAATTTGCTATGGATTTAATCATTGCATATACATGTTTTTGTGTAGTTTCACTCGTCATCTTGTATAATGTCTTTGAAAATGGCGGGCAAAGAGTCAAATTAAATCATAAATCATGAAATCGACTAAAAGTAATGTCGGCATGTATAAAGTAGTTTTTAAGTAGCTTATTATTGTCTTTGATAGCTTCTTTATTGTCTTTGATTTGTACACATCAGATTTCAATTCCTTTGATGTTTAATTTTCTGTTACTTTTCTCATTTTTTAAGTAGCTTATTATTTGTGTGCTGTTGGTTATATTGTTATTTAATAAAACCCAATGATGAAACAACTACCAATAATTTTTTTAATTAAATAATGAATTGCCGGGTACTTTTGCAGCATAGCAAACTCATCGAAAGTCGGAGAGTTTGTATGCATAAATATTGTTTTTTATTTGAAAGGATTGTTATAAATAAATATAAATATACGTAAAAGTAGGGAAATATACAATTTGAAAAATAAGTTAAATCACATGCATGAGAAAAGACTTGAATGATCTTATTTTTCAAAATATAATCCAAATAGAGAATTAAAATTTATACAAAGCCATACGGATGCTGTAACAAATCGAACGAACACGAATAAAGCATTATTTATGTTCATTCGTTAAGAAAATAACATGGTCATGAATAGTTTATGTACACTTACTAAACAAGATATGTTTGTATTCGTTCATTAAAGGAATTAACATTTTCACTAGCAGTTTACGAACACATACCAACATAAATAAAATCGGCGAAGCTTAGGGATTGAAGTCAATATATTGATCAATGTGAATAATTAGGGAGGAAAAAGAAAAGTGGAAAAAGAATGTGAGAATAAGCAGGGCCGGCTCAACATCTTTTGTGGCCTAAAGCGACATATCTTACGGGGGCCTTTACCGAAATTAAAAAAAAAACATAGAAATCCAAAGCATAGACAATGATAGTTAATTGTACGAATTAAGGAATGAACTAAAGGAAGATGGCGGAACTTGTTAGTTGCTAATAACTAATCAGTACTTTCTAGTTTATAATTTTGCATAAAAACACAGCAAGATCACACAAAATTCCAGATTGTAGCATCATCTAGTTTTTGCAATCACCCGAAAACCCATAAAAGACAATGGAACATGTTAGCCTACACTTGAATACTATTAACATAAATCTTGATTTTTAGTTCAGTAACTATGTTAGACACCCAATTCATTGGACATACACACACTCAAATGGTTAAGCATGTCCCAATAAGATTCGTGAATAGATTCAAACTCAAACACGTCAAAGATATAATCGTACAAATCACGCATAATAATATCAACACATACAACAAGCATACAAAGAATTTTACATGTACCAAAGCCTTATTGAACAGATTCCATCCGGTCGGGAGAATACACGACAAACACAAAAAGATTTCGACTCGATGATTTGATTCGGAGGCGATTAAAATGTTTAAATAACCAAGAACGGGAATGCCGCCATTACTACCGCTTCATTGTTCAAGGACCGGCTCCAATTTTTGAAACTCAATTCGACGCTTCGTTTTACAAACTGACAGGGAATGGAAAATGGGTTACCCAAGCCTAATTAAAACATAAGCTTATCACATAATTTACCTATAATGTAATTCAAAAATTAGGGGCCTTAATATATGGAGGCCTAATTTTTATGCTTGGGTTGCTTGGCACTAGAGCCGGCCCTGAGAATAAGATTTCCTAATTTATTTTTGGAGGTAATAAATTGAATAATATAAAATTTTTAGAAAAATAAATAAACGTACAAAAAAAAAAACTTTCATGAACAACATATATATACAAACGAATATCAATGAGCGTTCATGAATACATTACCGAACGTTCACAAAAACAACTGAACATATGGCGCTTCTATTCATGTTTGTTCTTTTAACTAATCGAGCTAAATTCCTTGTTCATGTTCATTCATTTTATTGAACGAATGATCTTAAACGAACTTCTGGCCGAATGGTTCATGAGTTGTACGCTAACGTTTGATTACGAAAAAGACCCATTGAAAGGACGTCATGGGAGTAGCAACAACTATAACTAGTATGGATTTCATGTTTGCCAGTTAGACTTTGGTTAAAGATTTTTTTTAACGACCAACTAAGTAACGCCGGGTACTTCGTACGCGGCCTTCATTGGCTAAAGGTAGCCCGAGCTGGCCACTAGTCCGGACGGACGAAGCCCCTAGCGGTCCACCTATTGAGGGATTCACCGGATAAAACCCGACCTCCACGCCCGCCAAATGGCACGACAGCGAGGAGCCGGGTAAAATCGGGTGAGATCAGGACTCGAACCATGGCAAGCCATGGTCATCCCTCATATCTCCCATATAAATTGGTGTTAGTGAGGTTTAAACCCCTACCTCTCACTAGTAAAATGAGTGATGTACCATTAAGCCACAACCAATTTATTAGACTTTGGTTAAAGATAACCTAACATTGAAGTAAATCCTTAATAAATTTTTTATTGACAGCTAGTGAGATACTTAACACGTTACGATTTAACAAATATTAGCAAACATCATTGGTTAAGTAACTCGTAAAGTCACTATAGAAAGGTGACTTTTTTACTTTTAAATTGCCCACACAAACCTTATAGAGTTATAGGAACATGTTATTTTATTTTTTGAATTTTCTTCGACTTTTAAGGGAGTTACTTTTTTTAAAAAAATGGTCCTAATTTTTCTTCACATAAACATCCCCGTAAACTGAATTGGCCATTGTAAATACGTATCCTTTTATAGGGTCAAGTTACTATACAAAAGGGAATAAAATGAGAATAATAAGAAAAAATTTGTAGCCACATAAAAAACCTCTAAAAAGATAAAAACAAAATCATATCTCAAAATTTAATAAAAAACGAAAAAAAGTAAAAACATAAAAATGTTTCCATCGTCTTTCTCGATCTCATTTAAAACAAAAAAAAAAAAAAACAATGGTAAATGAAAAAAACCGTTGTGTCTTTTTGTTTATCTTGTGTTTTGTGTTTATTTACTCGTTGATTGTGTTTTTTTCTTGACATTGCGTCTTTTTTTCTTTATATTATGTTATAGTACTCAATATTGTGTTATATTTTGTTCGACATTGTGTTATGTTTTGCGATTTATTGTGCTCTTTTTTAGTTATAATTGTGTCTTTTGTTCATTTTCGTCATTGTGTCTCTTCGTTAATTCTTTTTTATTTTATTTTTTGTATTTGTTTTGAACGAGAATGATAGCGGAGACATTGTAGGTTTTTGTTTTTTCGTTTTTTATTTATATTTTGAGTTATATTTTTTTATTATTTTTTTGAATTTATTTTTAAGGGTTTTTTGTTTAGTTACATTCTAATTTTAGTCTCCATTTGTATTTTAACTTTACCCTCCTTTTATAATTTTATTATTGCATCGTAAGGAAAGGTCGAAACAAAGGGTAAGTGAAAAATTGGTTGAATCAAAAGGGAAGCATTAACTAACTAAACCAATATATGTATGAAATGGTTTAACCAACTTTTTTATTTTACTTTGAGAGGATGACTATTTTAGTCTATGTGGTTTGTTGATTTTAACTATCTAGGTCCAATCGTTAAACCCTTAACAATTTGAGTCATTAAACTTTTAATTTGTAACAATTTCAATTCAACTGCAAGCATCATCCAACTTCTTCGTTAAAACCCCCCACGTGAGAAGTGTTTTTGTCCACTTTGATTTCAAAATATCTTTTTCACCCACTGCCATAACCATTCGTGCAAACCGAATTGGGAGCCTTATAGCGGGAAAGCTCTCCAGATCGCGGGGAATTGTGAATGAATAACCCAGGTCGTCGAAAAGATATTGGTTCGTCAGAACTCTTCTATGGAAAACGTATGTCGCTGGTAAACGGTCTCTAAACCATAGCAATTGCCAGAATTGTTCGATCCAGTGTCTGGAATATGCCAATCGAATAGGAGTGCAAACGAGCCGAGCTGCTTGCGAGCTACTCGGGATCGGCTCGTTAAAAAGCTCAAACGAGCCGAGCTTCACCTATCGAGCTCGAGCCGGCTCGCGAGCCTAAACGAGCCTGCCATTTATATAATTTTTTAAATTATATATTTAACAATTATTAATTAATATATATATATATATATATATATATATATATATATATTGTTAATATACATTTTTATAAAAAATAAATAAAAATAACTAAATATATATATATATATATATATATATATTATTTTATACAGAAAATTAAAATATAAAATAATATATAAAAATAATTATATTATTTAAAAAATAACAAATAAATGGTAAACGAGCCGAGCCCGAGCCGAGCTCGAGCTTGAAAATCTACTCACGAGTCGAGCTCGAGCTTTGGAGATAGAGCTCGAAACGAGCCGAGCTCGAGCTCTGTGTAAGTTAAACGAGCCGAGCTCGAGCCTGATCGAGCTTGGGCTCGTTTGCACCCCTACAATCGAACCTAGGGAGGAAGGTGCACGATTGTGACAAACCGCTTGTTCATATTCGCTAGAATTCGTGAAACACGACAGCTGAATCGTAGCCGCCACCGCTCTCTAACTTTTCACACTAGCCTCGTCGTCTTCGTTGGAGTATAACCGTTTATTACGCTGAGGTCCTCGAGGTCTTTTCGAAAGCCATCGTTACAGGCCTGTTTTGTAGCACTACCACACAGCTAGCGCCATGGTTGTTTGTACGGGTACCGACTGTAAGGCCCCCAAATAGCTTTCTAACTCGTGACCTATTTTAATGGTGGTTATGATGAAAGGGTTTGGCGGCTCTAGGGTTTTAACAAGACGAGGATAATCACGTGAATAAAAGGGAAATAAGGGTGGGCGAATATACCCCTCACGTGAGGCGCACGCAGAGGTTTTAACGAAGAAGTTGGATGGTGTTTTTTCAGTTAGACTGAAATCGTTAGAAATTGAAACTTTAACGACTCAAATTGTTAAGGGTTTGATGATTTGGCCAAAATAGTTAAGTCAACAAGCTACATGGACCAAAATAGTCATTCTCTCTTTTACTTTTTAATTAAAATATGAATAAAGGAGTGCGACTGGTTGAAAAAAAGTCATAGCCCCACTCGTTACCCCCTTACTCCCCCCTCTCTCGGTGTCATTGCAACAACACCTCCCTCCTTTGAAGCCTCCATGTCCCTACTTGCGTGATGGTGTGTTGTAACACCCCACTTTAGGGCCTAGGCGTGTGACCAATAGTTGGTACCTGTATTGTAAATACATCAGAATTGCGGGTTTTATTTCAGCGGAAGTCTTTAAATAAAATATTATTACTTTGAAAACTTATTAAAAAGTCGGGTTTAAATACCCGTTCATTGTTTACAATACATTTCTTTTAGAAAACATAATTTATAATATTTTCAAATAAAATATCTGAGCCACCAGATAGCATCTAATGACTAAAACTCCAATCTTCTATTCCTCCTTGTTTGTATATTCTAACATTTCTTGTTTCCCTGTAACATGGGGGAAAATACGTCAGCACAAAGCTGGTGAATAACACTGACTCTAAAAATATCTTTCAATACCTTTGTGAAACCAACAATAATACCTTTGTGACTACTCATTAGGCACCCAACTCAATTAGGATTAAATTACCCTAAGTACCATGTATAATTAATTATATACACAATATCATTTTTCTGAACAGTCTCGTAGACCTTCAGAGGCATGTTGATAATATGCATGGCCTCGGGGAAATGCCGAGTCACCATGTATGTTTGGATCCAGACACATGTATACTCTTAATCAGAGTGTCCGTTTCTTATTATTGTACACAAATTTTTAAGGATTCGTAAATCCTATGCAAACATTCAGACTCATTATAAAAGGTTTGGGGCGTATTCACATGTTTAGTTTATAATCAGTTTCTGTTACTGATTCTTGTTTTCTGATTTCCTCTTCTTGTTTTGTTACCTCGGACCTATAGTACGAGAATAACCTTTGTATAAATAACTAGATCAACGATCTAGCTTCAGACCTTTAGTCTGTTTTGTATAGCTTTAACCTTGATAAAAACATTTGTTTATTCAAAACATTTGGACCTTTAGTCCCTTTGTTTATTTATAATTTTCATACTATGTTTCTTCTTCAAGAAGAAACATTAACTTTATATTCTTTCTATATGAATATTATATTTCTTAATAATAAAGAAATATTATTTAATTATAACCTTCGCTTAAGAAAAGTTATATAACTCTTAATCATAATCAAGGTTCGGCTATACTTTCGACTATGGTTTAAGCCATTTATAATAATAAAATAATAACTTAGGCAGAACCCCTTACCTCGCACAGGTATTCGGAGTTAGATATTCCTAAGTTTATACGAGCAGCACTTCTACTCTATGCACGTTTATCGAGGCGTTCTTGATTAACTCTTCTTGGCACGCAAATCGAGACAATGTTTGGTTGTCGGGTCGTGCATGTACTTCGAGACGGAATGTCAGGTTTCTTGAGTGGCACGCACTTCGAGGAAAACACCGGGTATTTAGCACAGATTACGAGGTTATGATTGTCGGGTTGGTGGCACGCAAAACGATGTTCGACACGCAAACCGAGGTAGAGAGAGAGTAAATTCTAGAGAGAGAGTGGCTGTGGTGTGCATGCAAATGAGCCGACCCCTTCCTATTTATAGCCAAATTTGTGTCACATCGCGGTACGCGATGGGCACCTTTTCCAACACCATCGCGTACCGCGACGGGTACCATTCTGAGGTCATGCCACGTGGCCTGAAACGTGTGCCACGTGGTATGACACGTTCTGCCACGTGTCCTGGCCTGCTGCCACGTGTCACCAGAGTGTGACACGTGTCCATGAGTCATCACGGCCCATCGTGGTACGCGATGGTCGTCCTCTTGGACTTATCGCGTAGCGCGATGGGTCCCTGGATATTATTTTTCAGTTTTAGTCCCTCGTCTTTGATAGCTTGCCATTTCTAGTCTAATTCTCGTTGTCCAAAAATACTAAGGCGGCTCTTAAAGCGGCTCGCGGCGATGCGAGCGTGTGAAGTGCAAAGTGCGCCATCAAAGCGCCGCATTGCGTCCAACGCCCTTCGCCGTCGCCATCGCCATCGTCCTCGCCCATGCCGTGCCCGTGTGCGTCGGGTGCTACGCACCCTCCGCTAGGACCACTTGGTGTATGATATTCCAAAAAGAATATTATTATGGAAAATCTCTTCCTTATAAAGAGCTTCCATTTCTTTACCACTTTCCATGTGGGATGGATTCCATTTCCTTATTTATACCTTAGTGGAATGCTTCCACTTTCTTACATCTTCTAATGTGGGATGGAGTTTTCTTTCATATAAGTAAACTTATCTTTAGGAAATATTTTTATTTTCTTATTTTTCTTATATTTCCTTATTTAATATTTTCTCATGACTTGTCTTGATATTATTTTTGATCCCTCAACTTTCCTAAGTTGTCAAATTTAGATCAAAATTTTGGGGATGTTACATCCTCCCCACCTTAAAATGAATCTCGTCCTCGAGATTCGTTGTTTGAAGTGTGAATAGTTCTTACATCTTGATTGATGATTAGATCATATCTAATATGGTTCTTTTGTAACAATCTGTATACATAATAGCTAGGTTCTTCGTTTTGTTGTTAACTTATATCCTTGAATGATGTAACCAGTCAATAATTCAAAATATCATTAGTAATTGAAAATTGATAAACACAGTGATCAGTTGTGTTTAACTATTTACCTTACCGTTTGTATTCTAAACATTTATCGATGTTAACTACATTGTTGTTTGGATTTGGTCTGTCGAATCTTTTCCAGTAGGTTGTTGTTTAGATTCAGTCTATCGAATTCACTCTATCCTTGATCTTGATCAATAACGTCCTTTATATTCTAACAGTACTCTTTCACTTGGCTTAGTTTCATTCGCTATACTTAGCGATTGCATCTCTTGAATATCTTCGAGCTCTTTTTCTTTGACTTTTTGATCAACCTTACTAGGTAGATAGTATAATATTCTTTAATGAGCTCCTTTAGATAATATGCTTGCCCTTGCATATATATTTTCTAACGTTTGGTATATCATCCTCCTAGATGATAATTTTCTCAACGTTTTGTTTGTTATAAGTTCGGATGAACTTTTCAATATGTAAACCTCTTGATTGTTCTTTAGAGGTAACGAATATAAGCATTATCGTGTATTAACACGATCTATATGCTAATATTTCATTTATAACTTAGGGAATTAAATACCCTTCTTTAATTACAAAACTTCTCGTTTAAGAACGAGTTACAATTAATATACAAAAGTTAGCTAATTTATTTTGACATTTCCTTGATGTGATCTTGTCATTAATCTTGACTAGCTTTTCTTTTTGGGCATTCAGTCTTAAAGTGTCCCGTTTCTCCACATGTAAAACATACTCCTATCTTCTTACGACATTCATCTATTGTGTGTCCTGCTCTCTTGCAGTATGCACAATTGTTTGAATTTTCTAGTCGACACTTTCCAGTATGTTTTCTTCCACAAGTCTTACATGCTGACTTGGGAGTACTTTCTTCTTTTTCTAACTTCTCATAATCTTTTGACTTCTTAGTCTCTTTATCTTTCGTCTTTTCTTCTTCTTGATTCCTTATCATACTGTGGATTAAGTATCCGGCCAATTCCATAGCCGAATCAACTGTTTCTGGCATATTGGATCGTACCATATCTCTTATCTCTCTTGGCAGTCCATATATGTAACGAGTTACTTTGTTATATTCTGGAGTTACTAGATGTGGAACCAGTCGGCAGTATTCTAGGAATTTAGTGTTATATTCCCTTATATTTGTGCCAACAACCTTGTGATTCCATAACTCGGTTTGAATCCGATCTATTTCATGAGTTGGGCAAAATTTCTTTAATATTAAACCTTTGAATGTTTCCCAACTTAAGTTATACATCACTTCTCTCCCTTTGCTCATTAACAGAGCATTCCACCACCCATGCGCATCTTCTTTAAACATTAAGGCGGTATACTGAATCTTCTCTTCATTAGTACACTTACTTGTTATCACTATTGTTTCCATCTCCTCAAGCCACCTCACGGTTGTGATGGCTCATTTATCTCCGTGAAACTCCTTTGTTCCATAATACTTGAAGTCCTTGAACGAACATCCACCGATTTTGAGTTTCTTTCGTTTCTTATTCTTTGAATGATTATCAGCCGTAGAGCTATCATAAGTTTCTTCCTTTCTCGAAGGAACAGATTTACTTCGACTTCTTTTGTTAGATTTTGGTTGACTTTGACTCGTTTCCTTTCTCGAAGGAACAGATTTACTTCGACTTCTTTTGTTAGATTTTGGTTGACTTTGACTCGTAGAAAAGTCATTCATAGCTTCCTTAATCATCTTTTTACTTTGACCCGAGCCCGTGCCCGTGTCCGTAGCACCCTCCGCTAGGACCACTTGGTGCATGATATTCATAAAAGAATATTATTATGGAAAATCTCTTCCTTATAAAGAACTTCCATTTCTTTACCACTTTCCATGTGGGATGGATTCCATTTCCTTATTTATACCTTAGTGGAATGCTTCCACTTTCTTACATCTTCTAATGTGGGATGGAGTTTTCTTTCATGTAAGTAAACTTATCTTTAGGAAATATTTTTATTTTCTTATTTTTCTTATATTTCCTTATTTAATATTTTCTCATGACTTGTCTTGATATTATTTTTGATCCCTCAACTCTTCTAAGTTGTCAAATTTAGATCAAAATTTTGGGGATGTTACATGTGTGACTCCCCATGTAGTTGACGTGGCACTAGGTGTCGACCACTAATGAATCGATAGTCAAACTCATTCAATACAGCATCTTTTACTCTATCAAAACGGTGGATTTCTAAATTTTCATAGGGCCCTCCCGGAATCCCTTCTAGGGCCTGTTGAATAATTTTGATGGATTGTGTCATTTCACTTAGTCTAACGGTATATGCATGACTGAAGTTCATAAATGTCATTAATTTGGATAAACTTAAATCACAACTTAATCGATAAAAAAATTATATAACTAGTTTAAAGAAGTGTTATGATTGTATTAATTTGCTATAAGACCATCATTAATATGGGGTTTTTAGAGATTCTTGAAAAAGAGAGAAGATGGGTTGGTAGAAAGAGATGATGAGGTGGATGAGATAATGTAAAGTAAAATTCTTGGTGAAGAATCTTCAAAAACATGCATGTGAGAGAACATGTAGGAAAGAGAAGAGAGAACATAGGAGAGAGTATATTTTGATAGATCATGTGTCCTGTTGGCATTCAATAACACCTTCTAAGAATTTATGTATCGGTGATGCTTCAAATACACAAGTAAATTTAAGAAAATATTATAGTATGCATACAATACCAATATAGTAGCACTCAATACTTCAAATACTCTTCAAAGGAACAGAAGTATTATGGAGTTTGATATATTTTTCTCTTTTTTTAATTTTCTTTAAATGTTTGTTTAATAAGCACAATAACGAATTGTAATTTAAACATTACGCAAAAGCAAGATGTTAAAGCTTTTTAGTAAATTACTTTTCTAGAACATCAAGATGAGATGGGGTGCATATGACTTAAAAGTTATAAAAAGTATGAAAACAAATAATTAACCATTGACCTTCGATCACTTTAATATCGTGTTTATATGATAGATTATAAGTGTGTTTTAGTTAGCCCTTCTAAAACAATTATATAACTTTAATTCAATTTAGGTGGATATAGTTGTGAGAATTCTAATGTGCTATGCCTAATTAAACTCTTTAGATAACTTCAATTTATAAATTATAAATTAGATGAAATTTGAAAATTAGACACAGACTAAATATGTGTAATATGCTTATGACAACTATTTCAGCCTTGTGATGTGTTTTTTTTTCTAACTATAACTTTTATAAACACCACCGAAAAACAAACACCGAACACCCCTCTCCAAAAACAGAGAGAGGCCAAACACACCAAAATTACATCATATTAAAAGAACACCAATCTAACCAAGAGATTGTTCTACATTTTGACCTATACTTGAACCAAAGGAATCCCCACGATTTTACTTCTCCAATAATGCATTCAATCTTGATATCCTTACTGCGAAACCTGTTCTCGTTCATTGCTTTCCAAATACTCCAACAGGTTATAACCACGATCCCTTGGAAAGCCTCTTTCTCGACTGATGGTCGGGTATTTTGTATATATATTAGTGTATTAATTATGTAGTTTTATTGAATATATTGTTAGAACTTTGGTACTTCATACGTGCTTTTGTATTTCAGGTCGTTGATCATTAAAGATGCTAAATTAGAGACCTGTACGAGCATGGAATGATATCTCGGGAAGACCGAAGCATGATTTGATGTATTGGGAAGTGTTACAAGGATTAGGGAAGAGTATGGATAAGAAATCATAAGCCGATGCTAAAACTGAACAAGATGGGTTGACAAAATGCGACCTTGAAGTAAAACGAGCATATCCTGAGCTAGAAATTGAGTTACGGGAGACATAATATATGAATTTTGGGTTTCTCGACGAGAGGAATCTGAAAATGAGGTTTTCTTAGGTCGCGATACGCGATGGGATGGTCATATGGCCATCGCGTATCGCTATGGACATAAAAGACGGGAAAATTAGGTTTTAAGCATATTATTCATGAAAAAGAACGTTAACTCCATTTTAACGACCAAGAGGCGATTCCAGCAGCTACATGAGGCTATTTTCACCACCATGGCTTGTGCCAAGACCCTACATATGATTCATATCATCTGTATTGAAGATCCAATGATGTTAAGGCTCGGCTAATCTCCTAGAATCGCACCCGGGATGTATAGTTTGTAATCTTTACAGTTTTTCTCATGTGACTAAGAATATTGTTGTATTATTATTAATGATTGATATATGATTATTGATGTTTGGTATTTCTGAGTGTTCGGTCGGTTTAGGTTTACGTTAGTCTGAACGATCTGTTACCAGTTGCTAGATAATTGATCATATGACTGTTTGGTTAGATTGAATACAATAAAACATACAGTTACCCTTAACTGAGTCACACTAACAAGGACTGTTTGATAACCAGTGCCGTGTGTAAAGTGATTGTTGATGTCTAAGGTTTTGTCTTATTGATCAGTCTTTAGTTAATCGTTAATAGTTAATCTGTTATGTTGCATGAGATAACTGTAGGTTGCTTACTTGAATTTCCGGGTATGATTTGTTTGTTAATTGCTTGAACTCGTTTACTTGCGTGTTACTTAGTTCTCTAAATTCACTTTAATTTGCTTGTGTGATCAGCACTAAAAACCAGTTACTTCATAATAGTAAATCTGTACACGAATTACATTGACCACATACTCCTGGTGGATACGATACCTTACTTATCCTATCTAGGTAGTTTAATTAGGTTTTTGATTGACTCAAACGACGGTCATCATCGACTTTCCCCAAACCCACTTGATCATCAAGTGTAAGTAAATCTCTAACTGAAGAAGCTGCAAACATCGACACCTTACACCAGTTGCTAACCCACCTCCAAACCTCTGAAGCCGTCGAGCACTCTAAAAAAATATGGTCCACCGATTCAGGAGCCGAGCCACAGAGCCCACACCTACTCGGTTGAATTGAACATTTCTCCTAATTAATGCATCTTGAGTAGGAATTCTGTTCAATTCAGCCCTCCACACATGGATTTGACACTTAAACGGAACCCATTTACACCATTTCATAATAAAAAAAATTTCTCGCGTCTATACACTACAAAAAAGATTAGTACTTGAGACTGAAAAGTTAGTCTCTAATACACACCAATCAGTACCTAATGGTTATCCGGGACTGATTTACCAGTCCCCAGCCAGTGGCAGATGCCTAGTCCTAGATACTAATTTCTTAACCGATTTAACCGAAAGCTCGCTTGACTTATCTCCCAACCACTTCCAAGAATCGGTTCCAGTTTTCCAAACCCCCGCCACTATCCATTTCAGACAATCTTCCCATTCTTTTCTCTCAACATCGGATGTCGGTATATGAGACCAATCCCATTGCCAAACAATCTGGTTGCCAAACCACCAAAATCTCTCCTTAACTTTGCAAGACTTGTTCTTTTCCAACCTATAAATATTAGGAAATTCAACTTGAAATTTAGAGTTACCACACCAGATGTCTGACCAAAAACATATGGCCTCGCCATCCCCAAGTACTCCTCTAACAAAGTTATGAACTTTCAACCCAGCCAGACTATAAATTTTAGCAATAAACGAGCAAACACATCAACTAATAAAAACCTATAAAATCCTAAACCAGACCACTAAAAATAGGCAAGTGTACCTATCGGCTGTAGATTAACTAAGGAAGTCCAGGATATCGAACCCTAGAGGCATTATTGAATGACAAAACTAGAACTAAAAGCTAATTGATTAATAGTGTGGTAGAATTGTTTTTATTTATTTATTTATTTAAAAACTAATTATGACTTAACTTAAACTAATGAACTAGAGAAACGACTACTTAACTTAAAACTTTTAACGAATTCAAAGGCGAGATGAGGTTATCTAGGCAAGGATTATGATATGTGACTGCTCGGACTGATCGGTTACGAGACTTTGCTAATGAAACCAGGATCTAATGATACCACACCCTAGGAAACCCAATGGATCCCTGATCACTCTCCGGGTGTGACCTAAAAGGAAACTTTAAGAGGGCGCTTAAATGTACAGGCTGGTTGGTTCACCTGTCAGTATCAACGATTTGACTAATTATCCTAAAAGACAGATTACCCGTCGGTTTCACTATCTCTATACACCTAAGTGCACGGGGTAGTCTAATAACAATCTACTGGACATGGGTAAACAGTGAAACTAAGGCAAATATAGGTAAATCTATTGTCAGAGAGTTATACCTAACACCCTAACAACACAGACAAACCCAACTACTCATCACCCGTCAGATATTTAAGTAGGTTTGAACATTCACCTCTAATTAAATGCTACAAAGTTGTTTCTATGTTAACGCGCTCAGTAAACCACTAACTAGGCAAAAAAACACACTAATCAACCCTAACATGCAACTATCTATGAAAGAAATTCAACAAGCGATGTGCGAAATAAGATCAAAGCAATAAACCGATAGTATGGATGCAATAATAGCACCCAACAAACTGAAATAGACCTTTAATTAATAAAAACCCTAGAGACAAAACCCGAAAACCTGATATGTCAATAATACATCTATCCAAGCCTAGATAACTAGGGTTTTAGCCAAGAAACATGTTCAACAGTAGCAAAATATGAGATCAGTAACAAACATGTAAGAGAAACACAAGATTTTGCAATAGAAAACCTTAAACCGAACCCGAGACTCACTTAATGATCAAACTCAAGCTCTAGTCTTCAATCTCACAAACCAAAAGCTTCCCCTTCTTCAAAATCGTCCCTAGGCAGTAAGTTTTGCAGCTGGAAGTGGATTATTGCGTCTAGGGCTTGAAAAATAGCTTAAATAGACTTTCCTAAAACTTTAGCTGACATTCAAGTCCCTCGCGCATCGCGGGGGCTTCTTCAAATCCGCCACGAGACATCCCCTAAAAAATAGTCGGGGGCTTTAATTGGTTCATCTTCAAGGTCCCCCGTGTGTCGCGGGGACAAAGCCACACCTCCACATCACACGGAGGGTTATTTTCCCTGATTTTTTTTTATTTTTTTAATTGTTGACTTACTCAAAATCCATGCCGTTCACAGTAGAAGTTGGTTTTCTGTCTTTCAGCCTCGTTTTCCACTCCTTCCATGCACGAGTACCTGAAAATACAAGATTACGTAAATACATTCTAATTCCAACACAAACGTTATAATATAGCACGATTTCTTATTAAAACGAGTGCGAAAACAAATGTGTTTTGTAACTTATCAGGCTGGATAGTAATAACTATTGCTTTTTATGTCATTTTGGGAGAAACAAATTTGAGGGAAAAAGTACTATTATCACTCAAAATGAGCATACATAACCCAATTACAAAAACAAACTAACCACCAACTGAAAACTAACAAATTACGCTAACTTTGTTAAATAACTAACAAAACTGGTATGCAAACTAACATTTTGAGTAGAAGATCATGGTTTAAATGTTTGCATGAGATTGGATTACTCTATCGATATAACTTAGGAGTAGAAAGTAGATAAGTGTATAAAGTATGTTTATGAAATTCTATGAAATTTATGTAAATAAATGATAAATGCATGTATAGTTAAATTGTATTCTTCATAAAAATGATGCCAGTTTACTGATCTTTCTATCTGCTAACCATAAACTAGTAAATTTGGTATAAAATTTAATAAATATTTTGAAAAAAAGAGAAAAAGTAAAAAAGAATCTTCCTTTACCTAAGAATTAAGAACT
Organism: Bidens hawaiensis; assembly: GCF_021521415.1. NCBI lineage: Eukaryota > Viridiplantae > Streptophyta > Magnoliopsida > Asterales > Asteraceae > Bidens > Bidens hawaiensis. Next base: position 446,355 of record NW_027491062.1, read on the forward strand.
ACTTGTATAACCTTACATGTACGGTGTACCTCAACTCCTCAAGTATCTAAAGACTAAAATAAAAAATAAAGTTGCAACTTTTTAAGGGGCTATTATAGTTATCGTTATTTAACAAAATCAAAAGAAAATAAGTTTTCAACCTTCAAGTGCTAAGTTAAAAGTTTGCGTTTTCTCATAAGTCAAGTTTTGTTATCAATTTGGATAATCTCAACTGTGTTCTTTTGCCAGAAGAAAATAGATAAATAGAAAATTGTAAACATTGAAATTAAAATAATTTCAAAATAATTACGTAGTTAGTCTCTAAAGTTTACTAAAACTAACAAGATTGATACTAAAGTTTACAAGTCACATGTATGCGTATTTAACTTTTAAATTTGTAACAATTTTAGGTATTTGAAGAAACACTAATTGACCCCTGGCAGATTACGGATAATCTGGGGGTTAAATAGATATTTCCCACGAGGGGTTAGGTCCGGCAAAGATGGTTCTTCTGATGACCTGCAAAACAGACACCGTGAGCTCGTCACTGAGAAGGGGGGGGGGTACCTCCTTGTGACCACCCTCCGGCGTGAGAATCAGACTAGATTGCTCTTGAATATAAGTGTATATTAAGAGAATGACTAGAGCAGATATCAGGTAATATATCAAGATATGAGATATGAGATAAGATGATACCATTCTAAGGTGTTGGAGTATTTATAGCCGAAGGTAGGTTTCCAAGCAGGTACAGCCGGCTGAATAGTGTTCATGTTCTGCCAACTGTGGGCTACGCACATGCCATGCTGGTGGTTGGTGGATAGGCAGCGGCTGATAGTGACCAGGCCGGCTGTGTACTGTTCCTGTTCCACCAACTGCAGGCCATGCCATGCACATCCTCCGACAGGTTGGTGAGTAGGCAGCGGCTAATAGTGACCTACAGTATAAGAGCGTGCTGCTCGTCATACTGTTGTCAGTGAGCTGTCGTATCCTTGGTCAGATCTTTTGTCCATACCTCGTCAAGTACAGTACAAAAGATCCTCCAGTATCATACGGACTGGCTCATTTGGGCGGGAGTTCTCCCGGCTTTGCGCGGGAGTGTTCCCGGCTTGCTCATTCCTTCTTCAGGTGACTACTGAATTATTTAAGAGTTAAGTGCCTTGTGCGTGTAGCTTTGCTGCGCAGGTAGCCTTCCCTGATGGCTTGTATCCGCAGCTGCGGGAACAGGCAGAGTACTTCACCATTGGGAGGCTTTTCCTGCGGGAACAGCTTGCGTACTGCGCGTAAGGACGTCACGTCTCTGAGCATGGTGGGTCCTGCGGACCCAGTTGGTTTCTGCGCAGACGTCCCTCTTAAAGGTGAGTCTTGCGGGTCCAACTGGGCTCTGCTGGGACCTACCTCTTCAAGTCCCCCCAGTCCAATGTTCTTCTCATGAATTTAATAAGTGAGGTGAACTTTTGGACTTAAGCAAAGGGTTTTGAAAAGGGTTTAGTTTTAAGGTTTTCCATGGGGATTCTTCCCGCGGAAGTCCTAATGTCACGTGCAGAAATTCCCGACTTTTCTGCTTGATCTTTGGGTATGATGCGGGTAGGTCTGTAACCTCCTCCAAGTCAGGAGCGTTGAGTACCTCTTGTGTAGATTCTCCATGAGGTTTTGGTAGTTTTGAACATAGTGATCAATTATGTTAAACAACCAATTCCATCTTGGAGCTTCAAACAATCTAGTTCTCGACGTTCCCGCTATGCGGGGATGTCATTCCCGTTTCCACAAGCATGGCCCAGAAGATCCTTCTTGGTTTCAATTCCCTGCGGAGTGCTAGGTATGTGAAGGGTTTTGCCTTGACACTGTACCCGCACTCGTCTTATAGTTACTTTACTTCCAATGTATTCCTGGCTTCAATTCCCTGCGGGTGCTTAGTATGTGAAGGGTTTTGCCTTGACACTGTACTCGCACCCGTCTTATGGTTACTTGGTTGCCAAGGTAAGGGGTATATCCCCGCTTACTTTTGAATCTTTTTGAAATTCGAAGAGTTGGTGAAAGGATAAGAACAGTCCAAACTGTTGAAACGTCGTCCGACGGTTTCTTCTGACAGTGTCAGCACGTGCAGGAAGTTATGGCGACGTGACAGTATATGGTCATTCTAGGCGCTTTTTCAGGCGCGTGGGCGCGATTTTTCGGGCGCGTGGGCGCGAAATTAATGGCACGCGTCCTTTCAACAGCTGTTGCCAGCTTGCTCTTTGCCACGTGTCATAGTTTCATTGCACCTGCGATTTCTCTCTCTTCCGCATTAAATTCATCGCATTAATTGCGATGAGTATATAAAGGGCGAGAGGGTGCACCTTAGTCCACACTTTCACTTCTCTCTTCATCTTCTAAACGATTTCCGGCGAATACTCACTATTCCGTCGAGCATTCTTCTGAAATCGTTGTTCTGATACATCCAAAACATGTCTTCTACCCGTGATTTTGAGGCCACTGCCGAGGAGTCTAAGTTGTTCGTCGAGAATCCGTCGTCCACTTCCGATAAGGATGACAAGAGTACTGCTGGCGAGTGCCAGTGTGCTCTTCCGGCCTACCTCTATCAGTACGTCGTCCGGAAGTTCATGCTCGAGCCGTTCGAGCCTGAGTTTCCGGAGCCACACCAAACGGTGTACGATGCCCCCAAGGGCAAGATAGGGGTGTACGCTGCATTCTTCGTCTATGGGAATCTCAGGTTCCCATTGACGAAGTTTGTATACCGTGTTCTGGAGAGACACGGTGTGCATCTGACTGAGGTACACCCGATGGCGATCGCCAAGATCCACCACTTTGAGTGGGTGTGCCTCATTCTGGGCGTGGAGCCCCACGTTGATCGGTTGATGACCTTCTACTCCTGGAGGTGCATCCAGGGGTGGTACATCTTGGTCAATCGGATCAAGGGGTTGAAGATCTGCGCTACCGAGCGCAGTCTTCGGTCGTGGAAGCGGGAGTTTTTTTATATCTCCGCTCGCGTCGTCCCCCTTGCGATGACGTTTAAGAATGGGAGAGCACTCCCCACCCGTCACGCCCTCAACCACCAGGAGGCGGAGTGGTTCGCCAAGATCTCCCGGATCCAGACTCCGGTGTACCGCTTTGCGGAGTCCGGGATGGTGATGCTCGGGATGAGCCGGGTGTGGAAGGAGGCGTCACAGATTCCCATCGTCCTCGAATACGGTTTGAACTCTGTCCCTTACGGTATGCTCTGTCTTCTTTGTTGATATAGGTTTTTCTTCTATTTTTTTATTTCAGAGGGGAACGACTTGCAGTCGCTCCTGCATCCGCGGGAGGCTGATGGTCCCGCTCGGATGGGTACTCGTGCTCTCGATGAGAACGAGTTGCCCATCTTGGAGCAAACGAGGGATCGGTTTGTGGAGGTCTACCCGCCAGGCCACCCCATTCTGAGCGCCACGCGGCCAGGTAAGGAGTTATTCAACCCTCGACCTCTCAATGCTGAAACCTCTGCTGGAATTCTTCTAATCTTGTCATCTTCTGATGAGGAATCCGCAGATGGTCCTCCGTTGGTGCGGAAAAAGAAGGCCACTGGCGCGAAGGGCAAGGCGAAGGTTGCCTCCACCGCCGATCCGGTTGTCCGGTCTGACTCGGAAACCCAGAGCGAGGAGGCGGCGGGGAACCCTGGTGGTAGTGAGACCACTGTTCCGGAGGTTGAGACGGCTGTCACCTCCGGGCAGCCCAGTGTGACGACGGTGAGCGGCGTGAAGAGGCCGGCTCCATCGGGTTCGTCCCCGCCTGTCAGAACCTTTAGGCTCAAGAAAACCCGTAAGTATAATCTTCCTTTACTTTAACTGCATAGCTTTCCACCATTATACTTATATCTTCTTTGTGCAGGCGTGGATGCTACCGCATTCCAGGGTGGAGCGGGGAGGAGCACCTCCGGACCCATGATGGTAGGTTTGGTCAACCTACCTGAGGCGATGACCCAGGCGTCTGCGCCTGCTTTAGTTGTTGGTTCAGTTGCTCACCCGGTTGAGCCAACTGTTCCAACTGTGATGACATCTCCGCCGGCTGTCAGTGCCATATTTACTGATTCCTTCACTGAGCCGGCGGTGAATGTTACTGTGGATTCTTCCGCGCCGCGGCCGCGGTTGTGAGTTCACCTTCGGTGAGTTCACCTCCGCTGGTTTCTACCAAGGCAGCCTCCGCTATGCCTCCTCCGGCGCCGGCGAGTACGGCCGGTCCTTCAGGTATGTCCGGGGTTGGGGCGTCAAGCCAATCTCTGCCTCCTTCCCATCTGCCTGACCTCTTGGATGGATATCCGTTAGGTTCGGGTGATGGGTTTGGCGGCTACAGGCCTGTCGTCGACCCTACAGGTGCGTAGGGTTATTTTGGCCTTTATTTTATATATATATATATATATATATATATATATATATTTATCATCTTTTCCTAACTGCTTTTTGCTTTTCCAGTGTCGGATTCCAATGAAGTGTATGTTCCACGATGGAACATCCGCCGAGGAACAACCCTTCGGACGCCTGTAGAATGCGTCGAATGGGCGCGCCACGCCGCCCCCGCCGGTGCGCTGGGGGAAGCCATGTCCAGCTACCAGGAGGGTAGGCTGTCGAATGAATTGCGGATTCTCCTTGCCCGGATGCAGCCGCGCGTCGAGTTACTTTGTCGTGAAAACGACAAGTTAAAGACGGCGCGTAGCCTGGAAGTGGCTCAGGCGCGGGCCATCCGGGAGGAGAACAAGAGGCTTGCCGCAGTGGCTGCGGAAAAGGAGAAGGCCTTCCAGGCCCTTGAAGTTGAAGTTCAGGCCCGTCTCGAGGCCCGTTCCAAGGCTGCCCAAGCTGTTAATGAACAGCTTCGGCTGGCTAAGGAAACTGCACGGAACGCAACTGAGAGGGCCACCAAGGCTGAAGCTGTTGCTGAGCCTCTACGCATTGAGAATGAGGAGCTTAAAGCCAAGCTAGAGAGGCTCCAGCAGGCTCATGATGCCTTGGCTATGGAAGACGCCAAGAAGCTCCAAGAGATCTTGGACCAGAGGGGCGTGCTTGACCACACTGAGCGGAAGCTAAAGGGCGTTGAAGAGGCTGCTGCTAAGGAAGTGTTGCTCGCCAACCTTAACAAAAGTGAAGCCGAACGCGCCCGTAACCAAGCTCAAGCCGCCCTCCAGGAGGCTCTGGTTGCCAAGGAATGGCTTCTTCAAGAAGCGTTGTCTCAGGTATGCGTAATTTCATAATATCTTTACGCTTTTCTTTGTAAATAGAAAATGTTTTGATACTTATTTTTTCTTGTAGGTTGTGCATCGAGTCTTCACGGACACATCATACGACGATGCCATGAGCACAGCCCTCAACGCTTCTCATGAGGATGGGGAAAAGGCCGGCTTCCTGCTTGGTCTAGGGTTCGTTGAGAAAGGCATCCCGCCTTCCAACTTCCCTTTATATGATGTGGATACTGAAGCTGTATATGACCAAGCAGTGAACCAGTATGCCGCATTCCCGCATCCGGTGGTGGAGAAGGTAAACGAAGTTGCTGCTGCTGATGATGGGCTAGCCATTCTAAAGACCTTCCTTGAACCGCCACAGCCAACTGATGGTGCGGGTACAAGTGGGTTTGGAGGGAGTGGTCCTGAAGCTTGAACCTTAAGATCCCTTCCCACTGTTAGGATAGGTTTACATTGTATAGATTTATATTCATGTAGGCGGGTAGTTACCCGGCCATTCTTGTAATACTTTGAATTATTATGGAATACAAATCTTTGTGCGGGTAGGACCGCTACTTACAGTAGATGACTTGCTTTATAAACGTTATATGACTTGCTCATGCATACTTTAGTTTAAATTAGCAACTTTCCAAGTGTTCTGAATAAGTTAACCTTTGAACGTGGTAGATAATAGGTTAGAGTTTTGCTTCCTCCTTCGTGATTGTGCGGGTAAAACCGTCACTTGCACTTAGTAGGATGGCTAAACTTCACCTATATCTGACCTGCGTGGAGGTTTTCCTCACCTTTTCGTTAGAAATTTTCTAAGTGTTTTATAAGTTAACCGTTCGACGCGCGGTTGTCAATAGGTTAGTTCGGTTTCCTCTATCATGATTTGTGCGGTTAGGACCGGCACTTTCATTTAGTGGGATCACCAAACTTTACCTATAACTGACCTGCGTGAAGGTTGTCTTCATCTGTTTTTTGTGCTTACGCGGGTTTTGCCGCCGCCCACACGCAACGATTTCTTTACACATTTATGCGGTGAAAACCGGCATCAGTGTTTTGAATAAATTGACCGTTCGACGCGCGGTTATCAATAGGTTAGTTCGGTTTCCTCTATCATGATTTGTGCGGCTAAGACCGGCACTTTCATTTAGTGGGATGACCGAACTTTACCTATGACTGACCTGCGTGAAGGTTTGCCGTTTTTTGTGTTTATGCGGGTTTTGCCGCCTTCCACACGCAACGACTTCTTTCCCCACTTATGTATGCGGTGAAGACCGGCATATCAGTGTGGAAAATTCATTAGTATAAATGTAAGACCATCAGCGTCAATGTGATAAGGAGAATCATTTCCATTAGAAGTGGCTCTGGGCCTTTTCTTTTACAAGTTTGGAATTGATTTACATGCAGACTGTGTAATTGAGCTCCCTTCCATGTTCTTGGGAGTGTCATCGAGCCTTTCGAGCCGATATGCACTTGGTTCGGAATCTCGTTGTTTACGCAGTATGTAGTCTCCAACATTGAAGCTGCAGTTTTATTCGTGTTTTCCCCAACTAGGGTTCTACACGCATCAACCTGCTCAGCGTTCGTTACTCCACGAGGTGCGCGAGCGTCCCATCTCTGACAAATGCTTCGACGATGTCCTTCAAGTCTGTGCATTCTTCAGTGTTGTGGCCTTTTGTTCTGTGAAAGTCACAGTATTTGCTCCGATCAGCATTGTGACGATGTCGGATTATTGGAGCCTTTGGCCATGGGAGCTTCTCAGTGGCGAATATCTCGGTGACGCTTTTAGTGAGTGGCGTCCATCTGGAGTTCTAGTTCGACTGTACGTTATCCCTTCCGCCTAACCGATGTTGCAAGCCGGATGAGGTGTCAAAATTTACCCTTGACTGCCAAATGCCTAGCTTCCGCTTTTTGTTTAGTCGGGCGGTAAGGACGTTGTCTTCTCTTGTTTTCTGGGTGTAGAGGTTTGTGCTCTGGGGGAGATCTCTACCCAATTGCTTCTCCGTTTCCGCAAAGCGTTTAGCTGCTGTCATGATGGCATCCCATGTGGATGGCATGCCATCTTTACCCGTTAAGGTGCGGATGAGCTCTGGGTCATTCGCGCCCTGGATGAAAGCAGCGCGAACAAGATCTTCGCTAATACTACCCAGACTTAGCTTCTTTGATTTGAAGCGAGTGATGAAGTCTGGCAAAGATTCATCTTCCTCTCAAATGCAATTGAGAATTTTCCATTGCTCTTCGGTATACTTTCTTTGTTGGCTGAAGTGTTGGCTAAACTTCTGCTGGAAGTCTGCCCAATCGTAGATGTGGTGGACCGGTAGACGATCGAACCACGCTCTAGCTGCCCCAACAAGCGTCATTTGGAACATGTAACACCACGTAGGTTCCGTCCAACTACTGACGGTTGCCCCCGCTATGAACCTGTTCAAATGATCGTCTGGATCAGATATACCATCGTAAGTGCCGATGTTGGACATCTGTTTGGCACTTTTCGGGGCGATTGCTTCCGCAATGTCCCTTGCAAATTTGGACGTTCCCGCCTTTGCAGCAGTTGGTCTAAATGTTTTGGAGAAGTCACGTGGGTTTCCACCCGCGTTTTTTGGTTTGAAGGTTTCTCCAAAATGCCTTCTCGGTTGGGAGTTCGTTTCCTTACGCTTCCCTTTCGCCCTGTGACGAGGGTTTGCGTCACTATCGGATTCCTCCGAATCATCGTCTAAGTACTCTCCGAATTGATCAGCCTGTTGGATTGAACGTAAGCGTTCATCCAACTCAGCTTGGAATTCTTTTTGACGTGCTTCCGCCCACGCTTTAACTTCATCGAGTGTTTGGCGGGGGAGCCTCGTTCGTTGTCTCTCTAACTGGGTATCGGTGAATCCCAGTGAGAGATTATTTACTGCACTTGCCACAGCTCGGGTAACTGGGGTAGTGTTCGTAAAATTTACTGCACTTGCCCCGGTTTGGGTAACCGGGGTAGTGTTCGTAAAAACTGTGTAGTTGCCGGTATTCCCCCCAGTAGCTGGGGTTGTGGTTACCGGGGCCTCTTGGTCACTTGTTGGTTTTGGGACCAGAGTACCTTTAACCATGTTTCCAGAAGTTTTGAGAAAACTGAAAAAGAATTAAGTTCTAGCTTTTATGCACGGATGGCGCCAATGAAGAAACACTAATTGACCCCGGGCAGATTACGGATAATCTGGGGGTTAAATAGATATTTCCCACGAGGGGTTAGGTCCGGCAAAGATGGTTCTTCTGATGACCTGCAAAACAGACACCGTGAGCTCATCACTGAGAAGGGGGGGGGGGTACCTCCTTGTGACCACCCTCCGGCGTGAGAATCAGACTAGATTGCTCTTGAATATAAGTGTATATTAAGAGAATGACTAGAGCAGATATCAGGTAATATATCAAGATATGAGATATGAGATAAGATGATACCATTCCAAGGTGTTGGAGTATTTATAGCCGAAGGTAGGTTTCCAAGCAGGTACAGCCGGCTGAATAGTGTTCCTGTTCTGCTAACTGTGGGCTACGCACATGCCATGCTGGTGGTTGGTGGATAGGCAGCGGCTGATAGTGACCAGGCCGGCTGTGTACTGTTCCTGTTCCACCAACTGCAGGCCATGCCATGCACGTCCTCCGACAGGTTGGTGAGTAGGCAGCGGCTAATAGTGACATACAGTACAAGAGCGTGCTGCTTGTCATACTGTTGTCAGTGAGCTGTCGTATCCTTGGTCAGATCTTTTGTCCATACCTCGTCAGGTACAGTACAAAAGATCCTCCAGTATCATACGGACTGGCTCATTTGGGCGGGAGTTCTCCCGGCTTTGCGCGGGAGTGTTCCCGGCTTGCTCATTCCTTCTTCAGGTGACTACTGAATTATTTAAGAGTTAAGTGCCTTGTGCGTGTAGCTTTGCTGCGCAGGTAGCCTTCCCTGATGGCTTGTATCCGCAGCTGCGGGAACATGCAGAGTACTTCACCATTGGGAGGCTTTTCCTGCGGGAACAGCTTGCGTACTGCGCGTAAGGACGTCACGTCTCTGAGCATGGTGGGTCCTGCGGACCCAGTTGGTTTCTGCGCAGACGTCCCTCTTAAAGGTGAGTCTTGCGGGTCCAACTGGGCTCTGCTGGGACCTACCTCTTCAGTATTAATTGTAACTTTTAACAGAAATAAAGGGCATTTTCAAGAATGGTAAAAATGACATAAACTTTGAAGTTAATAAACTATATGGGTTGAAACAATGTAGGGGTGAGTTAGTTAAGAAAGTATATGTTATTTTGAAAACTACTTATTTTAACCACTAGATGATAATTGATAGATACATTCTTTTTAAGGGCACATATATAGGGAAAGTATATAATAAAAACCCACTCCAGTTAAGAAGACTCTAAAAACTAAATTTATGTGATTAAAAATGTATCTACATATGCATGTGTATTATTTAATCCCAATATATTAAAGAAGGTTATTAAGGTAATTTCACATTCTTTCTTTTATCTATTTTCTAGATTTATTTCTTTATTAGGAAATGAGTAGTGGGGCTATAATTTGGACGAAAAGGGGCGATAAGTTGGAGGAACACCGCCCCCCAGGCGATATTGGGGCGAAAAGGGGCGGGGGCGGGATATATTCTCGCCCAACATGTCTGTTGTTTTGTTTGTTTATATTATTATTATATATATATGTGTGTAAGAGATATATATATGTATATATATATATATTATATTACTATTGTAGCCTCTACACCATTATACCCCAAAAACAAATTCTCACCCCTTGTTGACTGGGCGCCACACGGCGCAAAACGCCCCAATTTGTAGCCCCTCCACTACGCATAGCCTTATAGTCATCTACTACTACCACCAGATTCTTTCTCTCTCTCTCTCTTCAAAACTCAAAACCCCTAACAACAAATCTCAACATCTCTCTACCAAGATCAAGTTCTGGCCCCTCTACGACATCATCCACCGCCGCCACACACCACCAGATCTGCAATTTCTTTCTAACAAGATCAAGATCGACCCCTCTACAACACCATCCACCGCCGCCAAACACCACCTCAGGACCAACACAGCTTGCGGCCGCCACACCACCGGATCTGCAATTTCTCTTTACCAAGATCAAGTTTTGGCCCCTCTCCAACACCATCCACCGCTTCCGCACACCACCGCTTGACGGATCTGTCTTCGGTTGACGGATTTTGTCTCCGATGTGTTTGTTCTCTACCACAGATTTGAACAACCCATAACCCGCCTCTCTCTCCTAAGATGAGTTTGTGTTTTTGTCGGGTATAAATGAGATCTAAGATCTAAGATTAAATGATAGTCATTCCTAAGAGGAGTTTGTTTTTTTGTCATAATCTTCTTGGTATATGGATTTTTTCAATATGTTGTTTACTGATTATGGAGTTTTGATGGTTTATTATAATGATAAAGTATGAGTTTGTTGTGTTGTGAGTCTTGGGATTTAAATGAGATCTAAGATATCTTGAACGGATCGTTTATTATTGACAAAAATTTATATACGTGTAATGATGTGAATTGATATATGTTGAACAAGATCTCATATGCAAGTTTTTTTGTTGATATACGATGAACAATATCTCATATGCAAGTGAAATCTGATGTTTATAAAACCCTAATTTGATAATAAGTTTTTAACAATTAACATATGTTTTTATACAAGTAACATATGTTTTATTTATACAATTAACATATGTTTTTAAACAATAACATATGTTTTTAAACAAGTAAAATATGTTTTTTTATACAATTAACATATGTTTTATATAACTTCCATACCGGAAACCCGATAAGAGATCGGCTTGTGGTGTGACGGATTTTCAAAGAGTGCCGAGAAAACGCAGATTCGTTTAAAACTTGACAGAAGCTTGCAAAAAGAGAGATAGAAAGATAGAGAGGAGAGAGAGAGAGAGAGAGAGAGAGAAGAGAAAAAGTAGAAAATAGAATGTTGATTTGATAGAGGAAAGAGAAAAGTAAAAAGTGGTTATGTGTTAATTTACTAGATTGCCTTTTTGTATTTATTTAAATGTTTATTAAAATTGATTTTAGTTTTTTATAAACTTTTAATATGAACCACACAAATCAACTGAATTATTTGAATATGTGGTCTAATTGAGAACTTTGAATATGGAACACACAAATCAACTGAATTATATATATAGGGTAAGGATCCTAAGAGAACCCTTTGCAAATTGAGAACTTTGAGAACCATTTTGAACCACTAAAAAAACCTTTAAAAAAATATTTAAAAAAATCATAAAACAAAAAATAATAAAAAAATTAAAAAAACCAAAATTTTTATATTTCATTCCGGTTTCATTAAAAAAAATAAACAATAAAAAAATAATAAAAAAACGTCGTATTATACACATATGTATAATTTTATATAATCTTTAGTTACGTAATATACACATATGTACAGTATCATTTATCTTAAATTATACACATGTGTACAAAAAAACATGTAAATGTACATATATGTATATATTATACATATGTGTATATAATTTAGCTAAACCGAGTTTTTTTTTCTTTTTTTTATGAAACCGGATGATAAAATAAGAATTTTGGTTTTTTTACTTTTTTTTTTATTTTATGATTTTTTTTTATTTTTGGGTTTTTTGTGGTTTAAAATGGTTCTCGTAGTTCTCAATTTCAAAAAAGTTTTCTCATGATCCTGATCCTATATATATATATATATATATATGTATATATATAAATATATATATGTATATATATAAATATATATATGTATATATATAAGATCAGGATCATGAGAACTTTTTTTGAAATTGAGAACTATGAGAACCATTTTAGACCACAAAAACCCAAAAATAAAAAAAAAATCATAAAATAAAAAAACAAAAAAAACCAAAAAAGTAAAAAAACCAAAATTCTTATTTTATCATCCCGGTTTCATAAAAAAAACTCGGTTTAGCTAAATTATATACACATATGTATAATTTAATATAAATGATACTGTACATATGTGTATATTACGTAACTAAATATTAAATAAAATTATATATATGTGTATAATACGACGTTTTATTTATTTATTTTTATTTTTTTAATGAAACCGAATGAAATATAAGAATTTTGATTTTTTCACTTTTTTAAAAATTTTGTTATTTTTTGTTTTATGATTTTTTAAATATTTTTTAAAGGTGTTTTTAGTGGTCTAAAATGGTTCTCAAAGCTCTCAATTTATAAAGGGTTCTTCTAGGATCCTTACCATATATATATATATATATATATATATATATATATTCTATTGTTTTGCATAATGACGAAGACGCCCTTCATTTTCTATTTACATTTACGAAAGTTATAGTTAGTAACTAAAATTGTTACAAATTAAAAGTTGAATATTCATACATTTGACTTTTAAACCTAAATACCTAATCTTGTTATTTTTAATAAACGTTAGAGACCAACTTCGTAATAACGTCAATCATTTCAAAAAAGAATACGTTTTTAGGATAACTTAAAATAAGAACCATTTATGTATTTACTCATGCAAAAGAGAGGCACCAAAACCAGAAATTAGTTAAAAGAAATGATTAGCATTTTACTAAGTATAATTACTATAGTAATTATGAATGATTAGAATGAAGAAGTTGTAATTACACCTTTTGACTTAGTGGCATTTGAGACATATAGCATGAAAAACACCCAAGATAATCATTATTCTCCTCTCAAATCTTGATCTCTTTTATATTTTATTTTTTAGATTTTAAATATTACTTATTTTAAAGTTAATTATTTGTTTATGAAGTTAAGTGATGACAATAATTTGATAAGATGAATCCCACTAAATCGTGGTGTTTATGGGTCCTCTTGTCACATACCTGTTGGAGCATCATATCATAAACAGCCTATAAAATATGTATATTTTTTTCTCTTAAGCTTTTTTATATATTTTTTTCTCTTGTAAAGGATTTTACACATTTAAAGTTAATCATTTTCTCCTATTGTCATGTATATATTAATATGTTTGTGCGTACTCTGATGATAACTGTATTTACAATACTGTGAACAAAATATTGTAGTTTCTTGGTTGAGAAACAATGCCTAGAACAGTAGGAAAGCAGTTTCTTTAGAGCCTTCACGTGACAGCCCGTATTGGTTGAGAAGTAGAACGAAGTCTTCTTTATAAAGAGGTGAATACATTCCCCGTCATGACGTGTTTTGGGTGCTTAATGATAGTGGATGTGAGAAGAATTCCACTGTTAAATGTGCTCAAGTGGGAGCATGAACAGGATGAGTGACCTTTTAGAAAGTCTCCACTTGAGCAACCAAAATCAAATATGTGAGGCGATGGTGGCTCGTTCCGGCCAAACGGAAAATATTATGGTGTGGCGGTAGCTAAGCTGTAAAAGATGGTATCAGAGCTAGGGCCGGACTGGTGGAGTCAGGTCCCGCGAGGATGCTGGATCCCTAAGGGGAGTGAATTGTGACATCCTTTATAAGGAGGTGGACATCTTCCCCATTATAACGCGTTTTGGGCGCTTAATAGTAGTGGATGAGAGAATAATTTCACAATTACGTGTGCTCAAGTGGGAGCATTATCAGGATGCGTGACCTTCTGAGAAGTCTCCACCCGAGCAACCAAAAGTATATTTGTGAGGCGATGGTGTTTGTCCCGACCAATACGAATAATATTATGGCGTTGGGGTGCTGTTACAATTCACAACCCGTTACTTATACTTTGTGAAGGTGTTTTGCAAATTATAGGACGTGACTGTGAGTGCTTGAGAATGAGAGATAAAATGTTATTGTTCATTTGTAAATTTTGGAATACATTGTTCGCACCACATTTTTTTTTATATTTTCTGAATGTGGTTGTGAGTGTAAGAAAGAGTAAATATAATTATAAAGGTATGTAAAATTATTATTTAATTGAAAATAAAGGAATAAAATATAATGATTTTTTGTGTAATTATCTAAATATGTGTAGGAAATGAATTGTGAATGCTCTTAATCCTTTGATAGTGTAATTTGATTACTAACCAAATTCATAGAAGTAAAAGCAGTCCTAAATTCGAAATTTGAAATGCTCATGGTGGCATTTGAATGGCTGATCGCTCAAATGGTCATTATTTAATCCTTTATCCTACATTATGTACGCGACATTCTAGATCGTTCATTTCAAAGAACACGCTAACCCTAAAATCACAACTTCGTGAGATGGTCTTCGTCCACCTCTACCCCCAACGATTCCGTACATTGTCACCGTCTAGTGATTTCGTCCATCGTCAAAACCACTATCCACAGTCGTGATACACCGTCGCATTTTGTTGTCACATGTTTGTTTAGTGTTTGATAAGAATTCAAATTGGAATTGAAGCCAATTGATAAGTAAATCTTTAAATTGATACACTAATCATCAATATAAAGTTTCAATCGTTCAATTTTGACTTTCAGTGACGTGGTTTAACCTTGAAAGTATCAGGTTTTAAGTTTGAACGGTTATGTTTTGGAATTTGACTTGAACGTATTTGTTTTTTTAAATTTGAACGCATTCGCGTACCTAATGTACCTTAAACAAGTATTGTACGCTAACTCACCCTGTATGTATGTATGTATGTATGTATGTATATGATGGGTTATATAAGAACTTCACAAAACTCTTAACAACTAACTTCTTTTATAAAATTATTTGTATGTTAATATTATTTGAGTGTAGTTTTATCACTTTTTATATTTATATTTACGAATACAATTATTTAAATTAATTTTTACACATATTTATATTTATGTAAACGTGTGATTTATATATGTAATCAAAAATTTATTTTATAAATATGATAAAACTATTCTCAAATAATATTAATATAAATTGAAAAAATATTTGGTTGTTAAAATTCTTAAAAGTTTTTAACTTATTTTGAATTCTGAAAGTAAACAAACTCTATACCTTTACGTTGCTGTTTTGAAATGTAATATTTATATTCTAAGAATTCACATACTAATGCACTATATTATAACTTTTTAAAATGTACTAGAATCTCATTTTTTTTACTAACAAACTCTATTTTGTCTGGTTTAATTTTATATATAGAACTTTATTACTTCGACCTTTTCTTTTCTGCAATAAAACTTGGTCTTCACCAATTAATTGGACTTTGTTACATTATAAAACATTAACGGTGTGGTTTTTAATGCGTTTGGTTGGTAGAATTAATTGTAATTGGATTTTAGTGCTATTTTCAATATGTTTCGTTAACAAATGAACTGGAATTGGCATTTTAATTTAATTTATTTCCATCGAATTTCTGCATATAAAGGATTTAACAACTCCTTCCAAAAGTTAAAAGGATATCAAGTTATCAACCAAAGTAAATAGAATTAACCACCCCCTCCCCCAAACCAAAATGCATTAGGGATATAGTGGCTCGCTCTTGACATAGTCCGGAACAAATATATAGGTCTAAAACTGAAGCATTCCAATACCAATATGCTCTCGAGCCAGTGTCACTATGCATCTAAAGCATATAAATTGTCCAACGTTAATTTCGCGTATGATGTTGGTTATTTGTCCGACATACAACAATGGTTACGCGTTTGTCGCCAATAATGTGTCAGTCCCTAGTTAAACGTCCAACATACGACATTGGTTACGTGTTAGGTAGGGATGAGCAGATTCGGTACTAGTACCAAATCGATTCAAAGTTTTGAGTTAAGAGTATCAGTAATGGGACAATATCATTATCTCCTTATCTTACATGAAATACTGGTACCAAACCAATACTAGTACCAGTACAAAAATTTGCAATTTTCGGTACATTACCACTCTCTTCCCTAGTGTCAGGCATGACTCACGAGTTAGGCATTCGACGTTATTACGAGCTCGACGTCGATTAAGATCTAGACCTGGTTATGCGTAAGAAGTAGGTCGCTAATTACGCGTATAACTCCTATTGCGCATCTAGAACCGGTAATACATTTTGACTTTGGTTACATGACATATGATACCGATTACGCGTAAGACGTGCGACTCAGATTCCCGCTCGAGGTGAGTATTTTAAAGCTGGTTATGGATATGGATGACAACGAAATTCGAACCTGATGAGGCAATCCAAAACCTGACATAAATTGGACGGGTAATACCCGACCCATTAGGGTTTGGGATGTGTTTGTGATTAGTTTTGAAATTGTTCGTGAGTTTGGGATATGTTTGGGATTTGTAATATAGCCGATTACCAGATAACATTGACCCATTTACTCGATTATATACTCGAGGTACCCGACATAATTTTTTAATATTATATATATATTATATATATATGTATATATGACATTTTTCCTCATATATAGTATATTTTACATATATTATACGTCAAAACTTGTTTATGACAATTATATGGGACATTTCAATTTTATGGTAATCAATGTTTGTAATTGATTAGTTATATTTTGTCAAAATCTGCTAGAAACCCAAAGGATTTTAGGCCGGATTTGTCAAAACCCTACAGGAAACCTGAAACCCGATGGGAAAACCAAAAACCCAATGGGTAAAAGCCGATAGGTTTAAGACATGCTTTAATAATCGGGTATGAATTTGGGAATACCTAAACCTGACCCATTGCCATCCCTAGTTATGGACTTGATGTTTGTTATGTATCAGACACCGATAAAGTGTTGGGCGCTAGTTATGCATTTGATAGCGATTAACAGGACAAGTGTCGATTACACGTTTGGCACCAGTCAACACGTCATACGTTGGCAAAAGTCGATCATGTGTTCATCACCGAACGTGGTATGTCACACTCAGGCATTAGTAAGCGCCGCACAGGGTTCGATTCGATACTAGTTTTTTAGGATGCTACGATGCGATTATTGGAGGGGTGTTTAAGAAAATCTAAACTCGTATCCGAAAATCCGAATTATCCGAAAATTTAGATATCCAAATCTCGGATATCCGAATTTTTGGATTTAGATTCTGATAGTGATTTTGAAAATTTTCGTTTAGTTCGGATATCTGAACCATCTAAAATATTTTTTATAATTATTAAATAATAAATATTATCTATAAATTTTGGATAATATATAGATATTTTGGATATTTCAGATAAATTTTCGGATATTTTGGATACTTCGGATAATTTTACAGATACTTCGGATATCCAAAATAGGTTGAAAAGTAGTACTTTAAATTTTTTTTATAATAATAATTATTTTTTTTTATCAAAATTCAGATATTTCGAATATCCGAAATATCGGATTCGGATAGTGAAATCCAAGATCTGAAATATTCGGATATCCGAAGTTTGGATATATGAAATTCCGAATATCTGACTTTAAACACCCCTAAATTTACATGTATTGATATGGTTCAAGAGAGAGATGTTCCAAGGAGGTGGTCTAAGTAATAGATTTCGGTTCATTTAAGAAATTTTAGTTCCTTCGAAATATTATGCGGACTAACACACCCTCAAATTCAAAATCTCTTTATAAATTCCAATTCCTTCGAAAAACTTCATTAGCAAATCCATTTTTTCAATTTCCAATTCCTTTATGTAACACTCTGACATTGGGCTGACTGTACACCGGGACGGTACTTACAAATTGTTCACAAGCTCGTGACACTATTAAAATGACAATAATTAAATTTATTTAATTTCATAAAGTAGAACGTACACACTAGTTTAAAGGAAGGACAATTAATGTTACATCGGAAAAACAAATAAAGTTCGACTTATTAATCCTAAGGTCGGCTAGTTGTCTTCATACTTAGCACATCATCGGAATAAATTGTAACCAGATACTAAAAAAGTCCGGGTTTTTGGATACGAGCTCTTGAATACTTGGTGCACCTTGGTGGAGCAAAACATCAAAACTTCCAATTGAGTTCAACGTGGAAAAATATGTACGGATATCAACAAATTCAACGACATTTACAAGAATTAGATCACCAATTGTCGTAGCGCTCAAGCCATTGAAGATTTACATGTAAGTTTGTATTCAATTTAAGTTCATAGTTATTTTAAGGTCAGACATGCACACACCTATAGGTAGTAGTAGAACAGTGTGAATCTCGTTTTGACGTATCAATTTGAACATGGCAATATATCAATATATACACGAGTAAAGAAAATAAATACAAGAAAATAATTACTATTCATATAAGTTCTGATTAATTAGAAAACTATTTGGGACTATTTTCATCAAATTGATTCTTCTTGATTAGTGATCATTTTCTGTATTCGAATTGCTTATCGTATTATGACCGACAAACATGTCCGTATAAGTGTCCTTATCTGACATGCTTTCAATAAGAAAATTATCATACAAAACTCAAGTTGTAGTTAAAAGTCAATATGATGACATTAAGCGAAAATTAAAATATAATTATTGCATAGGTAAGTAAATATATATGCCGTCAAATTATTAATCTTTATCATTTTACATTTAAGATTTATCGTCGGTTAGATTTGCTTGTAAGAGAATATATGGAACAACTATGAAATATATATTCCTTTTATTTTTAAATTTTTTGTATGCATGGATCCAATATTTTCGGCTATAGTTAGTTATTCTTACCGAATGAATGAACTAATTTTACCTACCGGTATTAACGTGTGTAAAATGTTGTTATTTTCTATGAGGTTGAAAATCAAGTCTTCGACAATGATGTAGACTAATTTAGAAGTAATACTAGATGGCATGCCATGTGTGTTATTAAGTGTTTCAAAAATAAAAAGTGTTAGTATTTTTTAACCTTTTGTTTGCTTTTTATACATTTATGCAGCTATCAAGTATTTGTGGCCGAAACACTATTGCAACCAAATTTTCATCGCAATATGAGTGACCGACGGATTTTGGATGTGAGAAAAAAGATGGGACCATATTTGAACGTCTATGACCACTCTGGGTGTTTTCAGATAAAAAATTGCTTCAAATCAACCACAAATGCTATGACAATTTATATTTATATGGTCTACAAGTACTCTAGCCGCTTGCGTGCCAAAATTTCTTCACATCAACGACTAATCCTTTGACACGTCATATTTGAACGGTCTACGACATGTTTTTATACCAAAAGTGTTTCAAATCATAGAAATTGTGCGCCCTTTCACAAATCATATATATGTGGGACATTGATAAAGAAAAAAGATGAAGAAATTTGGGGACATGTTTTTATACCAAAAGTGTTTCAAATCATAGAAATTGTGCGCCCTTTCACAAATCATATATATGTGGGACATTGATAAAGAAAAAAGATGAAGAAATTTGGGGCTATTTATGATACCTGTATGTATCTAAACATATATCTTTTAGTATATGTGACAAGATATGTGAAGGCAGATACATAGGATTATTATGAACTTTAAACAGACAGGATTAAATATTCCTTTTCTTTCTATTGAGACAAGCAAAAGGTCTGGGACAGCCCTGGCCAAAGAGGCTACATCATGATTGGGGGCAAAGGATTCAAGAAAATAAAAAAGGGATGTGAAGGGAGTTTCTATTCTCTCATAAAACAACTTTAATTTCATCATCATCATCATCATCACTTGGAAAAGAACCTTTTTTTGTTGGTTGATTGTGATTGTCTGAAAAGAACTATGGCTTTCTAGCAAGGAAAACATTGCATCTACTTTCTAGGAACCACCACTACAACACTGTTTCTGGTCAACTTTGCCGCTAGTATCATGTATTTTTTTTTAAACGGTCAATTATATAATAGCAAGAAGCTAGAAAACAAATAAAAGTTAATTACATAATAATGAGAGGATTTTTAATCCACTCAGACCAACCTTGCCGCTAATTAATATCATGTATTATTTTATCTCTTACAGGCTCCTTTTGTCATCTTATTGTAGAAATGTGATATATATATATATATATATACCATTATATTGCACTCAAACATAAAACATAATCATGAGGTTTTGAAAAAATAAGTAACTTATAATTAAAGTAGAATAACCTTTCATGTAATCTTAAACTATAGATATCTCTTCGTGATATAAAAATTACTTTACGGGTTTATGACTTGTGGTCTAACATGTTAAACGTGTCCAACACCAAATCAGATTGAAGTCTCCTAGAATCTTGAAGAATATTTAATATAATAATAATTAGTTTATTATTATAAGATAAGTTAGTCTTATTTTATTTAATCCTATTTGTTTTAGATTCAAATTGTGTATTTGAGTTAGTATAGGATTAGAACTGTGGGTTTATATATACCCTAGGTTCATTGTGTTAGTTAATTATTAAGTTTTTCTCGTTTGTCGTTTTCTTAATAAAAGAGTTGATCGTGTGTTGATCAAATCCCGTGTTCGTGTTCTTGATTCGCCCGCTAAAAATTTAACATAACATAGCTGCGACACTACACTTCTAAACCACATACTACACTTTACATGCTAGCCATGTATCACATTTGTGAAAATGGCATGAAACTCATGTGTGCTATTTCTTGACAGGTCTAGTAGATAGATACATAAAAATCTCTAACACATTTTTATACAAAGTCATATTTGCATATTATTTATATACGAACATTAAAAAAACTAGTTATTCGCTCCACAAATAACCCATTCTCTAAAATTATTTATTATCATTCCATTCTATAAAATGTTATGATTACACTAAATCGATCTACAAAACAACTCAAGTACCTTTCCTTTTGTATATATATTGGGTTTGAATAATTAAACAATTTATTTAAAGTAATTTGGTAAGATCTAAAAGTACTTAAAGTTGTAACTTTTACCTTAATTATTTGCTTGGCGTCTGGCGCACATACAAACAATCAACTGGCTATCCCATACAAGATTACAAGTTACAATTTTATTCATTAATTTTTGAAGTCCAAATATTAATTGCAAAGCCCAATATTCCATAAGTCATTAGAATAATTAGCCCAGTTTACAAGTTAAAATGATAATTAATTCCACCCCCTTTAACATACATATATCTCACGAACGTTATATGTTTCACCATTATGTATAATTTTATGTAAATTGTAAATAGAAAACTATGACTCTCCTTGCATACAGACTTCCAAGGGACTGTGCATCGGTAAGGGCTCACTCCGACAAACACCTGAAAAGCCTAGGCGGCAATCTAATTGGGATACCAATAGAACAGCGATGGAATTATTGGCCACGGTGACAATCGCATGAAAAGAATGAGTGGCTAGGCATTTTGGCAAGGCGTTTTGTAGAAAATGCTTGTGTGGCACGAGTTATGATGGTTTTGTGAGAGAGAGAGAGATAGAGAGAGGGAGGAGAGAGAGGCGTTTTGGGGTATTTTTCCCACTTTTTGCAAAAGCTGACTAGACGTCACATGACGTAAAATGTCGGGGTGTACCTAGTTTTGACTACGCATGATCTTATAGTTGTAGTGTATTTATTACAGTTGTGGGTACGGACGAGAATCCGCGTAATAGCACCCAAGTGTCATCATATATAGATTTGATTTTACAAAACCATATGGCGCTATGTAGAGGTTTTTGTTTACCAAATAGGTGTATATACCAAAAATATTTACCTATTTGGTGTACTTTGAAAAGTATTTACCTATTTAGGTACTTTTATTATCTTAATAATTTTTAAGAAAGAAACAAATTATCATGCATACACAACTATAGCGATTCATACTCCATGACAGCATGACGCCGATTTAGCGGCAATTTCTTTGAATTTCCTTCGTTCGGTTTCGATTTCATATGACTCGATTACGTACAGTAATTCGATTTCAGACGGGCGTTTCAGACAACGACGGTTGCAGAGAAAGATTCGAACGACGGTTTGGGTTCAGGCACCTCTGTTTGGGTTGATTTGAATGACGGTTAGGTTCGTTTTGTGAACGACATGTGCACTCAATTTTATTCAGGTTTGTTTTGGTGTCATTTTTTTTTTCAGATTTAGTTTGTTACAAGATATGGGTTGAATTATAATAAGAAGATTAGTTTTTGTAGGAAAGATAAGAAATAATCTTGTCCATTCATTTTAGACTTGAATGATTGAGACTAAATTAGAAAGATTATCAAGTGTAAAACAATGGTAAGGGCATAATAAGGATAACACATTTGTTGACTTTCTCTTTCCACATGCAAGACACATGTCAAATTCTCCCATCATTTTAAAACGTTCATAATTTTTTTATACGACATTTTTTTAAAAACAATTTCACTTTAATAATGAGTGTTTTTTATCTTTTATATAAGTACCATATTGCTATATAAAAATAAAAAAAATTCGTGGGTTTTTTTTTCAAATTGTGTTTTACCAAAATTGTATTTTACAAAATTGTGTTATACAATTGTATTTTATTTTTTCTTAGTGTTTTTTGCATTGTGTTTTTTACATTGTGTTTTTCATTGTGTTTTTGTCATTGTGTTTTTATTTTCATAGTGTTTTTTCCATTGTGTTTTTTTCATAACGTTTTTCATAGTGTTTTCCATTGTGTTTTACCGATGACTTTCTGTCGAAATTTTCCGGCAAAATTTTTGAAGACTTTTCCGACAAAGTGGTGGCGGTGGGTGACGGTGGGTGGTGGTGGTTGTAGGAGATGAGTGAAAATTTAAGTTGGTTTTTAAGATTAATTAAGTGAGTTTTTAAGATTAATTAAGTGGGTTTTTTAAATTAAATTAAATGGATTTTCAATATTAAGGTAGTAGACTGAAATACCCTCCTTCTTATTAGGAAAATCAAACTTTTTATATGAACCCTTCTCTCGTTTTATATTCATAACTGGTTGGAATAGTTTTTAATTTTTGATTACATGATATCTTTTATATGGATCATGTCAGTATCATCTATCTTATTTGATTTTACATTTTAAATAGAGAAATCCAAGATTTCTATTTAGGTTTAGTTCTTCTGTACATCGATCAGTACTCTACAAAATGAATATTGTTAATTATATTATTTTCTCTTTTTGATATTTGTTAAAATTATGTTAAGCATATTTGCAATTCAATAACAAAGTTTTCTTAGTTTTGTTTACTAATATTTGTTATTAATATTAATATTTGTTATGTTTATAATATGAGGTCTTGGTGGGCTTTTTGGATGTTTACCAAATGATTTAAGGACTTGGATTCATGACGGGGCTTGGGCTTGGACTTGGATTACTAAAAGACTAAAGATGGGCTTTGGAGATGGGCTAGAAGTCTAGACGTTAAATGAATCGGTTGCTGTTTTGTTGCAGTGATTAAATAAACTGAATACCATTTGCAGTCTGATAGAAGTGAGAAAAAGTTTGTTACGCTTCCGTTTGTATATTCGTTGTTATATTTTCAGAGATTAATAGTGTTGATTGAGTTCTTTGATTGTTAGATCGTAGTGTGGAGTGGTTAGTGTTGAATTTGTAATCTCTAGTTGTATTTTTGTCACACCCTCAAAATCCACTAACGGAGTTTTACCGTCAGATGATGTGAACTAACAGGATCGAAATCATTAGTTATATCAAACTAGAGATGGGCAAAAAACCGGTTGGTGAACCGGTTCAACGGTTTAAACCGAAAACCGGTTTTTACAAAAACCGGTTATTTAAAAACCGGTTAGAACCGGTTAGTAACCGCCGGTTCGTATATCGGTTACAAGTTCTAGAGAAAAAACCGGTTACTGAACCGGTTATGGAAAAAACCGGTTAATTTTAAAACCGGTTATTATGAAAAAAACCGGTTATTAACCGGTTATTTAAAAAAAAAACCGGTTAATTAAAAAAAACCGGTTATTAACCGGTTCTAACCGGTTTCTAAACTGGTCCTAACCGGTTAGACCGGTCCGAGTTTTGCACCAAAAAAACCGGTTAATAAACCGGTCCGGTTATTTAAAAACCGGTTTTTTTCCAGGCCAAGAAAAACCGGTCCGGTTATTAACCGAACCGGTTTTTTTAAAAAAACCGATTTGTGCACCTCTATATCAAACACCACAGTTAAAGTTTTAAAAACAACCAAGACATCAAGTCTTAAGTAAAATTTCGAAAGCGTAAACTGTAAAGCAAATAGTTGCGCCACACAGGACGACTTAAAGCAACAATTATCATGACAAAATTTAAAGAAAGTTTAAAACAATAGAGTTTAGTGAATGCATGTCCTATACCGCTCGCCCGCCTCAGCTACCTGAGATAAACATACTAAAAAGTGTCAACACAGGGTTGGTGAGTTCACAGGTTTAAGCAAATTAAGTGTTTCGTTTTAGCGTTACCAGATAGTGTTATGTCAATATATATCAATAGGTAGCTAACCTACCAAGCATGTATTACTAAGTGTTCGACACCGAAGCTGACTGTTTATACGATTGCCTTGCCACCATGTCAACCACGACCATGAAAATGTGTTAGCCAAAATTACACCCACTCGACCTACAGTCGAGTTTAGAGTTGGGCGGGGTTTGTAAAACCCAGTAGTACTACTCAAAGGTGACTCGCTATTATTCAATATTAACCGGTTCGATTGTTCAGAAGGACTTAGTTTCCTGCCACTTAGCTTTACAAGTGATATATAAAGAGTAACAAAATCTAAAGCGTTGGAGTATGTTATCTCTCACTAATAAAAGCGCTAAATAGTAAAAGTGGCCGTGAAACTCACTGTTTACGAAGTTATCAAAAATCCGAGAAAAGCGTGCGTCAAAGAAATCCTCACTAGTGCTCTAAAAACAAAATGAGATTTCTAAGTGTTTGAACTACGATTGAGTCTCTAGACTCGACACATAAAAGTTATGCATGAGATGTGTTCGTGTTACGTTTGTGAGACAAGTGCGACTCGACAAACACGTTGGTGATAAGTTACACGTGTGAACAAGTATAGTGTTAAGTGTTACTATGGTGCATCATTAGTAAAATATCTACCACAAGGATCAAAACAACACGGTAAGCACACAACAGTCATTATCATGCGCAACAAAACGATTCCTGTTACATGGCTAATCCAATTAATGCAAGGAAAATTGGGTTAGATTCCACACTCAAATCATTAACTTCCAGAAGTTGAATAAACTCAATTGGTCTTGTCGTTTGTGAGATATACTATTTACAAAACAACCTACAAGAAGGCTTCCCGAATCAGACTTGCGCAACAGATTTGTAAATTAATAAAAACCAACTTCCGCACGTCCAAAAATTACAAACTCAGACTCTTTAGAAACTCGACCTACTACATGATAGAATCAATAATCACTTCGAAACACATCATTAACATCAAGTTACATTCGTTTTAACATGCAATTATGAGTCTGTCCAGCATCAGTTTTCACAAAAAACTCAACAAACTACTAATCTATGAACCAAAAATCATGCATACAACCCGAAATCATCAATAATCAATATATTTAGCATCTAGGGTTGATGATAATCCTTTTTAATCATGCCAAAAATCGATAGAATAGGTTAGATATAGTGTTTAATTTACCTAGCTAGCAACCTTGGATCTTTAAACAACTTGCAAACAATCTTGTATGTATGTGTGTGTGTGTGTGATGTTCGGCCTATCAAGGAGAGGGGAGGGGGTGGGGCTACCGCCGCAAGGGAGAGGGAGAGAGGGGAGAGAGTTAGGGTTTTGTGTTATAAGTTTCTTTATATATTAATTAATTAATTACATATTACAACTTGCACCCTCAACTTCTATTTTGTATAATTCTAACACAACTATTTTTTTTCATCCACGATAAGAGGTTATACATGCAAGCACCAAATTACATATAAATGTAACATATAATTATATCAAGTACTTGTTTATAATATTTATTGTTTGTTCACTAACGGTTTGAGTCGACTCGTGTGTGTTTTGGTGAAACTCCGAAAGACTACATGTGTAATGATTGTCATGTGTCATTTAACTCTAATTAAATGCAATTTGAAATGCGTTAACTGGAATGACTTAGTTCGTGTGATTTTGCGCTTGAACTAACGGAGTTCGGATTAACGGAGTTAACCTGAAATTGACGAGTGTCACATCATTCCCATGTTGAAAGAATTTTCATCCAGAAAATTTGTGTCACGTCATGATGGATGCGTGAAAAAGGCAAAAATTTTCTGTTTCTCACGACATCTTCCTGTAGAAAGAAATTTCATCCCGAAATTTAATTCATACCTCCGGTGTTTTCTGACGGTTTGTCGGTTTTTGCGGTTTTCGGTGCTTGGTCAACCCTTCGAAAAGGTGAGGATACTTTTCATCATTTGATCCTCGCATTCCCACGTGAACTCTAGTCCACGTCTCGAGTTCCAACAAACTTTAACGATAGGAATCTTACTGTGTTTGAGTGTTTTGGTCTCCCAATCCTAGACTTCGACGAAGCGTGACTGTTCATCAACTTGCAACTCGCCCAAAGGAACTGCTAGTGTTTCGTCGGAAAGACATTTCTTCTAGTTGGATACATAGAAAATGTTATGTACGCCACTGAGTTCTGCTGGTAATTCCAATCGGTACGCTACCGGGCCGATGCGTTCAGCTACTCGGTATGGGCCAACGTATCGTGGATTGAGTTTGTTTCGCTTTCCAAAGCGAACTACACCTTTCCAAGGTGAGACTTTCAATAAAACCTTGTCATCCACTTGGAATTCCAGAGGTTTTCGGCGCTTGTCGGCGTAACTCTTTTGGCGATCCCGTGATGCTGCCATGCGATTTCAGATTTGGACAATCTTTTCTGAGGTTTCCAGCACTAATTCCGGGCCAGTGATTTGGCTATCACCTACTTCTGCCCAGCAAAGAGGAGAGCGACACCGTCGTCCGTACAACGATTCAAACGGCGCTGCTTTAATGCTGGCGTGGTAGCTGTTATTATACGAAAACTCTACCAAGGGCAAGTGGGGTTCCCAACTCTTTCTGAAATCCAATACGCATGCACGCAACATGTCTTCCAAGGTTTGAATGGTGCGTTCACTTTGCCCATCTGTTTGAGGATGGTATGCTTTACTCATATCGAGGCGGGTGCCTAGTAGGTTCTGTAGTGACTTCCAAAAGTGCGAAGTGAAACGGGGGTCTCGATCGGATATGATGGAGACAGGCACTCCATGTCTAGCCATTACTTCTTTCATGTAGATGCGAATCAGTCTTTCCATTTTGTCTGATTCCTTGATTGCTAGGAAAAGCGCAGACTTAGTCAACCGGTCAACGATTATCACACCCCGACCAAAGGCGGAACATGCCGGGGTGCAACGTGATTGGACAAATACACAAAACACTATTTAAAGTGACTATATTCATTTAACTCATTTTATTTCAACAAATCAGTAAACAACACTTCTCGTCTACACAAGCAAACTGAATACAAGTAATAATTATATTGTTCGTTTTGCTAATATCCTAAAGGTCTTGGTAACGTTTTCCGTCAAGCACTCGAGTCAACAAAAGTCAAACCTGTAACATTTCATAAAATAAAGTTTGTCAACACAAAGGTTGGTGAGCAATTCATAAGTTTGAGCATATAAGTGTATAGTATGAAAATCCACAAAACTTGTATACAAAACAATAAATAAGAGCTATAAACTGGAATAAATAGTTATCGCTAAACAAGTTAGCGACACCTAGCTATTGGCAATTAGTCTAGGATTTTATGACAGTTGCTAATAAGCTTACATTAGCACCACCTAGCTACAAGGGGATGCCGAGTAGTCTAGGATTTATAGTTATCGTTAATAGCATACGTTAACGACACCTTGCCATTGCCAAATGGTATAGGATTTATAGTTTCACCATCCAAAAGCTGTAAACACATAGTCAAATAAGCATACAACACCAAATCGAGCAATTATTCAAGTAATATATACAATCATGTTTGTGGGTTTAAGATGCAAGTAATTAAAGCATTTAGTTTGATAAGTATGAAATGTCACCCCAAAATGAAAGATGGAAAAAGGGGTATGAAAGTACTCACCTCGATTGATGAACCGATAAATAAATAGATAATTAAATGAAGCTCGAACGGTAAACGAACAGATCCGACTTGAAACGATAAACACCTTAGCTAAAATAAATAATGTAATATATATTAATGAACTTGAAATCATAATGAAACTAAATTGGAAACATTGAATGAGACGGTTCGGTTGTTAATCGGGTTACCGGTTAGTTTGTTAACGATTAAGGACTCGTACTTAATTGATAATTAAAATAAAATAATATTATCTTATTGTGCTTTTAAATATCTAAACCAATATTAAAAGAGACAAGACGGGTTTTAAATCAAGGGTTCGGTTTTATAAAAGATAATAAAGCTTTTAATGATATTATTAATGATAACAGATAGTAATGATAATAATAATTCTAAAAAGATAGGTTATATATATATAGATATAAGATAAAGATGATAATAATAATAACAATAATTATTATTAATAATACTAATATAGTATAATACTAATAATAATAGTTATAGAATAAAAATGTTAGTATCAATTAGAATGTTGTTGATAAAAAAATAATGATATTAATAATAAACAATATTGATAGTAAATAATGATACTATACTCGATGTCGGCTTGATTTCTAAAGAATTCATAAAATAGATATAATAATATTATTGTTGATAATAAATGATGAAAATACGATTTTACTAAATAATAATAATATGATCTTTATTAATAATAATAACTTTAATATTTATAAAAATAATGATAATAATAACAATGTTAATCATGAATACATATAATAGTAAGTTAACCATAATAATACTAATAATAATTCTTATGTAGTTATATTAGTACTAATAGTAACCATTATTCGTTAAGTATAAAAATAATACCAAAACCGGTCTAGGATGAGACCCGAACCCGAGACCTCTAGTTTATTAACTAACGTACAAACCAACCGAAACAAAATATCAATTGTTAATTTAAACCCATAAGAAAATAACATCTCCATTTCCCGTGTGTTTATCTTTTCCCCAAATAAAAAATAACTCCATACTCAAACCAACTCGTTTCAAAGACTATACCGATACACAAACCACTTATTAACAATTTAAATATGGAAATCAATATATGAAATCTAATAATACCAAAACCCCAGATTAATTTACTTATTAACTGTTCCCGGGTCGTGGATCTATATTGGGAAGCAAACAAACCGAACCCGCTGGAGACGAAGCAACAACAGCCGCCGGAAAACGAAGGCTGAGAGAGAGAGAGCTGCGAGAGAGAGATAACACGGAGAGAGAAAGAGGGAGATAGAGTGAGCCGAGAGAGATAGAGAGAAAGAGAGAAAGCCGAGAGAGAGAGAAAGCCGAGAGAGACAGAGAGGTAGAGAAAGAGAGAGGGAGCGACTGAGAGAGAGAGTTGCGGGACGGAGTGACCACGACGGCCGGTTTTTCGGTCGCCGGAAAAGCGAATGAGGGGAGGCTCGGTGGAAAACGAAGGGAGAAAGGGGAGGGTGGTGGCTGCGGTGAACAGGGGAGAGTGAGGTGGTGGTGGCCGACATCTTCTTCGCCGGAAATCGGCTTCGCCGGAAATTTGTTGGGGGGGGGGGGTGGCGGCTGGTGGTTATAATAAAAATAGGGTTAGGGTTTTTAATACATATATGGTATATAAATGTTACATTTTAGCCCCTCAAGTTCTAATTGTTTTACAAAAAGGGTATAAAACTTAATAAAAGTTAATATAGGTTCAAAAATGGCAAAGATTACCCCTTACAACTTATAAACTAATTTTTATGTTAAATGAACAACGATTTGTACACGCCTACATGACGGGTTTGAAGTATAACTTATTAAAATAAAGCGTGAAAGAAAATCGAAATCCGAATTTGACGAATGTCACAGTATCCCCAACTTTTTGGAAATTTCGTCCCGAAATTAAAATAAACTTAAAGAAAAGTAATTATTAACGAATGTTGTCTTTAGTAAGTTAATTGCATGAACAAATTTTAAGCAAACGAATAACATCAAATCCTAGCTTTACTCGAAAAAAAAAACTACAAATGAGAACATAATAAAGACACTTATATATAGGAAGTACCAGTGGCGTATCCACCATGCCTTTATCACGATTCGCATTTCCATCGTTTTTTTCTGCCATCATCCTTAGGTCTGAGTTATCGCACACAACCGTACTTACCATGGCTTCCATACGGGGATTCCGATAATTAAGTGTGCACCCATAGTTATTTCGATCGCCGTATGGTCCACATGGTTCGTTCCATTGTGTGGTTTAAGAGACATATTTATTTTGAAATCTTTAAATAATAGATGTTTAAATAAATTTGTTGAATTTTTACCAATATTGACCAAAACCGTACTAGTGGTTGAGAATTTCGGGATTGACTTTTTAGTAAGTAGGAAAATGGGATAAATAAATGAAACAGTTAAAATCTTAGAGTATAATCAAGGAGAAAATAACTATTTGGTTAAATAAGTAAAGACGATCAAATAAATAAAATCCATGGTTAAAATTACGAAACGGGATTTAAAGTCAAATGTCATCAAGATAGTTACCAAAGTTTATATATCGAGGTAATAAATAAAATTGATAAGATGAAACTCGATAGATAGAAATGAAAAGTCCAATAAATGATCACATAGAGTTAGGATAAACGATTATACAACTTACAATAACGTCATATGAAAAATTTCACAAGTGAACACACTTGAGGTTATAAGTATTTGAGGATATGATTGCATGAAATGTGATAACATGAGAATGAGGTGAGTTTCTTTGGGGTGACGCATACGTGCATCAATATAAATAAAATAGCATTAGATTAACAAACAAAACAATCGATGAAATGTGATAAAACGTGAATACGACCACTATTGTGAAACCATTTATATAATCGTCATTATAATAACGGTTTCTAATAGCGCCAAAACTTGTAGACAGCCACACATAGGCCGTTAATAGATTAGATGAAATAATATAGAATAAGATATAAAATCGAGTTTACATAAATGCTCAAATATAACAACATAGTCATGAAAATATCGTTTAAAAGATAAACGATATTTTTGGCGAAGTTAAAGTTTTGAAAGTATTACACAAATTTTATTGAATAGCTTGGATTCGGTCAAATCAAACACCAAAATGAAATCTCATGTGCATAAAGTTACCATTGAAACATCTCATCAATGGGAAAGAAAATCGCAATAATAGTGAGACTCGATTAAATGACGAAATAGGTAAATCGCGTTTTCTATGTTCATTGGAAATATAAGAATAACATCGAAATGAAATCTCAAGTAAAGTCGTTTTATTGTTTCCAAGAAAATGAATATAATAATATCAATATATCGCGGTATCGCTGGCTAAAGAAAGGTTTTGATCATTATCAAAAGTAAATCTTGTAAGTCCAATTTGTTAAAGAAGTTTGTATACATAGAGTTATTGTGATGAAAATAAAATATACAAAGTGATGATGCTTGCGATAATAAGAGGTAATAGTCACGTAAGTTGTTATTGAGTAAAAATTTGTGTTACAATATAAAATATTCATAGGCGCGTCCCAAAAGATTTGCAAAGCCATGGTCATTTAGTTTATGCAAAATGAGAAAAGTTGTAACATATTACTAAATAAATTCCCGCATTCCACATTCAAAATGAAACCTCGATTTATAAAGTTATTAAGAGATTTATCACTCTAGGTGACAATATTTAAATCCTTGAAATTATACATATAATCGTTTAATAAATCTCTTTGAAATCAAATCCTCATAATAATTTTTTTTTGTCATTACCGTATTACATTTTACAACAATGATTTATAAAATGTGAGTATAAAAAAAATACGTAAATCATCCTCTTTTTGTAAAAGTTTATAATTTAAAAGTGATTATTTGTATACATGAGGTTGTTATAAATACACTAGTTGTATGTAGGTATACATACATATACATATACATATATATATATATATATATATATATATATATATATATATAATTTTAAGGGTAAAGCGAAGCTTGCGTGTGTATGGAGAGGTTTTAAGCTTCGGATGGTGAATGGTTTGGAAATTTGGTGAAGTGTGAGTATGTTTCGGTTGTCTTGCGTAATTGGGTTTTCTTGAGTTGGATTGACGAGGTTTGTTGAGTTTAGAACTTTTGAGTGGGTTAAGTTTGGATGATTTGTGTGAGTAGTGGTTGGGCTATTAGGATGATGTTTGACTTATTTGAGCTCGGGTTAAATTGTGAACCCGTTACGGATCTAGCCGCTAATACGATACATCGATTATATACAAGATCTAAACGTTAAATTATTACTTTATTGATAAATATGGATGAATACATTATGGTGGATGGAAATAACTTATGGAGAGCATAATTTAGATATGTACACTCTAATTATGAGCATGGAACCACCTATTTATAGGCCACATGCTCCATTTACAATAAATAAACAATCTAGACTATGTATAACTTATTCGAATGCTACGGACAACCATTTCGTGCACTAACAGACACCCCCTTTTCCGTAGCTATCGAATACTTTAATCTTGAATACTTTAACTGCAAATCACCAGTCACAAACCGTGCACTAACAGACACCCCCTTGACTGATGATTTTCGGGCTTGTGCAAACGGACAATCTTTAAATCTTTTCAGCAAACCAACAACCTGTAGCTTCTCATATCAGATCACCCCCTCATTGTGAGCAACTCTTGGAGATCATCCCGATCATCCATTGGCGTATGATATGGTTCAATCTTTCAACAATCAGCAGCAAGTCATCAGCTATCCGTCAACACCGGTAAAAGAAAAAACATATCTTTACGTTTACCACCCGAATTGCAGTAATTTTACAAGAAACCTTGCAAAGGTAGGAAGATACAAGCCAAATAATCTCAAATGAAAGTTTTATCTCCCCCTTTTCTTGACAAATTCGACAAAGTCTTAAATAAACTTCAATGTTCACAAACAAACACACTCCTCCTTAAATTACACGAGATCTCCCCCTCGGCCAGTCGAAACGCATAAACAGTCAGCCGAAAAAATATATTACCAAAATTCGCACGAAGAGTCTCCAATACATTAGGAACATCCCAGAAAAATTTCAATTAAGAAAATTTTTCCCTATTTTCCCGCCAAAAATTCATCGAAAAATTTTGAAAAATAAATTTTAACGCCAAAATTTTCAAGAATGAAAATTCGCATACGAGGAGAATTCTGGAAAAAATTCTTGTTGGTTCCCAAATCAATAATCAATAACAATAAACAGATCTTATAGCGAACTACAAACTGTGGTTAACGAATCAATGAACAAGTATAACGAACTGTGAATAGTGTAGCGAATCATGTCTTAATGAATGAGGTGAGTGTCTTAGTGAATCAAAAGTCAGCTTAACGAGTCAACTTAACGAATCACAAATAAAATTAACGAATCACTCAAAGGACGAATGTGATGAAGGTTTAACGAATCACAAGTCAACTTAGCGAATTGACCAAACGAATTGTCCAGATCAACTTAACGAATTGACCAAACGAATTGACTAAGTCAACTTAACGAATTGACCAAACGAATTGATCAAGATTAGTTTAGCGAATCAGATATTAATTAATAACGAATCGCCAAAATAAACTTAGCGAATTAAGATAACGAATCAGCTACAGTTGATAGCGAATCAACATTGTAGCGAATTATACTATAACGAATCAGGTTGTTACAACCGTTTGTAACAAACTCTGACACCTTATGCTACGTGGCAAAGGTTGTTATGACACAAATCCCAAGAAGAACACGTGTCACACGAATCGGTTAATCTAGTTAACGAACTAGATAACACGAATCAATAACTCACACGAACTGGCTAACGAACAAGGTAGCGAATTAGCACTGTTGATAACGAATCACAGATCAAAATATAGCGAATCACCAGGAAGAAGATAACGAATCACATTCATCTTCAAATCTTCAAACCTTCAAACGAAATTCCAGAAATTATGAAGATTAAACCCAGAAACTCATTAATACCAAATCTGTAATACACCTTCGTTACTCAATCAAATTGCACAAGTAAACTACCAAAATACTCGTAAACCAATTCCGAATCCAATACACAAAACCTCGTAACCGATTAACACCTTAACCAATCCAAATTAACCAAAAACCACACCCCTGTTTCGGACTTAAACCGAAATCAAAACCAAATAACTCAAATCCAAATCAAATCTCAATTCGTCCAATCCAAACCTCTACAATACTTTAACCAACACGAATTCAATCCAATTCGTCCATAAATCAATCAATTCAACCACCAATTGATTCAAAATCAAACACAAACTGAAAAACTTAATAATAATAACAATTAAAAACACCAAATCAAGTGTAACAAGCACCAACGGCTTTGATACCACTTGTTGGTTCCCAAATCAATAATCAATAACAATAAACAGATCTTGGATCTGTGAATATTCTATCAATACATTTATAGATCTAACTTATAATTTACCTTGATTTAGTGTTATATATATGTAAATTATTATCAATAATATTAAGATGAAGCTTGAAAGAGAGTAATTACTCAATAAATTTTCTCTATTAACTTATTTCTCTGAAACACTTCACCCTTTACAAGTGAACAGTTGTTCACTATATATAGAAGGCGACCTGGTTCGCTAACATCCCCTAGCGAACCAGCTTCCCCTTCGTTATATAATTTATCATAACGAACCGCCTCCTGATTCGTTAACATCTTCTAACGAATCAGGAGGGAATACATAATAATGTCTTAGTTCGCTAACATCTCTAGCGAACTAGACTTAACCTTAACGAACTAGACTTAGTTCCTAACAATCCTAGCGAACCAGACTTAACCTTAACAACTAGTTCAAAATAAACATTAAATATTACATAAATCATCAAATATACATTAACGATAAATACAAAGACTCTAGACGCAAAACCGTGCACTAACAGACACACCCTCGTCTTGAGCTCTTTGTCTTTAACTTATTTGAAGCGCTTGGACTGCCAATCTCTGCAACTATGAATTCCATGTTCATGACACACGCGAACAACTCGTTGGAATTGCATAGCCAGGTCGTAATCTTCTTGGTGTTCAAACAAAATCTGCTTCCTGTATAGCACGTCGTTGTCTGTCTCTGATAAATTAACCAACCACATCGGGTCGATTATCTTGATGAGCTTGGTCTGCAGTCCTCGACCACAAACAATAACGGCCTCGCCAGTACGATTGTCATAGTACCAACGGTTGAAAGACAGATAAATATCTTGAGGCATTGTCTTCACAGGAACCTTTTTCATCGTCTTTGGCGGCTTCACTTTCAAGACAAGTTTCTTCCAGCCGGTCCTTGGATCAATCTCATCAGTGCGCTTACGTCTTGGGACCTGGGGCTTGAAGAATTTGAAGCCATGATTGACCTCGAACAGTAAGTGTTGATGAAACCACTCAGCCGTTCGGTGACCCCCACGATTGATAAATGGACGTCTCGCGAGGGTACGTACATCCCAACGCGGTAAAGTCAAAACATCCATTATCCTCTCGTAATACTGGACACCCTTTTCCCACTTGACTATACATACCTTAAGGTCTGAATCATAGAGCCAGGAGACAATATCCCCATGCACCTTAGAAACAGTCTTGAAGGTAGTCACCTGATTCGCCTCAATCCAAGCAGCAGCAGCAGCATCTTTTCTTTCTTGATCTACATACCGATAAGCACTGATGATTTTTCCCACTTTCTGACGATTGAACCATCTTTCTATGTCATCATCAGTCACTTCTTTGAGTGAGGGAACAGTTCGCAGCACAATCTTCTCCAGTTCATCCTCAGTCTCTTCAATTACGTCTTCATGAAATACCGGAGCACCTTGATCAACGTTTACGTGTTGATACAAGTCCGGGTACTCTTCATCTGTCACATCCTCCATCTCAATCTCCTCGTTCTCATAAATAAAATCCGTATCCATAAATAACGGATCAACTTCCATTTCATCCTCATTGATCACTTCGACATCGGGCTCAGTCTCTAAACCAGTCAACTGATCGTCATTCAGCCCAAGCAGAATCGAAATCTGCTCCCGTGTCAAAGATCTAACCACAAACTCACCGACCTCTATCTCATCTCTGTTCACCACACTTCTAACCACCCCCGATCCATCAATAAATATCACCGTGTTAGCCACAATCATTTCAATTGGCTTGGCAGCTGTTGGATCTTGATAGGTAATTATCTGCTTGCTCGACTCATCAGCGCCACTAACACCAGCACCAGAGGATGAACCATGCGATTGTTTAGGCTCACCTCTTGTATCAGATTCGTCAGGATCATCATCGTCATTTTTGAGTTTCTTGAGGGCATCTTCTTTGCAAGTAAATTGTAAAATCAACTCATCTTGTTCCTTTAATTTCACCCCCTGAGACTCAACAATCGCACGCAACGACTTAGTCTCCTTCTGACAGAACGAAATATAACTCATCATTTTTCGTTGATTCTCCATAAGTCGTTCTTGAGTTTGTCGATCGGCTGCCATTTGATTTTCATATAAGTGTAGCAGATTTAGCAGCATTTCAGTTTGACGACCTGGTGGCAAGTTGTATACGGATGGATGAACAGGTTGAACAGGTCCTTGAGGTCGAGTAATCCTCATAAAAGATACATCACTTGGTGGAGGTGGAGGAAGAGTAGCTGTTGGCAGATGAGGAGGTCTCATTGATGTGGTGGAAGATACTGTAGACAACACAGCAGGAGGCCTCGGGATCTCGGTCAACGCCATTTGAGGAATAAGAGCGAGCCTCTCATGTGACACCATCGTCGTTGTCAAGGTGAGCATCGGAATGCTAGTAGTTAGCGGCACCGCCGAGCTTTGAGGAGTTGATTGACGTGGTGGTGGAGTTCCAATAATTACCCCAGCCCCAGCAGACACACGGGGCTTCTTCGATGGTTCACCAGTAGCTACAGCTTTGCCCTTTCGTTTTCGTTCTAGCTGAGCTTTCATGGTGGCAGCTAGGGCAGCATCGACTGCATCTTGTTGTTCTTTCAGAGCACGTTCACTAGCTCCACCATCACCATTATTATCATCATTGTCACCATCATCATCTCCATCATCATTGTTCCCACCTCCCCCCCTTCACGCTCGGAATACGAATCATCATGGATCCAGCGCTCATTAAGAGGACATACGTAATCCGGATGGATTACATGACCAATCATCCGTTTGTCCTGTGGCTTGTCTTTTCTATATATTAACATACGATGCACCGTTTCTGCTTTCATATGTTCCATATCAAGAACATCGTTCACCAACGATCGACCAATCACCAAATTCGGTATCAGATCCTGAATAATTAGCTGTAAAAAGCGTGGATACATTAAGAACTTCTTCGACGGTAGAGTTTGATGAACTTGCTCTTTCAGATGATTAAAGATTTGTTCTGAGTAGTTGAATGGCTTGTTCAGGATTAGGGCAACAAACGCCGATTGTAAACTTAGTCTACATTCATCAAAACCACCTCGACGTCCACTCATACAGTGAAGCAAAACATGCAGCAGATACTTGTATGGTGGACACAACCCATTCTTGTTCAACATAGACCGACGTATATCACCCCCATAATTTAATCTTGTGAATAGACCCCTAACCAGCGTCCTGTCAAATTCACTCGGGTAATCATCACTATCGTCAAATTGAAGTACCCGACGAATGACCTCAACATCAATCGTGATAGGAATCTGATTAATTGTAGCTCGAACCCAATTATTTTCCTCAACAAATTCCGCCGTGTTCCAAAACTGCCTGATTATACTAAGATACACTTTAGGTTTAGCAGTGATTGCATAATGTATCTTCGAACGGTGTAGGAAAGTCAACATAGCTCCAAACGTTCTCAAATCAGTCACGTCTTGATCAACATAAGCACAGATGTTGTGCTTCTTATCAAACGGTAATAAAATCATTTCAGCTTGTTGATCTGGTTGTTGTGGTTGTTCTTGACGAGGTTGTTCCTGTGGTGGTTGATTTTGTTGTTCTTGATCAGCCATGTTTAACTATATAAATAAAAACGAATATGAGAATAGATATCACCATATATAATCAAACGATATGTGTAATTAATCTAGTTACGCGTATTAGACGATTTAAATCCTTTAATTAAATTAAATGAATATTAAATTTAGTTAATTAATTAATTAAAAGATATCACCATTTTTTTTGAATATTAAATGAATCGCTACTTGATTCGTTAAATTAAAGGTAGCGAATTAAGACATGATTCGTGTCATGATTCGTTAAATATGCATAACGAAGGGATGATTCGTTACAGAGTGCGGAAGCGAATTAGGTTAGCGAACCAGAAGCTAGTTCGCTATGAATCACCTAGTTCGTTATCCATACATAACGAATGGGAGTTTAGCGAATTAAACTCTTCTATTTAATTTTAAATTAAATAAATAAAATAAATTAATGAATTAAATAAAGTATTGAATAAATTAATTAATTAGGTTATCGGGAAACCCTTTTATCCCGACAACCAATTACGTTAGAAAAAAAATTGTTTCAGATTTCCGAAACATAACTTAAACATTTATTTAAGAATTTTTGTATAAAGAAGTCGAAAATATTTTCTAGAATTTTGCAAAATTTAAAGAATTAAGGAATGTATTTACAGAAGAATATCCAAACCTTTAAAATAGACCATTTTTTTTAATTTTTAGCAAAAGCAGTACATATTTTTGTATTTTTGTTGAGATTGAGCAGAGAATCATATTGACCAAATTGCCCTTCCATCACAGTTTTATATTTCAGCGATATTATGACTGGCGATAAGTCGGTCAATGGTATTGTTGTCCACATAAATCTAATAACACACATTCAAATATTTTTGTGATATGATTAAAATTGTTCAATTAAAGCATAGAATATCAGAAACTATCAGCCTCTAATCACAGTTCAAGCTTAATTTGATTTTTGCCAAATCACCCCAACTTGACTTAAACCATTATATTGTTGATCAAAATTTTTGATACCAATTGTAGAAATTTTGAGCAATGCATCAAGTTTCCTTTACTGTGAGTGAGTATGCACGAGTCCATCTGTCGGCTTACATACATTGTATCCCCTGGGGTCCGTTTCTTAATGGTATTAAGACGCACGCAAGGGAGGAACAATTGTATGACTAACAGCGGATTTTGATCAAGTCAGTAATTTAAATTGTACGAAGTACAGCGGTGATCAAGTTTAATGACTTTGGGTTTGCTCTAGAAAGCGAGTGAAATATTCATGCTTATGAATACCCAGATGGTTAAGCCGAATAAAGACTCACAGTGTCCAGAATCTTAACGCTTGTTATTTGCTTTATTTTGTTTTTGGGTGATCAACAAATATAAGGCTTGAGTATAACCGGTTATTACATTTCTGCCATCCTCACCGAGACTTTTGCTAGAGACTAACACCCCTTTCAATTTGGCGTTTCTTTATGTTTATATCACATACTTTACTCTACTGGGTTGTTTTAAGACCTACCAATGCAATTAAGCACACAGTCTTTTAAGCTTACTTTTTGCTGAACTTGGGGTCAAGATAATCAATGTACTATCATTTTCTCTTTTTTGCTTCAAAAACTCAAAATTTTGAGGAGCAAAAAATAAAGAAAAGATAAATTTAATCGCCCCAGTTAACTTAAGTTAATAAATAAATGGCTAACCATCAATTCACGAGTGAATCATAGGACCAAGACATGCAAGCATGCTTCACAAACTTAAATAACCGACGTAATTTTCAGCGAGAAAATAATCTCATAACATCTGCAAAAATCTTTTTGGTTTTTCTCTGTACAAACTTTTAAAAACACAATAATTTTGTCTTTTTAATTTTCTTATAAACAAAATAAATTTCACAATCTTTTTGGATTTTCAGATTTTTCTGTACAAAACATAAATCACATTCTTTTTGGTTTTTCAAAATTTTAAAATGTTTTTGGATTTTATCTATACAAATGAAAACACACTCTTTTTGTATTTTTTCTAGATTTTCACCCCCTAAAACCAAAATAAATTTTAAAAGAAAGAAATGACAGAAAATAAAGATAGTCGTCCTTGTTTAAGGATATCAGCGAGGGTCTTCAATCCGTTTAAATCAAGCAAAAAGTTAAAACGCGTTTTGTCAAAAGCTTTAGTAAACAGATCGGCTTTTTGAAAATCAGTATGTACTTTCTCAAGATCAATTAATTTCTTTTCATAGCAATCCCGTATAAAATGATATCGAATTTCGATATGTTTTGTTTTAGAATGTTGTACGGGATTCTTG
Source organism: Bidens hawaiensis (assembly GCF_021521415.1). Taxonomy (NCBI): domain Eukaryota; kingdom Viridiplantae; phylum Streptophyta; class Magnoliopsida; order Asterales; family Asteraceae; genus Bidens; species Bidens hawaiensis. Next base: position 486,687 of record NW_027491062.1, read on the forward strand.
GTGATACAAATAGCAGCAGAATTATCAATCAAGATGGGAGTAGTAAGAAACTTAAAACCGTAGTCGCGAAGATGTTGTTGTATCCACAAAACCTGGGAACAGCGACTCGAGGCTGCAACATACTCAGCTTCAGCGGTTGAAGTGGAGACCGTTGTTTGCTTCTTACACTGCCAGGAAACAAGTCTGTTTCCTAATAATTGACATCCTGCAGTCGTTGATTTGAAATTGATCTTGCATCCTCCATAGTCTGAGTCGGAGTAGGCAGTAAGAAAGAACGTATCATCCTTGGGGTACCACAACCCGATGTCTGGATTTCCCCTCAAATATTGAAGAATTCTCTTGACTGCAGCTAGGTGAGTCACTCGTGGACTTGCTTGATACCTAGCACAAAGACAAATAGCAAACATAATATCAGGGCGAGAAGCCGTTAAATACATTAGAGAACCAGTCATAGCACGATAAAGGGTTGGATCAACGGAATCCTCCAATTCATCCGGTGATAAATTGTGACCCACTGGAAGAGGAGTAGAAGGGATTTTGCCGGCAGAAATCTTGAATCGGCTCAAGACATCATTCACATACTTAGTCTAATGAATAAAAATTCCGTGAGCCGACTGGTGAACCTGCAACCCTAAAAAGAAATTCATCTCTCCCATCGAGATCATCTCGAACTTTGTTTGCATGGACTTCTCGAACTCCTTACACAATGTGTCGTTTGTAGACCCAAAAATAATGTCGTCAACATAAATCTGGACTAGAAGAAGATCATCACCAACAGTCTTATGAAATAAAGTGCAGTCAACAGTTCGTCGTTTGAAGCCATTATCAGTCAGATGGTCGGCGAGCGTGCCATACCAAGCTCTCGGGGCTTGATGTAGACCATACAGAGCCTTGTTTAAACGGTAAACAAGGTCTGGATAAACAGGATCTTCAAAACCAGGTGGTTGTTGGACAAACACTTCCTCGTGTAATTCACCATTGAGAAAAGCACTCTTAACATCCATTTGATAAACCTTGATATTCTTATAAGCTGCATAAGCCAGAAAGATTCGAATCGACTCTAATCTTGCAACTGGAGCATATACCTCTGTGTAATCAATACCCTCTTGCTGATAAAAACCTTGCACCACTAAACGTGCTTTGTTTCTGACAATCACCCCTCGATCGTCCTTCTTACACTTAAATACCCACTTAGTCGGAATGGCTTTCTTGACTCTAGCAGGTTTGTCTATTAAATCCCAAACACCCAAACGTGCAAACTGCTGTAATTCCTCTTGCATAGCTTCTACCCAAGAAGGATCTTCAAGTGTCGTACGAGCTGTCGTTGGCTCAACTTGAGATAGAAAGCAATTGAACTTAGCAAGATTCACAATTCCCGAAGAATATAAGTTAGTGTAAGCTCACAATGTGTTATTGTCACTTGACGAAGCAACTTGATGACGTGTACGAACGCTCACATCAAGTTCTCCAATGATGTTTTCCTGTGGATGATATCCATGAATCCGAAGAGTGGGATTTTCAGGAACAACAACATTATCAAATAAGTTAGTGTAATGTTCACCCAACTCGGGAGATGAAGCATTATCACTGTCAAGATCAATAACTTGATCATCATCAGAAGAAGTAGAAACAGTATCAATAGCAACTGGAGAAACAACTGGAGAGTCTTCAGTTGGAGCATCTGGTTGAGCTTCAATTGTATTAGAACTTGAAGATCCTGGAATATTCAAATGTTCTTCAAAGTATGCTCTAACCAGATCTTCATCGATGTTTTCAGTCGAAGGAGTAAAAGAATTAAATAAACTATCGTAGTCCAACATCCAGTCTGGACCTTTCCCTTGAAGAGGAGTTGTGTACTTTTGACAGTCCACGTGGTACCATTCTTCAACACAGCCAGATGTGAAATTAAAAACCCTTTTCTTCGGAGATGCATATCCCAAGAAATACCCTTCGATAGCTTTTTCTTCAAATTTACTCGAATCCTTCTTCAACATTGTACACGGACACCCAAATAGTTCCAGATACTTTAAATTAGGTTTTCTATTATTTAAGATCTCGTAGCTTGTTTTCTTGAGTCGTTTCACTGTTAAAACCCGATTAAGTGTATAACAAGCTGTATTCACTGCCTCATTCCAAAATTGAACCGGAAGCTTTGAATCAGCGAGCATTGTACGTGCAGCTTCAATCAGATTTCTATTTTTCCTTTTAGCAACACCATTTTGTTGAGGTACATAAGGTGCACTATATTCTCGGTGAATTCCCTTTTGAATACAAAAGAAATCCAATATAGTGTTTTTGAATTCAGTACCATTATCACTTCGGATTCTCCTCACCTTTTGTTTATACAGTGATTCGATCTTAGTAATAAGGTTTTGTACCAAAACCGGTGTTTGATCCTTTGAACTCATAAATAACACCCATAAATATCTTGAATAATCATCTGTCACTACCAGACAATACCAGTCTCCAGAAATACTCGCAAGATTCACTGGACAAAACAAATCCATATGAAGTCGTTCAAGAGGAGTATCAATGGAATTCAATAACTTAGAAGGATGTCTCTTCTTCTTCTGCTTGCCCTTTTTGCATGCAACGCAGTGATCAGATAACTTAAAATTTTTTAACGAGACACCCTCAACTAAGTTATTTGCCATGAAATAATTCATCTTTCTGACATGTATGTGACCCATTCTACGATGCCATAGAATCGAGTCTTTCTCGGTTGCTTTCGAGACAAAACATGTTTCAATTGATGTTGATATCTTAGAACTCATATTTAAAACATAAATATCATTTGATCGTGGTGATCGCATGACAACCATGTCCTCGGGAATAACATAACCCGATTTCAAGATAAGACACTTTTTGTCAGTAAATATCGTAGTGTATTTTTTATCACAAATCTGCGATACACTCAATAAGTTATGATCAACCTTGTCGCAATAATTCACTTTCTCAAACGTAATGTGACCATTTGAAACTTCACCCTCTTGTGTGATCATGCCCCCAGAATTCCCAGCAAACGCTACATAACCCCCTTGAATATTTCTTACGTTGGTTAATAGGTTGAGATTCCCAGTGATATGACGAGAACATCCGCTATCCATGATCCAGTTTTCACCAGAAATGGTCTTGGATGAACCCTACACACAAACAAAAGTGATTAGTTCAAAAAGGCAGCCCAGGCCTCAGTCTTGGTCACCTTTTGGTTTTCTCTTTGATCATTAACTTTAACAGATTTCAACTGTTTTTTAGCCACTTGTGAATAAGTTACCGGCTTCCTAGACTTTCGTCTTAAATAAGCTGCCTGAACAATATTTGAATTCTTGTTTTGACATATAGGTTCAGTTGGAATGAATTTTGGTTTGACTTGACCGTGTGTCTCATTGACATGAAGAACCTTCTGAGGATTCACATCGGAGAAAAAAATATGAGTATCATCAGCATACGACACAGATCATTTCATAATCTCCTTGACCACTGGAATTGGCTTAGATTTGTCCTTGATAAAAGGATGAAGATTCTGATAATTCTGTTGACTACAATTCTTCACAACATGACCTTGTTGATCGCATAAAAAACAAATTCGCATGTCTACATGATGATGTTTAGAAGTAATTGGAATAAATGAAGCAGATGGTTGATGATGACTCACATTTTTAGTCATGCTCTTAGCAAACTCATCAGATAATTCAGATTTCTTCTTTAAGTAAAAATCCAAATTAGAACTGTTCGAAAAACTTTTTAGTGTATCCGTTCCAGTTGATTTCACAAAGTTGATCTTTTTAGCTTGTTTTAAAAATTGTTTTGCCTTAGTCAATGGATCAGATTGAACTAAAGTTTTTGTTTGAGCATACACACGTTCAAGTTCTTGAATTTTTGAAGTTTCATTGACAAAAACACTCTCAATAGGTTCAGGTTTAATGATACTGATTGGAATGTCTTTTTCAGTGAACATTGTGTCCATTCCTTTTAACTTAAAAACTATAGCCGAAGAAGACTTAGAACTTGGAGGATTAATGAAACGCATTAAGTCCTCGTCAGAAATCTTTGGTTTAGCTGTCTTCTTTGTCCTCACTGGTTTAGTTTTCACAGTTTCTTCCTTGTTTTTCTGAGACTTGAATGAACCATAAACAGCTTCCTCAAACTCTTGAGGTTCACAAAGAATATGATTAGAACTAGGAATGTTCTTATTCTTGTGTATAATCTCAGGTTCAAACACATCCTCAATAATTACCTTGTCAACATTTTCAACAAAGACCTTTTTACTTTCCACATGAGGTTTCTGAGGAGCAACTTGGGGTTTGACAACTTCAGGTTTAACCATCTTAGGTTTTTCAGAAATAATAGATTCCTTTTGAATCAAATCCTCTTCTTTTCTTGCAAAAGGATTAATTTTATAATCATTATGAAAAGGTGGTGGAATTTCAACAAAATCAATACCTTTCTTAGAATCTTTTTGTTTCCCAGATATTTCAATAATTTCATTTAACAGAAAAGATGAATTCCTAAATTTCCCCAATTTGTTTTTCAACTCAAGAACCTCATTCTCAAGCTCAATTATCTTAGAACGATGCTTCAAGATTTCTTGAAACTTTTGATCATTAATGGTCATTTTCACAGATAACTCGGCTTTGAGATCGTGGTTACTTGTCGACAATGCGTCAATCTTTTCTCGAGATCTCATTTGAGATTCAAGAGATTGTCGATAAGTATCCTTAAGAGAAGCAACTTCTCTTATAAAATTATCATTTTGATTTTTCAATGCTTCTAACTTAGATTTGTTAGATTCACAGTCAACACATGATATTTTAACACATGTTGTAGTAGAAATAGAATTACTAACCTCATTGATCTTGGCCATGCAAGCAAACATTGATTCAGAAGGCTTGTCGCAAGAGTCGTCAGAATCAGATCCAATATCATTATCGGAAGACATCTCACTACCAGTAGCATCTTGACAATCTTCATGTAACCCAAACATAGCCAAATTTGCTTGAACATCATTGCATAGTAGCCGTTGTGACCAATCATTACCATCTGCTAACATTGCTTGTGTTGTAGCAGAAGATGGTTTTTTTTCAGCATCACTTCCTCGTGGTGAAGAAGCATTTTGACTTTGACCACGAGGTCCAGTGAATTCTTTCCTTGGCTTATCACATTCCTTCGCGAAATGCCCAAATTCTTGACAATTATAACACTTTACTTTTAATTTGTCAAAACCCAACTTCTTGTTTAAAGCTGGAAGATCTTTTCCAGTTCTCTGCATGAATCTTTTAACTTTACGAACGATCATCGCCATGTTCCATTTCAAATCCATGATTTCTAGATCATCTGGATCTATCTGATCATAGTCCTCATCTGTTAAATCACTTGTGGCAATTTTACTACTCACTAAGTTTTCATATGAAGACATAAAAGCCGTCAGAAAAGCAAAGTTTTGCTCAGCTTCCTTCATATTAACACTAGGTGGTGTAGCAAATGGATTTGTACTTGTCGAACTTCCAGAACCACCCGAATTACCAGCAGAGTAAAAACAAACTTTTGGATCATTAAACATTGTTGATTCTTTTTCACTTGCCGCATGAGTAAGAAAAGCAGTGATTGGAGAGATTGTTGAACTGAGAGGCATACTTCCACCATAGAAAGCTGGATCTTGATTTTCTTTGGAGGATTTTTGACACTTAAGATCATATTCTCTAGCTTCGATCTTTTGTAGAAATTCAAGTGCCGTCAAGTCTTCATTCAGAAAATAGTCATTTTCTTTCAAAACCATTAGAAATGTTGAGTAAGAACTTGGAAGCACACTTTTAATAGTGTCAATTTTATCTATTTCAGAAATTTCCATTTTCATTTTGTCCATTTCAGCAATTAAATGACTAAATCTTGTAGTCATCACTTCAACTGTTTCTCCTTTCAATAAGTTAAAGTTTTGAAACTGAAACTTGAGCATCACTTTCTTACTTTCAGCTATGTTTCCCATGCTTCTCATACGCAGATGTTGAAATAAAGACGCACATCTCTTGATACTACCAACTTGATGAAAGATATTTTCTGGTAATGCCATAGTCAAAGTAGAATATGCTTTTATCTCGATTTCTAAAGCTTTCTTCTCTTCTTGTGAGTATTGAGAAACGGCTTTAGGAGAATACCCAATAGTATCATCACCAATCATTGGTGCAACATAAACTTCATCAAGACAGTATGAGCAGTCAGGATGAACAGATCCCAAATGTGCACGAAACCGAGGTTCCCACTTGGCAAAATCACTGAACTTCATCAATCTTGGACATTTAGAATGTGAACCTATCTCGGTATCAAGTTGCAACATCTGTTGCATCGGCATGTTTTGAGACGCTAATGCATACATACCAGCCATATTTGACAAATAAATTCACAAGTTTAAATGATGTGAACAGTTATAGCGAACTACAAACTGTGGTTAACGAATCAATGAACAAGTATAACGAACTGTGAATAGTGTAGCGAATCAAGTCTTAATGAATGAGGTGAGTGTTTTAGTGAATCAAAAGTCAGCTTAACGAGTCAACTTAACGAATCACAAATAAAATTAACGAATCACTCAAAGGACGAATGTGATGAAGGTTTAACGAATCACAAGTCAACTTAGTGAATTGACCAAACGAATTGTCCAAATCAACTTAACGAATTGACCAAACGAATTGACTAAGTCAACTTAACGAATTGATCAAGATTAGTTTAGCGAATCAGATATTAATTAATAACGAATCGCCAAAATAAACTTAGCGAATTAAGATAACGAATCAGCTACAGTTGATAGCGAATCAACATTGTAGCGAATTATACTATAACGAATCAGGTTGTTACAACCGTTTGTAACAAACTCTGACACCTTATGCTACGTGGCAAAGGTTGTTATGACACAAATCCCAAGAAGAACACGTGTCACACGAATCGGTTAATCTAGTTAACGAACTAGATAACACGAATCAATAACTCACACGAACTGGCTAACGAACAAGGTAGCGAATTAGCACTGTTGATAACGAATCACAGATCAAAATATAGCGAATCACCAGGAAGAAGATAACGAATCACATTCATCTTCAAATCTTCAAACCTTCAAACGAAATTCCAGAAATTATGAAGATTAAACCCAGAAACTCATTAATACCAAATCTGTAATACACCTTCGTTACTCAATCAAATTGCACAAGTAAACTACCAAAATACTCGTAAACCAATTCCGAATCCAATACACAAAACCTCGTAACCGATTAACACCTTAACCAATCCAAATTAACCAAAAATCACACCCCTGTTTCGGACTTAAACCGAAATCAAAACCAAATAACTCAAATCCAAATCAAATCTCAATTCGTCCAATCCAAACCTCTACAATACTTTAACCAACACGAATTCAATCCAATTCGTCCATAAATCAATCAATTCAACCACCAAAAATTCAAAATCAAACACAAACTGAAAAACTTAATAATAATAACAATTAAAAACACCAAATCAAGTGTAACTAACACCAACGGCTTTGATACCACTTGTTGGTTCCCAAATCAATAATCAATAACAATAAACAGATCTTGGATCTGTGAATATTCTATCAATACATTTATAGATCTAACTTATAATTTACCTTGATTTAGTGTTATATATGTGTAAATTATTATCAATAATATTAAGATGAAGCTTGAAAGAGAGTAATTACTCAATAAATTTTCTCTATTAACTTATTTCTCTGAAACACTTCACCCTTTACAAGTGAACAGTTGTTCACTATATATAGAAGGCGACCTGGTTCGCTAACATCCCCTAGCGAACCAGCTTCCCATTCGTTATATAATTTATCATAACGAACCGCCTCCTGATTCGTTAACATCCCCTAACGAATCAGGAGGGAATACATAATAATGTCTTAGTTCGCTAACATCTCTAGCGAACTAGACTTAACCTTAACGAACTAGACTTAGTTCGCTAACAATCCTAGCGAACCAGACTTAACCTTAACAACTAGTTCAAAATAAACATTAAATATTACATAAATCATCAAATATACATTAACGATAAATACAAAGACTCTAGACACAAAACCGTGCACTAACAGTTAAGTTGATGGGTTGGAAATTTTGATCTTGGCTAGTTTGGGTTGAGATTTGGTTTATACATGTATTTTGTAAGGAGTGTTTGGATTTCTATTTTGATATCAAACTCTATGGTTGGATGGGAACGGTGTGGCGATATGGTTTGCGACTTGACATAGTATGGATCTTTTTGTTGGGTTGATTTTTTTATATCATAGGCTTGCATGGGGTTTGGGTAGGTGAGGGTATACATTTGGATGTTTAGGTTTCGTTCATATTGAGGAAAGATTTGAGTGCTCGAAAAACTTTTGAAATGGAAGGGTGGCTTGATTTAAAGTGGTAGTTTGAGAGGGAATACGGGTGTTTGGGAACTTGTGGCTGCGTTTAGAGAGATTTTGACTAATTGTAGCTATTAAATTGAAAATATCATAATTTATAAATAATGTTTGAAATGTCCATTAATATTTGATGATTGAAATTTCAAGTTAATACATATATATATATATATATATATATGTATATGTATATATATATATATATATATATATATATATATATATATATGTATTATATAAATAAAATTTTCTGAGATCCGAGCGTGTGAATCACACAATTTCTATAAAGTTTACAATAAATTTTTATTTTTTTTATTCTTTTTTTTTTGCTTATGAGGAAATTTAAAATACGTAAATTGAATGTCAAAATTTGTTTTACGAGATATCAAACATTGAATGATGAGTGTCGTTTTGGGAATATAAAGTTGTGAAATGATTTTTTTTGTTTTTTTTACCAATTTCGTTATCTAATGTCTTGTGACGAAAATATTATAGTAAGTTAGAATGACCGGCATTGTAAATTGAGAAAATCACAAGTAAACGATTTTTGTGTTTTAAGTAAAATTTCTATGAAGTTTTGCGTGAGGATTTCAAGAAAGTTACAAAATATATGTTTGCGAAATTTCTTGAAAAATTAAATCGAAACTATCATAAGAAATTTAAAACAAGTTGCATCATACGATGCAAGTTTTATTGGTGAAAATTTTTAATGAAGCAAAATGCATAATAAAAGTTGTTGTAAAATAGATTTTTAGGTAATGAGAATTTTACCATTGATATTATGTAATATAATTAAAACGTCGTGAAAAGTTTAAATAATTAATATTGTGGAAGGATCGTTCAAAATAAACGAAATAGTTATAAAAGTGAAATTTTATACTAATTTTGTACAAGGACTTTAAAGAAAAATTAAAGTTTATATAATAGACGATTTACTTGAAAAGTTGAGATGAAATTTATCATAAAACTTTCTTAATATAATGAAATTTACACAATATTTTTTTTTTGTAAATCGTTTTAATGAAAATATATGACATATTAAAAATCATTATGAATAGATCAAACTATATATATATACATAAATTCATTTATTTATTTTCCTTTTTATAACGAAGAGATTATTAATGAACGAAATTGCAATAAAAAAAAATTCTTGTGAAATCAAAATGAGAAAATTGGTGTAAAACTCTACCATATAAAATCGAAATATAAAAGAATTATTAACAATGTAAAATTACCTTTATAAATGAAAACTTATGATAAGGATTTATAATAATATAAAGTGAAAAATGGTTTAGATTTTTGAAACGTAATAATAATGTTTTAAGATTTAAAGGTGGAAAAATCGCGCATGAACCACCATGACTTGATATTCCGACACTAAAACATTTTTACAAAACTACCACGTTGGGGTCTAAACATGTGCACAAAATCACCGCAACTTTTTCATGTTTTAGACCCAAATAACAATGATAACACAATAAATCGAGATACAACGTCCTGCCAAAACACTAGTCCACGAAATCACCGTAGTCCTATTGTTTTAACACCAAAAATTAGGATGGAGAACGGAACGCTCGCATTCGACTACTTAAAGTGGTCATCTCATATGAGACAATCTTTAAGGAGATTTGAAACAACGGGATCCAAGTTAAGCTCGTGATCCATAAAACACAATAAAAATCTAATGTTTTTTTGCGTTTTAAGGTAAGGATACCTTGGAGTACTATGAAAGTGCGTGTATGTGTATATTTATGATTGATAAAATAAATAAGTATATAATAAACAAGTGTATTGAACAATCAAGTAGGGTAAACACGTATAGGCAACACGTATAAGAACTCTAAAACTAAACTGGGTCGTTACGTCTAACCATCTATCTTATAGTCTTGTGGCTCTGATACCAATATGTCACACCCCGACCAAAGGCGGAACATGCCGGGGTGCAACGTGATTGGACAAATACACAAGACACTATTTAAAGTGACAATATTCATTTAACTCATTTTATTTCAACAAATCGGTAAACAACACTTCTCGTCTACACAAACAAACTGAATACAAGTAATAATTATATTGTTCGTTTTGCTAATATCCTAAAGGTCTTGGTAACGTTTTCCGTCAAGCACTCGAGTCAACAAAGTCAAACCTGTAACATTTCATAAAATAAAGTTTGTCAACACAAAGGTTGGTGAGCAATTCATAAGTTTGAGCATATAAGTGTATAGTATGAAAATCCACAAAACTTGTATACAAAACAATAAATAAGAGCTATAAACTGGAATAAATAGTTATCGCTAAACAAGTTAGCGACACCTAGCTATTGGCAATTAGTCTAGGATTTTATGACAGTTGCTAATAAGCTTACATTAGCACCACCTAGCTACAAGGGGATGCCGAGTAGTCTAGGATTTATAGTTATCGTTAATAGCATACGTTAACGACACCTTGCCATTGCCAAATGGTATAGGATTTATAGTTTCACCATCCAAAAGCTGTAAACACATAGTCAAATAAGCATACAACACCAAATCGAGCAATTATTCAATTAATGTATACAATCATGTTTGTGGGTTTAAGATGCAAGTAATTAAAGCATTTAGTTTGATAAGTATGAAATGTCACCCCAAAACGAAAGATGGAAAAAGGGGTATGAAAGTACTCACCTCGATTGATGAACCGATAAATAAATAGATAAATAAATGAAGCTCGAACGGTAAACGAACAGATCCGACTTGAAACGATAAACACCTTAGCTAAAATAAATAATGTAATATATATTAATGAACTTGAAATCATAATGAAACTAAATTGGAAACATTGAATGAGACGGTTCGGTTGTTAATCGGGTTACCGGTTAGTTTGTTAACGATTAAGGACTCGTACTTAATTGATAATTAAAATAAAATAATATTATCTTATTGTGCTTTTAAATATCTAAACCAATATTAAAAGAGACAAGACGGGTTTTAAATCAAGGGTTCGGTTTTTTAAAAGATAATAAAGCTTTTAATGATATTATTAATGATAACAGATAGTAATGATAATAATAATTCTAAAAAGATAGGTTATATATATACACACACATATATATATATCGATATAAGATAAAGATGATAATAATAATAACAATAATTATTATTAATAATACTAATATAGTATAATACTAATAATAATAGTTATAGAATAAAAATCTTAGTATCAATTATAATGTTGTCGATAAAAAAATAATGATATTAATAATAAACAATATTAATAGTAAATAATGATACTATACTCGATGTCGGTTTGATTTCTAAAGAATTCATAAAATAGATATAATAATATTATTGTTAATAATAAATGATGAAAATATGATTTTACTAAATAATAATAATATGATCTTTATTAATAATAATAACTTTAATATTTATAAAAATAATGATAATAATAACAATGTTAATCATGAATACATATAATAGTAAGTTAACCATAATAATACTAATAATAATTCTTATGTAGTTATATTAGTACTAATAGTAACCATTATTCGTTAAGTATAAAAATAATACCAAAACCGGTCTAGGATGAGACCCGAACCCGAGACCTCTAGTTTATTAACTAACGTACAAACCAACCGAAACAAAATATCAATTGTTAATTTAAACTCATAAGAAAATAACATCTCCATTTCCCGTGTGTTCATCTTTTCCCCAAATAAAAAATAACTCCATACTCAAACCAACTCGTTTCAAAGACTATAACCGATATACAAACCACTTATTAACAATTTAAATCTGGAAATCAATATATGAAATCTAATAATACCAAAACCCCAGATTAATTTACCTATTAACTGTTCCCGGGTTGTGGATCTATATCGGGAAGCAAACGAACCGAACCTGCTGGAGACGAAGCAACAACAGCCGCCAGAAAACGAAGGCTGAGAGAGAGAGAGAGCTGCGAGAGAGAGATAACACGGAGAGAGAGAGGGAGATAGAGTGTGCCGAGAGAGATAGAGAGAAAGAGAGAAAGCCAAGAGAAAGAGAGAGAGAAAGCCAAGAGAGACAGAGAGGTAGAGAAAGAGAGAGGGAGCGACTGAGAGAGAGAGTTGTGGGACGGAGTGACCACGGTGGCCGGTTTTCCGGTCGCCGGAAAAGCGAAGGAGGGGAGGCTCGGCGGAAAACGAAGGGAGAAAGGGGAGGGTGGTGGCTGCGGTGAACAGGGGAGAGTGAGGTGGTGGTGCGGTGGGGAGGTGGTGGCCGACAGCTTCTTCGCCGGAAATCGGCTTCGCCGGAAATCTGTTGGGGGGGGGGTGGCGGCTGGTGGTTATAATAAAAATTGGGTTAGGGTTTTTAATACATATATGGTATATAAATGTTACATTTTAGCCCCTCAAGTTCTAATTGTTTTACAAAAAAGGGTATAAAACTTAATAAAAGTTAATATAGGTTCAAAAATGGCAAAGATTACCCCTTACAACTTATAAAATAATTTTTATGTTAAATGAACAACGATTTGTACATGCCTACATGACGGGTTTGAAGTATAACTTATTAAAATAAAGCGTGAAAGAAAATCGAAATCCGAATTTGACGAATGTCATAGTATCCCCAACTTTTTGAAAATTTCGTCCCGAAATTAAAATAAACTTAAAGAAAAGTAATTATTAACGAATGTTGTCTTTAGTAAGTTAATTGCATGAACAAATTTTAAGCAAACGAATAACGTTAAATCCTATCTTTACTCGAAAAAAAAAATACAAATGAGAATATAATAAAGACACTTATATATAGGAAGTACCAGCGGCGTATCCACCATGCCTTTATCACGATTCGCATTTCCATCGTTTTTTTCTGCCATCATCCTTAGGTCTGAGTTATCGCACACAACCGTACTTACCATGGCTTCCATACGGGGATTCCGATAATTAAGTGTGCACCCATAATTATTTCGATCGCCGTATGGTCCACATGGTTCGTTCCATTGTGTGGTTTAAGAGACATATTTATTTTGAAATCTTTAAATAATAGATGTGTACACGCCTTACAACTTATAAACTAATTTTTATGTTAAATGAACAACGATTTGTACACGCCTACATGACGGGTTTGAAGTATAACTTACTAAAATAAAGCGTGAAAGAAAATCGAAATCCGAATTCGACGAATGTCACAACGATCACCCAGATTGTATCGCATCCCGGTCTTGTTCTGGGAGTAGACGAGGATATCGTCAATAAAAACAATAACAAACTTGTCGAGATACGCCTTGCATACTCTATTCATGAGGTCCATGAATACGGCTGGTGCATTGGTTTTGCCAAAAGGCATAATCGAAAACTCATAGTGCGCGTACCGAGTTCTGAATACCGTCTTCAAAATGTCTTCTTTGCGCACTTTTAATTGATGGTAACCAGATCTCATATCGATATTCGAGTAGTAACTCGATCCTTGAAGCTGGTCGAAAAGATCATCTATTCAGGGTAGGGGATAACAGTTCTTGACCGTCACCCTGTTCAGCTCACGGTAGTCGATGCACATACGAAAAGTCCTGTCCTTCTTTCGGACAAATATGACAGGGGCTCCCCATGGTGATGAGCTGGGTCAGATGAAACCTTTATCCAACAAGTCCTGTAATTGAGTGGACAACTCCTGAAGCTCTGCCGGTGCGAGTCGATACGGGGCTCGTGCTATAGGTGTCGCACCGGGGGCTAAGTCAATTTGGAACTCGACCAGTCGAATGGGTGGGAGTCCTGGCAAATCTTCCGGGAAGACTTCCGGAAAATCTCGCACAATAGGTATGTCTTCGGTCTGCTTCTCCTCCGCGTGTTTCTCAATAACATGAGCTAAAATCGCCAGATGACCCTTTCGTAAATATTTATGCGCCTTCATGAGTGTGATGATGCTAGTAGTCATGTCGCTCTTCTCGCCCTGTATTGAGATGATTTCGCCGGAAGGAGTAGTGATATGAGCAATCTTCTCATGGCATATAATCTCAGCTCTATTCTCGGATAGTCAGTCCATGTCGACAACAACGTCGAAACTACCAAGCGTAAAGGGTATGAGGTCGATATCGAAGGTACGGCCCGACAGTTTCAACTTACATCCCGCTAGTACATGTGCTATTTCTATAGACTTACCGTCAGCTAATTCAACAGGAAACTTAGCATCTAACGGTGCCGGAGTTAAGTCTAACAGTTTACTAAAGGCTTTCGACACAAAACTCCTATCAGCTCCAGTGTCAAACAAAATAAAAGCAAAACAGTCGTTTACAGGAAACTTACCGATAACCACGTTCGGATTGCTGCGGGCCTGGCCCGATCCAATGATAAAGGCTCTACCCTTACTACCGCCTCCGTTGCTGCTATTGCCTCCGTTGCCCTCATTTTGTTTCAGTTTAGGACAGTCCAACCTGAAATGACCCTCCTGACCATAATCAAAGCACCCTTTCGTTGTTGCAGGCTGTTTAGGGGCGCCCTTACCCGCGAGGTCGCCTCTACAGTGAGGTCGCCTCTACAGTCATTGGCCTGATGACCCAACTTACCGCATCGCAGACACTTGAGGTGGAACCCCTAGGTGGTAACGCACCTTGTGCCACTTCTTGATCCGTCAGCTTGTGGGCTATTCGGATCGCTTGCTGAATAGTGGTCGGTTTGGAAGACGTCACCATGCCCTGAATCTGGGGCACCAAACCATCGATATACATCTCAATCCTCTTACTTGGCGGATCTACCATCGCGGGCACATCACCGCCAGTTCGTGAGAACGGGTGGTGTAGGCTTCGATTTCAGATCCGACCATCTTCAAAGCCCAAAATTCTGACTCTAGATTCGAGATCTCCTCTCTAGGACAATATTCCTCCTTCATCATGTTTTTGAATTCTTCCCAGTTCATGGCATTCGCCAATTCCAGTTCGAGCATCTGCACATTGGAATATTACCAGGTGAGGGCTGAATCTTGCAGTGTTCCAGCAGCAAACTTGACCCTGCTAGCTGGTGGACAGTTGCACATCTCAAAGTTTGACTCCGCCTTCTCTGCCCAACGCAGGAACCCCATGGCTCCTTCAGTGCCCTTAAACGAGTTGGGTTGTCGTCGTTTGAGGGCACGCCCGAGTGTGCATCCTCCTAAGTCGGCTCTTCCTCTGGGTATTCCTCAGGATCTTCTTCGGGATCCTCCTCCGGTTCTTCTGTGTTTGGAGCAATTTGTGCCTCTAGTTTCGCTCAACGAGCTTGAGCTACCGTCGCATAACCTCTTGCATCTCTAACTTCTTCCTGCAAGTCTAACATCTCTGATTGCATCTTGATCACTAGCTTCATTAGCTGAACATGAGCATCCTGAACTTCCTTCATGGCTTCAGTTAGGTAGGAAATTCTCTTCCTAGCCTCTGCTCCATCCCCTATCAATCCAGTAACATTCGCTCTCGTTGAGTGCATAATGTCAACTTCACGATCAAACAGGAGGCGAGAGCTGCGAAAGCGCGTTCCATCGGTAGGTTTAGGGGTGGTAGTGTGTTGAAGGACATAGGACAGCCCGGGAGAGGCAGTGGGGGAACTTGCTCACGGTAAACAAACCGCTCGATCAGACTTTGGTACCAACCCCAGTTACCGTTGTCCTCATACACGTCTCCAGATGGGCGGTGCCTCTTCGGTGCGTGGGCTGCTAGTGTTGGGACTACTCGAGGTGGTGATTGGTTGGGAAGCTGCGGTTCCTTTCCTGGGGTGTGGGACACCGGGTCGGATGATGATGATGGCGTTGAAATCCCTACAGGATAAGTCGTGTATGGTTTACGCGCGTATGAGTGAATGAGGATAAGAGATAAAGAAAATAAATAACTAAATATAATATATATATATATATATATATGCAGTGCGTAAGATCATAACTAATGAGTCGTTGCGGTTATAGTCTAGTATGAATGCAATTCTAGTTCGCTATAACCAATGGCCCTAATACCAATCTGTCACACCCTCAAAATCCACTAACGGAGTTTTACCGTAAGAGGATGTGAACTAACAGGATCAGAATCATTAGGTATATCAAACACCATAGTTAAAATTTAGAAAACAACCAAGACATCAAGTCTTAAGTAAAAATGCGGAAGCGTAAACTGTAAGCAAATAGTTGCGCCACTCAGGACACCTAAAAGCAACTGTTATCATGACAAAATTTAAAGAAAGTTTAAAACAATGGAGTTTAACACGTCAAGATTACTCTATTTCACAAACCATACATGTAGATAAAATCACCAAAAAAATTATCACAGAAGAACACGTGAGTTAGGTTCCAAAAATTTGTTTTATTATATTTTTATTACATACGGTTTTCTGACAAGGATCAAAACAACACGGTAAGCACACAACAGCCATTATCATGCGCAACAAAACGTTAATTACTATTCCTGTTACGCGGCTAATCCAATTAATTCAAGGCCAATTGGGTTAACTTCCACACTCAAATCATTAACTTCCATAAGTGGAATCAACTCAATTGGTATTGTCGTTTGTGAGATATACTATTTACAAAACAGCCTACAAGAAGGCTTCTCGAATCAGATTTGCGCAACAGATTTGTAAATTAATAAAAACTAACTTTCGCACGTCCAAAAATTACAAACTCGGACTATTTAGAAACTAGACTCGACCTAATACATGATAGAATCAATAATGACTTCAAAACACATAATTAACATCAAGTTACAGTCGTTTTAACATGCAATTATGATTCTGTCCAGCATCAGTTTCCCCAAAAACTCAACAAACTACTAATCTATGAACCAAAAATCATGCATACAACCCTAACTCATCAATAATAAATATATTTAGCATTTAGGGTTTATGATCATCATGTTTAATCATGCTAAAAATCAATAGAATAGGTTAGATATAGTGTTTAATTTACCTAGCTAGCAACCTTAGATCTTCAAACAACTTGCAAAGAATCTTTTATGTGTGTGTGTGATGTTCGGCCGATCAAGGAGAGTGGAGGGGGGTGGGGCTGCCGCCGCAAGGGAGAGGGAGAGAGGGGAAAGGGTTAGGGTTTTGTGCTATAAGTTTCTTTATATATTAATTAATTAATTACATATTACAACTTGCACCCTCAACTTCTATTTTGTATAATTCTAACACAACTATTCTTTTTCATCCATGATATGAGGTTATACATGCAAGCACCAAATTACATATAAACGTAACACATAAATATATCTAGTATTTGTTTATAATATTTATTGTTTGTTCACCAACGGTTTGAGTTGACTCGTGTGTGTTCTGGTGAAACTCCGAAAGACTACTTGTGTAATGATTGTCATATTTCATTTAACTCTATTTAAATGCAATTTGAAATGCGTTACCTGGAATGACATAGTTCGTGTGATTTTGCGTTTGAATTAACGGAGTTCGGATTAACGGAGTTAACCTGAAATTGACGAGTGTCACATCATTCCCATGTTGAAAGAATTTCATCCCGAAAATTTGTGTCACGTCGCGATGGATGCGTGAAAAGGGCAAAAATTTATGTTTGTCACAATTTTTTGTTCTCTTCATATTGTAAGGGTTTCCTTTTGGATAATCGAGAGGGGTTTGTATTTTCTTGATATTGGTGTTCTGAGCATAATTTGACTTGCTATCAAAACCGAGGTAGCTCTGTATATCGATTTCATCAACTGACGATTCGAAGGGTTTCGTGAGATTATCAATCCCTAAGTTTCAAATTCGTTTTCTGGTGGCATCGGTTATTGTTGTGGTGGTGAATTGTTGATTGCTGAAGAAACTTGAATCTTGTTTTGCTCTTTCTTCTTTCTTGTTTCTGTAATCCTAAACGAGAGGTTACAGAACTTGAATCTTGGAAGGAATACCCTAACCTGGGTGCCCCTCTGGTGAGATTGTTCCTCCTCTTTTTTACTTTTCTTGTCACATGAATGTCTTGTTTAGGCATTGTTGGCTGGTTAGACGCTCCAGCAAGTGGTTAATAGGGAGAGCATACCCTGTTTATGTTGTGTTGCATTTTTTATGTGTTTAAATTTGTTTTAGTTGTGATAATTTGTTTGTGTGATTTTGTGTCATTATGGGTGATGATACTAGTACTAGTGCTACACTCGTTTGTAAGTTAGATGCAAGTGATCCTCTCTATCTCCACGCGCGTATTTTAGGAATCTAACAGTTGTTGGTATAAAACTAAAAGGGACTGAAAATTATACTATCTGGTCCAATGCAATGAGTCTTGCTCTTCAAATTAAAAATAAAACTGGTTTTATAGATGGCTCTTGTATTAGGTCCAGTGATAATTTTGTTCTTGCTAAGCAATGCGACATGTGTAATTACGTTGTATTAACTTGGATATTAAACTCTATGTCTAATGAACTTTACTTAGGACAAGTTTATTCTAGAAATGCTTCTAATGTATGTAAAGACGTAAAAGAAAAATATGACAAAGTAGATGGATCTATTGTGTTTGATCTGTATCAAAGAATTAATTCTGTATTTAAAAATAACTCACCCTTATCTGAATACTATCATAAACTGAACATGATGTGGAAACAACTTGATCAAATTCTTCAACTTCCTGTTTGTACTTGTAATGCTTCAAAACAGTTGATGATTTTAATCATTTTATTTAACTAATGCAATTTTTATGGGTCTTGATAGTGGGTACCAGTCAGTTAGAACAAATTTGCTAATAAGAGAACAACTTCCTACTATAAAAGAAGCTTTTGCTATACTGTCTAGGGAAGAGTCTCACAAAAACTCTAATAGTGGTTTTTTAAATGGACAACTTCAGTCTTCTAGTTTTACTTCTAAAACAAACCAGGTTTTTGATAATAAAAGAAACTTGAATAAAGTTAACAATCAAAATCTAAATTGTACCTGGTGTAATAAAGCTGGACATACAACTGATAAATGTTTTGAGCTAATTGGTTATCCTGCATGGATGAAACCAAGAAGTAGTCTAGGAAAAAAGAGTGGATATGACAATAATTCTGTAACTAATGTTTCTAATTCAACTTATGCCCCTGTTAGTATTCTTACTCCTGAACAGGTAACTAGGTTGTTTAGTTTGCTAAGTGGCAAATCTTGTGAGGAGTCCCATTACAGTTAACTGAAGACGAAGAGATGGCGACAGCGGCGAGAGGACAACGGTTAGGGTTGTAAGTTGCGAATGAGAGGGGATTTTATTGAGCCGGTGGGTGATATATTGGGTGAAAACACATTGCTGCCCTTGAAATTAACAAACGTTACAACTGTTAATTAATGGCTGGCCCGATTGCAAAAAAATGTTGACCGCATGTCCCATATTTGCATTTAACTCATTCTAAAATTTCAAAACTAAATAACAAAAATATCTATTAACTTTTGTTTATATATTTAGTATTTAATTTAGAATTAACCTAACTTATTACATATGTTAGGTAAGGGCGTGCAAAAAAACAAAAAATCCAAATCGAGAAAACCAAACCGAAACAAGAGCCAATGGTTTGTTTTTATGTTTTTGTAAAAACCGAACTTATGGTTCGGTTTTGGTTTTGTATGTAATAAACCGAACCAAATTTCTAGATTTTTATTTTTTATTATTATTTTAAGTAATTTAAAAGAATTTAATAAATATGTAACTCAAATATTTTTGGCCAAATGTATAATAGTCACTTAGTTTATAATTACAAAATATATACCTAGATTCGTTAATTTCAGCATAATATTTTCAAGCTCAAATGACAAAAACAGGAAAAACCGAAACCAAACCAAAACCAAAACCAAAACCGAAAAACCGCAACCGATTAAAACCGAAAACAAACGGTTTCAAAATCCTGAAAAACCAAAGCTTTGGTTATTGGTTTGGTTTTAACCCAAAATCTCACCGAATCGCACCATACATGCCTCTATTGTTACTCAATAAATTTTCTCTATTAACTTATTTCTCTGAAACACTTCACCCTTTACAAGTGAACAGTTGTTCACTATATATAGAAGGCGACCTGGTTCGCTAACATCCCCTAGCGAACCAGCTTCCCATTCGTTATATAATTTATCATAACGAACCGCCTCCTGATTCGTTAACATCCCCTAACGAATCAGGAGGGAATACATAATAATGTCTTAGTTCGCTAACATCTCTAGCGAACTAGACTTAACCTTAACGAACTAGACTTAGTTCGCTAACAATCCTAGCGAACCAGACTTAACCTTAACAACTAGTTCAAAATAAACATTAAATATTACATAAATCATCAAATATACATTAACGATAAATACAAAGACTCTAGACACAAAACCGTGCACTAACAGTTAAGTTGATGGGTTGGAAATTTTGATCTTGGCTAGTTTGGGTTGAGATTTGGTTTATACATGTATTTTGTAAGGAGTGTTTGGATTTCTATTTTGATATCAAACTCTATGGTTGGATGGGAACGGTGTGGCGATATGGTTTGCGACTTGACATAGTATGGATCTTTTTGTTGGGTTGATTTTTTTATATCATAGGCTTGCATGGGGTTTGGGTAGGTGAGGGTATACATTTGGATGTTTAGGTTTCGTTCATATTGAGGAAAGATTTGAGTGCTCGAAAAACTTTTGAAATGGAAGGGTGGCTTGATTTAAAGTGGTAGTTTGAGAGGGAATACGGGTGTTTGGGAACTTGTGGCTGCGTTTAGAGAGATTTTGACTAATTGTAGCTATTAAATTGAAAATATCATAATTTATAAATAATGTTTGAAATGTCCATTAATATTTGATGATTGAAATTTCAAGTTAATACATATATATATATATATATATGTATATGTATATATATATATATATATATATATATATATATGTATTATATAAATAAAATTTTCTGAGATCCGAGCGTGTGAATCACACAATTTCTATAAAGTTTACAATAAATTTTTATTTTTTTTATTCTTTTTTTTTTGCTTATGAGGAAATTTAAAATACGTAAATTGAATGTCAAAATTTGTTTTACGAGATATCAAACATTGAATGATGAGTGTCGTTTTGGGAATATAAAGTTGTGAAATGATTTTTTTTGTTTTTTTTACCAATTTCGTTATCTAATGTCTTGTGACGAAAATATTATAGTAAGTTAGAATGACCGGCATTGTAAATTGAGAAAATCACAAGTAAACGATTTTTGTGTTTTAAGTAAAATTTCTATGAAGTTTTGCGTGAGGATTTCAAGAAAGTTACAAAATATATGTTTGCGAAATTTCTTGAAAAATTAAATCGAAACTATCATAAGAAATTTAAAACAAGTTGTATCATACGATGCAAGTTTTATTGGTGAAAATTTTTAATGAAGCAAAATGCATAATAAAAGTTGTTGTAAAATAGATTTTTAGGTAATGAGAATTTTACCATTGATATTATGTAATATAATTAAAACGTCGTGAAAAGTTTAAATAATTAATATTGTGGAAGGATCGTTCAAAATAAACGAAATAGTTATAAAAGTGAAATTTTATACTAATTTTGTACAAGGACTTTAAAGAAAAATTAAAGTTTATATAATAGACGATTTACTTGAAAAGTTGAGATGAAATTTATCATAAAACTTTCTTAATATAATGAAATTTACACAATATTTTTTTTTTGTAAATCGTTTTAATGAAAATATATGACATATTAAAAATCATTATGAATAGATCAAACTATATATATATACATAAATTCATTTATTTATTTTCCTTTTTATAACGAAGAGATTATTAATGAACGAAATTGCAATAAAAAAAAATTCTTGTGAAATCAAAATGAGAAAATTGGTGTAAAACTCTACCATATAAAATCGAAATATAAAAGAATTATTAACAATGTAAAATTACCTTTATAAATGAAAACTTATGATAAGGATTTATAATAATATAAAGTGAAAAATGGTTTAGATTTTTGAAACGTAATAATAATGTTTTAAGATTTAAAGGTGGAAAAATCGCGCATGAACCACCATGACTTGATATTCCGACACTAAAACATTTTTACAAAACTACCACGTTGGGGTCTAAACATGTGCACAAAATCACCGCAACTTTTTCATGTTTTAGACCCAAATAACAATGATAACACAATAAATCGAGATACAACGTCCTGCCAAAACACTAGTCCACGAAATCACCGTAGTCCTATTGTTTTAACACCAAAAATTAGGATGGAGAACGGAACGCTCGCATTCGACTACTTAAAGTGGTCATCTCATATGAGACAATCTTTAAGGAGATTTGAAACAACGGGATCCAAGTTAAGCTCGTGATCCATAAAACACAATAAAAATCTAATGTTTTTTTGCGTTTTAAGGTAAGGATACCTTGGAGTACTATGAAAGTGCGTGTATGTGTATATTTATGATTGATAAAATAAATAAGTATATAATAAACAAGTGTATTGAACAATCAAGTAGGGTAAACACGTATAGGCAACACGTATAAGAACTCTAAAACTAAACTGGGTCGTTACGTCTAACCATCTATCTTATAGTCTTGTGGCTCTGATACCAATATGTCACACCCCGACCAAAGGCGGAACATGCCAGGGTGCAACGTGATTGGACAAATACACAAGACACTATTTAAAGTGACAATATTCATTTAACTCATTTTATTTCAACAAATCGGTAAACAACACTTCTCGTCTACACAAACAAACTGAATACAAGTAATAATTATATTGTTCGTTTTGCTAATATCCTAAAGGTCTTGGTAACGTTTTCCGTCAAGCACTCGAGTCAACAAAGTCAAACCTGTAACATTTCATAAAATAAAGTTTGTCAACACAAAGGTTGGTGAGCAATTCATAAGTTTGAGCATATAAGTGTATAGTATGAAAATCCACAAAACTTGTATACAAAACAATAAATAAGAGCTATAAACTGGAATAAATAGTTATCGCTAAACAAGTTAGCGACACCTAGCTATTGGCAATTAGTCTAGGATTTTATGACAGTTGCTAATAAGCTTACATTAGCACCACCTAGCTACAAGGGGATGCCGAGTAGTCTAGGATTTATAGTTATCGTTAATAGCATACGTTAACGACACCTTGCCATTGCCAAATGGTATAGGATTTATAGTTTCACCATCCAAAAGCTGTAAACACATAGTCAAATAAGCATACAACACCAAATCGAGCAATTATTCAATTAATGTATACAATCATGTTTGTGGGTTTAAGATGCAAGTAATTAAAGCATTTAGTTTGATAAGTATGAAATGTCACCCCAAAACGAAAGATGGAAAAAGGGGTATGAAAGTACTCACCTCGATTGATGAACCGATAAATAAATAGATAAATAAATGAAGCTCGAACGGTAAACGAACAGATCCGACTTGAAACGATAAACACCTTAGCTAAAATAAATAATGTAATATATATTAATGAACTTGAAATCATAATGAAACTAAATTGGAAACATTGAATGAGACGGTTCGGTTGTTAATCGGGTTACCGGTTAGTTTGTTAACGATTAAGGACTCGTACTTAATTGATAATTAAAATAAAATAATATCATCTTATTGTGCTTTTAAATATCTAAACCAATATTAAAAGAGACAAGACGGGTTTTAAATCAAGGGTTCGGTTTTTTAAAAGATAATAAAGCTTTTAATGATATTATTAATGATAACAGATAGTAATGATAATAATAATTCTAAAAAGATAGGTTATATATATACACACACATATATATATATCGATATAAGATAAAGATGATAATAATAATAACAATAATTATTATTAATAATACTAATATAGTATAATACTAATAATAATAGTTATAGAATAAAAATCTTAGTATCAATTATAATGTTGTCGATAAAAAAATAATGATATTAATAATAAACAATATTAATAGTAAATAATGATACTATACTCGATGTCGGTTTGATTTCTAAAGAATTCATAAAATAGATATAATAATATTATTGTTAATAATAAATGATGAAAATATGATTTTACTAAATAATAATAATATGATCTTTATTAATAATAATAACTTTAATATTTATAAAAATAATGATAATAATAACAATGTTAATCATGAATACATATAATAGTAAGTTAACCATAATAATACTAATAATAATTCTTATGTAGTTATATTAGTACTAATAGTAACCATTATTCGTTAAGTATAAAAATAATACCAAAACCGGTCTAGGATGAGACCCGAACCCGAGACCTCTAGTTTATTAACTAACGTACAAACCAACCGAAACAAAATATCAATTGTTAATTTAAACTCATAAGAAAATAACATCTCCATTTCCCGTGTGTTCATCTTTTCCCCAAATAAAAAATAACTCCATACTCAAACCAACTCGTTTCAAAGACTATAACCGATATACAAACCACTTATTAACAATTTAAATCTGGAAATCAATATATGAAATCTAATAATACCAAAACCCCAGATTAATTTACCTATTAACTGTTCCCGGGTTGTGGATCTATATCGGGAAGCAAACGAACCGAACCTGCTGGAGACGAAGCAACAACAGCCGCCAGAAAACGAAGGCTGAGAGAGAGAGAGAGCTGCGAGAGAGAGATAACACGGAGAGAGAGAGGGAGATAGAGTGTGCCGAGAGAGATAGAGAGAAAGAGAGAAAGCCAAGAGAAAGAGAGAGAGAAAGCCAAGAGAGACAGAGAGGTAGAGAAAGAGAGAGGGAGCGACTGAGAGAGAGAGTTGTGGGACGGAGTGACCACGGTGGCCGGTTTTCCGGTCGCCGGAAAAGCGAAGGAGGGGAGGCTCAGCGGAAAACGAAGGGAGAAAGGGGAGGGTGGTGGCTGCGGTGAACAGGGGAGAGTGAGGTGGTGGTGCGGTGGGGAGGTGGTGGCCGACAGCTTCTTCGCCGGAAATCGGCTTCGCCGGAAATCTGTTGGGGGGGGGGGGTGGCGGCTGGTGGTTATAATAAAAATTGGGTTAGGGTTTTTAATACATATATGGTATATAAATGTTACATTTTAGCCCCTCAAGTTCTAATTGTTTTACAAAAAAGGGTATAAAACTTAATAAAAGTTAATATAGGTTCAAAAATGGCAAAGATTACCCCTTACAACTTATAAAATAATTTTTATGTTAAATGAACAACGATTTGTACATGCCTACATGACGGGTTTGAAGTATAACTTATTAAAATAAAGCGTGAAAGAAAATCGAAATCCGAATTTGACGAATGTCATAGTATCCCCAACTTTTTGAAAATTTCGTCCCGAAATTAAAATAAACTTAAAGAAAAGTAATTATTAACGAATGTTGTCTTTAGTAAGTTAATTGCATGAACAAATTTTAAGCAAACGAATAACGTTAAATCCTATCTTTACTCGAAAAAAAAAATACAAATGAGAATATAATAAAGACACTTATATATAGGAAGTACCAGCGGCGTATCCACCATGCCTTTATCACGATTCGCATTTCCATCGTTTTTTTCTGCCATCATCCTTAGGTCTGAGTTATCGCACACAACCGTACTTACCATGGCTTCCATACGGGGATTCCGATAATTAAGTGTGCACCCATAATTATTTCGATCGCCGTATGGTCCACATGGTTCGTTCCATTGTGTGGTTTAAGAGACATATTTATTTTGAAATCTTTAAATAATAGATGTGTACACGCCTTACAACTTATAAACTAATTTTTATGTTAAATGAACAACGATTTGTACACGCCTACATGACGGGTTTGAAGTATAACTTACTAAAATAAAGCGTGAAAGAAAATCGAAATCCGAATTCGACGAATGTCACAACGATCACCCAGATTGTATCGCATCCCGGTCTTGTTCTGGGAGTAGACGAGGATATCGTCAATAAAAACAATAACAAACTTGTCGAGATACGCCTTGCATACTCTATTCATGAGGTCCATGAATACGGCTGGTGCATTGGTTTTGCCAAAAGGCATAATCGAAAACTCATAGTGCGCGTACCGAGTTCTGAATACCGTCTTCAAAATGTCTTCTTTGCGCACTTTTAATTGATGGTAACCAGATCTCATATCGATATTCGAGTAGTAACTCGATCCTTGAAGCTGGTCGAAAAGATCATCTATTCAGGGTAGGGGATAACAGTTCTTGACCGTCACCCTGTTCAGCTCACGGTAGTCGATGCACATACGAAAAGTCCTGTCCTTCTTTCGGACAAATATGACAGGGGCTCCCCATGGTGATGAGCTGGGTCAGATGAAACCTTTATCCAACAAGTCCTGTAATTGAGTGGACAACTCCTGAAGCTCTGCCGGTGCGAGTCGATACGGGGCTCGTGCTATAGGTGTCGCACCGGGGGCTAAGTCAATTTGGAACTCGACCAGTCGAATGGGTGGGAGTCCTGGCAAATCTTCCGGGAAGACTTCCGGAAAATCTCGCACAATAGGTATGTCTTCGGTCTGCTTCTCCTCCGCGTGTTTCTCAATAACATGAGCTAAAATCGCCAGATGACCCTTTCGTAAATATTTATGCGCCTTCATGAGTGTGATGATGCTAGTAGTCATGTCGCTCTTCTCGCCCTGTATTGAGATGATTTCGCCGGAAGGAGTAGTGATATGAGCAATCTTCTCATGGCATATAATCTCAGCTCTATTCTCGGATAGTCAGTCCATGTCGACAACAACGTCGAAACTACCAAGCGTAAAGGGTATGAGGTCGATATCGAAGGTACGGCCCGACAGTTTCAACTTACATCCCGCTAGTACATGTGCTATTTCTATAGACTTACCGTCAGCTAATTCAACAGGAAACTTAGCATCTAACGGTGCCGGAGTTAAGTCTAACAGTTTACTAAAGGCTTTCGACACAAAACTCCTATCAGCTCCAGTGTCAAACAAAATAAAAGCAAAACAGTCGTTTACAGGAAACTTACCGATAACCACGTTCGGATTGCTGCGGGCCTGGCCCGATCCAATGATAAAGGCTCTACCCTTACTACCGCCTCCGTTGCTGCTATTGCCTCCGTTGCCCTCATTTTGTTTCAGTTTAGGACAGTCCAACCTGAAATGACCCTCCTGACCATAATCAAAGCACCCTTTCGTTGTTGCAGGCTGTTTAGGGGCGCCCTTACCCGCGAGGTCGCCTCTACAGTGAGGTCGCCTCTACAGTCATTGGCCTGATGACCCAACTTACCGCATCGCAGACACTTGAGGTGGAACCCCTAGGTGGTAACGCACCTTGTGCCACTTCTTGATCCGTCAGCTTGTGGGCTATTCGGATCGCTTGCTGAATAGTGGTCGGTTTGGAAGACGTCACCATGCCCTGAATCTGGGGCACCAAACCATCGATATACATCTCAATCCTCTTACTTGGCGGATCTACCATCGCGGGCACATCACCGCCAGTTCGTGAGAACGGGTGGTGTAGGCTTCGATTTCAGATCCGACCATCTTCAAAGCCCAAAATTCTGACTCTAGATTCGAGATCTCCTCTCTAGGACAATATTCCTCCTTCATCATGTTTTTGAATTCTTCCCAGTTCATGGCATTCGCCAATTCCAGTTCGAGCATCTGCACATTGGAATATTACCAGGTGAGGGCTGAATCTTGCAGTGTTCCAGCAGCAAACTTGACCCTGCTAGCTGGTGGACAGTTGCACATCTCAAAGTTTGACTCCGCCTTCTCTGCCCAACGCAGGAACCCCATGGCTCCTTCAGTGCCCTTAAACGAGTTGGGTTGTCGTCGTTTGAGGGCACGCCCGAGTGTGCATCCTCCTAAGTCGGCTCTTCCTCTGGGTATTCCTCAGGATCTTCTTCGGGATCCTCCTCCGGTTCTTCTGTGTTCGGAGCAATTTGTGCCTCTAGCTTCATCTTGATCACTAGCTTCATTAGCTGAACATGAGCATCCTGAACTTCCTTCATGGCTTCAGTTAGGTAGGAAATTCTCTTCCTAGCCTCTGCTCCATCCCCTATCAATCCAGTAACATTCGCTCTCGTTGAGTGCATAATGTCAACTTCACGATCAAACAGGAGGCGAGAGCTGCGAAAGCGCGTTCCATCGGTAGGTTTAGGGGTGGTAGTGTGTTGAAGGACATAGGACAGCCCGGGAGAGGCAGTGGGGGAACTTGCTCACGGTAAACAAACCGCTCGATCAGACTTTGGTACCAACCCCAGTTACCGTTGTCCTCATACACGTCTCCAGATGGGCGGTGCCTCTTCGGTGCGGGGGCTGCTAGTGTTGGGACTACTCGAGGTGGTGATTGGTTGGGAAGCTGCGGTTCCTTTCCTGGGGTGTGGGACACCGGGTCGGATGATGATGATGGCGTTGAAATCCCTACAGGATAAGTCGTGTATGGTTTACGCGCGTATGAGTGAATGAGGATAAGAGATAAAGAAAATAAATAACTAAATATAATATATATATATATATATATGCAGTGCGTAAGATCATAACTAATGAGTCGTTGCGGTTATAGTCTAGTATGAATGCAATTCTAGTTCGCTATAACCAATGGCCCTAATACCAATCTGTCACACCCTCAAAATCCACTAACGGAGTTTTACCGTAAGAGGATGTGAACTAACAGGATCAGAATCATTAGGTATATCAAACACCATAGTTAAAATTTAGAAAACAACCAAGACATCAAGTCTTAAGTAAAAATGCGGAAGCGTAAACTGTAAGCAAATAGTTGCGCCACTCAGGACACCTAAAAGCAACTGTTATCATGACAAAATTTAAAGAAAGTTTAAAACAATGGAGTTTAACACGTCAAGATTACTCTATTTCACAAACCATACATGTAGATAAAATCACCAAAAAAATTATCACAGAAGAACACGTGAGTTAGGTTCCAAAAATTTGTTTTATTATATTTTTATTACATACGGTTTTCTGACAAGGATCAAAACAACACGGTAAGCACACAACAGCCATTATCATGCGCAACAAAACGTTAATTACTATTCCTGTTACGCGGCTAATCCAATTAATTCAAGGCCAATTGGGTTAACTTCCACACTCAAATCATTAACTTCCATAAGTGGAATCAACTCAATTGGTATTGTCGTTTGTGAGATATACTATTTACAAAACAGCCTACAAGAAGGCTTCTCGAATCAGATTTGCGCAACAGATTTGTAAATTAATAAAAACTAACTTTCGCACGTCCAAAAATTACAAACTCGGACTATTTAGAAACTAGACTCGACCTAATACATGATAGAATCAATAATGACTTCAAAACACATAATTAACATCAAGTTACAGTCGTTTTAACATGCAATTATGATTCTGTCCAGCATCAGTTTCCCCAAAAACTCAACAAACTACTAATCTATGAACCAAAAATCATGCATACAACCCTAACTCATCAATAATAAATATATTTAGCATTTAGGGTTTATGATCATCATGTTTAATCATGCTAAAAATCAATAGAATAGGTTAGATATAGTGTTTAATTTACCTAGCTAGCAACCTTAGATCTTCAAACAACTTGCAAAGAATCTTTTATGTGTGTGTGTGATGTTCGGCCGATCAAGGAGAGTGGAGGGGGGTGGGGCTGCCGCCGCAAGGGAGAGGGAGAGAGGGGAAAGGGTTAGGGTTTTGTGCTATAAGTTTCTTTATATATTAATTAATTAATTACATATTACAACTTGCACCCTCAACTTCTATTTTGTATAATTCTAACACAACTATTCTTTTTCATCCATGATATGAGGTTATACATGCAAGCACCAAATTACATATAAACGTAACACATAAATATATCTAGTATTTGTTTATAATATTTATTGTTTGTTCACCAACGGTTTGAGTTGACTCGTGTGTGTTCTGGTGAAACTCCGAAAGACTACTTGTGTAATGATTGTCATATTTCATTTAACTCTATTTAAATGCAATTTGAAATGCGTTACCTGGAATGACATAGTTCGTGTGATTTTGCGTTTGAATTAACGGAGTTCGGATTAACGGAGTTAACCTGAAATTGACGAGTGTCACATCATTCCCATGTTGAAAGAATTTCATCCCGAAAATTTGTGTCACGTCGCGATGGATGCGTGAAAAGGGCAAAAATTTATGTTTGTCACAATTTTTTGTTCTCTTCATATTGTAAGGGTTTCCTTTTGGATAATCGAGAGGGGTTTGTATTTTCTTGATATTGGTGTTCTGAGCATAATTTGACTTGCTATCAAAACCGAGGTAGCTCTGTATATCGATTTCATCAACTGACGATTCGAAGGGTTTCGTGAGATTATCAATCCCTAAGTTTCAAATTCGTTTTCTGGTGGCATCGGTTATTGTTGTGGTGGTGAATTGTTGATTGCTGAAGAAACTTGAATCTTGTTTTGCTCTTTCTTCTTTCTTGTTTCTGTAATCCTAAACGAGAGGTTACAGAACTTGAATCTTGGAAGGAATACCCTAACCTGGGTGCCCCTCTGGTGAGATTGTTCCTCCTCTTTTTTACTTTTCTTGTCACATGAATGTCTTGTTTAGGCATTGTTGGCTGGTTAGACGCTCCAGCAAGTGGTTAATAGGGAGAGCATACCCTGTTTATGTTGTGTTGCATTTTTTATGTGTTTAAATTTGTTTTAGTTGTGATAATTTGTTTGTGTGATTTTGTGTCATTATGGGTGATGATACTAGTACTAGTGCTACACTCGTTTGTAAGTTAGATGCAAGTGATCCTCTCTATCTCCACGCGCGTATTTTAGGAATCTAACAGTTGTTGGTATAAAACTAAAAGGGACTGAAAATTATACTATCTGGTCCAATGCAATGAGTCTTGCTCTTCAAATTAAAAATAAAACTGGTTTTATAGATGGCTCTTGTATTAGGTCCAGTGATAATTTTGTTCTTGCTAAGCAATGCGACATGTGTAATTACGTTGTATTAACTTGGATATTAAACTCTATGTCTGATGAACTTTACTTAGGACAAGTTTATTCTAGAAATGCTTCTAATGTATGTAAAGACGTAAAAGAAAAATATGACAAAGTAGATGGATCTGTTGTGTTTGATCTGTATCAAAGAAATAATTCTGTATTTAAAAATAACTCACCCTTATCTGAATACTATCATAAACTGAACATGATGTGGAAACAACTTGATCAAATTCTTCAACTTCCTGTTTGTACTTGTAATGCTTCAAAACAGTTGATGATTTTAATCATTTTATTTAACTAATGCAATTTTTATGGGTCTTGATAGTGGGTACCAGTCAGTTAGAACAAATTTGCTAATAAGAGAACAACTTCCTACTATAAAAGAAGCTTTTGCTATACTGTCTAGGGAAGAGTCTCACAAAAACTCTAATAGTGGTTTTTTAAATGGACAACTTCAGTCTTCTAGTTTTACTTCTAAAACAAACCAGGTTTTTGATAATAAAAGAAACTTGAATAAAGTTAACAATCAAAATCTAAATTGTACCTGGTGTAATAAAGCTGGACATACAACTGATAAATGTTTTGAGCTAATTGGTTATCCTGCATGGATGAAACCAAGAAGTAGTCTAGGAAAAAAGAGTGGATATGACAATAATTCTGTAACTAATGTTTCTAATTCAACTTATGCCCCTGTTAGTATTCTTACTCCTGAACAGGTAACTAGGTTGTTTAGTTTGCTAAGTGGCAAATCTTGTGAGGAGTCCCATTACAGTTAACTGAAGACGAAGAGATGGCGACAGCGGCGAGAGGACAACGGTTAGGGTTGTAAGTTGCGAATGAGAGGGGATTTTATTGAGCCGGTGGGTGATATATTGGGTGAAAACACATTGCTGCCCTTGAAATTAACAAACGTTACAACTGTTAATTAATGGCTGGCCCGATTGCAAAAAAATGTTGACCGCATGTCCCATATTTGCATTTAACTCATTCTAAAATTTCAAAACTAAATAACAAAAATATCTATTAACTTTTGTTTATATATTTAGTATTTAATTTAGAATTAACCTAACTTATTACATATGTTAGGTAAGGGCGTGCAAAAAAACAAAAAATCCAAATCGAGAAAACCAAACCGAAACAAGAACCAATGGTTTGTTTTTATGTTTTTGTAAAAACCGAACTTATGGTTCGGTTTTGGTTTTGTATGTAATAAACCGAACCAAATTTCTAGATTTTTATTTTTTATTATTATTTTAAGTAATTTAAAAGAATTTAATAAATATGTAACTCAAATATTTTTGGCCAAATGTATAATAGTCACTTAGTTTATAATTACAAAATATATACCTAGATTCGTTAATTTCAGCATAATATTTTCAAGCTCAAATGACAAAAACAGGAAAAACCGAAACCAAACCAAAACCAAAACCAAAACCGAAAAACCGCAACCGATTAAAACCGAAAACAAACGGTTTCAAAATCCTGAAAAACCAAAGCTTTGGTTATTGGTTTGGTTTTAACCCAAAATCTCACCGAATCGCACCATACATGCCTCTATTGTTAGGTGTTCCAGTAAAAAACCGAATGACCATAAACCAATTAACCCGTATTTTCACATCCGTTCCATGGTGTAAAGCTGGAAGTTGCCTTAAATTCCCAATAAATCTAATTAACAACATGTCAGTAGGTGACCCGGGCCTAATGGTTGCTGTTGGGCTACAGGCTAATTAGCCACAAAAGATGTGGACTATATATGTTTACCTAAAAGCCTAGAGAGGATAACATTCGTTTAATCATAAAGAGTAACTATTGAGATATGTGTATATATACCCACTTGTTATAATTTGACAACTCAAGAGATCCAAGGGCCCTTTTGAAAAAAACACAATCTTACAAATAAAACAAGACAAAACAAACTATTATATCAATCAGTAATCTGGACTGAACCAATAAAATGTATGATTCGACATAAAATAGAGGGGGTTCTTATAATCATGATTGCTAGATCTGTCATTTTCTAGTTTACGTTGCCTTGCTTTGTTAGTTGTTACATCGGAGGCGTCTAGGCATAGTCATTTTAAGGGTTGTTTTGGTAGTCTTTTAATAATTTTATTAAAAAGCTATTTTTGGGTAGCCTCTTAATTACATATATGTCGTATCTAAGGCCATGGCGTATACTCTAACCCATACACGGGTTAACATGACATGTCACTTTATAGATGGATTAAACCACTCCCCACTTGTGTTAAGTGTGTTAAAATGACCCATAGATTATGCTTTTAACGGGTTAAAAGAAACAATATGCATTAAATATTTATTAATTACTAATTGATTTGTTATTATTTATTTTTGTAATTAAACTACATGCTTGATTTTAAATTAAATATTAATAGGAGAGAGATGAAGTTAAATGAGTTAAACCATTTTCTTTGAATGACATGGAGTGAAAAAGAAAAAATGAGTGTTGTGAAGCTTATATGAAATTAAGATAAGGTAAAGTATACCTCATGGCCTAAGGTCACATGATTATAGAAACTCAAAACTAGCATGATCTAAAACTAACATCCTAACTAGTGGTTCAATGATTTCAGCAGTATAAATAAGTTAAGTTTAGCGTTTTATAACGGCACTAATTAGAACAACTTCTTTATTTAGTTTCGTATTAGTTTTTTTTGGTAAAAACATGTCATTTTAAAAAGTATAGTAAGGAGTTAAAATTCTAGTCTCTCTACTTTTTAAACCCAAAACGTTCGTTTGAATCATAATTTCATACTTTTCAAATGGTTGTTTGAAGATACGTCAAACAACAATCTAAAAATGGATGACTTATTGAGTTTGGGATGGCATAGGAATAGAATGACCAAAAGAAAATTTTAATGCATAATAGGTTCGCTCTTTTACATGTAAATGACTCGTCTCCTCTAGAGGTTTTATACTAAAACAATAATATAATAATGATGATATTTTTATTAGGCAAGTTGGATTTTAATAATCCCACATTTTTACAGTTAGCCGATAATAATCTCACCCTAAAAAATAGTTGTCACCGGTCTCATCTTTCGAACTAATTGTTTTCAATGTAACTCCGTTAAAAAAACTTAACACCGTTAACTTTTTTCAAATTTTAAACCGATATTTTAGGGTTTTTTATCAGAATGAGGATACGAGTGGATTGATGTAAAACTTACCTTGAAACGGTGCTCTAAGCTTACTGATCAAAAACCCTATAATATCATCGACTCGTATCGTCATTCCGATCAAAAACCCTATAACATCAGTTTGAAATTTGAAAAAAAAAACTTAGGCATTAAATGTTTTTTAATGAATGTTCAGTGAAAACAATTATTGTGAAAGATGGGAACCGTGGAAGCTATTTTCTGAGTTGGAATTATTATTGACCGACTACAAAAATGTGGGATTTTTAAAATTCAATTTGCCTTTCTATTATTATAAAGTATTAATTTAGAAAGCAGGTTCTTGTAAATTTAATAAAAAACATTGTCAGTTAATTTATAAGAAAATTTTATAAAATAATCGATTTGCTCTTTTACGTGTAAGAGACAAGTCGCCTTGCCGCCTTAATATTTTTGTGGTATGTGGCCAGGTACTACGAAAAGTTTCATCACCAGAAGTGATGAGTGACAAGTGTCGTGCGTTTTGCCAAATTTCATTACCTGCTATGAGTCATTATGCTAGGTGACATCTGGTCAACCGCATGCCACTAGCTGACAAGTTGCGAGTGTGTCTCCTACGTGGTTACAAGTGGCATGATGAGTCACCCTAAACCTACTATATATAGAAAGGCTAGGTGAGCATATTTGAAGCACCGAAAACCAAAGCAGTCACAACCCGAATACATATACTAATAGCAAACCGCTCACACCACATACCACAGATGTTTCAGTTCGGTCCCAACTTTCATCATCCCGAACCCGCAATGGTTCGGGGGTTAGGGCAATCCCGGCAATACATACTCTTTTGCCTGTTGTACCCTGGGAAACAGACGGTCTCGTGAAGTAGAATGAAATATGCTTTAAGTGAGCTTTGTTTAACAAAATTCCTAAGCCACAACCGAAAACTTTAGTTTGTTCGGTCTTGCAACTAACATGGTGCAGATGGCTTCGGGTGATCAGGACAGGTTCATCGAATGAAGGAAGACACGACTTAGAGGTGATGCTCGTGTCTTGATCAACACGATCTAGGTTATATAAATGCGGTTTTGGTGCGATATCAACTCGACTATGGCACGGTTTCAACGTGTCTCAAGATTTAGTTATTGAAGCACAAGTTAAGGTCTTCGGTATGATTCAATATATGTATATATGTTATATTTTTTGTTATTCTCGTTTAGATTTGCGTAGGGTATATGTACTGCGATTTCCCATATTGTATAAAGAATGTATCTTTATTTGTTTTATTAATATTATATAATAAAATTGTGACCCATGTCCTACATTAATTACATAATATGAGGTAATGAAATTGACGATTGATGAGTCCATGGTATGAATAAGCAATGAAATGGATCATTACTATTCAACTGTCATCCTTAGTTAACCTATAAGAATAAAATAGATCATTACTTTGTGATGATTGTTAGACATGAAAACACGAAGTAATAGAATACAAATAACAAAAATAACCATGTCTCAAAATAATATATATATATATAAAACTTAAAAAAACAAAGGTACGGCAGCGGTGGTGGTGGCGATGATAATGGTAATGGTGACGGTGGTAGCGGTAGAGGTGGCGACATTGGTGGAGGTGGTGACGGTAAAGTGGCAACAATGACGGTGATGGTGGTCATGATGGAGATGGCGGATGAGACAGTAGTGGTGGAGGTGGTGGCGGCAGCAACAACGATCAGGTGGTGTTAGTTATGATGGCGAAAGTGGTAGTGGTGGCATAGTGGCAATTAGGGGTGTTCAAAACCGGATATCCAGAGTTTCGGATATCCGAATATTTTGGATAGTGGATTTCACTATTCGAATCCGAATTCGAAATTTCGGATATCCGAAGGTCAGACATCCGAAATATTGGATATCCATTCGAATAGTGAAACGGATATCCGAACTCTAAACTAAAAAAAAATCATCGAAAGTGGATTGAATCGACATTCACAATCAATTTGGGATACATCATAGACAAGTTTAACTTTGCAATATATACTTGCCAAAATCATTCAAATCCATATACAAAACCAATAACCCCATGGTCAAGTTATTCAAAGCCAACACGTCATTCAATGAATCAAAGTGTATTGATGAGAAATTAAAGCCTATTGATAATGAAAAAAACAGATTCGATTAGCGGAGAAACAAAGGACACGACAAGGTGTGGCCACGAATGCGGTTGTCGCCGACCAGTGGAGCGGTCGCGGACTGGTGAGCGGTGGTCACCGGTCGGAATTCGAGCACAAATTCAAGAGTAGATGAAACTCAATACGAGATTCGGTAGCAAACGATACTTGATGAAAAAGATTTAGGGATTGAAATGATGATGAAGTACTGGATTGAAGATTTTCATATCTTTCTGAGTTTTTGGGATGATAACGGCGTATACAATGCTAGACATTTTAGGGTTTTAAACCATATATATTTAAGTATATTAAATAATTAAAAAATATACGGATAGTTCGGATATCCGAACTATCCGAAAATATCTTTGAATTGCTATCCGAATATGATCTTTTGGATATCCGAAATTTCGGATAGTTCGGATACGGATTTAGAGTCTTTTGAACACCCTAATTGTACTTAACAACTCCTATGTAAAAGGTTTTCATAATTTTATGCGTCTCCACAAACAATATACAGTTGTATACATAAACTGTACCCGAATACAAACTTTTATCATCTGTTATATACCAACAACAACAACAAACGTACCCAGTAAATCCCACCAATAGAAAAGGCTATTAGTAGGGTCTTGGGAATGTGTGATATAGGCAGACCTTACCTCTATCCATGAGGATAGAGAGGCTGCTTGTGTGTCCTAAGCGAGTAAAAGTCGGTATAGTTCGGTTTGGTTCGGTCTCCATCTCACAAATAGTTCATAGATGGTTTCTACATGCCCAAATATCATAGAACTTGTATATTGGTTTATAAATGAAGAAAACTTAAATTTTACAACTAAAAAGTTAACTACATGTCTTTTAAGCAAAAGTTTCGGTTTAGTTCGGTTTCCATCTCCAACGAGTTCATAGATGGATTCCATACGCTTAATATCAAAGAACTTGTAAAAATGATTTTTGAAACTCAAATCTAGCAATAAACATGTTTAAACAACTATTTTAACAAAACTAGTAAACAAAAGTTCGGTTTCCGGTTTGGACTAGTTTCGGTTAAACCGAGGTTAATCTTATACAAACCCACACCATGGAACTTGTAAATAAGATGAACAAACTAAAAGGGTTAGAAGTTAGTCATAAGTGATATGTATAATAAGTTATGTGTGTGTATATATATATCAAGAACACGAAGTCCTCCATGAAGCCTTGCCTTATGACATTCGAAACTTAACCAACCGGAGTCTGTGAAGTAACAAATAAAGGAAACAAGGGGTGTGTATTATATATATGTTGTACCACCATATTCAAGTGTTAGTAATATTAGATGAACAAGTTAAAATGAAAAACTATAGTTAGTTGACCTTAAGAAATTAAAATAACAAAATGTTGAAGATGAATACTTGGATTTGAGAGAGATTTTGGAGAAGATGAACAACCAAAATGGTGTATGGAGCCTTGCTTTTATAATGGTAAGAGTATGGTTCATACAAATAGGGTAAAGATGCATGTGATGGTTGAAATGGTCAAACAAATTTTTGGTAAATGGCAATAATAGTCCCCAAAGTTTTGTTTAAGTCATTTTAAGGAGTTTTAAGAACCAAAAAGAATGTTTTCAAGACCCAACAAGTGTAAAACAATATTGTAACATAAAATCCATCATTTTGATTATACCGTAAGCTTTGGTTTACAAAATGGGTCGGTTTACATGATAAACGAATACAAAAACGAATACAAACGAGACCCGAAATTGACGAATGTCACAGTATCCCCTACTTTAGGAAATTTCGTCCCGAAATTAAGATGACGATGATGATGCAAACAAGTGTGGATACTTCTTCTTCATTGGGTCTTCTCGTTCCCAAGTGAACTCCGCGCCACGTCGTGATTCCCATCGAACTTTAACTAACCGAATACGACTACGCTTGGTTTTCTTCTCGCTGCGATCCATGATCTCTGTGACATCTGCCCGATCCGACCCGACCCAGGTACCCGTTTCTCTGACCCGATCTCTTTCTTTTATTATTTATACTTATATTTTATTTTTAATAATAATAATATATATTTCCTTCCCGCCTCTTTCTCTCTCTTTCTTTCCGCCGTCCCCTCCCTCTTCCTTCTCTCTTTCCGCCTTCTTTTCCCTCTTGTC
This sequence comes from Bidens hawaiensis, assembly GCF_021521415.1. Lineage (NCBI taxonomy): Eukaryota > Viridiplantae > Streptophyta > Magnoliopsida > Asterales > Asteraceae > Bidens > Bidens hawaiensis. The sequence continues at coordinate 525,319 of NW_027491062.1, forward strand.
GCCGTCCCGCCCTTACGCCTTGTTTCCCTCTAACTCTTTGCTTGTCCTTTGGTTCTTCCCGCCTAAGGATGTCTGCAGCTCCACGCGCCAGACTCCTTTCATGGAAGCCTGCGTGAAGACATCTTGTTCCTGCGATGCGTGAAGAGAACTCTTCTCGCAGCGCGCTAAGAATGCATGTTCTTCCCGCAATGCGCTAAGAATGCATGTTCTTCCCGCGATGCGCTTAGAATTCTAGTTCTTCACGCAGCACGCTAAGGATTTGTGATTCTTCCCGCAGTGCGCTAAGGATTGTTGTGCCAGCCTTCGCGCTCGCGCACTCAGCCTTCCCGCGCTTAACCCTTGTACCTTCTGTTTATTCTAGCCGTTTGCTTTTGTAAATGTCTTTTCTTCTGAGCTGTTGACCTAACCTATCTAATGTCTGAATAGTTACTTTCGGCGCAGCATGCGTACCAACCCCATTGGTTGGTAGAAAAAGTGACTGACATTATCTTTTGAGATCTGCTTTTGCCATGCTTTAACCAGTAACTTTATCTGTCCTCTCCCATGCCTTTTTCTGTTCCCTGTCAGCTTTATCTTGCCCCCTGCAGCTGCCATATCTTTTGATATCTTTATTTTTCAGAACTTTTTACTGTTGATATCTTTTCTTTTACTTTTGGAGATCTTTTCTAGGGTTTGTGTCCCCTAGGGTTTGCCTATATATAGTACTGTTTTCTTAACACTTCACACACTACACTTATTCTCTTCCTCCCTTTTTGCTCTCTGCCGTTGTTCTTCAGCCGCCTCCCTCCTCTCTTGCCTCCGTCTTCCTCCCTGTTCTGCCCTGCTTTTCCGGTAATATATATATATAATAATTTACTTATTAATTATGCTAACTTATAATCAAGACTTAAAACCGATCGTTAAAACAATAATCTTATTTATAGGTTAACTTGTGCTTGTTTAAAGTTGGTTCTTGCTTTATCTTACACCGCATCGTTTATCAAGTGAGTAATCTCGTACCTAATCCCTTTTTGCTTTTAATGTTTTGGGATGATCATGTGTTCATACAAACTTAGAGTCTTAAACTTGTTTATGAACTTTAGTCGCGCAGTATCCCATGTGTTGAGGACGTAGACTTGGCTGTTTATTTGTATGTGTGGATCATTAACCGTCTTGTCGGTCTATTCCGCAGTTTTCATGGTACCATTAGATGAACACGGGAGAACTATCGTTTATGATTTTCTCTTTTGTTACACTTGCACAGTTAGTCTTGTTTGTGAGCTCAATTGTGAGCACTGGCAGTCTTGTCTCTTAGAGTTGGTCCCGATCTGATTACACCCTTGTTGAAACCCAGACATACACATGTTGCGCGCAGATTTATTGTTATCTATGTATTGTATTAAACTTGATTTCTCACCAACACGCAAGTGTTTGACGTTTATTTTAACACATGTTCAGGTTTGCAGTAGCTGTTTTGGAGCTTGTGGACACGTAGGAAGTTCTCTTTATTTTGGACCTAGATTAAAATGTATCAAGACAAGTTATTGCTGTTCGAATATTATGATTTATAATTTATGATGATTTATGTTATCTTATTTATACTTTGCGCGTGCGCGAATGAATGTATTTATTAAATATTGACACCCAATAGTGTCACGAGTAATGAAACAATATGTGGCGCCCCGATGTATAATCCGCCTTTGGTCGGGGTGTTACAGATTGGTATCAGAGCTCGTTGACTTTAGGATAGGTGGTTAGACGTAACGGCCTAGAATACCTAAGAGTCCCTTCTCGCGCATGAGAGAAATCTCATGTTTGCGCGCTTATTGTTAATTACTCGTTATTTATGAATATGCTCGCGCTTGCGCAGTATATGATTTTATGTTTTATTCCGCGATATTTCGATTTTTGTGAATTTCGATTTTTATTGATTTTTCTTACATATTCGTTTGTTGGGTTTGAAAATCCGAAAAGTCATGGTGATACATGAATAGTTGATTTTCAATTTCCATTTACGATTATGTTCTGAGGTTGGAGACTTGAAAAGTCATGGTGATACATGAATTGTCAACCTCCAATACTCATTTTCTTGTGTATTTTATATTGAAGATTGAAAAGTCATGGTGATACATGAATCGTCAATCTCCAATACTCGTTTGCTCGTATATTTTAAATTGGGAATTCGGAAAGTCATGGTGATACATGAATTGTCGATTCTTGATTCGAATTTGTTACCTTTATTAAGTCTGCATTTAGGGTCATTTATTTTACTTTAACTTTTGATAGTATCTAACTCTGCGAAACCAAGCTTTATAAAGTTATACTTTGCGATAAAACCAAGATATTAACTAAAATTAAAACTTTTATAGAATGCCTCCGCTATCTCGCCGATTTCAGAGAAGAGAAGCCTCGCGCATGCGTAGACAGCAACGTTCCCAGGAAATGGCCGCCGTGATAGCCCAAGCCTTGAGCCAAAACAATACCTCCAGTTACAACATTAAGTCCTTTAACGCGGGTAACCCTCCAAAGTTCACAGGTCTTGAAGGAGCCACCGTGATGCTCCAATGGCTCGAAAAGATTGAAAACACTTTCCTCCATACCCAATGCCCCTCAGACAGACGAACCCTATATGCTTCCAGTGTCCTGGAATCCAGAGCGCTTACATGGTGGAATGGAGTAGCTCATGCGCGTGGCGCAGAGGCTGCTTCTAGCATGACATGGGAGGAATTCAAGGAAATTCTTACGCGAGAATTCTGCCCTCCCAACGAAGTTAAGCGCCTGGAGGAAGAATTCTGGAACTTGAAGCAATACAGCGGAGAAGCGCGCGAGTACGCGACGCGCTTCCATGAACTAAGCCTGCTTGTCCCTCACCTTGTTACCCCTTCCCGCCGAGCCATAGAGAAATTTCTTGGGGGTCTCCCCATGGAAATTCAAGATTCTGTATGGGCCAGAAACCCAGTTACCCTCTCTGACGCCATCGAGTTGGCCGCTGTGCTCAGCGACAACCATGTCAGAGCAGGAACCCTGTTCCTGCGGGGAACAGAAAAGACCACACTCACCAAGACTGTCCCTGAACCAACAGAAACCAAACCAGAACCCTCAAACCGTAACAACCTTAAGCGCAGGCGCAAAGCCTATGCGCTTACCAACCCGCCCATTGTCCAGCAACCCGCATACCAACCCCCAGTTTACGCGCCTAACCCTCTGTCAGCCTACCCAACTCCCCCTATAGTCCACAACTATGCCTTAACCAATCCAGCACTCCCTGCCCCGCCAACTAAGAAACCTTACACAGGAAACCACCCCTTTTGCCCAACCTGTAGATTTCACCACCCAACCCAAACCCCGTGTCGACTTTGTAACCGATGTGGCCGTACTGGTCACACTGCTGAGAACTGTAGAGTCCTTCCCGCCAATCCAATTGCGCCAACACCACCAGTCTACCCGCAGAACCCACAACCAACCTACCAAAACCCACGACCCAGATCGTGCTTTAACTGCGGTGATCCCAGTCATTTCCGGAACGCGTGCCCGAGACTGCAAGTGCAAATCACACAAGCGAATCCGGTGAACCAGATTTCAAACCAAGTAACGCGTGGACGAGCTTTTAACATAACCGCGCACCAAGCGCAAGCGAATAATGACGTAGTTAATGGTACATTTTTACTTAACGGATTTTATGCTTCTGTACTTTTTGATACTGGCGCCGATCGAAGTTTTATCTCTCGCGCCTTCGAGCAGAAGCTTGCGCGACCGCGCAACGATTTAAAAGAAGATTTTTCAGTTGAATTGGCTAACGGTGAAACTGTTTTAATAAACTCAGTGATTAAAGATTGCACGCTTAACCTTAACGAAAACGATTTTCTGATTGACCTCATCCCTATGCCTCTTGGAAGCTTTGATGTTATCATTGGTATGGACTGGCTTTCGCATAATCGCGCCGAAGTTATTTGCGCCAAGAAGTTGATTCGCATTCCTCGAGAAAATGGTGATCTTCACATCTACGGCGAGAAACCCTCCCGCGGTCTTAAGCTTATGTCTTGCGCCGAAGCCCGAAGACTCATGCGGAAGAAGTGTGTTGCATTTCTAGCCCATGTGGTTAAACCTGCTGAAGAAAAGAAGCTTCGCGATATCCCTGTTGTGCGTGATTTCCCTGAAGTTTTTCCTGATGATCTTCCTGGTATCCCTCCCGCTCGTGAAGTCGAGTTTCGTATTGATCTTGTCCCTGGTGCTTCCCCCGTAGCTAAATCTCCTTACCGTCTTGCGCCCGCTGAGATGCAAGAATTGGCAAGCCAACTTCAAGAGTTGACTGCTAAAGGATTCATCCGCCCTAGCTCTTCGCCCTGGGGTGCTCCGGTGTTGTTCGTTAAAAAGAAAGATGGATCGTTTCGCATGTGTATTGATTACCGCGAGTTGAACAAACTCACCATTAAAAACCGGTATCCCTTACCGCGTATTGACGACCTCTTTGATCAACTCCAAGGTGCCTCTTGTTTCTCGAAGATTGATCTCCGCTCTGGCTATCACCAGTTGCGCATCCGAGATGAAGATGTTCCGAAGACTGCTTTTCGAACTCGTTATGGCCATTTTGAATTCTTGGTCATGTCCTTCGGTCTAACCAATGCACCCGCCGTTTTCATGGATCTAATGAATCGGGTGTGTAGGCCTTTCTTGGATAAATTCGTGATTGTGTTTATCGATGATGTTCTGGTGTATTCTAAGACCAAGGCCGAGCACGAGCAACATCTTCGGTTGGTGTTGCAAAAGCTTCGAACCGAGCAGCTCTATGCTAAGCTTTCCAAGTGTGAATTCTGGTCTGATGAAGTACAGTTTCTTGGCCATGTTGTGAACAAGATGGGTATTCATGTCGACCCATCCAAGATTGAAGCAATCAAGAACTGGATTACGCCATCCTCTCCTTCTGAGATCCGTTCCTTTCTGGACTTAGCTGGTTACTACCGGCGATTCATTTCGAACTTCTCAAAGATCGCTTTGCCTTTAACAGCTCTGACGCACAAAGGTAAACCATATATTTGGGGCTCGAAGCAAGAAGAAGCCTTTCTAACGCTCAAGCGTTTGTTGTGTGAAGCTCCTGTTCTTGCGCTACCTGAGGGTAATGATGATTTTGTCGTGTATTGCGATGCATCCAACCAAGGTCTCGGTTGTGTTCTTATGCAACGAGGCAAGGTTATCGCTTACGCATCAAGGCAACTTAAGGTTCATGAAAAGAATTATACAACTCACGACCTCGAACTTGGTGCAGTTGTTTTTGCCTTGAAGATCTGGAGACACTACCTTTATGGTACTAAGTGTATCCTCTACACTGACCATAAAAGCCTTCAGCATATCTTTGATCAAAAGGAACTTAACATGAGGCAACGCCGATGGAACGAACTCATCAGCGATTACGAATGTGAGATCCGGTATCATCCTGGTAAGGCTAATGTGGTAGCCGATGCGCTCAGCCGAAAACCCTGCCAACTTAACTGTATCTTGCCGCGCACGCATCTTCACTTCGCGCCGATTCAAAGCAACCTTGAATCGCGTATTCGTGACGCGCAGCGCGCATCCATCAGTAATGGTAACCTTCGCGCCGAGTTAGCGTGTGGCGCGGAAGCGCATTTTGTCCCTAATCTGAGTGGAATTCTCTGCTATCTCAATCGCATTTGGATTCCCTTTGATGAGAATCTTCGCGCTGATATCCTGAGTGAAGCGCACAAATCTCGGTATTCTATTCATCCTGGCGCTGATAAGATGTACAAGGATTTGCGCATAACTTATTGGTGGCCCGGTATGAAAAAGGATATTGCTGTGTTCGTAGCTAAATGCCTGACTTGTTCTAAAGTAAAAGCTGAACACCAACGCCCATCTGGTTTGCTCGAACAACCAGAAATTCCTACGTGGAAATGGGAATGTGTAGCAATGGACTTTATTACCAAGTTACCTTTGACAGCAAGCAAACATGATAGCATTTGGGTGATAGTGGATCGATTGACTAAGTCTGCTCACTTTCTGCCCATTCGTGAAAACTACCGTGTTGAGCATCTCGCGCAGCTTTATGTCAAGGAAATTGTCTGCCGCCATGGTACTCCTTTGAGCATCATATCCGATCGTGATGGCCGTTTTATATCTCGCTTTTGGAAATCTCTCCAATCTGCGCTAGGAACTCGCTTGGACATGAGTACGGCATATCATCCCCAGACTGACGGTCAGTCTGAGCGAACTATTCAAACTCTTGAGGATATGCTCCGATCTTGTGTTCTTGATTTTGGAGGTAATTGGGATTCGCACCTGCCTTTGATCGAGTTCTCTTATAATAACAGCTATCATTCCAGTATTGGTATGGCCCCATTTGAAGCACTTTACGGTCGTAAGTGCCGCTCCCCGATTTGTTGGAGCGAAGTGGGTGAAACTCAAATCACAGGACCCGAACTTGTTCAAGAGACAACCGATAAAATCGCCAAGATCCGTGATCATCTGCTGACTGCCAGAAGCCGACAGAAGAGTTACGCAGATCGTAGGCGAAAGCCTCTCGAATTTCAAGTTGGTGATCTTGTTCTCCTCAAAGTGTCGCCTTGGAAAGGTGTTGTCCGCTTTGGGAAGAAAGGTAAGCTTGCTCCTCGTTATGTTGGTCCATTCAAGATTCTCGCGCGTGTGGGAAAAGTTGCCTACAGACTTGACCTGCCGCCCGCGCTCAGTAATGTGCATCCAACGTTCCATGTATCCAATCTCAAGAAGTGTTTAGCTGACGAGAACCTTCACATTCCACTTGATGAAGTTCAAATTGATGAATCTATGCATTTCGTTGAGAAGCCTGTTGAGATTATGGATCGCGAGGTTAAGCAAACCAAGCGCAGTCGTATCCCTATCGTGAAAGTTCGCTGGGAGTCCAAGCGCGGAGCCGAGTTTACATGGGAAAGGGAAGATCAAATGAAGATCAAGTACCCGCACCTGTTCTCTGCGCAACCTACTTCGAGATAAATTTCGGGACGAAATTTCTTAAAGTAGGGGAGACTGTGACATCTGCCCGATCCGACCCGACCCAGGTACCCGTTTCTCTGACCCGATCTCTTTCTTTTATTATTTATACTTATATTTTATTTTTAATAATAATAATATATATTTCCTTCCCGCCTCTTTCTCTCTCTTTCTTTCCGCCGTCCCCTCCCTCTTCCTTCTCTCTTTCCGCCTTCTTTTCCCTCTTGTCGCCGTCCCGCCCTTACGCCTTGTTTCCCTCTAACTCTTTGCTTGTCCTTTGGTTCTTCCCGCCTAAGGATGTCTGCAGCTCCACGCGCCAGACTCCTTTCATGGAAGCCTGCGTGAAGACATCTTGTTCCTGCGATGCGTGAAGAGAACTCTTCTCGCAGCGCGCTAAGAATGCATGTTCTTCCCGCAATGCGCTAAGAATGCATGTTCTTCCCGCGATGCGCTTAGAATTCTAGTTCTTCACGCAGCACGCTAAGGATTTGTGATTCTTCCCGCAGTGCGCTAAGGATTGTTGTGCCAGCCTTCGCGCTCGCGCACTCAGCCTTCCCGCGCTTAACCCTTGTACCTTCTGTTTATTCTAGCCGTTTGCTTTTGTAAATGTCTTTTCTTCTGAGCTGTTGACCTAACCTATCTAATGTCTGAATAGTTACTTTCGGCGCAGCATGCGTACCAACCCCATTGGTTGGTAGAAAAAGTGACTGACATTATCTTTTGAGATCTGCTTTTGCCATGCTTTAACCAGTAACTTTATCTGTCCTCTTCCATGCCTTTTTCTGTTCCCTGTCAGCTTTATCTTGCCCCCTGCAGCTGCCATATCTTTTGATATCTTTATTTTTCAGAACTTTTTACTGTTGATATCTTTTCTTTTACTTTTGGAGATCTTTTCTAGGGTTTGTGTCCCCTAGGGTTTGCCTATATATAGTACTGTTTTCTTAACACTTCACACACTACACTTATTCTCTTCCTCCCTTTTTGCTCTCTGCCGTTGTTCTTCAGCCGCCTCCCTCCTCTCTTGCCTCCGTCTTCCTCCCTGTTCTGCCCTGCTTTTCCGGTAATATATATATATAATAATTTACTTATTAATTATGCTAACTTATAATCAAGACTTAAAACCGATCGTTAAAACAATAATCTTATTTATAGGTTAACTTGTGCTTGTTTAAAGTTGGTTCTTGCTTTATCTTACACCGCATCGTTTATCAAGTGAGTAATCTCGTACCTAATCCCTTTTTGCTTTTAATGTTTTGGGATGATCATGTGTTCATACAAACTTAGAGTCTTAAACTTGTTTATGAACTTTAGTCGCGCAGTATCCCATGTGTTGAGGACGTAGACTTGGCTGTTTATTTGTATGTGTGGATCATTAACCGTCTTGTCGGTCTATTCCGCAGTTTTCATGGTACCATTAGATGAACACGGGAGAACTATCGTTTATGATTTTCTCTTTTGTTACACTTGCACAGTTAGTCTTGTTTGTGAGCTCAATTGTGAGCACTCGCAGTCTTGTCTCTTAGAGTTGGTCCCGATCTGATTACACCCTTGTTGAAACCCAGACATACACATGTTGCGCGCAGATTTATTGTTATCTATGTATTGTATTAAACTTGATTTCTCACCAACACGCAAGTGTTTGACGTTTATTTTAACACATGTTCAGGTTTGCAGTAGCTGTTTTGGAGCTTGTGGACACGTAGGAAGTTCTCTTTATTTTGGACCTAGATTAAAATGTATCAAGACAAGTTATTGCTGTTCGAATATTATGATTTATAATTTATGATGATTTATGTTATCTTATTTATACTTTGCGCGTGCGCGAATGAATGTATTTATTAAATATTGACACCCAATAGTGTCACGAGTAATGAAACAATATGTGGCGCCCCGATGTATAATCCGCCTTTGGTCGGGGTGTTACAATCTCAACGGGTCGTTCAACCATGATCATCAAATCATCGACATGTACTTCGTCGAGAGGTATATGGAGATTACCCTCGGCTAAGCACTTCTTAAGATTTGATACATGAAAAGTCGGATGAACACCGACAAGTTCTTCCGGTAGTTCGAGTCGATAAGCCACCTTCCCAACACGTTCAAGGATTTTAAAAGGACCAACGAAACGAGGAGCTAGTTTACCCTTCTTTCCAAAACGGACTACCCCCTTCCAAGGAGATACTTTTAAAAGTACAATATCGTCAACATTAAATTCGATAGGTTTTCGCCGTATATCGGCGTAACTCTTTTGACGATTTCTAGCGGCTAGGAGATTCTTACGGATTTGATTAATGACATCGGTGGCTTCTTGGACCATCTCGGGTCCCGTGATTTGAGCTTCACCGATTTCGTTCCAACAAATCGGGGAACGACATTTACGACCGTAAAGAGCTTGAAAAGGAGCCACATCAATGCTAGAGTGGTAGCTATTGTTGTAGTAGAACTCGATGAACGGAAGATGAGAATCCCAATTCTCACCGAAATCAAGAACACATGCTCGTAGCATATCCTCGAGTGTTTGGAATGAACGTTCGGATTGACCGTCCGTTTGAGTATGATAAGCGGTGCTAAGATCGAGACGTGTTCCCAAAACTTCTTGAAGAGATTGCCAAAAATGAGAGGTAAAACGGGCATCGCGATCGGAGATGATAGACAATGGCAAACCGTGTCGACACACGATTTCCCGAACATAGATTTGAGCAAGCTGCTCGACAGAGTACTTCTCGCGAATCGGAATGAAATGAGCAGATTTGGTTAATCGATCGATGATCACCCAAATGCTATCATTGCCTTTCTGGGTTTTGGGTAATTTGTGATAAAGTCCATAGCAATGTCTTCCCATTTCCAAACGGGAATCGGTGGTTGCTCGAGTAGACCAAAAGGTCTTTGATGTTCGGCTTTGACTTTCGAGCAAGTAATACATTTAGATACAAACAACGCTACGTCCTTTTTCATACCCGGCCACCAAAAGGTAGCACGAAGATTGAAATACATCTTATCCGCACCGGGATGAACGGAATAATGCGAATTATGAGCTTCGTCGAGAATACAAGTACGAAGGTCATCGCGATCGGGAACCCACAAACGATTGAGAAAATACAAAAGACCATCGGGTTTGGTTTCGAGTTGAAGTTCGGCTCCACATGACATTTCGTCGTACATATTACCTTCTTCGACGGAGTTGCGTTGAGCTTGAAAGATACGAATTTGAAGATCGGTTTGAACAATGACGCTTAGAAGTAGAACGGATTTAACATTAACCTTTCGACTTAGGGCGTCGGCGACAACATTCGCTTTACCGGGGTGGTAGCGAATCTCGCAATCGTAATCACTAAGTAATTCGGCCCATCGTCGTTGTCTCATGTTGAGATATTTTTGGTCGAAAATGTGTTGAAGGCTTTTATGATCGGTAAAAACCACACATTTTGTACCATAAAGGTAATGTCTCCAGATTTTGAGAGCGAAAACGATGGCACCAAGTTCGAGATCGTGAGTCGTATAGTTCTTCTCGTTGACCTTAAGTTGCCTTGATGCGTATGCGATGTTTTGACCTCGTTGCATGAGAACACAACCACGGCCTTGATGGGATGCATCACAAAATACAACAAAATCGTCGTTTCCATCGGGAAGGGTTAGAATAGGAGAATTGCAAAGCATGTCCTTGAGAGTACAAAAGGCTTCCTCTTGCTTCGAACCCCAATCGAAGGGTTGTCCCTTATGGGTGAGAGAGGTAAGAGGCCAAGAGATCTTGGAAAAATTCCGAATGAAACGCCGATAATATCCGGCCAAACCGAGGAATGATCGAATTTCCGTGGGAGTCGTTGGATTTTTCCAATCCTTAACGGCCTCAATTTTAGCGGGATCAACATGAATACCTTTGTCATCTACGATATGTCCCAAAAATTGAACTTCCTCGAGCCAAAATTCACATTTGGAGATTTGGCATAGAGTTGTTCGTTTCTAAGGAGTTCGAGAATGTAACGCAAATGATGTTCATGTTCGACTTTGGATTTAGAAAAGATAAGGATGTCATCAATAAAGACAATAACGAATTTATCAAGGAATGGTTTGCAAACGCGGTTCATGAGGTCCATAAATACCGCGGGTGCATTTGTTAACCCGAAGGGCATAACCAAAAATTCGAAATGTCCATATCGAGTACGGAAAGCTGTTTTAGGAATGTCTTCTTCGCGAATACGCAATTGATGATAACCCGATCGAAGATCAATTTTGGAGAAACAAGTTGCGCCTTGAAGTTGGTCGAATAAGTCGTCGATACGTGGCAATGGATAACGATTTTTAATAGTAAGCTTGTTGAGTTCACGATAATAAATGCACATACGAAACGAACCATCCTTCTTTTTCACGAAGAGAACGGGAGCGCCCCAAGGAGAAGAGCTTGGACGAATGAAGCCTTTATCGGAAAGTTTTTCGAGTTGGTTTGATAGTTCTTACATTTCCGACGGGGCTAGACGATAAGGAGCCTTGGCCACGGGCATCGCGCCGGGCACAAGATCGATTTGAAATTCAATCGGACGAACGAGAGGAAGACCGGTAACATCATCGGGAAAGACATCAAGGAAATCACGAACAATAGGAATATCTTGGATCTTCCTTTCCTTTTTGTCTTTTGTCACCGAGAGAGCTAGAAACGGAACGTACTTTTGGCGTAATTACTTTTGCGATTGAGCACACGATATAAGGTTTAGCCTTCGTGACGTTGTGTTTCCAAAGACCTTAAGAATTTTACCGTTGACGAGCGGATGCGAATGAATTTATCAATACAAACGACTTCGACACAGTGCAAAGATAACCATCCATGCCTACTATGACATCGAAGCTACCCATTTGCATCGGGATGAGATCGATGGAGAATTTATGCTTAGAAAGAATAAGAGAACAATCGCGGACGACGGAATTGATGGTAATAGAATTGCCATTGGCGACTTCAACAGAGAACGGTCGGGAAAGCTTAGTTCGAGGCATCGCTAGTTTCGACTCAAATTTCAAAGAAATAAAACTTCTATCGGCACCGGTATCAAATAAAATAGAAGCCAAATGACAGTTCACCAAAAACATACCGTTCACAACATCGTTTTCCACTTGAGCTTGATTTGCATTCATCATAAAAGCTCGCCCTTAATTACCATGGTTGACTTGAGGTGCTTGTTGTGGAGGTGGAGGTGGTGCTTGGATTGCTTGGATGGGTTGTATGAGTGGTGCATTGAGTTGGAGAATTTGGGGTTGATAGGTTTGGACTTGGTAAGCTAGGGTTTGGTAGTAAGGTACGGTCATGGTTTGGTTAGCAAAGGTGAGGCGAGGGCAATTGTTGCGAAAATGGTTTGGATCTCCACAATTGTAACAAGCTCGGGGTGGTTGGGGTTGGTTTGGTGGGTAGGGTGCATATCGGTTTTGGGAATTTTGAGGAAAAGTTCTTGGTTGGTTTGGTTGGTTAGGTTGGGTTCATTGGTCGGATCGGCAAGTGGTGTTGAGATGGCCAAGTCGGTTACAAATGGTACATTGGCGACAAGGCGAGTTTGTTGGGTGGTGAAATTGGCAAGCGTTACATAGCGGGTAAGGACCGGTATAGGGTCTTCGGTTTTGGGGAGCTTGGGTTTGTTGTTGAGGTTGGGTAACGACAAAGTTTCGGTAGTTGTTTTTGGGTTTCTTCTTGTTGTTGTTGTTGTTATTGTTGTGTCGGGAGGAGTTTGAGTAGTTTATGGCTTGTGGTGCGGGTTCAACCTTGGCTTGCGGTGCGGGCTCTGGCTTGTCTTTCTCACTTGCTTTCTTGAGGGTTAGGGTACCCGCCTTCACGTGATTTTCCAATAGCCATCCGACTAACGTGATGACTTCCTCAAGGTTCGCGGGTTTGCTACTCATGACCGAGTCCCGGATTTTCATCGGTAAACCCCCAATATATTTATCAATTTCACGTTCAGGTGGGGTAACCAAGTGAGGTACAAGAACGCTTAGCTCGTGGAAACGGAGCGAGTAAGCGGCGTTATCACCACTTTCTTGTTTTAGGTTCCAAAATTCTTCCTCAAGCTTTTGGAGCTCGTGTTTGGGACAGAATTTCTTCTTTATAAGTGCCTTGAGCTCAGCCCATGGAAGAGACATGGCCACATCCGTACCTTGGAGGTGCATAACACTACCCCACCATGTTATGGTGGTTCCCCTAAACATGCTTGAAACGAAGTTTGTCTTTTTCTCTTCGGGGCATTCGCTGTGTAAAAACACATTCTCCACAGATTCAAACCATTGCAACAAGGTAGTCACACAGTTGGTTCCAAAGAATTCGGACGGGTTGGCACTGGTAAATTGTTTAAGCAGGTAGGATGCGGGTTGCAACAACGGGTGCAGGTTGGTTTGCTTGTATTTGGTTCATAAGTTCGGGAATCACCGCGGCCATTTGCTTGGCGACGAGAGCGGCCATACGTCGGGTGGAGTCATATCGCGGTTGGCGTCTTAGCGGAGGCATGCTAACATTTATAAAGAAAATGGTTTAAGTTTTGGATAAAAGGAAATGAATATAAAGGTGTATAAAATAAAATGAGATTTCGATTTTTGATTTGTGAATCCTAGAGTTAGTATGGAGAAGATGTTAGTGTTAGATAAAATATAAAACTTTGTTTATAAATAACAAAACCGTAAACAAAACGTAAATGATTTTTTTTAGATAGTTAAGGCTTGAAAATTTGAGAATTTGAGATTTATAGAGTCGGAAGAATCGCGCATGAAATCACAATGACTTGATATTCCAACACTAAATAAAAGATTTTTTAAAACACCACGTTGGAGTCCAAACATGTGCACGTAACCACCGCGACTTTTTCAAGTTTTAGACTCAAATAACAATGATAACACAATAAATTGAGATACAACGTCATGCCAAAACACTAGTCCACGAAATCACCGTAGCCCTATTGTTTTAACACCGGAAAATTAGGATGGCGACCGGAACGCTCGCATTCGACTACTTAAAGAATTAACATTTATAACACGGTTTATGGCCTAGAAAACGAGCATTATAACTCAACCATCCCAGGTAAGTAAATCACCTTCAATCCTTGGAATCTTTTTGTCAAATGGTCATTTTATAATGTCTCGTTTTCTATGATGGCTACTGTGACACTCGTCAATTTCAGGTTAACTCCGTTAATCCGAACTCCGTTAATTCAAACTTAAGATCACACGAACTGTAACGCATATCTCATTACATTTAAATTAGGGTTTTAAATGATGCATGACAATCACTACACAAGTAGTCTTTCGGAATTGCACCGAAACACACACGAGTCAACTCAAACCGTTGGTGAACAAACGACAAATATCAAAACAATAATTATTTGATAATTATGTGCTAAGTCTATGTGTTACTTGATATTTATATGTAAAACATTAATTCAAGAAGCAAAAGTCTATTGTTTATACTAGAAATTGATTTACTAGAAGTTAAGGGGGCTAAGTGTAACAAATTAATAATTATAACCAGATATTAACTAACCCTAATCCCCTACCCCTACATATGATCGTTTCCCCCTCCCTCTCTACCTCTTGGCAGCCGTGACCTACACACACACATACAATCTCTTTTCAAGTTTCTTTGAAGGAATCAAGGTGCTAGCTAGGTAAATTATATCCTATCTAGTCTATTTCATTGATTTAATTGCATGATTAAACCTGCAATCATAAACCCTAGGTGCTAAAAATGTTGTTTGTTGATGACCTAAGGTTTACATGCATGATTGTTAGTCATAGGTTAATTGTATGTTGAGTTTTGATGAGAACTTATGCTAGACAGATTATTGAATTCGTGTTTGGACTACTGTAACTCGATGTTAATATTATGTTTTGATGCGATTGTTGATTCTATAATATACTAGGTCGAGTCTAGTTTCTTAGAAGTCCGAGTTTGTAATTTTTGGACATATAAAAGTTTGTTTTTATTATTTTACAAAACTGTTGTGCAAGGCTGATTTGGGAGACCTGCTGTTAGGCTGTTTTACGACTAATATAACTCATAAACTACAAGACTAAATGGGTTGGTTCCACTTCTGGAAGAAAATACATTGAGTTAGGAACCTAACCCAATTGGTCTTGCATTAATAGAATTTGTCATTTAACGAGAATAACAAATAACATTCTGTTGCGCATGATAATGATTGTTGTGTGTTTGCTGTGATGTTTTGATCTTTGTGATAAAACCATATATGATAAAAATATAATAAAAATAGGTAAACCTAACTCACGTGTGCTTCTGTGATGATTTTTGGTGATTTATTTGACTTGTTAGAATTTATTAATAAGAGTAATCTTGTCGAGTGAAAATCTGCATGGATAATTTAGCTGTTGTATTATTTAAATTGTCATGAAAAGTGCATAACCGATCGATGTTTGCTATGTTTTGACCAAATTGCCCTTGTGGAGGATAATTGCTAGTAATGTACAATGTTAATACTTGACACTTAAGTAGTTGTTCACACATGTAACGTATCACCAACGTGTTTGTCGAGTCGCACTTATTTCACAAACGAAACACGAAACGCATCTCATACATAATTTGTATGTGCTGAGTCTAGGGACTCACTCGTAGTATAAATACTTAGAAAATCTCATTTTTGTTTTAGAGCACTAGTGAGGATTTTTCTATGACGCACACCTTTCTCGGATCTTTTTGGTTATCTTCGCAAACAGTGAGTTTCACGTCCCCTTTTTACTCTTTTTAAACGCTTTTATTTGGGGGGAGATAACATACACCAACGCTGTAGATTTTGTTTAGTTTTTATATATCATTTGTAAGGCTAAGTGGCAAACAAACCAACTAAAGTCCTTCATAACATCGAACTGGTTAATATTTGGATAATAGCGAGTCACTGTTGAGTAGTACTACTGGGTTTGACAAACCCCACCCAACTCTAAACTCGACTGTAGGTCGAGTGGGTGTAATCTTGGCTAACACATTACCATGGTCGTGGTTGACATGGTGGCAAGGCAATTGATAAACAGTCAACTTCGGTGTCGAACACTTAGTAATACATGCTTGATAGGTTAGCTACCTATTGATATATAATTGACTTAACACTATCTGGTAACGCAAACGCAAAACGTAAACGCAAACGTAAACACTTTATTTATATAAACCTGTGAACTCACCAACCCTGTGTTGACACTTCTAGTATGTTATTCTCAGGTAGCCGAGGCGGGCGCGCGGTATAGGAACATGCATTTGCTAAACACCATCGCTTTGAAAACTTCTTTTAAATTTTTATCTTAATAACTTGGGTTTTTAAGTCGTCATGTGTGGCGCAAACTTTTTGGTTTACAATTTACGCTTCCGCATTTTTATTTAAGACTTAATGTCTTGTTGGGTTGAAAACTTTAAACATGATGTTTGATTATAACTAATGATTCTGATTCTGTTAGTTCACACCCTCTGACGGTAAACTCCGTTAGCGGATTTTGAGGGTGTGACAGCTACAAACCCGATATAAATGCAACCTTTAAGGGATTTGAAACAACGGGATCCAAGTTAATCTTGTAATCCATAAAACACAATAAAAATCTACTTTTTGCATTTAAGGTAAGGATACCTTGGAAATACTATGAAAGTGTGTGTATGTGAACATTTAGGATATTAGTGAATTTTAAACAAGTTCATAAATAAACATGCGATATGAACAATAAAATAGAGTAAACACGTATGAACACACGTATAGGACCCTAAGCATAACAATTCTAGGTCGTTACGTCTAACCACCTATCTTAATTGTCATGGCTCTGATACCAATCTGTCACACCCCGACCAAAAACGGTGGAACATGCCGAGGTGTAACGATTGCCCATAAGCGCATGACACTATTTAAAACGACAATATTTAACAAACTCATTTCATTTCACAACATCGAAAATGTCACATAACCAAATATTCATAAGTCAAATACAACAAAATATAGCAAAATATAGCAAATCAAATATTGTTCATTTTTGCTAATATCCTAACGGTATTTGTGTCATTTTCTTCACCGAACTCCATAATCAACCTTGATGCAAACCTGTAACATTTCATAAAATAAAGTTGTCAACACAAAGGTTGGTGATCAATTCATAAGTTTAAACAATAGATATATAGTATGAAAAGCCAAAAAACTAGTATACAAAACCATAAATAATAGCTATAAACTTGGATAAATTGACAATTGCTAATAGAATTACGTTAGCGCCACCTAGCTACAATGGATTGCCAAGTAGTCTAGGATTTAATAGAATATCGTTAATTGCATTACGTTAACGACACCTTGCTACAAGGGGATACCAAGTAGTCTAGGGTTTATAGATTCCACCAACCGAAAGCGATAAACACATAGGCATATAAGCATAGAACACCAAATCGAGCAATTATTCAAGTAAAGTATACAACAACGTTTGTGGTTTAAGACTCAAGTATAAAGCATTTGATTTGAATAAGTATGAAATGTCACCCCAAAACAAAAGATAGAAAACGGGGTATGAAGTTACTCACGTTCAAGTATAAAACTTGATCTGTAAAAGATGAATAACTGGATGGATGAAGTTTAACGAGCAAGGCCTAAATGACAATAAAATCTTGGATTTAGAATGGTTGTCTTGAAGATCTTTAAAGAAAATAATTATTGCAAAAAGTAAACAATTAAAGTTCAAGATTTAAAATGTAACTATTTAAGAATTTTAATAACAATCCTTTAAAAATGTAAGTTTGCTCGAAACCGGGTAAAGTATCTAACCTTAATTTTACTTAACCAATGTTAAGTAATAAGGTGGGAAAAATGCTAAAATGCAAGTTCCTTTGGGACAAAGATACGAAAACGGGTTTTTAACGAGTGCTCGGGTTGTCGATTCGGGTATTGACAAATGGTCAAACCCAAAGTCAACTTTCCAACATATTAATTGTTATGAGATAACTCATTAAAATATACTAACACTTAACCAAGTATATAGATCTATTGTTTAGAACTAACAACGCACGTTAAGCGAGTGTTCGAATTTGTCGGTCCAAACTATGTGATGAGATCAAGTTGGATCCAACAATTCCAAGTACTTAAGAAAATAATTAAAATCAGTTTGTAAACTATTTTTAAAGAAATATACAAGTCTTGATAGCTAAAAACACACTTGTGTGTCTTAAGCGAGTAAAAGTCGGTATAGTTCGGTTTGGTTCGGTCTCCATCTCACAAATAGTTCATAGATGGTTTCTACATGCCCAAATATCATAGAACTTGTATATTGGTTTATAAATGAAGAAAACTTAAATTTTACAACTAAAAAGTTAACTACAAGTCTTTTAAGCAAAAGTTTCGGTTTAGTTCGGTTTCCATCTCCCAACGAGTTCATAGATGGATTCCATATGCTTAATATCAAAGAACTTGTAAAAATGATTTTTGAAACTCAAATCTAGCAATAAACATGTTTAAACAACTATTTTAACAAAACTAGTAAACAAAAGTTCGGTTTCCGGTTTGGACTAGTTTCGGTTAAACCGAGGTTAGTCTTATACAAATCCACACCATAAACTTGTAAATAAGATGAACAAATTAAAAGGGTTAGAAGTTAGTCATAAGTGATATGTATAATAAGTTATGTGTGTGTATATATATATCAAGAACACGAAGTCCTCCATGAAGCCTTGCCTTATGACATTCGAAACTTAACCAACCGGAGTCGGTGAAGTAACAAATAAAGGAAACAAGGGGTGTGTATTATAGATGAACAAGTTAAAATGAAAGACTATAGTTAGTTGACCTTAAGAAATCAAAATAACAAAATGTTGAAGATGAATACTTGGATTTGAGAGAGATTTTGGAGAAGATGAACAACCAAAATGGTGTATGGAGCCTTGCTTTTATAATGGTAAGAGTATGTGTCACACCCTCAAAATCCACTAACGGAGCTTACCGTCAGAGGGTGTGAACTAACAGGATCGGATTCATTAGTTATAATCAAACCATAAAAACGTTTACGAGTAATTAAATG
The DNA here is from genome assembly GCF_021521415.1 of Bidens hawaiensis. NCBI lineage: Eukaryota > Viridiplantae > Streptophyta > Magnoliopsida > Asterales > Asteraceae > Bidens > Bidens hawaiensis. Next base: position 544,282 of record NW_027491062.1, read on the forward strand.
CGGAAGCGTAAAACCATAGAAACCAATGTTGCGTCACGCAGGACGACTTAAAACCCAGTGATAACAGTTTAAAATAACTTTGCATAATTAAAAGTGTTTCAAGCAATGCATGATCCTAAACCGCGCTCCCGCCTCGGCTACCTGAGAATAATATACTAAAAGTGTCAACACGGGGTTGGTGAGTTCACAAGTTTATATAAAATAAAGCGTTTAGCGTTTGCGTTCAGCGTTCAGCGTTTTGCGTTAAGCGTTTTGCGTTCAGCGTTATGCGTTAAGCGTTTTGCGTTACCAGATAGTGTTATGTCAATTATATATCTATAGGTAGCTAGCCTATAAAACAAGTATTACTAAGTGTTCGACACCGAAGCTGACTGTTTATCATTTGCCTTGCCACCAGGTCTATCCCGACCATGGTATGTGTTTAGCCAAGATTACACCCACTCGATCTCCAGTCGAGTTTAGCGTTGGGTGGGGTTTGTCAAACCCAGTAGTACTACTCAACAATGACTCGCTATTATCCAATATTAAACGGTTCGATGTGAATGAAGGACTTTAGTTATTGCGTTTGCCACTTAGTCTTTACAAGTGATATATAATCTATATTAACAAAATCTTAAATGCTTTTTCGGAGTATGTTATCTCCCCCAAGTGAAAGGCGTTTGAAAATAGTTAAGAGGGGTAAGTGAAACTCACTGTTTGCGAAGTATTCCCAAAAATAAATCACCAAGATGCGCGTCACAGAAAAACTCTCTCTAGCGTTCTAAAACAACAAAGAGATTTTTCTAAGTGTCGGAATATTATCGAGTCTCTAGACCTGGCACATAATACCTATGCACACAATGTGTTTCGTGTTTCGTTTGTGAATCGTGTGTGACTTTAACAAGTACATTCGTGATACAATACATGTGTGAACAATTATTTACGTGTCATGTATTAATAATGTACATAATTAGCAATTATTCCCCGCAAGGGCAATTTGGCCAAAACACGACAACTATTTAGCAAGTATTCCCCAAATGGGCAATTTGGTCAAAACATAACAATTATATAGCAAGTATCATGTTTCATGCATTTTCACTAAATTCAGCAGCTAGTTTCACCGAGACAGAAATTCTACTTGAAAGATTGTACTATTCCACCAATCATAGCATGTCAATTAATTTACCAAAAATCATCAAAAAAGCATATATGTGTTAGGTTTTCAGAACATGTTTTATTTTATTTTTATTCCACATAGATTTCTCATAATGATCAAAACATTACAGCAAGCTCATAACAGTCAAATTCATGCGCAACAGAATGTTATTTGAAATTCCCGTTAAATGAAAAATCCAACAAATGCAAGACCACTTGGGTTCGGTTCCTATCTCAACAAGTCAACTTCCAGAAGTGGAACCAACCCAATTGGTCTCGTAGTTCATGAGATATAACATTTACAAAACAACCTAACAGCAGGTCTAACAACTCAGCTTTGCACAACGTTTTTGTAAAATCATAAAAGTTAACTTTTACACGTCCAAAAATTGCAAATTTATATTCTTTAGAAACTAGACTCAACCTAGTTTACTGTAGTATCAATAATCTCAACCAATTTTCACATTTACATCCCGTTACAGTCAATTAAACATCAATAACACAATCTGTCCAGAAACTGTTTGCATCCAAACTTAACATATTAACTATCTATGGACCATCATTCATTCATATAACACTCTAGACTCCATAATCACTATCCATGCACATCAATTACACATTACATACATGATTAGGGTTTTTGTTTGAACTCAAATCAAAGACACAAGCAATTAACATGTAACAATATCCATTCTAGTTATCAAATCATCATCAAATCAACAACAATCATATGAACACATTACACACATAAATCGGCCCCTAGGGTTTTCAATTAACCCATTAAACATCGAAATTAAGTATAAGGGATGCAAGGGATGGTCGTTTATACCTTCCTAGCACCTTAATCTTCAATCAAAAGCTTGAAAACTTGGTTGTATGTGTGTGTGTGAATGGCGGCAGCCAAGGGAGCCAAGGGAGAGGGGTTCCGATCGGGGTAGAGGGAGGAGAGAAAGAATGAGTTAGGGTTTAGGTTTATTATTATTAATAATAATAATATGTTACACTCAAGTCCCTCAACTTTCAATTGTTGCTTTTCTAGCTTAACTAACTAGTTCTAGTACATTGAGTTAACGTTTATAACGATGTTATCACACAACACATAATTATCACATAATTACTGTTTTGACGTTTTTCGTTTATTCACCAATCATTTGCGTCAACTCGTTTGCGTTTCGGTGCAATTCCCGAAAGACTACACATGTAAGTGTTAAGCGTCATTTAAACCCTAGTTTAAATGTAATGAGGTGTGCGTTATAGATTCAGTGATCTTAAGTTTGAATTGACGGAGTTGAGTTAACGGAGTTAACCTGAAATTGACGATTGTCACATCATTCCCATGTTAAAGAATTTTCGTCCCGAAAATTTGAGTCAAGTCGTGATGAGTGTCTGAAAAAGTAAGAAAAAATTTTCAGTTTGTCATATCATCCCCTAGTAGAAAGAAATTTCGTCCCGAAATTTAATTCATACCTCCGGTGATTTGTGACGGTTTGTCGGGTTTCGCGGTTTTCTGTGTTTGGTCAGCCCTTCAAAAAGGTGAGGATACTTTTTCATCATTTGATCCTCGCGTTCCCACGTGAACTCCGGTCCACGTCTCGAGTTCCAACGAACCTTAAAAATTGGAATTTTGCTGTGCTTGAGCGTTTTGGTTTCCCAATCCAAAACCTCGACTGGTTCCTCAATGAAACGTAACTGTTCATCAACTTGCAGTTCATCTAAAGGGACTACTTGAGTCTCATCGGTTAGGCATTTCTTCAAATTGGATACGTGGATTACATTGTGTACGCCACTGAGTTCCGTTGGTAGGTCCAGTCGGTACGCCACCGGACCAATGCGCTCATTTATTCGATAAGGGCCAACGTATCGTGGGTTGAGTTTGTTTCGCTTTCCAAAGCGAACCACACCTTTCCAAGGTAAGACTTTGAGTAACACTTGATCGTTCACTTGAAATTCGAGAGGTTTTCGGCGCTTGTCGGCGTAACTCTTTTGGCGATCTCGTGCTGCTGCCATGCGGTTTCGGATTTGAACAATCTTTTCCGAAGTTTCGAGTACCAGTTCTGGACCAGTGATTTGGCTGTCACCCACCTCTGCCCAGCAGAGTGGTAATCGACACTTCCGTCCGTACAGCGCTTCAAACGGCGCTGCTTTAATACTTGCGTGGTAGCTGTTATTATACGAAAACTCTACCAAAGGTAAGTGAGGTTACCAACTTTTTCCGAAATCCAATACGCATGCACGCAACATATCCTCCAGGGTCTGAATAGTTCGTTCACTTTGCCTATCCGTCTGAGGATGGTATGCTGTGCTCATATCAAGGCGGGTGCCTAGTGCGCTTTGTAGTGACTTCCAAAAGTGCGAAGTGAAACGGGAATCTCGATCGGAAATGATTGAGACAAGCACTCCGTGCCTAGACACCACTTCTTTCATGTAAACGCGAGTCAATCTTTCCATTTTGTCCGATTCCTTAATCGCTAAGAAGTGTGCAGACTTAGTCAACCGGTCAACGATCACCCAGATGGTATCGCATCCCGTCGGTGTCTTAGGTAAACCCGTGATAAAATCCATTGAGATGTGTTCCCATTTCCACATTGGAAGTTCCGGTTGTTGTAGTAGACCAGATGGTTTCTGGTATTCTATTTTGACTCTTGCGCAAGTCAAGCATTTGCTCACGTAGGTGGCAATGTCGGCTTTCATGTTTGGCCACCAGTAAAGTGCCTTTATGTCATGATACATTTTATCTGAGCCAGGGTGGATAGAATATCGGGACTTGTGTGTTTCGTCCATCACCAGAGTTCTCAACACTCCGTACCGTGGAACCCAAATCCGGTTCTCAAAATATCGGACCCCGTCCGATCTGGTTTCAAGTTGCTTGTTCATGCCCCGTCTGAGTTCCAATGGAAGATTATCATCTTTCAAAGCTTCGAGTTGGGCATCGCGAATCTGGTCAGGTAAGTTGGTATGAATCGTGAGTTGCAATGCTCGCACTCGTCTGGGTTTATCTGTTTCTTTTCTGCTGAGGGCGTCGGCCACTACATTGGCCTTGCCAGGGTGGTACTTGATGGCACAATCATAATCCTTAAGCAGCTCGACCCAACGACGCTGTCGCATGTTCAGCTCCTTCAGATCGTAGATATGTTGGAGACTCTTGTGGTCGGTGTAAATGGTAAACTTGGTACCGTACAAGTAATGCCTCCATATCTTAAGGGCAAACACCACAGCTCCGAGTTCCAAATCATGGGTCGTGTAGTTCTTCTCGTGAACCCGTAGTTGTCGAGAGGCATAGGTTATAACCTTCTCGAGTTGCATCAGCACACAACCGAGACCTTGTATCGATGCGTCACAATGTACCTCGAAATTCTCTGTTCCCTCGGGTAGGGCTAGAATAGGGGCGCTACAGAGTTTGGTTTTCAATAGTTGAAAAGTGGATTCTTGCGCGTCTCCCCAGTTGTACTTAGTACCCTTGTGAGTCAAAGCGGTGAGGGGTTGAGCAATCTTTGAAAATCCCTCGATGAAACGCCGGTAGTAGCCGGCCAGTCCTAGGAATTGCCGCACCTCAGTCGGAGTCCTAGGTGCTTCCCAGTTTTTGATGGCTTCTACCTTACCGGGATCGACATGGATACCATTCTCGTTGATCACATGTCCTAAAAAGTGAACCTCGCGAAGCCAAAACTCACATTTCGAGAGTTTAGCATACAGTTGTTCCTTCTTCAATAATTCCAGAATTACCCTTAAGTGTTCTTCATGGTCAGCTTCGTACTTGGAGTAGACGAGAATATCATCAATGAAAACAATCACAAACTTGTCGAGGTACGCCTTGCATACTCGATTCATGAGATCCATAAATACGGCTGGTGCGTTGGTTAGGCCAAAAGGCATAACCGAAAACTCGTAGTGACCATACCGTGTTCTGAAAGCCGTCTTTGAGATATCTTCTTCGCGCACTCTTAGTTGGTGGTAACCAGATCGCAGATCGATCTTCGAGTAATAACTCGATCCTTGAAGCTGGTCAAACAAATCATCAATTCGGGGTAAAGGATAACGGTTCTTGACCGTCACCTTGTTCAACTCCCGGTAGTCGATGCATATGCGGAAAGTCCCGTCTTTCTTTCGGACAAATAAGACAGGGGCTCCCCATGGCGATGAGCTAGGTCGGATAAAACCTTTATCCAATAAATCCTGCAACTGAGTGGACAACTCCTGAAGCTCCGCCGGTGCGAGCCGATACGGGGCTCGTGCTATGGGTGCTGCACCGGGTGTCAACTCGATTTGGAATTCGACTTGTCGTATAGGAGGGAGTCCAGGCAAATCCTCCGGGAAAACTTCCGGAAAATCTCGCCCAATCGGTATATCTTCAATTCGCTTCTCCTCCGCGGGTTTCTCAACAATCTGCGCCAAAATTGCCGGATGACCCTTTCGTATGTACTTCTGCGCCTTCATGAGGGTAATGACGCTGGTGGTCATGCCGCTTCTCTCACCTCGGATCGAAATGATCTCGCTGGAAGGGGGAGTAATGTGGACTATCTTGTCGTGACATATAATCTCCGCTCGGTTCTCGGATAACCAGTCCATGCCGACCACGACATCGAAACTACTAAGCGTAAAAGGAATAAGGTCGATATCAAAGACATGACCTGACAGTTTTAACTTGCATCCCGCAAGTACATGAGTCATTACTATAGTCTTACCGTCAGCTAATTCAACAGGAAACTTAGCATCTAACGGAGTTGGAGTTAAGTCTAAGAGTTGACTAAAGGCTTTCGACACAAAACTCCTATCAGCTCCAGTGTCAAACAATACAGAAGCAAAACAATCGTTCACAGGGAACTTACCAGTCACCACGTACGGATCATTGCGGGCTTGACCCGACCCAATAACAAAAGCTCTTCCTTTACCATTGTTTCCACCACTACTGCCACTTCCATTACCTCCATTGTTGTCGTTCTGTTTCAGCTTTGGACAATCTTTCCTGAAATGACCTTCCTGCCCACATTCGAAACATCCTTTCGTCGTCATAGGTGGTTTAGGAGCACCCTTTGCCGCAAGGTCTCCTCTACATTCCTTTGCCTGGTGACCCATCTTTCCGCATCTCTGACACTTGACATGGTCACACGGGCCAGCATGATGGTAGTTGCACCTATTGCACTTCGGATATTTCCCAGCATATCCGCTCGAACCCTGCCCGCTACCGTTGTTATTGTTGTTGTGACTCTGATTGTTGAAGCTCCGAGTGAATTCGGGCTTACGGTAGTGTTGTTGCTGTGGGAGGTTCGAGGATGAGGATCTGGTGTTGTCAAACTTTCTCTTTCCGCTGCTCGGGTTGCTGTTGCTGTTGTTGTCATTACTCGGGTTGTCACGGGCTTTAGCGATTGAACCCCTAGGTGGTAACGCACCTTGGGTCACAGCTTGATCCGTCAGTTTGTGAGCTAAACGGATCGCTTGTTGAATCGTGGCTGGTCTGGAAGACGTCACCATGCCCTGAATTTGCGGTGCTAACCCATCAATATACATTTCAATCCTCTTACTCGGCGGATCTACCATCCGCGGACACATCACCACTAACTCGTGAGAACGAGTAGTGTAGGCTTCGATTTCTGAGCCCACCATCTTCAATGACCAAAACTCAGATTCCAACTTTGCAATCTCCTCTCTCGGACAGTACTCTTCTCGCATCATGTTCTTGAACTCCTCCCAGTTCATCGCGTTAGCCAGTTCCAATCCAAGGATCTGCACGTTTGAATTCCACCAAGTGAGGGCAGAATCCTCAAAGTGTTCCAGCAGCGAATTTGACCCTACTGGCAGGGGGACAATTACACATCTCAAACGCCGATTCGGCCTTCTCAGCCCAACGCAGGAAGCCTATAGCTCCCTCAGTGCCCTTAAACGTACTGGGCTTGCAGTCAAGGTAATTCTTGAAGGTACACGTTCCAATTGGACCTCCAGCTTGGTTCTGTACATGTGCGGCTAGAGCGGCCGCCGCGTGGTCATTCAGCAGAGTTTGGAGTTCTGCTGCAGTCAAGTTGATATTACCGCGACCGTGTCTAGATGTCATCGTCTGAGGACACCTCTGAGTGTGCCTCCTCCTCAGCCGGTTCTTCATCCGGTTCTTCTTCAGGCTCTGCCTCAGGCTCTGCCTCAGGTTCTGCCTCAGGCTCTGCCTCGGGTTCGGCTGCGTTCTGAGCAATTTGCATTTGTAAGACATCGCAGCGCTCTAAAGCTATCTCGGTTCGGGTCCTTGCTACTTGGAGTTGCTTTTGCAAGTCTATCATCTCGGCTTGCATCTTTCTCATAATCTTCATCTGTTGATCACTAGCCTCTTGCATTTCCTTCATTGCCACTGTCATGCGGGAAATTTCCTCTTTAGTTTCGGTTCCATCTTTTAACAGTCTGGAAACGTTAGCTCTCGTATAGCGCATGTAACCCACGTCACGCTCCAAACAAGAAACAACAGCTGCGAGCACACGCTCTACAGGTTCGGTTATGGGTGGTAGGGTGTTGGGATAAGCAGGGTGGTTCGGGTGAGGTAACGGGGGAACTTGTTCGCGATAGACCATAGGTCTGATCATATTAGGGTACCAATCCCAGCTAACTTCGTTTTTGTACATGCCTCCGGATAAGCGGTACCTCTTCGGTGCAGGAGCTTTGAGTTCCGGGACTACTCGGGGTGGCGATGCGGTAGGTAACTGCGGTTCCTTCCCATGAGCATGAGTCATCGGATCAGATGATGATGAGGGTGGCGTCGACATCACTACAGGTAAGCCGTGTATGCGCGCGCGTATGAGTGAAAGAGCGTATCATTATAACTAATGGGTCGTCGCGGTTATAGTCTAGTATGCATGCAATTTCTAGTTCGCTATAACCAATGGCTCTGATACCAATCTGTCACACCCTCAAAATCCACTAACGGGGTTTACCGTCAGAGGGTGTGAACTAACAGGATCGGATTCATTAGTTATAATCAAACCATAAAAACGTTTACGAGTAATTAAATGCGGAAGCGTAAAACCATAGAAACCAATGTTGCGTCACGCAGAACGACTTAAAACCCAATGATAACAGTTTAAAATAAGTTTGCATAATTAAAAGTGTTTCAAGCAATGCATGATCCTAAACCGCGCGCCCGCCTCGGCTACCAGAGAATAACATACTAAAAGTGTCAACACGGGGTTGGTGAGTTCACAAGTTTATATAAAATAAAGCGTTTAGCGTTTGCGTTCAGCGTTCAGCGTTTTGCGTTAAGCGTTTTGCGTTCAGCGTTTTGCGTTAAGCGTTTTGCGTTACCAGATAGTGTTATGTCAATTATATATCTATAGGTAGCTAGCCTATAAAACAAGTATTACTAAGTGTTCGACACCGAAGCTGACTGTTTATCATTTGCCTTGCCACCAGGTCTATCCCGACCATGGTATGTGTTTAGCCAAGATTACACCCACTCGACCTCCAGTCGAGTTTAGCGTTGGGTGGGGTTTGTCAAACCCAGTAGTACTACTCAACAATGACTCGCTATTATCCAATATTAAACGGTTCGATGTGAATGAAGGACTTTAGTTATTGCGTTTGCCACTTAGTCTTTACAAGTGATATATAATCTATATTAACAAAATCTTAAATGCGTTTTCAGAGTATGTTATCTCCCCCAAGTGAAAGGCGTTTGAAAATAGTTAAGAGGGGGAAGTGAAACTCACTGTTTGCGAAGTATTCCCAAAAATAAATCACCAAGATGCGCGTCACAGAAAAACTCTCTCTAGCGTTCTAAAACACAAAGAGATTTTTCTAAGTGTCGGAATATTATCGAGTCTCTAGACCCGGCACATAATACCTATGCACACAATGTGTTTCGTTTGTGAATCGTGTGTGACTTTAACAAGTACATTCGTGATACAATACATGTGTGAACAATTATTTACGTGTCATGTATTAATAATGTACATAACTAGCAATTATTCCCCGCAAGGGCAATTTGGCCAAAACACGAAAACTATTTAGCAAGTATTCCCCACATGGGCAATTTGGTCAAAACATAACAATTATATAGCAAGTATCATGTTTCATGCATTTTCACAAAATTCAGCAGCTAGTTTCACCGAGACAGAAATTCTACTTGAAAGATTGTACTATTCCACCGATCATAGCATCTCAATTAATTTACCAAAAATCATCACAAAAGCATATATTTGTTAGGTTTCCAGAACATGTTTTATTTTATTTTTATTCCACATAGATTTCTCATAATGATCAAAACATTACAGCAAGCTCATAACAGTCAAATTCATGTGCAACAGAATGTTATTTGAAATTCCCGTTAAATGAAAAATCCAACAAATGCAAGACCACTTGGGTTAGGTTCCTAACTCAACAAGTCAACTTTCAGAAGTGGAACCAACCCAATTGGTCTCGTAGTTCATGAGATATAACATTTACAAAACAACCTAACAGCAGGTCTAACAACTCAGCTTTGCACAACGTTTTTGTAAAATCATAAAAGTTAACTTTTACACGTCCAAAAATTGCAAATTTATATTATTTAGAAACTAGACTCAACCTAGTTTACTGTAGTATCAATAATCTCAACCAATTTTCACATTTACACCCCGTTACAGTCAATTAAACATCAATAACACAATCTGTCCAGAAACTGTTTGCATCCAAACTTAACATATTAACTATCTATGGACCATCATTCATTCATATAACACTCTAGACTCCATAATCACTATCCATGCACATCAATTACACATTACATACATGATTAGGGTTTTTGTTTGAACTCAAATCAAAGACACAAGCAATTAACATGTAACAATATCCATTCTAGTTATCAAATCATCATCAAATCAACAACAATCATATGAACACATTACACACATAAATCGGCCCCTAGGGTTTTCAATTAACCCATTAAACATCGAAATTAAGTATAAGGGATGCAAGGGATGGTCGTTTATACCTTCCTAGCACCTTAATCTTCAATCAAAAGCTTGAAAACTTGGTTGTATGTGTGTGTGTGAATGGCGGCAGCCAAGGGAGCCAAGGGAGAGGGGTTCCGATCGGGGTAGAGGGAGGAGAGAAAGAATGAGTTAGGGTTTAGGTTTATTATTATTAATAATAATAATATGTTACACTCAAGTCCCTCAACTTTCAATTGTTGCTTTTCTAGCTTAACTAACTAGTTCTAGTACATTGAGTTAACGTTTATAACGATGTTATCACACAACACATAAGTCTAGCACATAATTATCACATAATTACTGTTTTGACGTTTTTCGTTTATTCACCAATCATTTGCGTCAACTCGTTTGCGTTTCGGTGCAATTCCCGAAAGACTACACATGTAGTAAGTGTTAAGCGTCATTTAAACCCTAGTTTAAATGTAATGAGGTGTGCGTTATAGATTCATTGATCTTAAGTTTGAATTGACGGAGTTGAGTTAACGGAGTTAACCTGAAATTGACGATTGTCACATCATTCCCATGTTAAAGAATTTTCATCCCGAAAATTTGAGTCAAATCGTGATGAGTGTCTGTAAAAGTAAGAAAAAATTTTCAGTTTGTCATAGTATGGTTCATACAAATAGGGTAAAGATGCATGTGATGGTTGAATTAGTCAAACAAGTTTTTGGTAAATGGCTGTAATAGTCCCCAAAGTTTGGTTTAAGTCATTTTAAGGAGTTTTAAGTAAAACAATATTGTAACATAAAATCCATCATTTTGATTATATCATAAGCTTTGGTTTACAAAATGGGTCGGTTTACATGATAAACGAATACAAAAACGAATACAAACGAGACCCGAAATTGACGAATGTCACAGATCCCGCTTCTTCTCCCTATAATTTTCCATCAATCTCCTTAGGATGTGAATTGCTTCCGTAGTTGATCTCCCTAGCATGAAACCAAATTGGTTTACCGTAATCTAGGTTTCTCTTCGGATTCTTGTCTTGATTACTCTTTCCCATAATTTCGTAGTATGACTTAGCAACTTAATCCCTCTATAATTCCCAAAACATTGGGCGTTTCCTTTCTTCTTGTATACTGGAACTATGAAACTACTCCTCCACTGATCTGGCAGTACTTCCGATTTGAAGATAAGGTTGAACATAGTAGTTAGCCATGTAACTCTTGAATCTCCCAAACATTTCCACACCTCAATTGGTACGTTGTCTATACCCACTTCCTTAGCTCTTCCCATCTTCCTAAGAGTTGTCCTCACTTCACCTTGCGTGATACTTCGACAGTAATAGTTATATTCCGTTGTCGCCTTTGAGTAGTGTTGTTGCTTCTTTGTTGTTGGTAAGTTCTTTCTATGTTAAACAGATTGTAGAAATAGGTTTGCCATCTCAACTTAATGTCAATATCCTTGAGTAAGACTCGTTCATCCTCTCCTTTTATAAACTTCACTGTTCCTAGATCATGTTTTCTACGCTCTCTGTCTTTGGCAATTTTAAACATAGCATGTTCCCCCTCCTTTGTTTCTAGACTTTCATACATTCGCTTATAGGACGTGTTCTTTGCTTTCGTCACTGCCTTCTTTGCCTCCCTCTTGGCCTTTTTGTATCTCTCCCTCAACCATAGTCTCTTTTCTTCGTCGGTGCACCTTAGGAGATCCCTAAAACACTCTTGCTTATCTCTTATTTTGGTATGCACCTCCGCACTCCACCACCAGGACTCCTTTTGCCCGCCTAACCTACTAGTCGTAACCCCTAGGGTCTCTTTCGCTACTTGGGTAATGGTAGTCGCCATAGTTTCCCACATCTGGTTTGCATCCTCCCCTAGCCGAGTCGATGTTATTGAAACGATCTTAAATTTGAACTCTTCAATTTTGTCACCCTTTAAATTCCCCATCGGATCCTAGGTAGAAGTCTCCTCTCCCCTACATTCAATTCTTGTCTGATAATTGTATCTACCACTAGTATAATTAACTTCACTAGGTATCAAATGATCCGGTTTATTAGTTTACCCAATTTAGTGGTCTTCTACGATAGAACTTCAGTTATATCTGATTATTTTGTTTTCGGTTATTTGGTTAAGGAAAGACCAAGAAACATTATAACCATTTTATATCAAAACAGATAGTAAACAGACAGTTGTAAGTTGTAACTGAATTATTTTCCATATTTTAAGTAGATATTCAACATTCTTTGCACTTCCTAAGTTCCTATTATTTTCTTTCTTTTAGTAAGTTATATAAGAGTCAAACCCATGATCTTAATTATTAACAAACACTTCAAGGTGCTAGGCTACAACCGTGCATTTTGGCCTAATTCCGTTGTTATAAATATAATTAATAACAACATTATTCACATTTATCGAACTTTTAGCTTTTCTAAGAGAATATTTTGATTAAAAAATAAATAATTTATAATCCAGTGATCAAAAGACATAAAGCATGCATTAACTAATTAATGTATATTAGAGTGGATAAAAAATTCTTGGATACAGCAATATTGACATACAAAATAGCCCAGTAATGTTGAGATATTCCAAATTTGTCCTTCTTTAACACATCGCCGGCGATGTGTTAGGTTAGTCCTGTCAACGAGTTAATTAACACATAGTCAGCGATTTGTTAGGACTCCAAACTCATAGTCAAATTAAGATATGTTTATTCTATTGTTTGTTTTTTTAATATTATATTATAATAACTAATTTTATTTATATTTGGTTTTCTTTTATAACTTTAATATATAAAGTTTTATATAATTTGGAATACCACTGAGACATGTTTTTTTATCTACATATTGATATAAAATTTATTTGAAACTATGCAGTGTCAAATTTTATTGTACATTTGATACTAATTTAACACGACTCGATTTTGAGTAAATTTTATGTTGGTCCATAGATAAGAAAAAACATGTCTCAACGAGATATTCGAAATAATATAAAACTTTATATATTAAGAGTTATAAAAAGAAAACCAAATACAAGTAAAATTAATTATAATAACATAATATTAAAAAAATAAACAAGAGGCTAACACATTTTTGAATATATGTTTGGATGACAAACACATCGTTGACTATGTGTTTAGAGACCTAACACTAGGGTAGTGCAACAGTTCGGAACCGCGGGAACCGAACTGGAACCGAAAAATGACTGAAAAATTGAACCGGAACCTTTTATAGTGAAACACTTCGGTTCCAGAACCGGTACAGTCGGTTCTCACTAATCGGTTCTATTCCAGAACCGGCTCGGTCATTTATTTATCAAATGAGATGTGCAAACTTTGCAATTTTCAAAACAAGTTTATATAATTGTATGTCTTCTTTCATGATAAAATTAATTTAGATTACAACCGTTCATACTAATTTTAACGCTCTACGCCTAACTCATCCAAAAACACTATTAAAGAGAAAACCCACAACTATAAGAAAAACCTCCTTAAATCAGGTTTCGAACTTGAAACGTCGTAATCCAAGATCAAGAACGTACTTGTAAAGATCTCTTTAGATATGATTCCCTAATTTATCTGATTTCTTTTAATTATTTAATTTGATCAACTTTATAACTTAGATCTCATAACACTGATTTGGGTCAACTTCTAGAACTTAAGTATTCATATTTATTTCTTGGATACGATTTGGACTTACGGGCCACTGTGAATTGCGTTGTGTGTATAAAATATACACACACAAAAAGTTCAAATTGAAAAGGGAAAATCCAAAATAACAAAATGTTCAATTGAAGGTTTATGGATACAAAGAAACCGAACATATTAATAGGGATCAAATAAATGTTCAATTGAAAACAATTGGCGATTGGCTACCATTATAGTAACACTGTCTAAGGAATTATTGATGGCAAACTCATAGTGATCACTAGTCACACTGGCAAACAATTGAAAAGACATTATTAGAATGTTATTCTATATCTTAATTTTTGATTTAGCAACAAATTAATGAGGAGAATCCGTCGAAAAACTTTTCACACTAACAAATGTGTCAAGGTTGAATCTTTTCTAAAATCTTATTCATAGTATCAGGGATGGATTGTTGAAGAACATCTGAAATTGTTTTCCACGATTAATGACAAAATTTTGAACTACACCGTATGTGCTCAAATAGTAATACATAATTTAAGCGCACGACAGACCAGTGGTACTAAATGATTTACAAATTAAATTGGTTTTAAATTGTGAAGATAAATGTAGGAGTGACAAATAACAAAACATTGTAGCTTTTTATTATAAAGTATGTATGTGTGTAGGTTAGAGTGGTAGGTTAACCAACCCCACAATTTTTTTAAATGGCGTATATTATATATAGTTTTCAACATTGAGATTTACTTGATTCTTACCTTAGAGTTTTCTTAAACTTATTTAGAAATTAGAAAAAACATTACATTTGCATGTATTTGAAAAACAAAGTGAAAAAAATAAGAATAAAGAATTTCGAATTCGATTAAATAACATTTAGTTATTCTTTCAAAACGATTATTGAACGATTCGTTATTTTGTTTATCTCAAAAACTCATAACTCCTAATTATATCAATGGAAATCATAAATTATCGGTATTTATGTCATCTGACTTGACCCAGACCAAAAATTTGGATGTCGAGTTAAAAAACATCCTAGCATCAAAAAACCAATCTCACAAGCAAAAAAAAAATCCGATAAATACACTTACAAATATCTAAGATCAAATTTGATTGAAAATATATTTACTAAATTTAAAGACAATACACGTGACAGCGTAGGAAAAAGTTCTTGAACTAGTGATATCAAGATGTTGAATTAATATTTATATTTCTTAAATGTTAAGAGTTTAAGTCTAATGATGAAACAAAAAGTAAATTTTAGAAACACTTGGATAAAAGAATTTCTCAAAAGTTTTAACAAAAAAATCTTCTCACCGTCTTTCAAATAAGTCATTTTTTTTATTTTTATAATAACCTTCCATGTGTTATGAATACATTATAATATGATCACTCTTCATAACTCCATCAATTTGTTACCCTTGTATTAATGTAAAATCCTTTTATATATATATATATATATATATGTATGTATGTATGTATGTATGTATGTATGTATGTATGTATGTATGTGTGTGTGTGTGTGGTATTTGATTGAATACGTCAATAAAAATGAGTTATTTCAGTACCCCTTTCTCTCCATAAACTCTATAATCCATGTTCTTAGAACATTCCCAACTCATCCCCTAAATTTATATAAAGAGAGTTTGTAAATTGTAGGGTGAGTTTTTGAATGGTCGTAAGTGTAAATTATAAGGTGTAAAGAGAAAAGATACTATTTTTTTTGTAAATTTGGGGAAACTTTGTTTGTCTCTATTTAATTTTTAATATTTGTTGAATTAGTTGTATAAGAGAGAGAAAACGGTA
Source organism: Bidens hawaiensis (assembly GCF_021521415.1). NCBI lineage: Eukaryota > Viridiplantae > Streptophyta > Magnoliopsida > Asterales > Asteraceae > Bidens > Bidens hawaiensis. The sequence continues at coordinate 559,749 of NW_027491062.1, forward strand.
ATGATAAAGATATAAAAAAATATTATTTAATTAATCAAGAGAGAGAAATGTATTGCAATTATAAAGATGGAGATGGGAGACGGGTTGGGAATATGGATGAGCATTTTGTCACATATATCCGTACTCGTACATGTACCGTACTCTTACCCGTACCGATTTAGCTTATTCGGTACAGGTATTGGTACTCATTTTTGTTGAATTTAGGTACATGTATAATCGGGTACAGGTACGTGTACAATACGGGTACATTTGGTATTTTGTACATGTTTGGATTGAGATTCTTCATATTTAATTATATAAAATAAATTCTCCAACCATGTTATTATTGAACAAGTATCAAACGTCTCTTCAAAATTAAATAATATAACATCCAAGACTTGAACCAACAAACAACTCACATAAAATTAGCGACCAAATAAGGGTTCTTCAATACTTTACATAATATATATGGCAGCATGCTATGATGTTACATATTGTATAATATAATTTTATGATATACCTTGTGTTCAATATGTTAGGCTGTGTGTAGTGGGCGATTTGTTGGGGTCAACAGGGGCGATTTTCAAGTGGAACACCGCCCCCCCCCCCCCCCCCCGGGCTACAAAAGGGGCGATTTGATGGGGGCGACAAATTCTTGTCCGGCGATTTGGTGTGGAGAATATTATTAATTTAATATGTTGTGTTATATATATATATATATATATATATATATATATATATATTACTATTTGTAGCCCCTACACTATTACACCCCAAAAATAAAAACCACCCTTTGCTGACTGGGCGTTACATGACGCAAAACGCCCCATTTTGTAGCCTCCACTACACATAGCCTTATCTATCATATATGCTATTAAATACTAGCTAAATGTACGCGCAATGCGACGGGGTGCACGTTCAACTCGACATTGAATACACAGTCGTTGTCAGTACATAAGCCATCTGCTGATGGTGTGCACGTAGACCAAAATTTGACGTGTAGCTCGTGCAAGGCCGGTTGCGTGTAACCAAAGGTTGAACACGTGTAACCGGACCGGAAAGCACGTTACCGAAATTAAAACATGCTTAATCAACACCAGTTGTGTAATTCATGCCGATTACAAGCGTGGGGTTGAGCGCTTACCAAGATTGGACTATGTGCGTTACGTGGTGCTGGACAAGCGTTTATCGGCCCTGTTACATGTAAACAAGAACATATACGTAACCAATGACGAAAATCAAGAAGCAAATCTGAAATATACAATAATTTCAAATAAATTAGTTTTTAAACAAACTTGTTTTGGCCAAGAACCGTTCCGACTCGACAACATTCTTACCTGGCCCCTTTCTAATCGAACTTGTACCGACCCAAACCTTATTAACCCTTTTTTGTATTGACTCATTCCAACCTATATCCAGTTTTATAATTAATTCGGGCTCGCCGACTCGACATGTTGTCGGTTGTAAATGTTAATCACGTAACATGTTAATTTTTTAAAACTAAAAAACTATAGCAATATCATATGCAAATTAAAGAGAATATAATTCTCGTTTCTATGCGTGTAACTATTTTTTAAATTTAACAAAAAATGAGTTAAGTTGAAGGACCAAAGTTGTAAGTGTATTTGGAAAGATTAGTTTACGTAATACTTGTGAAATACTTGTGTGTAAAGACTTAATTGCCCCTAATAACTATATTTTAGATGCAATGTGTGTTGTACATAAAACAATGAGTTTGGTATCTCTTAAAATTTAAGAGGTCCCTAACTCATGTTTTATTTATATTATAGATTATAGATAACAAAAAATGAATGAAGTTGAAGGACCAAAGTTGTAAGTATATTTGGAAATATTAGTTTACGTAATACTTGTGTGTAAAGGCTTAATTGCCCATAATAACTATATTTTAGATGCAATGTGTGTTGTACATAAAGTAATGAGTTTTGTATCTCTTAAAATTTAAGAGGTCCAAAACTCATGCTTTATATATAGTATAGATAACATATTAAAGTAAGTTCTTGAGAAGTTTTTTTGTAAAGAAAATTTGTGACATGATAATGGTTTTATGTATAGGAAATTATGTTATTATAGATATGAATGTCATGCTTAACTTCAATTAAGACGATTTCATGTTTAGAAAAACATGAATATTAATATAGAAACGAATTAAATAAAACTTTTAAAAAATGTATTTTTCGTCTTGTCATAAGATGATAGTTATAATTCGTATTTTGTACTTCACTAAACGTAATACGTTTAGGAAACGAAAATTACAAATGGATTTTGATGGAACTATAAAAGATGAATGCCATGTTGGCGAGTAACGTGGCTCTTGACTTTTGTATTACACACACATAAAACTGAATAAGAACTCTCTAATTTTCTCCACTTCTTCAATCTAATTTTCTTATGATTATATGTATATGATATAACTATTAGGTCGTTGTTTCACGACACCATATATATTATCGGAGATCGATAGGGCCGTTATAAATGGTGACTTTTTATCTTTTCTATCTCTAAATTATGTTTAAGGAAATGAAATTATGAAACAAATTCTATTATTTTAACAGGTGGGAATGACTTCGAGTCGGGTTGTTTTTTCTCTTTTCTCTATATTTTTTAATCTTTTTAATAGCAAAATGATGAATAGTTGGATCATTTTGACAAATACATTAGTCTTTTGTTCAAAAAACAGAATATGGTGATCCTCTGTTCCCTTACCTCAACCAAGAACAAATTACTCCAGGCAAAAATCCAATTCACATACGGCCTCTCATAAAAGAAGTTATTGTCTATCGTTGGACCCGGGACCAATTGACTGTTGGGTTTTCTCTCTGTATTACCCTTTATATCTATTTTACACTCAGGTGTTTTATATAGGGATGCAAACGTTAAATGAGCCCGAGCTCAAGCCTAAAAGTAAATCATTTAATAAAAGGGTATGAGCTTCATTGTCGAGCTTGAGCTGGTTTCTCAAGCCTAAACGAGGTTGTCATTTTTATATCTGTTAATTAGTTTATAATACATTAATACAATTATATTTTCCTAGTTCTTAAATTTTAAATTATTTTCTGCAAATAATGGTGGTGATATTTCAAGGGGTCGTTGTCAAATTTACGAGAATGGGCTCGGATGAAAATGCATATATATATTTAAAATATTATGATGGACGAATGCACTAATCCCAACATACTAAGTACGACCCTAGTCATCATATCATCATTACCCACCCATACCCAGCTACAAAACCGTCCCTTCCTTGTCGTACAATCTAGTTCGGAACATTTTTCAACGAAAATTCATCTTCCTCTCTTATCCAAAAACATGCGTTGAGGTGTTCTTGCAATACATACCATTTGGTATATTATATATCTTTGATTTGATTTATCATTCAAAAAGCTCTAATTAGTTATGAAATCTTTTGCTACGAAAACTCGTTTCAAGCTATCCAAGGATAATAAGTTATTCTTGATGGAAAAACAAGCCAAAAAAACCTTATCCAAGGATAATAAGTTATTAATAACCAACAGGAGGTTCAGAATGATTAACTACTTATAAACACATTCTTTAAATACGACTAGGGGCGTAGCTTTTATAAGGCAAGGGGTGCCCTGGCCCCTCCGTTTTTCGCTCAGTAGTGTAAAGTTATTCTTTTTCGGCCGAAAATTTTTATACATAGTTTAAATTTACCCGTTTTTGACCGAAATTTTGAGCCCGGCCCCCTCGATTTTTTGCTCGGTAGTGTAAATTTATCCACTTTTTGCCCAAAAATTTGTATACATAGTGTAAATTTACCCATTTCCGATCGAAAATTTGAGCCCCACCTCCTTTTTTTCGCTCGGCAATGTAAATTTATCATTTTTCAGCCGAAAATTTTTTTTTACATGGTATAAAATCACCTATTTCCGACCGAAATTTTGAACCCGCCCCCCTCTAGTCTATGAACTTTTTTATAAATATTGAGTCCGGCCCCCTCGACGTGTATGTCCAAACTTCGCCACTGAATACGACACGTAAGCTCAAATAATTTAAGGGTTTTTTAATTATTTTATATTACTGATAATCAGCTACAGCATTTTTTAGAATTTAAAACATATTTTGAACTTTTTAAAAAGTTGAAAAATAACATGATGGTGGTGTTATATTATTTATTGGTTTTAATACTGTTAATTGTATTATTATTGTTATACTAAGTATAAAACAAAAAACAAATATATATTAAATCAACCGACACGTAATATTAAAAAAAAAAAGCAGCATGTCATAATTTATGGTTTTGGGGTAAAATATTTATTTTTTATTAACAAAACTAAGTTCGTTAAGTGTATAGCTAAGTTCCATAATTAGTTAATTACTAGACTAGAACTAGAATAAAACATTTAGTGTAATATTAAAAAAAAGCAGCATGTCATAACTTATGGTTTTGGGGTAAAATATTTATTTTTCATTAATTAACAAAACTAATTAGTTTGTTAGTGTATAGCTAAGTTTCAAAATTAGTTAATTACTACAAGTAGAATAAAGCATTTAGTGTTGGTATAGGATTTATACTTATAAAATCCTATAATTCAAACTCATACTCAGATTGTATAAGTCTAGGACGGCCGCACCAAAATATTTTTCAATTCAATTTGTTGTCGGCTGATGAATTGTCAATCAATGAGCTCATGGTTTTTTATTTCACCTGACGAGTTGCTCATTCAAACAAAACACATCGTGATAGAGAATGTATCCATCTTCTTATAAAAAGATATTGTTTTCGTTCTCAATAGATGTGGGATATTACACATATAATATATGGAATAGTAAACAAATTTAAAAAAGTGTTGAATGGTCCTATTCCGATTTTTATTTTGTTAGAATTGATGCTATAATGTAAGAGTTGATTTGTGGAACACAAATTAACTAGAGGTCAAAAATATCGCTTTCAAATATAGATTATTCTTGCAACACTTAAGTCACTTTCTCTTACTCTAAATTAATAATTATATTTGACATGACCTAAAAAGGTCATTTAACTATTCATTTAATTTCTATTTATTTTTTTTTTAAAATGACTTTTCATGTGTAAAGTCACTGTACTCTTTAGATTTTGAGAGCCTCTTTGTCTTGTTCAGGCCTGTCAGACTATGTTTTCTAACCGGGCATACGCTGGCTTCAGAGTTTGGCTTGGGCGTTTACACGAAAAACTATACCGTCAGTTGCCACTTGACAGTCGTTGTGCCACCACCAAAGCATAACTCTCTGGGGCAACGCACGATGGTATGAAAACCAGGGTGAGCTCGGGATTCAAACAGACAACATCGCATGGCCTAGCTTAAATTCATTTCCATAATCCCACCAAAAGTGACACTAGTGTGATCGAACTTAGGTATCCATTAGAGAACCCCAAGCCTTTCTACAACTAGGCTACAAGTGAGGATTTATTATGCACTCAAATGAGCTACTAATATTTTACCAGCTAGCGGGGACATCACCAGCGTGATACATCCTTGTCTAATTAGGTTTCTGGCATAGTTTTCGAACGCTTAAATCATTAATTTCCATGTTCCCCACCAAAAGTGACACGAGTGGGATCGAACTTAGATATCCATTGGAGAACCCAAGCCTTCCTACAACTATGCCACAAGTGGGGATTAATTATGCACTCAAATGAGCTACTAATCTTTTACCAACTAGCGGGGACATCACCTGTATGATACATTCCTGTCTAATTAGGTTGCTGGTATAGTTTTCGAACCGTTAGAAAATTCAGTACTATCAGTGATGGACTTGTTTATACCCATGGTCAATTGTGAGTTTTAAATTTTAAACTCTTTATTATAACCTAGCGGCTTTTCAATTTCTATCGCTCTATTTTAATATATTATGATCTAACTAAAACTTCTTATTTTATATTGTAGGAAATAAAAATAGTTATTTTCTTGTTGATGAGGATGATGATAATAATGAATTTAATCTTTTAAGTGATTGCGAGCTTGATTCATTCAACACTTAAGTGTCATAAACCTTTATAGACAATTTATTTAAAAGAAATGTTGGAAATTGATTTTTGATTATTGAGTTATGTTGTTTTGGATTATTAATTGAGTAAATTATATTCTAAAAACAATTTTAAACCGGTCGGTATTACTGATTGTACCGTTTCGAGACTGATCCTGTACGGTTTTATACCGGTTTTTTAAACATTGAGATAGATAGTGTCATAAATTAGTAAGAATAGCCCACAAAGAAGGTTAGACGCAACTATTGCATGTTGTATAAAAGGAATTGCAACCGGAAATGAAAAGAAAATATGAAGAAGTGACTAGCTAGCTTTTTTATATTATTACAGTACTGAGCCACAATAATTCTGTTCCTGGATTGTTTATTCTTCCAAACTACAGTCTCTTTACCATGATACCAAACAATGTTTGGACTAAAACCAGAATATTTAATACTATTGCAAGTTGTGGTCTTTTGCATGTTGAAGAGCAAGTCCAAGGAGTGTAGTGTACTAGTCAGCAGGAAAAGAATTTGGTGACATCTCTATGGCCAAAGGTTATGCATATTAATTATCATAATAATATCAAACAATTTATTTTAGATAGCGTGTCATTGTGTCAAGTCATATCTTTTTTAATATTTTGAAACGTACCTCTTGTATTTAGATTTATTACCTTTGTTCTTTTGGCTCCATTCCCTTCTTCCATCCACTAAATACCCTTTGTTTCTCCTCCTCTCTCTCTCTCTCTCTCTCTCATCTCCTTTACCTTTTGCAAGCTACAGAAGCTACTCATCAATTTTCAGGTCTGTCTCTAATTCCCCCCCCCCCCTCAAATTAGGGTTTCCTAGATGTTTCTTTATTGAGGTTGAAACTTCTTTATATAAAGCTCTTTTCTCTTATCTTGAATTGAAAATAAACCATGGTTGCAAAAAGTCGTCTCTAGACGCCGAGTACTAGACGAGTAATCGATCCATGAGTACTCAATGAGTAATTCCAGAGTACTTTGTGACTAGAAAGGGTAATCATAACTCTCAGTCGACCGGCCTAGCACTGCCTAACGACTTCTGCAACCAATGATCAATCAAAAGACTCTTTGAACACAAGAGAGAAGAAAAAAAAAATGCTTGAGTTTTTTTTGATCTTTTGTGATCTTAAGATGAAAGAGACATAGTTGGCTAATAATTCAATAGAACCTATAATCACATGAAGCTCCTTATGTTTGTTTCCTTTTGGGTAATAATTCTCTTTTCTGTCTTTACTTGCAAAGTTTGGAAGTGTGTGATCTACTAGGGTTTTCTCTTCTTTAATTCTGTGAGAGTATAATAAATACTTTTAAGTTAATACAATGAAGCATTATGTTGAATAATTTGACAAATGTCTCAGATCTCATGCCTAAAACAAAATTCCAATCTGAGAGAGAGAGAGAGAGATGTGTTTAGATTACTCTGATGACTTATCATAGTAATATTAGTTCAACCAATCAGAATCTGAACAACTATTACATGTGGAGTTGAGCAGCTTTTAAGTATGCATGTTCGTATACAGGTCAGAAGTGGAGAGAGAGAGAGAGAGAGAGAGAGAGAGAGATTGGGGCTTTTGATTTGGGAAATTCTGTAATTGACTGATGTGGAAAACTTTGATTCATCAGTTCTGGGTCTCCTAGAAGCAAATATATCCTGCAAGCAATCTAATCTACTGAATATTCAAATTCTCATACATGTGTGCAGGCAAACACACAACACACTACTAATCAAGGCCATCCTTCATTGAGCATTTAATGATTAACTTAAGCTGTTCTGTGTCTATATGAAACCACACTCAGAATATAACTCCAATTTATTGATATGACAAATATATTGATACTAAAGAGTCTACTTTTGATTTAAAAACCTGCATATAGTAGGCTACACAAAATATTCTTGATTGATTTAATGTAAATCTACTATTAATCTATAAGAAAAATAGTTTTTCTTCTTAAAGTTTAAACTTATTTGAATTTCAAAAGTCAGGTACAAACCTACTAGGAAAAACTGAAGCACTATAAATAAGATCATCAAACTTAATTATATTGTTTAAGAACCATTACAATCTACAAGTAGCTAGTATAAATATTAGACGAAAAACAAAACCCTAATTTTGATGGGCTAATCTAATGAGTCTAACCCTTATTACGGCTAACATTAGTATATTCTAACACTAAAACAATATCGGATAACATTGCAATTGTTACGCATAATAAAATATATAGTTATTTGAACAACAACTTATACACTCTCTATATTACTGCATAATAAAATATGTATTCAACAGATATTCAGAAGAGAGGGATAATGTCTTCATCAAACTCTTACAACTCTCCGTGTGCTGCTTGCAAGTTCTTGAGGAGAAAGTGCATGCCTGGTTGCATATTTGCACCCTACTTTCCGCCCGAGGAGCCGCAAAAATTCGCAAATGTTCACAAAATTTTTGGTGCCAGCAATGTCACCAAGCTTCTCAATGACATCCTGCCTCACCAAAGAGAAGATGCAGTGAATTCACTTGCATACGAAGCCGAGGCTCGCGTTAGGGATCCTGTTTACGGGTGTGTTGGAGCCATCTCTTTTCTTCAAAGACAAGTTGATAGGCTTCAAAAGGAGCTTGATGCTGCCAATGCTGATTTGATCAGATATTATAATGAGGCTCCTACTGGCTTGCCTCATTTGAGTTCAATTCAACCAATTACACCACCACAAAGATCCATGGGTCATTATTCTACTAGGAGGTTTGGAGATGTTGATGGTGGTGATGGTGGTGGTGGTGATGGATTCTACCAATCACCACCTTCTTATCCTTACCCTTATGCTAATCACCATCAATGGAACCCATCTGGATCAGGTGGAAATTTAGGTGGTGGTGGTGGAGGACAAGGTAACATGTGAAATTCTTCTTTCACATAATTATAAAACCATATTTTGGGTATGTATTCAACAACATATTTACTATTTATATTTGAGACAATGTGGTTTACTAGCTGAACTCTATGGCTGGCTAAGCTATGATATGTGTGTGAGTGTATATCATCACATGCGAGTCATCTAGACCACCAATCCCTACTCCTCCCCATAATCATCATAATTATTTATAATATTACTTTCGGTGGTCTTAAGATTGAACATTGGGATCCTTTTTTTCTTTCTAATGCTAGCAACTTTCTTGTGTTGAGTTTTTTTTTGTTGGTTTCATCAATAGTTTAGGGTTTTTAGGGCTTTAAGTTGCATATTATTGAAAGATATCATTTCAGAGATCAAAATTACTTTTATACAAACTGTGTACAAATATATATATAATATCATACGTACATAAACACTCATACATAAATATATGCATATATGTTGTCACGTTCTAACTACTCAATTTTGGTACATATAGTTTCTTTCTATCAACATGATTATTCGCGGATTATACACCTTTCATTAAAACAATTTTAAAAAATATCTAATATTTAAAGTTTGAAGGTTATAATGAAGATAGCTATGGTAAAATTTTTATCAATCGTATGTTTTGTTATTGACGTGGATCATTAATTGTACAAAACGGAGTCGTCAGACTTATGGTATGGTATGTTGTGGTCAGATGGTTTTTCTTTAAGGGTTTCCTCTTGATGATATCCATGTTTCAAATCATTTGAGCGTCGAACTTGACGGTTGAAATTGATCTATCTCAAGGCTCGAGCTCGGGTATTTACTTACTGCGTATTCAAAACATCGTAAAAAAAAATTATACACAACGGAATCATTAATCATGAAAATAAGAGTCTAGCTAGTGGATGCATGTATATACCATATATATAATTCTCAAATTATTTTGAAAAATGCAAAACTAATTTAAACTAAAAAAATGAAACTTATTAAAAGAACGTACTAAAGAAAATAAATTAAAAAACCTTATAACTATAAGATTAATTAAAGAAGGATTCTCTTGAAGTAGAGGGTCTACGACTGAGTCCCCCCATTAGCCACTAACTAGTAAATATTCTCACTTTTAAGCTTCATCGGTGTTGTTCTGTTTGCACCACCTTCTCCTTTAACTCAGACTTTATTATTTTAATTGATTAATAATTAGGCCAATGGTTGCTAAAGTTCCCATGAAAACAATTTTATTTTGTAACAGAAAAGTCAGCAAATATACGATGTATAAAAGCATGCACCAAAGAGGAAAAGTCCATATTCTGATTCTCATATGAGATTATATTTGCTTAATTAGGCAGTTGATAATTGCTACAAGATGAATGAACTAAAATCACAAAATTCTCTCTCAACTTATACATCTTTTGTTCAAAATTGGTTTCACAATTTTGAAAAATAAAAGCCCAAATTCATACTTCATATATATAAGTTTCAAGATTTGTCGAAAGATATATGGATTTTATGTTCGCATTCAAAAGGTTTAGGATGGTAAATAACGATAACTGGATTCGAGTAAATCTCAAATTCTTATTTAAGTACATCTCCTTACACGATGGTAAATATGAATATCGAAGATATGCATCAAACTGCTTAAAGATTGAATATGATACTCTAACAACATAAACAAGTCTATTATTTATTGATCAATGAGGAGAGAACTCAACACGTACAACGTCAATATTTTAGAGCTCAAAAGTTTGTAACCATTGTGAGACTAGCCTACGTGATAGAGGTGCAAGTCTCTTAGCTAGGTGGGAGGTTTTGGGTTCAATCTAGGGCAACTGTTGTAGTTTAGGAGTGAGTCGGATTAGAGGTAACATTTCTCGTTAAAAAAAAACACATTACGCATGTAGCCAAGACCAAATAAAGTTCTAGAAAGTGGTTCCTTGTTCGTGGTTTGCCCACTATTGTGAATGGTTCACTTGTACATATCTTTACCTTATTATTTTTTTGAGTTGAGAAAGCTTATGTTTTTTTCTTAAGAAACTAGTTTTTATGGTTTTATGATATATTACACCCATGCAAATGTATGCATAAGTGGTTGTAAGAGTTGTTCCATCTCCAAAAGTTTAAACAATATATATTGTGTCTTAAATGGTTCATAGCCAAAGAGAGATATGTTTCATTTTTGAGAACTTAGTGATAAGGGTATAGATTTTTTAGAGGATGATAGAAGAAGATGTATCACCACTATGAAAATGGTCATGTGTTGATTATACCAATAAAGAGATTATGTAAGGCGAACCCGTAGAGACTAGTAAGCTAAGAAGGAAATTTGTGAATTCTAATTTGTAGAGATCAATTCTAATTAAATGACAACCATGTAAACTTAATTTACATATACGTCCATCATAAGCGACTATGAGAGGAAAGATTAGCACAAAGTTATATAGTTGTAGAGTTTCTGGAGCACTAATTAGCAAGTACAAAATCGCCATGGTTTCGTACTTAAAGTTTCAAGTTATTTGAGTTTTCTATTCAATATCGTTTTCCTTGTTTCGTATCACGTGTGTTAGTTGATGTTTGTTTTCCTCTATACGTTTTTATTTACTCCACACTTGCGAAGTAGATTCAGTGTACTTTTGCCGGCCTATGATACAAACCCTTGAAACTCTTTAACCCACAACTATAAATATGGTTATTTTTCAGTTAATCAAAAAACAATACAAATTAAAAACTAAAATTAGAAAGAAAAAAAAACCCATAAATAATCTTAAATTTTAAAAAGCCAGTATTAAATAATCCGCTATTTTAAATTGGTTATATTATTCAATAACTTTTATTATTAATGATCTTCCTAACGGCATATAGGAATGAACTTCGTATCAAACTGGTATCATCCTGATCTTAATTATCCCAAAATCTTGGTATTAGTACCAAAAATCTTGGTTCGATACTGGTACCGAAGACAAAATTCAGGAAATACGGTACTGGACCATACCGATCCCGAAACATTAAAAGGTCGGTACCCATACCTGTTTGCTCATCCCTAAAGGTACATTTCCCGACCTGTGCGGGTATGAAAAATATCAAGAACGTTTAATCAAGACTGAAGATTTTGACCGGTTATTGAAGATGGTTTCCTCCTTCGCCGTCCATGATTTGCGTGAAACATTGTGTTAACCCACTCGGTTGACATTGTTGTTTTGGTTCACTTGGATGTTTGAATTCATGATTTGGAAGTATGCATTTTTAAAATACAAAGGATGATAGCATGTTGTGTAAATTTTTGTAAGTTTTCAAATGAGTATTTATAGTGTTAAGAATAGATATTAAATTATTATTAAACAAAATTAAACTTCCACTAGCAAGTTCATTTTTTTAACGGCAAAAATTCTATTTTTACCTTACAGTTGCAAGGATTTAAAACTACATCCACTCGTTTCATCATACTACTAGACTAATAAATAATGAGAAACTAAAGAGAGAAGACGGTGTTCCAGGACATCACTAAACCACATGAGCTCGTATAAAACGAGCTAGATGCCCCACCCACCCTAAGTGATGTTCCTTATATGTTCATAGTGAATTTCAACATCACTTTCCATATGTACACAAGTCTGATCAGGTTTCATTGAAACCATAAATTAGATCAAATTGAGGTATGCCTCAATTTCTTCCCATGTAAGGATTTTTCAGCTTTTTCAACCGCCTCCCTCCCTCAGGCAGGCCCCACCGTACCTTTTTGCTGGACAACGCATGCACTAATGCAGGCATGAAGAAGGTTTGTGGAAATTCTCAAAACAATAATTTTAGCTAGGGTTACAGTGTAGGTTTCATCCATCCAACTAAAGGACACCATCCAATTTAAACCAAGTACTGCACGTGCATGTGCTTATGTTTTTATCATTTATTCTTTTATAATTTATTCACACTTTTGACTAGCATGGTCCTTGAGGTTTCTTCTTGTTTTAAGCTCTTCAAAATGACTGATTTTGTAAGCAGTCACTGTTTTATTAGAATGGTGTAAAAGTAATTTGGTTGAAATGTTGAATAGCTTGATTTAGTAACTTCACTATTTAAGCATTATGTTAATTAAAAAAATTGAATTCAAAATCTTTTTGGATTCAATATTTATGAATTGTTTAAAACATCAACAAGATTTTATTTTATATATTTTCTATATTTACATTAGAAATTAGAAAAGAACGCTTTAATTCCATTCATTTTTTTTTCTTTTTCTAGCTTTAACTAGTTTGTTTTATTTAAAAGCCGTTCAAAAAATTCCCCTCATTTTGTTATCCCTAAAAATAAGGGGGCGGGGTGGAATGGCTTCATTACCGGCCGTTGGGAACACCACTCAGCCCATCTCGAAATCAACTAGTTTTGTTTCTAATTGAAATGGCCACGCCAAATCTCCCTAACATTGCTAACGGCTTCAAGCCTGTTGAAGGGTCATTGTTTTTCTTTAGAAAAAAGAACACTTTTTAATTAACATTTAACCAGTAATTTAAGACACTTTTTAAGACTTTTCACACAAAAAATCCATCCCCTCCTTACCAAATACCAATAACTCTCTATTTTTTTACACTCTTTTACAACAATCATGATCGTGATGCGAAGAAAGAGAACCGATTATAATTCTCGTAATCTCAAGCTTAATATTCAAATCCCGGAAAACCAATACCGTCTGAAATGTCTTCCCAGTTCAAAACCAACCACCACAATTAAAAATAATAGTAAATATATATAAATTAATTAACAACTACAAATGAATCGAACCTGGTCCGAGCTTGAGCTTTAGAAATAGAGCTCGAAACGAGCTGAGCTCAAGAACTTTGTATGTTAAACAAGCCGAACTCGAGCTCCACTCGGCTCGTTTACACCCCTAGTCCTAAAGGATAAAAGACGTTTAGAAAAACCCTCAATTCCAAAAATCAATACTAGACCAGATAAATATATTAAGAATATATAATCAAAAAACAAGAAATTACACTACGAAGATCTTAACATATAACATTAGTAAGCTATCAATAACATACATATGATAAAAGCTTTTTTGTTTACAATTTTACATAATGAAATACATATATAAGGTGGGTTGAGATTTCTTTAAATATAGTAAATATATATATTTTATTTATTTATTACTAAAAGGACAACGTTGCTTTTTTCTTTCGAATAGAAATAACAGACACAATTAATGTAGAAGTCAAATCATGAATGAATTATGCAGCAAAAGCTTTAAGGATATAGCAACAGTAAAAGTAGCAGAGATTTTGTAGGTCTGTTTTGACGTGTTTTAGAAGCAAAGGGGGTGCAGTTGTAAATTGCCAGGCTTTGTTCTTTTGGCTTTTTACTCTCTTTTTGCACTGGGGCCATCAAATAATGCGTTTTCCTCTTTCAGTCCCTATTCTTTAACATCTCTTATTTCAATCCTTCTAAGTTCAGCGCACACTCATCTAAGGTAAATTTTGTATTCTGGTCGGGTGATTAACGTACGCACCTTTTTTTTTCGAATAAAAGACAAGATGAGAACTTTATGCATAGTCTAAAAAAATATTTGACTGTTATAAACAAAACAAGAAAGAACTATGGAGAGAAACTTATATTTAGAGGAGCTTTTGATTAGATATTTGATTTAACATATTTTTATCGCATTTGTTGCTATAACGAGCATAGCGAACAATGATAGTATGGCGGTTCAAGAGCGTGATCATATCAAAGCTTCCTAACCTACTAAAAATCAAATAAAACATGACCAGTTAGTCTCATCGTAGGAGGGGGCCTCCTACGATCAACCCCTGACATGAGAATCAGTGATATAATACAAAAGAGATTGTAGGAGTATGTATATAGAGTTTAGAGAGAATATAATGAATAATACATTTGGTGGAGTGTTCTATTTATAGATAGTTTGGAAGCTTATCCGGGGAAGATGAAGCTTCTTAAGTAGAAAAGAACACTTCTCCTATTTAGCTCATGCAGACTGTACATATGTTATTTCCGTGTAACCCACGCTAAGCTTTTATTTTGTCTTGTAGTTGCTTTTTCCGATATTACAGTAGCATGAGCTTCTTGGTCAACTTATGAATCGTGTTGAACAAGTGTCAAGCTTTCTCATCTGATAGCTTATGCTTGCTACTCCTTTATTCCCTAAGTTTCCTAGCTTGTGAGCCGCTTCTCTATTGTTAAGCTTATGGGTGGGTAAGGGTACCTAGGTCATTAGTACTAAAAGTTGTAATATCCTAACAGAGAATAGTATGGGTAATTCTTCATTATTTTTTAAATTGGTGCTTCTTGTGTATGTTTGTGTGTTGAATCATTGTATTTGGTTGTAAACAGACTAAGTGGCTGTTTGTTTACATCTTAATGGAACCATTCAGATGTAAACATCTGATTCATTCAGACTTCAAACTGTTTGGTTTCAAACAGAAAAACATCTGAATGGCTAAAATTATGTCTGAATCATTCAGACTTACTATTGTTACTGAATGGGACAGATGCTCATTCAGATCTGACTCATTCAAATATGAATGAACCAAACAGCCTCTAATATTGTTTGCTTGGACTTGATAGTATTGTTTTTTTACTTTGTATTGTCGACCTGAAAGAAAATTGTTGTGTCATCATATGTGACCATGTTGACTAAGGACATATTTTATGTTTATCTAATATATATATATATACACACACTTAATGCGATAATTGCGAGAAATCAATATGAACCACTAATATAGTTATAAGTTTTAAATGTTTAAAAATATAAAAAAGATGTAAATGCAACAATAAATACACACTCTCTCTCTCTCTCCAATTAATACATATAGCTATTATAACCATTATAAATCTTTTTCTAAATAATATACCTAACTAATTATAAACATTAAAAAGATAAAAACACTAATTTAATTTTATAATTATTTACCCCTTTTCATTTTATCAAACAAAAATACAATTTATTCATCTAATACTATTTCTTTATATAAAAAATAATTTTTTTTTACTCACTTTATTAGCATATATCAACGAGTAATTTATAACAATAAACATCAAAAAATAATATTTTTTTTTCAATTTATATACTTCGAAAAATTATTGTGATAGATAATAATAAAAGAAATATCATACAAATGTGTCCATTAAATATAACCAATAAATATATAATTTACACAAAATTATATAACATATACTTGTTTTGAACAATAAAAACGTATAACATGCAAAAAAAGCATACAGCTTACATATGTAATTCGACATCAACAATTATATAAACTACACAAAGATACACATATCCTACACGTGTGTAGGTTATATGTTTTTCATGCGTAGGTTATATGTTTTCTTATTTTTAGAACTAGTGTAGGTTATATGTTTGTGTAGGTTGTATAATTTTTATTGATATTTAATGCAAACATGTGTAAGATAGTTTTTTATATTATTCATCAAATTGTAACTACGTATTAATGGATATTGATATATTTAGTTGGAAGAAATTGGTTTTGGATAGAAAAAAATTTTAATGTATGAATAAATTGTATTTATGTAAGATAAAAATTCCGTGAGTAGGTTATATGTTTTCGTGGCATGTTTAATTTACTGATGTCGTATTTCGTGTGTATGCTATGTGTTTTTCGTGTGTAGGTTATGTGTTTTCATTACAATGTAACTATGTGTTAATAGATATTGATATATTGAGTTGAAAGAAAATGATTTTGGAAAGAAATAAATTTAAAGTATGAATAAATTGTATTTGTGTAGGATAAAAATGTTGAAATGTTAACAATTAAATAAAGTAAAATAACGAGGCTTAGATGTCAAGTTCACATTCAACTCTAGCATAACTTTTCCTCCTAATATTCTAATATCTCATCAGCTCATTCATCATAACTATCCATGGGTCATGTGTCAAAATAATTTGTAGCAATTGAATTATAAAACAATCCGAAAATTAAAAGTAAAATAATAATTGAAGATCAAATGAGTAGAGATATGAAAATAGCAAAGAACAATTTTCGTAGGTTGTTTTGTTCTTTTGATGTTCAGTTTTTTCCATGAACACTATATGTTGCAATATTCAAACTAACTAGTAGACGTGGTCTAAAATTATTAATATTGAATGTCGATATTCATACTTGTGACAAAACAACAAATGTTATATATAAATAGATTTTTTCAAATTTATTAATTTGAGATTTTAGACTTATTGTTTGTACTATATATCTCATTTCTTTTTTACCTTTAATTTTGTTGCTTTATTTCAACTAACGGACCTTATTTGTTTTTATCATTCGATAAATCTCGTGTAACACACAGGTTCAAAAGCTGGTATAGATATAAATATAGCTATGGATTTTAATAGTTTATGTTATTCCATGTGCATACTCCATTCGTGCATCTGCAGTTTCCATTTCTTTCTACTTGCTCTGCTCCAGAGTAGTTTTGAGCCCACGACTCGGTAGGCTAAGCCATAAATAGAGAGAGATGCGATTAAATTAGCATGAGGAAGGGAAGACTCTTGGTCGTGGGATAAGAGTTTTTGAATCAATCTCATTTGGCGTTCAATGCCATTTCTGCCGCTTCCGTTATTGCTGTTGGATTGGTTGTAGGGCTTGCTTCTATTGGACCTGGAGTTGGTCAAGGTACTGCTGTGGGTCAAGCTATAGAAGGTATCGCGAGACAGCTAGCCCGAGGCGGAAGGAAAAATACTATGTACTTTATTGCTTAGTCTAGCTTTTATCTAAGTGTGTATATAATGTAGTTTTTTATCTTTCTACATGAAGGATTTAAAAGGATATGGATGATATTTTTTTTCTTCATTTTTTGCTCTTGTCTTCGAAATTCGTTATTAAGCAAAAATCTTATTAAAAATGAATTTGATTCTACTTATTTAGATTCTATTTATATTGAATTATATTGAAGGGTTTGTTAGAATCCCATCCAGCAGGGATTCTTAGTCAAAATAGGATTATCGTAAGATATAGAAAAATAAAAAAATTTATATTTAATAGATTTGAATTATATAGACTCTTAGCTTTCTAGGCGGAATGGTGTTCAACCTTAATTTAGTAGGCTATCTATCCGTAAGGTCTTAATAAAAGAATCCTTGTAATAAAAGTTTTTATATCGTATTACATCAATTCATGTATGTTTTCTTAGTTATACGTAAAAATCGGATTACGTCAGTTTATGTATGCTTTTATACACAACCATGCATCGTAATCATCGGTTCTAGTTACTTGCAATCATCAAATTGTTGCATCCATGCTAACTATTTAAAACGGAAGTATTATATAATGGAAGCAAATGATACCCAATCGATGATTATAAGCATGTTCTCCAATGAGTTCATTGTGAATTTTACCCAAAATAAATTGAACCTAAACTTAAGTGGACTAACAATCATTGGGAGATGTCATTTAGATCGTCATATGATATGATATTGTAATCTTATTTAAACCAACGTAATCACTTATATATATTATCCTCAATAACTTGGTGCCATGCTACATGCCCTTATATAAAAGCCGAAAGTGGCCTTTTAGTAGGCCGCCAATGATGGAAGTTATCATATATTAAGACCTTTACATCATAAAGAACCTATTTTCTAAATATGGCAATATATTAGTGTGTTGTTAGGTGCGGATATTGTCGATCAAACTAAACTTTGATTTAAATAGAATTTTATAAACAATGCTCAATTTTTATATATATAACAAATCAATATATGTAACATATATATATATATATATATATATATATATATATATATATGATATGAGTAGATTTTTGTATTTAAATATTTTTTATTCATGCTACAAATATCATCGTCTAATCATTTCTTTTTCTGGATAGATAGACATCTCAAGCTATTGAAAAAACTAATCAACATAAATAACAAAGGTAAATATGGTGTTGTATCCACGAGTAGTTTTTCTGATGATGCAAATAGAACCAAATATATTGTTTGATTGAAGTAAACTAATGTTAAATAAACTAGAATCTGATTGAGAAACAAGAACTAGCAATTTCAAGTAAATGCTAGACAAATTACAGACATATAATGTACACCTTTCATATTAACCAACTTAATTACAGTCAATTAATGGCATAGGCCATAATACAACACAATTAAGTCTCTCCATAATGGATGACATCTTAGTGGCTCAATAGTATATTATAACGATTTAATCACATAGAGACATAATACAATTATGTAGTCTCTTTAATAGTGTCTTGGTGAACCGGTTATAAAGTGCATAGACTAATATAAAAGTGACAGAATAGCAAAACTCAATATGAATACTTGAAAGCCCAATTTGTCTAATGTGATCATTGGCGTTTGACTAATTGTGTTTCGGTTAACTATAACATTTTTTTTAAAAAGCTAAATGTTTTATATCATAGAGATAAGATCCATTGACCTCGTATTTTACACTCAAACCATTTTATCATCCCACAAAAATAGGAATGGCTAATTATAACACTTTTAAGCTCGTTTTCTTTGTAACCATCAATTTATAAGAGCAATATATTTGGTGGATATATAGATGCATTTACTAGGTAATTAACATGTAAATGTGCGTGTATAAAATGGATGGATCAACTCAATATTCTCTTTCGCAGATTTTTTTTTTTCAATTGTCAATATCTTATTAGAGTTGCGAGTAAAAGTTTTGTTAGAAGAATATACCTATACTCATATAATCAATCATTAAAAGAGTGTATACAAGATTATGATGAACCAAGAGCTCTATATAGAGCATAAGTTAACATTCATTACTCATATAATCACTGAAGGTTGCAAAAGTCGCTAGGCGGCCGACTAGGGAGTTGGGTGTACTTGGAGTACTCGGGGAGTACTCGGAGAGTATTCGGACATGGTAAATATAAAGGAAATTAGTTTTTGGATATTATATATATGTCGAATATCAAAAATTTACTAATATTTATAATAAAATAGGTAAAGATAAGAGAAATATAGTTTTAAATAATAAATTATTCTAAAAATTGTTAGTCATTAAGTAAAAAAATGATATTTATTCTTTAATTTTAAAGAAAAACGAGTTATGTTTTATTTTTTTAAGCCAAATCGGCTCAAGTTCACCGACTAGTTGCGATTCTGACTAGGTTGACCACCTTTAGTCAACTCTTAGTAACTAGGCGGAATTATAGAAACTCGCATCAGCAACATACCTCGTAGCGAGTACTCGGGGAGTACTCAGCCTTGGAACCCTACTTTTACAACATTGTAATCACTAAAATAACGAATAAACACATCGCAACGGTTATTTATGATTTTGTATTAAGCATTATATTATGTGACTAGAATAACGAAAATTATAAAAGGCGTCAATATCGATTAGGGATGAGATTGGGACCGTACCGGTACCGACCGGTCCCGGTCTCGAAAACCCCGGTCCCGAAATTCACGAATTCTTGGTACCAGTACCGGTACCGAAATATTCGGTTCGGTACCAGTACCGGTACGAGACCGGGACGGTACCGTGATTGAAGGTAAAAATTCGGGAAATACCGGTCCCGAAAATTAAAACTTTGGTACCGAATCGGTAGCGACAGTATCAAATCGGTACCGATTTCGGTACTGGTACCGGTTCGGTACCGGTACCAACCGATACTCGTACCGATTTCGCTCATCCCTAGCTTAGATAGTATGTACATTTGTATCTTGAAAGTTCTATTTTTTTTATTTTTTTCAATATCTCTTAAAAGAAAAGCATCCTGAAGTATGAGTGCATGGATATCATTTGTGCCACGTACATCCATTAAAAATTTGACACTCATCTACCTCCATCAGACGTGTCAACACATCTCCTTTTGCTTATATTCCTAACAGTAACACACTAAAAACACCAACCGCCAGTCAATCTCAAAAGCCTCATCGGCAGCATGTGTATTTTCTTCGCTAGTACTCAGTGTCGGATTGAGGTTTTGTAATAACGGCCTTGCAGTCACTAACCTAAATAGTCAACATGCACTCAAGATTTGATATGTTCGTTACTTTCGTCTTAATTACAAAGTGAAGAAAAGATGAACTAATATGAAGAGCATGACTGTGCCTATTCAACAAGTGTTAAGGGAAATTTTGTTCATATCAATTCAGTCTTACCTTTTTTTTATCGTTAGTGTCGCTTTACTAAATATATGATTATATGAACTTATTAGTTGGATTTGGGTTGAAGATGTAACTGGAAATTCATAAGCCTCTGCCATTATGTCCTTGATACTACTAATAGTTATATTTATTTTATGCATTGCAATCTAAAAGAAATGTGAAAATTAAGAATTCTAAGTGATCATTATCGTCATCGTATTCAGTAAATCACACCAATAGCGCTATGATAACCCTATAATAGGGTCTAAGAATTCCAATCCAAGTGATGTGAATGGTAGGTTGGAATAGTGATGTGAATGATAAATTGGAAGATAGCTCTTTGACGTTTGAAAAATAAGAAAAAAAAGAAAAAGAAAAAATAGACAATTGCTGCTATCCCCTTCTCAAATTATGTATGAAAAGCATTATAAAATAAAAAAAAACTACTCCCTCTGTCCCTCTATAAGTGTCATGGTTTGGAAAACACAAAATTTATGAAAGTTTGAATGACTGCACTTTTTTTTAACAAATGATTTTAATACCCTTTACATATATAAAAAAACAAAATTTAATAAAGTTGAATTATTGAACTTTTAAGGGTAAATTTGAAAATTAATTATAAAGTTTGAAAATTGACACTTGTAATGGGACGAACTAAAAAGGAAATGTGGACACTTTCAAATAGACGGAGAGAGTATTATTTTATAACTGGATCCTCTTATGAGGTAAACATAACTTACGGGGAAAAAAAGCTATCATTTTAAAAAAGTATGTAATTTTGTAAGACTAAAGAGAATTATATGCCATAATATATTAGGTAAATAACATCAAATTTGTGTGTTTTTGACAATCTTATAAGTTATAATCCATTATTGCTTTTCTTAAACAGCTCATTATTGTCGACAATCAACAATGTAGCTTGCAATAGTTGACAAACGTATAGATTACCATCTTAAACAACTCATTATTGTCGACATTCAACAATGTAGCTTGCAATAGTTGACAAACGTATAGATAACTATTTTAGTTAGTTAAGACACAAAATGTGTGATGTTTTGTGTATTTTAAAACACACGAATCTTCAGTTGAACATTTGCCAGTTTTTTACTGTTTCCAGCATTTCACACTTCATCTAAACCAGCAGTCTCTCTGTATGTTACATTGAACATATATCTCGTTAATCGAATAGTTGATAGCCATTAGTCGTATACGAGGTCAACTTTTTTCTCAGATCCGAGTCAACGCTGGTTAGACTCAGCTTCCTCATTGACAACCGGGCGGTTTTATAAATTCATGATTAAACTAGCATAAAACATCCTAACATAAACACAAACCTTAACAAGGCAGATATACATACATTCTACTAGGATCATTTATTATGAAAAGAAAAAATCTGCAACATCTATTGACCCTGTGACGTGGCTGGACTGTGCATGCAAATTCATCACCACCTCAACAAGGCAGTGTCAAATGTCCTTATACGAAAAGCAATTAATAAAAAGCAGCACAGTATAAAAACAACATACATAACTTAAGCCGAAAGATTAACCTTTGTCTACACAGATATCGGCTCCGGCAATGCCTCCGGTGGAGCGCCACTGCTACC
Source organism: Bidens hawaiensis (assembly GCF_021521415.1). Taxonomy (NCBI): domain Eukaryota; kingdom Viridiplantae; phylum Streptophyta; class Magnoliopsida; order Asterales; family Asteraceae; genus Bidens; species Bidens hawaiensis. The sequence continues at coordinate 582,323 of NW_027491062.1, forward strand.
GTTGAGCACAGTCACATTACCATCAGAATCAACATCCACGGTTACCGAATCGCCTTCCTTAATGTCACGCGCAAGCATCTTCTCCGCCATGCTGTCTTCCAACAACCTCATGATCGCCCGTCTTAATGGACGTGCACCATAGCTCGGGTTGTAACCTTCCTCCACCACACGGTCACTTGAAGTTCTATTTCCTTACCTTTTAGCCGCTCGAAGACTTCCTTCAACATGATGTCAGCAATCTCTTTGACTTCCAGTTTGGTCAACTGTCGGAACACGATCATTTCATCTAATCTGTTTAAGAACTCGGGCCGGAAATATTGTTTTAGCTCTTCGGTCACCAGGCTCTTGATTCGGTTGAACTGATGAGTTTTGACACGGTGTGTCGTTCCATAATTAATGGCCACGAACTGCTTCATTCTTTTCTTTTGTTATCTGCCTAATTTCTTTTTCAAGCTCTTTAGCTTCTTCTGGAAGCTGAAAAGGATACATAGATCATAATTAATGGCTGATTAAAGTAAAGAAAACAATATAAAGATATACAAAGCATATACGTACGACGAAGTCTAACACGAGAACCGGCTTCATCGATTAAATCAATAGCTTTATCAGGCAGAAAACGGTCACTACATGTTTAGATAAATCATCAGATACGTGTATCACCATAATAATAATAATACAGATGATAATCTGAAACAAATAAAAAATTTGTATACCTTATGTACTGATATGACAGCTGGGCAGCAGCTACAAGTGCATCATCAGTGTAACGTGGTGAATTTCGTATCTTTCACGAAGCCCCCTAAGAATCTGTATGGTTTCATCAACTGTGGGCTCGGGCACCTTTACGGGCTGGAACCGTCTCTCTAGTGCACAACTAAAAGATAACATGACAGTAGCTAATTGTAAAAAAAACAAAAAAAAATGCTTAAAGGTACACAACTAAAGATAACATGACAGTAGCTACCTCTTCTGCTAGCTTTGTTAAGTTGGTACCATATTCCTCCAGTGTTGGCATCTTGTTACCAGAGGTCCCACCACCAACTCCTGCACCCACAGCTTCTCACCAACCATTCTGATAACCTACTCAAAACGGTTAAAGATTAAAACATATAAAGCATGAATCTTGATGAATGAAATTAAAAAATAGAGTAGAGATTAGTATATATATAATGGAGATAATTCACCTGTGTTCGAATGTTATTTGGGTCTGCACCTAGATTCTCAAGAACACGAGCTGCTACACCTTCACCCTCACGAAGCAAACCAAGAAGCAAATGCTCTGATCCAATATAATTATGACCTGAAACAACAATCCATGGTAAAATACGTTAGCCAAATTTTTTAATTTATGATGATTTAGATACTCAAAAACATATGTAATGTTTCGACAAGGGAATTACCGAGTTGTCGGCCCTCTTCTAATGAGAGTTCCAATACACGTTTGGCACGAGGAGTAAATGGAATCTCAACAGCAACAAATCCACTGCCCCTACCAATAATCTTTTCCACCTCAACACGTGCATCTTTCAAATTAATCCCCATTGACTTCAGGACCTTTGCTGCAATACCAGTGCCTTCACCAATAAGACCTAATAAAATCTGCTCTGTACCCACAAAATTGTGGCCAAGCCTTCTCGCTTCCTCTTGTGCAAGCATAATTACTTTAATAGCCTTTTCAGTGAAACGTTCAAACATGGCTCTTGGTACAACTCTAGAAGGCTTTGCTTTTCTAACTGAGGTGGCAGCTGCAACTTTTGAGTGGAAATCTTGGCCTCTTTGGACCAAGTTGTCTAAAGCATTAGCTCCCCGCAAACCAGAAAAGGTTCTCACCCTCATTGGTGGAGCTTGTAAGCCACTCATCATCTTGACTGCTCGTTTTGCATTACCAGATCGCTTTGAACGGACCTTGCTTTCACTTGAAACTGCTGAAGGAAAGCTGGTAGATTGCACCAAAGCCCCTGCCATGATTGCAGCCAGAGAATTCTGCAAAAACAACAGATTTCTATAATATTCAGAAGAATAGATATTAAAAGCCAAACATAAGCTTCTAGTACTAATTTTGCATGAAAATCTGATGATGTGCAATATATCATAACTCTGTTAATGTGCACAAGCCTCAAAACTATGAAAATAAATTTCGTTTAGTAACTCTAAACAATCTTCCAACTATAGCAATATATTTCCCTTCATAATGACTGTTTTGGGTGGAAGTTAGGTTAAATGTGAAATTAAAAATAATATATGGTTAAAAGTTAAAGGGCTAAGGTTGTAACTATTACTTAAATTTATAAAATTTGATTAAAGTTGAGGGGACAATATTGTAACTATATTTAAAAAGTTGTAGTTTACTATTTTGCCCATCTTCAATATGCTATGTAAATTGTACCATTTGTTAATTAAGTTGTAAATTACTTAAAATCTAAGTGTCTTAATTTTCCATTGTTTGGTGTATTATATATAGTATAGATAGACAAGTTTGTCCCTATCTTACATGCTATAGAAGGTATACCTTAAGCTTTACAAGTTATGAATTACTTAAAATGTTGATGTCTTAATTTGTCCATGTTTCATACATTATATATAGTATAGATAATTATACGGCTTACACTCCTTTTATGTGGATAGCATAGAGGCCATAGAATTTTAGTGTTTCACAAACCTATCATAACACTTTTCAAGTTGGAATTTGCTTATGTATTTGGGACCATTGAACTATTTCTTTACGTGTAAAAACCTTGATTTTTTGTTAAAACACTTTTTATAATATTTTCACAAATTGGTCTCGGATTTTTTAAAATATAGTATGTGGTGAAGGAATTTGCTTAGAAATTTTTGTGTTAATTTGATACATAATAACTTCATAAAAAAGGACCAATCTAAAATCTCTTGTTCTTTTATTTGGGAACCATTACACAATATCATGCCAATATATAACTCATAGATTTTAAAGACACACACCTATGGGCTAGTGGCTGTACTATAACTACCCAAGATTCACTCTATGTTAGCATCGCCACTAACTGCTTACACAGAGTATCAAAAAACGGACCCTGACTACTACCACCCTAACATAATCTAAGCATGGTGGTATACCAACCACACCAACACTGCCACCATCACCACCAACACCACTAGCAAACCCCGGATCCGTGTCTCCATCCGGTCAATCATCCACTGGGAGTATGCGCCCTCCCTCCTCAGCTGGCCAATCGCGTACTGGCTGTCCAGTACGCAGTCCGCCAAGTGTCTCCTCCTCTGGATCCCCACCGTCAAGGCGATGGTGTGCTCAACCACCTGCTCGTGGAGCACTCGGAGCCATGCAGCCTCGGAGGAGGGACGCTCATCCCTCTCCAGCCTAGGGGTACCCCACACGGGTGGAGGCACAGGCTCAGGCTGGGGGCGGGAGGACTCGCCCCTGTGGAAAGTAGGTCTGGGTGGGGTAGAGGTAGGTGGGACATAAGGGACACTGATCCGCGCCGTGAGGCGGGGTCCAGGTCTGGGAGGGGTAGGGGTGGCCTGTGGTGCGGGTGGGGTGGGGGATCTGGCAACCCTAGTAGGGGAGGACAGGCTAGCACTCCTACGGCTAGTCTCACTAGGCTCAGTGCTGGATGCTAGGCGTAAGCTCCTGGAGTTCCCGGAACTGACCTCCTCCGGGTCCTCCTCCACGGACAGACTTCGTGATCTCGACATCCCTACCTGTACACAAGTTAGCAAACGTATAGTTTCTTCCATAATGTAAATCATGATTAATATACACATACTTATACAACTTTGTCACATAAAAATATTATCATATACTTACACATATGTTGCCGATTTTACCTATTAATGTTCCCCGTGACTTCCCCTGAATTCCCTCGTGCGGACAAGTCTGTTATTATGTTCCGGACCATAATAACTCACTTGTCCATCCAAGTTCATCCAGATCTCGTCACTATAAATTATTAGTTGATATTCAGATCCTATAATACTTGAGCTACTGGTTATATTTTAGGTATCTTTTATAGACATCCTAATTCTTTATAACCAATGGCTCTGATACCAAGTTCGGTAACACGCCGTAACCGCAGCGGAAACGTAAACGGGATGCAACAGACACGTCTGATATCAACAGCATTGCTTATAAAGAAAACACCACTACATTAGATCACACCATATTACATTGTTCCGAGTTTAGTTATCGTCTAGGCGTTAGCACATAAGTTTTACCAACATTACATTAACATATTTAATACAAAAAGATCATTAAGCTTCCACAAAAAGCACGCATCATCAAGCATGAAGCAATTATTCCAGTTTGGGAGTACCTAGAAAGCATGTAAAGAAAACGGGTCAACTACGAATAGTTGGTGAGTTTCACTAATTTAAATAAACAGTGACAAATCATTATAATAATCATATATTAGCGATGTAATTATGCTGAGCCCACAAGTGAAACCTTTGACTATCCACACACAACCCCGTGGCATACTCCGCCCACGGACCTGCCCCAAACCGCTATGCCTAACATTACATAGCAAAATAATTAACAACAAAATAGACATGTGCAACTGGCTGGGAAACATCAGCAAATCCATGCCGGACCAGTTGGGTTTGTCAGACCAATAGTACTATTCACACTCTACCGGCTTTCAGCTAATCACTCATGTTGCGGGGCCTTACAATGTTAGCAACTCAGACAATTACCATCTTAGTACATTTCCGTACGATTCCCGTACAATAAAACATATATAAATACACGCAAATCCATGCGTTCGGTATGTACTTAAACATTTCAATAGTAACATGCTTTCCGCCCCGGGAAAATATTTAAAAAAATTCAGAAAAAGAGGCTCGTGAAACTCACCTTATCGTAAACAAGCAGATAACACAGTACGCAAGCTTTTAATCCGGATCTGTAATACGATCCCTAAGTTCGTTACTATACAATCACTATTAATATAACTTTAACCGTGTTAACCGGTACATCTGGGACACTGTTAACCCAGTACTGTATCCGTTCCGGGGGCAATGTGAACCCAGAAACACTTCTCCGGACTCAGATTGTGATATCGTTTAGAGTTCAATAGTTAAAATTACTATTAGTTTGTTTTCCCCGTTTTTGCGTGCCCAGCACGGTTATCCGTTTTTACGTTTCAAAAATAAGTTTGGTCACACACGACCCGAAGATAGTTGTTGACTGATAATTTAATTAAAGTTGTGAAATTAGAGCTCGGTTTAGACGCCCCGATTGGCCGTGGGACCCGTTTCCGTCTTTAGTGTACCGGAAACTGTTAAATCGAATAAAATTACTCAAATCATCCGAATTATTTTCGGATGATTTACATTTAACTCAGTTATATGAAATTAGTTCATTTTTAGGGTTTTTATACACCAGTCAGTTCGTTTAGGCGAACTTTACCGGTTTACGCGTTTTAAGCTTTAAAAGTTTGTTTTTATTTTCTTTTTAGCACAAATAATTATCCGTTTAATCTCGGATCTTGAAATTTTGCACAAATCACTTTTTGACAGTGGGGAATTTTATAAAAATATTTCCAGAATTAATTTTTATATGTAAAATTTATTTATCTATTTTTAAACACCATTTAAACACTAAATATGTCGTAATTACCAAACGACCTTAGAAAAATCCCAAATTTTTCCTGGATGACCCCTGCCATCTCCATAGTCCCCTGTAATTTTTTCCAGAACCAAAATCTTTTTTTACATGCCATTTTCACTAAAACCGAGCTAGAAAATCCTAGAACTCGTTTAACCGAAAAGCTTACTTAGACTTCTCCAACAAACCTAAAATTTTGTGTATGACTTATACATGTTATAAAAAGCTTATCTGGAATTTTCCAGAATTTTCATGATATTTAACTATTTTTCACCATTTTTAGCCAAAACCGAGCATTAAATTCACCAAATATTCATCATTTGTCCAAAAATTACCAAATTTCACAGATCTCATATTTCCATGTGTAGATCATCTCTGTGAAATTTCGTAGCCTAACTCTAAATATACCACAATCTGTCCAAAAACTCATACTTATATAAAAACCGAATATACCTTTCGATCTCCGCCACTGCAAGCTACAAACTCGTTTTTCCGCCTTATCTACCACTAATTACAGAACCTACAACCAACATACCACAATACCAAGCAAGTTTCGGTTATTGTTTCAAAACTAAAGTTTAAACCGTAAAAATTCGTTTTTGGCTCGTTTAACTCCTTTCTTGGACCAAGATCCCTTGTATAACCCGTATACATCACTTGATCATGCAAGAATCGGTTTTCATCTTTGAAACCTCATTTTCTTGCAAATAAACTCAAGAAACGAAGATGAACACTTAAATAACACGATTTTTACCTTGATTTTCTTGCTACAAACTCAGGTTTTAGTTCATAATTTGGAGAGAAAGTGGAAGAATGTTGAATGTGTTGTTAAAAAAAATAACAAAGGCAAAGGGGTATATCCCCTTGCCGATCGGAACTCAAGGGGGGTGGGGTGGGACCCACCTCTCCATTTCTAGCCACATATTTGGATTTCTGAAATCTGGATAACGTTTTGGATAATCTGGTTCAGTTCGTTTTTCGGTTAAAGGTTTAATCTAACTTAAAACGAGGCTAAAATGGTCGTTTTCGGCTTAAAAAAAGAAATTTATTTAAAACCGATTTAAAAACTTTAAAAACTTAAACCATGACATTTATTATCTTAAAACATCATATTATTAATAATTGCGCATCTTTTTCGGCTTGATCGATCGTCTCTTGCTTGGTTTGGTATTAAAGGTTTCGTTTAACGTACCGACGTACCATTAAATCGAAATTCTTTCTCTGTGCTTTAATTCACTTATCCCGAAGCTTTAACACTTCGTAAACATCACTAAATATTATATATCTCGTCTATAATGTAATCCTCGATTCGTTCGGGCTTCAATAACCGTTAATCGGTTAATCGTATTTCCAATACGATTAACTGTATAATCGAGTATAATCCGTACTGTGAATCATACATACTCGTATAAACACATTATAATTAATATATTCATTATTAGATAACACATAAATAGTATATACCGGTTAGGGTATACCTAATTTTGTCGGAATCGTTACATTTCTTGACTGCTCGTTTTGCATTACCAGATCGCTTTGAACGGACCTTGCTTTCACTTGAAACTGCTGAAGGAAAGCTGGTAGATTGCACCAAAGCCCCTGCCATGATTGCAGCCAGAGAATTCTGCAAAAACAACAGATTTCTATAATATTCAGAAGAATAGATATTAAAAGCCAAACATAAGCTTCTAGTACTAATTTTGCATGAAAATCTGATGATGTGCAATATATCATAACTCTGTTAATGTGCACAAGCCTCAAAACTATGAAAATAAATTACGTTTAGTAACTCTAAACAATCTTCCAACTATAGCAATATATTTCCCTTCATAATGACTGTTTAATAATACATAAGATAACACACCAACACGCAGGTTAACCCTTATCGTCACATTTCAATCACAAACTACAAGACCATAGGATAACTCAAGATAGTTTGTGGCATAAAAAAACAAACAAAATCCAGAATTAAACGTCGAAATGAATACTTTCCTCTTTCAAAAAGCTTTCAAACAACTTTTTTAAAAGCCTGTCAACATTAGCACATTATGATTTCACTTACAAAAAAAAATTCTTTAGTAACTATAAACAAGCATCCAAGTATCCAACTATAGCAATATATTTCCCTTCATGATAAGTGTTCAATAATCAATAATGCATAAGATAACACTTGATTATTACTTGATTATTTATTGTTATTCGTGGTTAAAATTAACCCAAGAATATGAGATGTGGTGGTGAGTTTTGGAGTGTTAAATTTGATTTTGATTTCGACTTTAATTTGTTAGAAATTGTTGGAAAATAAATAAATAAGTTGTTTTAAATGTTAGCTAACTTTTTGAAGAAAATTCAAAATATGTTTCTTTTAAAAAAAATTGTTGAAAATAAAACACTCAAGTTTAACTCGACCTAATTTTATGTGGCTTGGTCACGTTCATTCAAACAACTTTGATTAGTGTTAATAATTAAGCAGAAGAATAATGTAAACTCGTGTTTATGTTGGTGTCTATTCTTCATGACCTAGATTATGAATGACAAATTTAACGTTTTCTTTATCAAAAATAAGAGGTGGGGCGTGTGTTTTATTACAGGTTGTCATTCTTCTGAAGAAATGGTTGAATTTGCTTACAAGAACACTGCAACAGACTCTTTCTCATCAGAGGCTCGGTGGGGGCTTCATTCTCTTACTCATTGCCTACCAGACTCATTTATTAGACAACGAGCGAGGAGCAAGCACCTACTCCTATCAAAATGAAAAGAAGCTAAAGCTAAATTGAATTTTAAAGAGCTTGCAAAAGGAAGGGATTCAAAGTCAAAAAGTTGATCATTTCGTATATATGATTCAAGTTTTTTATGTAGTGGAAAATCCTTCAAATATAAAGTTTTACGCTTTGGTGCATGTCCCGTCCACCTAGTGTAAATGCGATCAATGTGGATTCTAGAAAAAAAAAAGAATGTGTCTGACGGACATAAAACATGACACATAACGTATCAAAAGGTAAGTGTAAATTTTCAAAAGTGATGATAAGACTCAAAAGGTAAGCGTAAATTGCGGTGAAATTTAATTTATCAAAGTTTAGCACTCATGACTCCCTAAAACATATTATGTACATCAACTTGATGTGAAAAATGTTTATTACGAAGAGAACTAAAGGAAGTTGTGTACATGCATCCGCCTAGCCTACCGTTTATAAAGACCTCGTGCGTCTTGATTATATTTGTTTGTTACAAAAGTACTTTTTTTATGAACTCAATCAAGCTTCCTTTTCGGGTTCACTCATAGTAAACCTTAACATTACCATTTTATCTATCATAAAAACTAGACGGGTGCCCGCGCGATGTTGCGGGAAACCAAAATCCCCGTAATCATGTAACAATTACGGATGTTCAAAGTTCGTTTGAAATCTTGAAAACGTTTAAACCAATTGCCACTTTTGATTCGCTGGTTTCTGAATGTTCAAACAATAGAAAACAGTTCGGTTTACGGTTTATACCAAAAATAGGCCATATAAAACTGGACCGGACTGTAAACTTATTATTGAAACTCAATGCGTGAAACCAAACCATTAGTAGCGATTCAGTTTAAATTTTCGACGCTTTAGTTCTCGTTTTCAATGAAAAAAATCAAACCAACTGTTTAGCTCACTATTTAACTTAGAAACCGAATTGTGAACGCAATATGTAACATGTTAATTTTTTTAATTGAAAAAAACTATAGCAATACCATACCCAAATTAAAGACAATAAAATGCTCGTTTTTATGGTGTAATTTTTAAAAAAATTTATTAAGGTATGAAAAAGTTACGGCCGTTGAAAAATCGTTGGTGGGAAGTTGGTTACAATTAAAATAAAAAAAGAATACATAGGTAAAGATGAAGGTTCAAAGTTGTAATAATTATTTTAAATTTACAAAAGTTGAGTAAAGTTGAGGGGGCATGTTATAACTTTTTTCATTTATATTTTCTAACTAGACGGGTGCCCGCGCAATGCAGCGGGAACACATATCGTTGATAGTGATTTGGTTTCAATTTTTAACCTTTCTGTTTTGGTTTACATGATCAAAAACCGCTACTAATTGTTTATTTAAAGGCCATCAAAACCGGATCGCAAACACCGCTACGTAAATGTTAATTTGTTTAACTAATAAAAGCTAAGGCAATATCATACTCTAATTAAAGAGAATAAAATTCTTGTTTTTATGGTGTCGTTTTAAAAATATATATAAATGTATGAAAAAATTATGATCGTTTAAAAGTTTTGGGTGGAAGTTAGGTTAAATGTGAAATTAAAAATAATATATGGTTAAAAGTTAAAGGGCTAAGGTTGTAACTATTACTTAAATTTATAAAATTTGATTAAAGTTGAGGGGACAATATTGTAACTATATTTAAAAAGTTGTAGTTTACTATTTTGCCCATCTTCAATATGCTATGTAAATTGTACCATTTGTTAATTAAGTTGTAAATTACTTAAAATCTAAGTGTCTTAATTTTCCATTGTTTGGTGTATTATATATAGTATAGATAGACAAGTTTGTCCCTATCTTACATGCTATAGAAGGTATACCTTAAGCTTTACAAGTTATGAATTACTTAAAATGTTGATGTCTTAATTTGTCCATGTTTCATACATTATATATAGTATAGATAATTATACGGCTTACACTCCTTTTATGTGGATAGCATAGAGGCCATAGAATTTTAGTGTTTCACAAACCTATCATAACACTTTTCAAGTTGGAATTTGCTTATGTATTTGGGACCATTGAACTATTTCTACACGTGTAAAAACCTTGATTTTTTGTTAAAACACTTTTTATAATATTTTCACAAATTGGTCTCAGATTTTTTAAAATATAGTATGTGGTGAAGGAATTTGCTTAGAAATTTTTGTGTTAATTTGATACATAATAATTTCATAAAAAAGGACCAATCTAAAATCTCTTGTTCTTTTATTTGGGAACCATTACACAATATCATGCCAATATATAACTCATAGATTTTAAAGACACACACCATTTTCATTCAAACAATTTGGACACCATATTTTTACTTATGTACTTTGTATATATAATATTGTTTCTCATTTCTGTATCACCTCTTTTCTGTGATCTCTTGACTTATCTCACTATCAAGTATGAACCATTTATCATATGTATGCACTATGAGTTAATACATATATAATCACAACTCACACCGACAATTAAAGACATAATTTACAGTCCATATAAACAGTCAGATAGTTTATATATACTTTCAAACTCAATGATGTGTAAACTCGCTTTTCCCTTTTCGATCTTCAATTTGCAAGCATCTTTCCTCCGCTTGTCGATTTCATAAAAGTTGGCTTACCATTAGTGTGTTTCTTTGAGTTTGAAGCATAAGTTCTTGTCATTTGATCATTTTCACATCTTTAGTTAATACACATACTACATTAGTATTTACTTATCGTTGAGCATCATTTGTTTTCGAATGAATTACTTATTATAGAATATGAATCTCTTTTTTATTTCGACCCGTTTGACCCGTCCTAATCCAAAATTTTCATAACTCTTTTTTTTATCACTTCCACTTGCACTACCAACACTTTCAACAAACTTATATAGATGTAAGTGATCTTTTAAGGCTAACTTTGATCAATAAAACTTGCCGGTTCATCATTTGTTAGCATAGGCGATAAAAAAAACAATTCCAGTATAAATCATCATTTTGACATCATAAACTCATGTTTTATTTCAACTCATTTTCATAGTATTTTTGCTTAGTTATCTTCAATTGATGAATGATGATGATTAAAACACTATATTGTTCAAAACACACATGCATGAGGTCAAATTTCGATATATATATTTTACTTATGAATACTCACACACAGCATTTCAACATGTTAATTTAATTGAGAATATTGAGTTCTTGCATCAAGACCGATAAATTACCTTACAGTGCTCGAGATTGAGACTGAATGTGACATTCAGTCTCAACCTCGAGTCAATCCCAGTTGTAGATAAGATCGATTCTACCAATACGATCTATGTACAAAAATCAATAGAACCGAGTTTAACTATCTCAACGTTTGGTTCAGTAATGATATCATATAGAAGGTGTACTTGATTGAGACAAATAAACATTATTATCACATCTAATATGTGTTTCAGATATATTGCTAACCAAAAAGAATATTCTCAATATGTTAAAAATTAAATATCTAATTTCCCTAATTATCTTATTTAATCCTCATGGGCCCAAATATGTTGTCACCTTCAGCCCTATAACATGGGCCCAAAAATATGTATGATCTCAACATTCTCATGATTGTAGGAGGAATTTCCAATGATGATGGAGACATATAGCAGGCCATGCATATAATATACAAAATATAAATAGTCATATAGACATGTTGATCATTATAATATGCATATCTATATATAGATATGTGTTTGTAGTATATGTATGTATGCATATGTTGGAGCCTTTCAGAAAAAATGTATATGTTGGAATTTCTTCATGTCTTTCTGCCAAGAGCCAAAGAACTTCAATAGAAAACTTTCATGAAGATGTTGACTTTGACATCATAAAGTCATTTTCTGATATTGAGTAAAAGAAGTCATTAACAAGATGATCAAACATAGAACATTTTAACACATAAAAGTCAATGATGCATTTACTTTTTTCAAATAATGGCATATGTGCATATCGTGCATATAGTGGGAAAAAAACGGTTGTATAACAGTCAGAATGCAAACTCGATTTCATGAAAAGTATTCTAACAGACTACATGATTCGGGCTAACATAAACTACATATTATACCGTGGTTCATGGTTGCTTGAATGTTGTTGGTGCATGTTTTGTAACAGATGATCTTTTGTGTTTGTTAGAATTGAGAGCAACGGTCAAAGGGGAGTCTGTTGGTGCATTATGTCTGTAGTTCAGTATCTAGTGTCTGTAATCGTGTTAGTGTGTTTTGTTTTGGTTTGTATAGGTTGTCTCACAAGTTCGCCTGAGATAAGCGAACTTGTGGACAAGCGAAGTTATTGACAACTTCGCCTAGTCTGTTAGGCGAAGTTGTCGAAGTATTTATATACCTATGTTACGGCTTGTATTGTAAGGTGATTCCAGTACGTGTAATTGTGATTGAACATCACGTGTTGAAGGGTTGCAATACAAAGTGTCTTTTGGGTATTGTAACGTGTATTTGTGCTTGGTTTTAACGTATATCGCATCTAACGCTCGTATCGTTTTACGTAGGGATTCCGCACCTACGTAGTACGAGATACTTCCGTGTAGATCCGGCTGGGAACCTAGTATCCAAAAAGTCAGAGTGTTTTATGAAATAGATCGTCAGAGACGTGCGGTAGCTCGTGAAAGATTCTTGATGTATCCAAGATTCTTACAAATGATCTTGAATCATGTGGCTCCTACGCTACCTCAGCGCCGTCCAATTCGATATGTAGAGAGTGTCAGCAAGAGGATATTCGCACAATGCAGATCGTCGAGTGCTCGAAGTAAACCAGAGCTTCGTCCACGACATACTCCGTTATTTGGTTATTTGATAAACCCGGCGTATGTTGCTCCTCGTGGAGACGAGTTTCGGGATCTAGCATCGCAACAGGCAGTTGTTTCTCAACCACCACCTGTGGTACAGCAAGCATTGCCTGCTGCTCCTGTTGTGGCACCGGAGGAACAGGTAGACCTTGAAGCTGCTTTTGGTGGCCAAGGGTTCTTTGATATAGAGCGAGTTGATCCTGAGGCAGAGATTCAGGTCTCAGTAGCAGAGGTTTCTGGTGTTGATGTGTCGATGGTAGCTAAGTCTGTAGCTGATTCTGAAAGAACCGACTCTGACTCCTCAGCTGATGATGTTGCTGAAGCAAGACAGATTCTGGTCGCCCAAGAAAGAATTCATGGAAAAAGAAAGAAAGACACAGATGACAGTGAATCTGACTTTGAGGAGGAGTTAGATCGGTTGATTCGTCGATCGAAAAGGGTCAGAACAGGTGAAGGCTCGGGAGCTGGTGAAAGCTCGAGGGTGGTTCGTTTCTCTCCACCCGCCTTATCTGGTATGACTATGGTCCCTGCATCGATGACTGTGTCAGGACCGATCACCTCGGGTGTTCCCATGATATCTACATCATCTTCCTTTGGCATTCCACCCACTACTTTTCAGTTTTCGGCTCCAGAAATTGTTTCCTTGCCACCTCCTACTCTTACTCCATCGGAGGTTGTGGCAAGATTTGTTGAGTCGACTTTGGTTGCCACCGCGGGTTTATCTGTTACAATACCACCTGCGGTTACTTTTCAGCCTGTTTCTGATGTTCCGGCTACCTTGGGAATCCCTCCACCGTATGCTCAAGACTTTTCTCATATGAGATTTGATTTTGATGCAACTTTATCTGACTCAGAAAGGATAGCAACTTTTGAAAGGGTCGTGGCAGAACAGTCAAGAATCAACTTGATCCAGACTCACGCCATTCAGCGCCTTGTTGCAGAAAATCAGATTCAGTCGTCCCTCCTGGTTGAGCACGGTAAACTTTTTGATGTTTTAAAACAGTTCTTAGCATCTCAGGGGGAGACGAGCTGCAAGGGCGATGAGTTGAGGACGAAGAAGAGTAATGATAGAGACGATGATCCCAATGCATCGAAAGGTGCAGGTGGTGAGTTGCCAAGAACTGAACAAACTCTTGGGACTTCCACATCTCAGGGGGAGTCAGCTGGTGCAGCAGGTGGATCAGGGGGTGATGATGTGGTGGTAGTGAATGATGAGGAGATGTTGGATGACGATATTGTAGGTGACGACGATGTGTTACCGGTTGAAGAGATTGAGAAGATAGGAGCCGAGATTGTGATTGACAGTGAGATTGAAGAGGGAGAGATTGTGGAGGATAATGTAGAACATGAAATTCCAGATGTTGATAAGTCAAATGTGGGTCAAGATATGGGAAGTGATGAGACTGAATGGGAAGAGAAGCAGAGATGGAAAGAAGGCTACGCTCAATGGTTCGTAAAGACAAAGAAGCCAGCGGTTCCAACTATGTTTAAAAAGAGTTATAATATCAAAGGGTATGCTGAATCGAAAAAGGGTATTATATGCTGGTTATATGATGAGCAGTTGAGGCTATTTGTGATTAAACGCTTTGATGGGATTCAGTACTTTAAGAGGTTGTTGAGATCGTTGAATACCTTACCTGAATGTGAGGTGAAGGATTTGGCCAAGTTGGGGTTAATAAACAGGAGTGATGATAATATGGCTAGGATTATTGGGAAGATCGTGTGGAAAGAAAGTATAAAAGAGAGAAAGTTCGAGTTGTTAAAGCCGCAGAAAGGGAAGCTTGTTGAAGATAAAGACAGAGAATGAGAGCTGATGGCAAACCTTGGATGGTAATGAAGTATAAGCCTATCCGGTGTTTAAAAGAAGTGCCGATGAAACAAATGCCCAAGGATGTCTTAAAGAATCTGAAATGGTGGTATGTCGACAGTCAAACAGCTGAAGCGGTTATGGAGGATGAAGATGAACAAGAGGTGCTGAGAGTATATGACCCTATGCACTTGGTAAATCTGTCTCAAGCTGACTTGCAGGTGCTAGACGAGAAAAAGATATTCTATATTCCTGCATGGAAAGACGAAGCCAAGAAATATCAGAGAGTAGTTTCCGTTTGTTTCAGAGAACGAGTGACTCGAGATTTTTGGGATTACAAGACAAGTGATTGAAGATAGAGATATGAAGCTAATGCCGAGGGAGAGTAGTGTGGGACGGCCCGAGGTAGAGCTCACCTCGGGTCGGTCGTGTCTTTGTTTGTGTTCGGTTTGTAACGTGGTTTGGTTTTATATAAAAGATCTGCAGATTTGTTTATCTCGTTCGTGTGTTTGTTCATGTGTTTGCTTATGTGTAATCGTGTTCTTCGTCTTCTACACCATTAAACGAGTCTAGGAGGATTCCGCACTCCTAGACCTCGTGCGGATCTCGTATCGATCAGCGACGCCCCGGGGGGACTTACAAGTGGTATCAGAGCCTTAGGCTCTTATGCTATGGTTCGAGATCTGCGTTTTGGTGTTTCTGGCACGTTTCTGATGAGTTTTTGGCCGAACAGCCACCGTAGGCGAAGTTATTGGGTTTAGGCGAAGTTGTCGCTAAAATTTTAGGGTTTTGGCGAAGTTGACTTTTTAGGCGAAGTTAATGAGGGGCGAAGTTAACTTTTGGGCGAAGTTGACTTTAGGCGAAGTTAAAAAAAAATTAAAAAATAAAATAAAAAAATTGTTGTTTGGAGTTTTCGTCTGTATGGCCAGGTGTACACGATTATTGTGAGACCGAAAGTGTTGTTCCGATAACGAGTGAAACTTGGTATCTCTTGGTCTTACGTGTGAACAAATACGGGTCGACTCTGGATATGGAGTTGAAGTTGTGAATGAGATATTGATTGAAACTGGATATTGACACATATTTGGGTGTTTGTGGGCAAAGAAATTGTTGTTGTTCGAGGTTGACCAACTGAAGAAAGTCAAATCAAACTGAAGGTTTTCGTCATTACTGGATTGCGGTCAGAGCATATTATTTATGTTATTTTCAAGGCGTTCGAGAATTGGACCCTGTTTCGATTTTGGAACAAGTTGGATTTAATCGGGAATTAATTTGTTTATGTTCTTGATCGTTATCCATGGTGATTGAAGATGATTCGGATTAATTAATGGTCATGAGTGTTAGATTATGTCAAGGTGGTTTTGTGATGAAATTGATCACTTGATGTTGAGTAGTTGAAGATTGAACCTTATCTTACTATACAATTCCGACGTGTTGGTGAAGTTGTGGAGGGAGCCCAACTTCACGTGTTGGTGAAGTTAGAAGAACTTCACGTGTTGGTGAAGTTAGAAGAACTTCACGTGATTGGTTGAGATGATCAATTAGGCACAGGGATGCATGCATGTCAAAGACCTCGATCGATATTGTCGGAGAAGCTTACACTGAAGGGGAGATCTGATATGGAAGACGCTGGGTGATTGGTAGATTTGTGGAGCTACAAGACAGTTTCAGACACGGCTGGTTGAAGACAGGATGGATGTTGCAGTCTGAAGATCACAGTGCAATCGAGTCCTACAAGAAGGAGCAAACAGAAGATCATCAGTTAAGAGGGAGTCTGTTGGTGCATGTTTTGTAACAGATGATCTTTTGTGTTTGTTAGAATTGAGAGCAACGGTCAAAGGGGAGTCTGTTGGTGCATTTTTTGACCGTCGCTATGCAATTCTGACCAGCGGAGACGAAGTGGCGAAGTTAGAACAACTTCTCCATAGGCGAAGTTAGAACAACTTCGCCTACTGGCCCAAGCCCAAGCCCGCAAAGTTGGTTTACTATATATATGTGTGTCTTGTTTAGGGTTTAGTATCAAAAAAGTCAGAGTGTTTTGTGATCAGTTAAATTGTCTAGAGAGAAACAGCGAGGGAGAGTCGTGTGAGACGGCCCGAGGTAGAGCTCACCTCGGGTCGGTCGTGTCTTTGTTTGTGTTCGGTTTGTAACGTGGTTTGGTTTTATATAAAAGATCTGCAGATTTGTTTATCTCGTTCGTGTGTTTGTTCGTGTGTTTGCTTATGTGTAATCGTGTTCTTCGTCTTCTACACCATTAAACGAGTCTAGGAGGATTCCGCACTCCTAGACCTCGTGCGGATCTCGTATCGATCAGCGACGCCCCGGAGGGACTTACAAATGTTTTCCAATATACACCATTATATGTGTAGATACAGAAAGCGTTCACGGGTCAACCCAACCCTATTGACCATCCTAAAAATTTGGTCTGCTATCTAACCCGTCCATTTTGTCACCTTTATTTTCTCAAGTTGGTGTTTTTAAATAAAAAGATCCATTTTTGTTCTCTTTTTTATTAACTAGATAACAAACATGCAAGTACAAACTCTAGCCAAGTATACTTATATAGTTATATGCTACTTTGCATATCAAACAACACAATATTTTCTTGAAAGATGCTAATGGCTTCATCAACTCACCTTCTTTATCTTACTCTCTTCATCGCATCTTTCACACAAGTTCTTTCCCTTAATGAGGTCATAAAATCATCACTTATGTACCCATTAACTTGTTCCAATTACACACACACATGTGATTCATATCTTTACCACATATCCAAAGGCCAACAACTCGAAGAAATCGCCTCGTTCTACTCAGTCAACACTTCAAGAATCACACCAATTATGCACAATTCTAATATTGATTATCTAGTTTCCATTCGATGTCGTTGTGAGAAAGATAATAATAATAATAGTAACGCGTATTATTTGTATGACTCGGTTTATAAACGGAAGCCAGGAGAGAGTGTTGGATACATATCAAATGAGTATTATAGTGGACAAGTGTGGTATGCTAGTGAACAAGATGATGAACAACTTAATGTGCATATTGTTTGTGGTTGTTTTGATGATGAATCTAAAAAGGTTGTTACGTATACTATTCAAGCTGGAGATACTTTAATCGGAATCTCTGAGCTTCTTTCTGCTAAAGAGAATGAAGTTGAGAATATGAACAAGGCTTTGACTAAAGGATCCTAATTATATGGATGTCGGGTGGGTACTATTTGTGCCTCAAGCGGATAACAAGATTCGAGCATCAAAGAAATGTGAGTATCCCCATGCTGGGCTATGTTTTATCTTTAACGGGTCAAATGGCCCGCATCAAGAAAAAGTTAAGCTAATAAGGAAACGGTTCGAATGAAGCATATTGCGTCCAAAGTGTATATCTAAGGGTGACTTTATAAATACACCACCACATTAGTGTACACTAGCCCAACTGTCACATCTTATGGGCCAGACCATATGGGCAATATGACATGGTGAAAAAAGGTCATACGGGCTGTATGGTCTGTCAGTGGTTACATCAGCCATTTATGTGTCAGTCAAGAAATCGTACATTTGGCCCATATGTCTCATATCTAATGCATGCTATTTTAGTTGAAAAAACTATATTATTACTAATAATATGGTTTTTGTAATCATCACACTAACTATTTACAAAAGGTTATATAAAAAGGCTGGAAAAAAGTGTTTCAGGTCAATCCAACCCGTTTCTTTCGACGCATGGCCTACCCATTTTGTTAACTATTTTGCATATCAACTTAAATTTTATGATTGTGTATAACAGCAAATATGAAGACTTGGAAGATAATCCTCTTTGTAGTCTTGGCTTTGGTTTTGGTCACGACGGTTTTCGTGGTCTTGTTACTTCATAGAAAAACACGGGCTCGCAAATCAAAAACCATCAGAAAGACAACAAATGTTGGGAAGACGACACTCGAAAATCATTTTTTTAATGTGGACATGGAAGGTTAGTTTAATGCTAGTAGCTTCTGAAATAAAAATATTAAAAAACCTGATAATGTGTTTCAATGATTCAGAGGCAGCATCAAACATCGAGTCGGAAAATCCGGTTATAATCAGTTTGGAGGAGATTGAGCAGGCTACAAATAGTTTTGATGAAGCTAGAAAAATAGGAGAAGGTGGATATGGTAGTGTGTACTTTGGCATAATAAGAGAAAGGGTATGAGTTATAATAACATGTCTAATAATATATAACTTTTTTTATACATTAGTTTAACATTATTGTTGAATTATATGTTTGACAGGAAGCTGCAATAAAGAAAATGAGATCTAACAAGTCAAAGGAGTTCTTTGCAGAACTTAAGGTTCATTGTAGGATACACCATAATAATGTGGTAAGAACTTTATAATAAACACAAGAGTAAACTGCAGTTTTCGTCTCTATAGTTTGTTTAAATATGCGGTTTTAGTCCAATAGTTTCAAATTTGTGATGTTAAACCCAAATTCAATAACCTCGTTAAGTTTGGCCGTTAAAACCATCAGGGTGCCCCTCACTTGAGGACAATTTTGTCCTTTTCTCCCCAAATAAACCCCAGCCCTAATTTGCAAGCCCCCTCACGTGAGAGGCTGGGGTGTGTTAGGGGGGGGGGGGGGGGACAGTCTCTCACGTGAAGAGCACGTTGATGGGTTTAACGACCAGAATTAACGGGATTAGTAAACTCGGGTTTAATTGCAAGTGAAATGAAACCACGGGGATGAACATCGCAAATCTGAAACAATTGGACTAAAACCGTAGATTTGAACAAATCACAGGGACGAAAACCGCAGTTCACTCTAAAAACAAGGATTAATGTTAGCAAAACTTAAGGAATTTAACCATTGCAGGAAATCATTAATAAAATATTTGGTTGGTTTTATCAACATCATAAACATAACTATAGCGGGTGAACCCATTTTGATCAACTTTTTTCTAAAACGGCATGTTTCAGTCTGAGCCTATTTTGAACCGTTTTGTTCCGAACCATATTGATATTTTTTAAACCAACACGTTTTAACTTGAACCCAGTTGACACGTTACCCAACCTGACCGGTCTATAATGTCAGGCTTAGTTTTGTCAACTATAAAAAATGCATGATTAGTTTATGCCATTTGCTTTGTAGGTGTGCAACTTCTTGGATATGCAAGTGGTGACAACCATCTTTATTTGGTCTATGAATATGTCCCAAATGGAACGCTTAGCGACCATCTTCAAGACCCGTTGCTAAAAGGTAAAATCCATCTAACCTGATAACTAGCTAAACGGGTTGATTTGGGTTATACTTCATCCTAACTCGTTTTATTTCAAACTACTAGAATCATATTTAAAATCTTAACTGTGTACAATATTAAAGAAAAAAAGACAAAAAGTGTTTGCGTGTCAGCCAACCAGTATTAAAATTTACCTATTCTAACCCAAACTCAGTTTGACATGTTAGTTAACCTGCCCATTATGGTTATCAGGTCACCAACCGCTTACATGGATAGCAAGAGCAAATATTGCACTTGATGCTGCTCGGGGAATTGAATACATTCATGATCATACAAAGGATCGTTATGTTCATCGAGATATTAAGACAAGTAATATACTTCTTGACTTGGGACTCAAGGCAAAGGTATGTGTTAAATCATATTAACATTAGTTGAACATATACTTGCTTTTATTAATTATTAATTATTTTTCTTATTCGAAGAAGTTGAACTTTTCATGGTGGTGTAGATTGCAGATTTTGGACTTACTAAATTCATTGAACGCGCAAATGAAGACGAGTTAATAGCCACGCGAGTTGTGGGTACACCTGGCTATCTAGCTCCTGAGTATGTTTGTGATCTTTGCTTAGTGTCTAATGGATATTAGTGGTGTTTGGATGTGTGTTTTGGAATGACTTTATCTTCAATTTTGTTTATGCAAGGTCAATAAGTGAAATGCAAACCACATCAAAAACCGACGTTTTTGCATTCGTGGTGGTTCTAGCGGAGCTGATAACCGGTCAACACGCACTTGCACGCGATAAGCAAGAACCAAACAAGCTCAAGACACTAGTTTCAGTGGTAAGTCCAAGCAAGATTCAAAAAATACAACTTTGTCTTTAGCGTGAAAAAAGTTATTTTCGCTAACCCTTCTAGGGTGGCACAGTGGTAAATGTTTGATTTTCACTGGTAACGGTTAACCATTTTCTGTTTCATATCGGTCAGATTCGTGCGATATTCAAAGATCAAGATTCAGCTGCTGCATTGGAAGCTCAAATTGACAGCAATCTAAAAGGAAGCTACCCTATAGAAGAAGTATATAAGGTAAGTAAATCCGTATACTAAATCCGTATATTAATTTCCAATAACATAAAAATTTGCACGCGTGTCAGATGGCTGAAACGGCTTTAAAGTGCATGAGTGAAGATCCGGCTAATAGACCCAAAATGCACAATGTGGTCACAATATTGGGTCAAATTGTGATGGCCTCTATAGAATGGGAAGCATCACTTGGTGGGTCAAGTCAAGTGTTTAGTGGGTTGTGTGATGGAAGATGAAACAGCTGCACAAAGCATTATTATTTATTATCAAGAAACTCATAAATCATATTATGCTTGATTAGATCGAACCGAATAGATAGTTTCAGTTAGCAGACATGACTTGACAATATAGCAACCGTTAAAAAAAGATAAATAAAAATCAATATTGATATCAAATATTAGCTCACACTGTCTTTTGCACACATCTAATGAACTTGATCACTTGAGATTGTAATTATCTTCATAAAGATTCTTAATTACAAGCAAACACGAGAGTTTGCCACCGATAGCAAAACGCGCATAACAAGAAGCAAAAGTTAGACTACAACGACATAATAGCAACATTCATCTTCATTTCTTTACCTGTCACAACCACAGCAGTAGACACATAAATTAATAGTTCAAATCTCGTTATATTAATTAATAGTTGTACCTTAAACCGTGGCGATCGACGAAAAGATGAAGCAGATGCAGGAGACTGAATGAACGATTGTACCCCTTGAACATGTCTAGCTTTCCTGCTAACTCTATCCGCTTGTCTAAGGTTATTCTTCTTTGCAGAGGACGCGCTTCCACTGTCAGTGGAGACTGAAGATATCGGTGCTGACATGGATATTATAGTTTCTTGAGGATGCGAAGCAATTTCATGTAAATTTCCTGCAAAACAGAGTAACAGACTAAGAAAATGGGCCAAACGGGTCAAAAGTCAACCAAAGTGTAACACACACATATATATATACATACATATATATATACATACAGGATGAGTATCATTACAGAACTGTTAAATTATTTAAGAACTTGAAGGAACCCTTGAAAACTAACGTTTTTTATAAAAAATTTTGTATGTTAATGTTATTTGAGTGTAGTTTTATTATTTTTTATATCTAAATTTACGATTACAATTTTGAAAATTAGTTTTTATACATATCTTTGTTTAGTTTTACACCTATGTAAATTTGTTAGTACATAAATTTTACGCGTATGTAAACTTGTGATTATTATATGTAATCAAAATTTTTTATATAAAATATGATAAAACTAATCTTAAATAATGTTAATATATATAAAAAAATTTAAAAAATGTTTGTTTGTGTAGAGTTCCTAAGAGTTCTTAACTTTTTTAGAGTTCTTAAATGATACCAGCCCCATATATATATATATAATCATATTTGACATATAAACTTTTTTATTTTCAAAAATAGACAAAAAATGTATCGGGTCAGCCCAACCCGACCCGTATTGGTAAATGGAAAGAGTGCAAGAGAGAACAAGACAATACCGCCAGCTGCCATCTCTTGAAATTTTGTTCTCATAATTCTAACAAAACTATACAAGCCGTTAGTAATATTAAGCTCCTCGATTTCGGTCACATGTGGATAGCATTC
Organism: Bidens hawaiensis; assembly: GCF_021521415.1. Taxonomy (NCBI): domain Eukaryota; kingdom Viridiplantae; phylum Streptophyta; class Magnoliopsida; order Asterales; family Asteraceae; genus Bidens; species Bidens hawaiensis. The sequence continues at coordinate 605,166 of NW_027491062.1, forward strand.
AAGCACTGAAAACAGAAGCACGAAATTAGAATCTTGTTAATAATATAAACCTTAATCAAAGCTAAAAAAATAAGCGAGTGGTATTACTTACAACAATAACTATCATTCTCAAGGCGAATGGTGAAGAAATACTCCTCAACCGGTTTCTTCATATTTATATTTGTGAATATAAATTTTATTCCTGAAAGAATAATATCAAAAGTAAGATTTTTTATTTTTCACAATAATATTATAAAGTAAGTTATTTACCGCGTCCCCTTTCAATTCTGAAACCGAGCACCTTGTTGTACCATGAAATTGCCTCTTCTATTTCTTCTCTACGTTCTGCGTCTTGCTCGTGTTTTTCCTCACATTCTTTCAGAGCTTTTAACAAAAAAAATAATAATAATTGATTTCCAGACACTTACGCAGTAAATGAACAATATAAAGGGTAATAGGGAATACCCTCAGATTGGTGTGATATGATTTCTGCATATTGCTCCTTTCGGGTCCTCTGGTCGACCACAATTTTTTTAAGTTCTTCAACTCTAGCTTTTGCATCAGAAATGGAATCTGCAATAGCCATCTTTTGTGACTCCTTTCGAGTCTTTGCTGCCATCCATTGGCAAAGAGAAACACATATAAGCTGATGTAAACTTGTTACTTTACATGTTGAAATATATCACATAATAAGAAGTATGATAAAGGATTACCAGCAATAGCTTTCACCAAGTCGTCCTCAACCGCCCTTAGTTGAGCTTTAAGCGTCCCTATCTTTCCTGAAATAACCAAATTATATACCAACGTTATGGTTGTTCTTCACTCGAGTATATTCAATCCAGAAAGACACGTAATTTAGCTTTAAAATTAGAAAGCACTTTCCAAATGTTGCAGAGGTGCAGATTAACTAAGATTATAAGTTGTTTGATTTTGTGATATTGGATACAAAGTTTGACCAATGTTGTAGAATTCGTAATTAGTCAGCAACTATACACTAATTCGATTTCATGTAATCGGACCCTATAAGCGGTAGTTCAAAGCCGGGCCAAATCGGTGAATTCAGTCAAAATTGGTAAACAATCGGTCTAAAAGTACTTCAAATTTATACTAATTTTGAAAATTTATATAAAAATTGTGTGCGCGTGTGTGTATAATTTTGAAAAAATTACATATAAAATTCCAATCCGATCAATCCCGCTTAATCCTATTCCTGGTTTTAAAAAGCGAAAAGCGCACAAAGCGACGTGGTCTAAAAGCGAAGCACAAAAGCGCACCAATTTCCCTATGTGAGGCGCAATTTTTTCATATAAACTTTTTTTATATAAGGAATTAGTGTAAAAATGACTCACAAGTAGAGGTTTACAAAAAAAACCAGTTTGACAATAAAACCGGTTTCACCCAAACCGCTGGTTCTAGGACCGGTTCCCCTTATGATCTACCCAACCTGTTTTAAAACCGAACCATTTTGAGAAAAAACCGGTTTTAAACCGAACCGAGCTGGACCAGGTCGACCTCTCTTGCTCCTAAACCGGTTTGGACCAAACCGGTTTTGTACACCTCTACTCACAAATACAACCTATAAAGCATGATGTACAACATTACAAATCACAAAAACAACCCATGTACAAAAAGCATGCGCCTCATAAGCACTTTTTTCTCGCGCCTTTGCCTAAGCTTCGGTGCGCTTAAAGCGCGTTATTTTTAACCAAGTACCTATTAATCGCTAATCTGTACCCCACCGCCCAACTAGCGCGTAACTAGTTCTACAACATTGATTTTGACTACCAAAACCCTAGGTCTTAACTTTTAGCAAGTAAACCAATTAAACCCCAAATAAAAACCCAATTTGGGTTTCAATTAAGGGTTTGTAACACAAAACCATACCTTCATTCAACGCAGTTTCTTGTGCGATTGAATTGATTGATTGAAGGGTTTTTTGGATCGAAAGCTCTGCGTTTTTGAACTTGGTTTGCTGAATCTCGATTTCTTTACCGCAAATCATTCTAATTTCCGCCATTTTGTCTTTAATTTTACGGACTTCTGATCTTTTACCACTTTGCATCGATGATGTGTGTGAGAGAGAGAGAGTGTGTGTGATGAAGTTTAAAATGCTGCGCTCTTAAAATTTGGCTCTTTTATTTTGGGTTTTGAAATGTGGGAGTTTGATATAAAATCATGTAATCAAACCCGGGGTGTGTTTTTTAAATGTACCTGAATACTCGATCCGTTCCAAGGCTAAGAGCATCCACAACAACAAACATGCACAAACTGATACATCATCGTCACATCAGATTCTAAATTTTTCTTAAAAACTCAGACTTTCTTAACTTCCACCTAACTATCCACATCATCATATACTTTTACAATTTTTTAACAAAGCATTTTTTTAATTAATGAATAATCAAAACATTTTTTTTATCTTCTCGTTGCTAATTTTTGTTCTTCTAAAATTGTGTAGTTTGTGTGTATACAAATTGTTTTTAATAGATAAATGAAAAAAAATCATTATGAAAAATGTACGTTTTTTAAAAACAAACTAAATCTTTTTTATATATATATTTATCATCATGGCCTAGTGGGTTCCAGCAACATTAAATTATAATTATTAATATATACAAATGGTTTTGTTTTGGTACATACCAAAGCAATAAGCAACTGCAGGTGTATTCTTCGTCGAAAAAAAGCATTAAATTAATATTTGGGTTGCAGGTGTGTTCTTCTGAAATAACAAACATCGCAAATCTAATAATATGGTCAGATCTGATTATACAACACCCGATCTATCCGTTTTTTACCTTCGCCGGAAAGCTGTATTGCTTCCGGAATTTCCCATCGGTAAATCGACCTTGAAGGTAACTCGGATCTGACTGTAAATCGACCTTCCGGAATTTTTCTTCAGGGATGATAAAATATAAAAAGAATATTAATTGCCACATGGAGTCCGTCTCTAGTTTGTGTCTGCAAACTTACTTTCCACGCTGCAATCAAGAACCAACTCTACAGCGGTAAAGTCCGTCAACCTTCTGTCCGCTCGTTTCCAGCTAGATTCGGACGGTGCCATATTGGCACCGTTGTGGATGCTCTAAGGGTAGTGGGCTTGATCCACTCCCAAGTAATCTAATATATTTACGACACGTAGGCGCTACGCACAGGATCAAGCCCCGGGTGTAGTGGTTCAGGTGATTCGAGGCTTGATTGATTTTTTTTGGTTAAACACAAAAATACTAAATTAAAATATTTCATTAATACATAAATAAAAAGGAAAATAAAAACATAAATTTAAAATACATAAAAATAGCGTTTTTTGTCATTTCCTTCTGAATACGATCTTTTTCTACCTCCATTATCGCTTGGTCGGATGACGATAGGTGGCTAAACATAAATTTTTCTTTTCATTTATTGATGCGTTTTGGTTTTGGAGTATTTGGTATTTGAAATCTTGTGTTTTATAGTTAGTTTTTGAATTTTTAAACATTAGCGTATCATATTTATCATATAACTAGTTTTTGTCCCCCCGTATTATAGGGGTTGTTTTACATTATTCGTTTATAATATTTATATATATTTTTGGAGTTTAACTTTACTTATTGTAAGGAAATTAATAATATACTTAGAGTTTAATGATAAAAGTGTTTCACAAATAACTAAGATGTAATAATCCAGTGTAAAAGTTATCTAAGTTTGGTGAGATCCAAGACCCATTTATTTTTTTTACTTAAAACTGTTTCTTAATTATAAATAATCTCTTTTAAAAAAACATATAATATTTTTTAGTATATCCCTATTTTATAAGATTTTCACATCAATAATTTGGTGAGATTGATTTTTAATTTAATGGGATGTTATAACCCGCTTAGGGAGTATTTGGGTTTGGTAAGTTCCAAGACTCGTTTATTTTTTTACTATAAAATTGTTTCTTAATTATAAATAATATCTTTAAAAAAACATATAATAATTTTATGTATATCCCTATTTTATATGATTTTCACATCAATAATTTGGTAGATTGATTTTTAATTTAATGAGATGTTATAACCCGTTAGGGAATATTTGGGTTTGGTAAGATCCATACCCGTGAATTCGGGTCAAATGCATGAGAAGCCTCCATTTAAAAATCAAGCAATCTAGTGGCTTCCAAAAAAGGGGGGAACGACCACATCGCGACATGTAGGATTTTTGAGTTTTCGTTTATATATATTATAGATGGTTGTATTTAAATGAAATTTTATTTAGTAGCATGATGATGTATTTTAAATAAAAGTATTTGTTTTTTATTTTACATTTAAACCTGAAAACCGAACAAACAGACCTGAACTAACCCAAACCCGATCAACTCGACTTTACATGTGTCAGTTATTGGGTTACTTTTTTTCTCCCGAACAACCTGACCGAAAAACCTATAATATGAAAATTTAACCCGAAAAACACCCCAATATCAACCCATGTATATTATACACATGATAATGGTTATATGTAGTGGTTGATCCAGGGAGATGAAATATGGGTCGAGTCAAAGAATGGAATAACATGAAGGTGGTTTAATAACTGATTGTGTAGCTAGAAAACGAAAGAAATCATGGTTTGGATTTATTTTTAAAAGTGGGTGTATTTTCATGAGTATGTTTAATGAATCTCTATTAGTTTTTAGGCATATTTTGGTGCAAAAAAGTCAACTTAGGTAAGGGATAGCAATTTAAATTTGTTTTTATGTATTTGTATGTGAAAGATACAGCATTATCATACTCTATTACTCATTTAAGTATATAAAATTTTAATTATTTACATAACATGTTAGGGTGTAGTTACTGTTTTTCCCTTTACCCCATAAGGTTTGCGGACACAATTCTAGCAATGAGATTGTTTTTATTTTTTGGCATTTAGTGAATATTTCCAATATTGGGATATTTAACTACTTAAATGAGAAGAAAAGTTAGACTATGAGATACAAATATTGACATCTCATTAGCTCATATAAAGTTTAAGTTAAGAATGTTAAGTTTCAAACTTTGAAGATTAAAGTTATAAAATACTTAAAACTATTTATGAGTTGGGTTTATTATTGCAGTTGGATCCATATAGAAGGTGAAGACGAACCAGCTCATATACCCGGAGGGTTGGGAAGCCACTCTTAACAAATTGCAAGCGAATATGATAGAAGGTTTGATATAAAGGGATTACTTCATAAAATAGTAACCAACTTTAAAAGTTGTTTCAATCAGGTCACTCTTAAAAACTTTTATTCCAATCAGGTCATTGAACTTTCATTTTTGTTCCAATCCTAGATATTTTACCTGGATAGCAGGTAATTTAAGTTTTTTTTTAATTTTTCAATGTTTTTACTTTGCATAATAACTTTTAAAGGTTGCGAAACGGTTAGGGTCGAAACGGGTCACTTAAAAAAAGAGTTGTTTGGTTCGGGTCGGAACTGGTTAAGGTCAACAAGTTCGGGTTAGAACGGGTCAAGGTCGGAACGGGTCAAAACGGGTTCGGGTCAGTTTTTTTTTTGAACCGGCGCGTTTTCAACACGTTACAGCTTGTTTTAACAGCAAAAGCTCGTTTAAGCGATTTTTTCAGTTCTTTCATCACCTAATAGGTCGTTTAAAGCGATTTTAAAGTTCGTTTCAGCACCTAACAGCTCGTTTAAACGATTTTGAGTTCGTTTCAACACTTAACAACTCGTTTAAGCGATTTTTTCAGTTCGTTTCAGCACCTAACAGATCGTTTAAGCGATTTTTCAGTTCGTTTCAGCACCTAATCGCTTAAACGAGCTGTTAGGTGCTGAAACGAACAGATAAATCGCTTAAACGAGCTGTTTGGTGCTGAAACGAACTGAAAAATCGCTTAAACAAGTTGTTAGGTGCTGAAACGAACTTAAAAATCGCTTAAACGAGCTGTTAGGTGCTGAAACAAACTTAAAAATCGCTTAAAGGACCTCTTAGGTGCTGAAATGAACTAAAAAAATTGCTTAAACGAGCTCTTAGGTGCTGAAACGTACTGAAAAATCGCTTAAACGAGCTGTTAAGTGCTTAAACGAACTGAAAAAATCGCTTAAACGAGCTATAACGTGTTGAAAACGCGCTGATTCGTTGGTTCAAAAAAAAAACTTACCCGAAACTCGTTTTGACCCGTTCCGACCGGAACCAAAACAACACTTTTTTTAAGTGACCCGTTTTGACCCTAACCCGTTCCGACTCATGACCCGTTTCGACCAACCCAACCATTTGCCACCTCTAATAACAATATAACTAAAAGGATTGTAATTTATTGCAATTTTCCAATAAAAATGAACATTTTTGCATTTTTTTTTTCAATTTTTGCAAATTATTGCAATTTTTCGAACTTTTTATGCAAATTTTCGGAATTTTAAAATTATATTTCGCATTTTTTACTAATTTTCGCAACCTTTAAAAGTTATTAAGCAAAGTAAAAACATTGAAAAATTAAAAAAAAACCTAGATTACCTGCTATTCAGGTAAAATATCTAGGATTGGAACATAAATGAAAGTTCAATGACCTGATTGGAACAAAATTTTTTATCAGTGACCTAATTGGAACAACTTTCAAAGTTGGTTACTATTTTATGGAGTAATCCCTATTCTAAATAAATCATTTTCAATCAAGTTCTGTGTTAACTCGTTTAACTTTAATCGAACAAATGGTCGATGACGAACGGTTAAATGAATTGGGTTTTTTTGTTGGCATTTGCTCGTTAAGAAAATGAACTTGTTAATGTTTGTTCGTTAATAGTATAAATGAAGGGTTCATGAACATAAACTAACTAATGTTACTGAAAATAGGTGAACGAATTTAGATGAACATAACTTAGCGAACACCAGTTAAAAATAAACTTTTGTTTATGTTTGTTCTTTAATAGTATAAATGAAGGTTTCATCTTCATGAACATAAACTAACTAGTGTGACTGAAAATAGGTGAACGAATTTAGTTGAACATAACTTAGCGAAACCAGTTAAAAATAAACCGGAATATTAATCTGTCATTCTGTTGGGCCTAAAAAATTAATAACACTAGACTGAATTTAATAGATGATATTTTGAATTGATAAAACTAGACTAATTTCTAATGGGCCTAACAATTTAAATGAATGCATAAAACAAACGTAAAGTAACGAACATAAATAGACATAAGCAAACAACCTTAAAGGAACGTTCACAAACGCCATGTGTTCATGTTTGTTTGTTTGTTTAACTAAATGAAAAAAAAAGTTATTTTCATTGTCACACCCCGACCAAAGGCGGCGGAACAATGCCGAGGTGTAACGATTGCCCATAAGCGCATGACACTAATTTAAAGCGACTATATTTAACAAACTCATTTCATTTCACAACATCAAAAATGTCACATAACAATATTCAAGAGATAGTCAACAACAAGATATAACAAAATATAGCAAATCAAACATTGTTCATTTTTGCTAATAACTTAAAGGTCTTGACTTTCGTTTCCTCCACAATCATCAAATCAACCTAGATGCAAACCTGTAACATTTCATAAAATAAAATTTGTCAACACAAAGGTTGGTGAGCAATTCATAAGTTTGAACAATAGATGTATAGTATGAAAAGCCACAAAACTAGTATACAAAACCATAAATAATATATATAAACTTGGAAAAAATAGTTATCGCTAACAAGTTAGCGACACCCAACTATAAGGGGTTGCCAAATAGTTTAGGATTTTATAGTTATCGTTAATTGCATTACGTTAACGACACCTTGCCATGAGGGGTTGCCAAATGGTCTAAGATTTATAGTTCCACCATCCAAAAGCGATAAACACATAGACATATAAGCATATAACACCAAATCGAGCAATTATTTAATAAAGTATACAACAACGTTTGTGGTTTAAGACCCAAGTATAAAACATTTAGTTTAGATAAGATGAAATGTCACCCCCAAAACAAAAGATAGAAAAACGAGGTATGAAATTACTCACGTTCAAGTAATAAACTTGGAAGATTGATTATTTGGAGATTTGCCGGAACGACGAGTTTAACGTATGAAGCCTAAATAAAAGAAAGTCTTGAGTTTAATAAGGTTGTCTTGAAGATATTTAACTAAAATAATTGTTGCAAAAAGTAAATAATTAAAGTTCAAGGTTTAAAATATAACTATTTAAGAGTTTATAATAATAACCCTTTAAAAATGTAAGTTTGCTCAAAACCGGGTTAAAGTATCTACCTTAATGTTTACTTAACCTATGTCCAGTAATAAGGTTAGTAAAATGAAAAAATGCAAGTTACTTTGGGACAAAGATACTAAAACGGGTTTTGACGAATGTTCGGGTTGTCGGTTCGGGTCTTGACAAATGGTCAAACCCAAAGTCAACTTTCCAAAATATTAATTGTTATGATATAACTCACTAAATACAATAACACTTAACCAAGTATGTAGATCTATTGTTTTAGAACTAACAACGCACGTTAAGCGAGTGTTCGGTTTTGTCGGTCCAAACTATGTTATGAGATCAAGTTGGATGCAACAATTCCAAGTACTTAAGATAAAAATTAAAATCAGTTTGTAAACTATTTTTAAAGAAATATACAAGTATTGATCGCTAAAAACACACTTGTGTGTCTTAAGCGAGTAAAAATCGGATTGGTTCGGTTTTTATATCACAATATGTTCCTTGATGGTTTCTACATGCCCAAATATCATAGATCTTGTATAATAATTTATAAGTGAGAAATATTTAAGTTTTACAACTAAAAAGTTAACAACAAGTCTTTTATGCAAAAGTTTCGGTTTGGTTTGGTTTCCATCTCCCAACGAGTTCATAGATGGATTCCATATGCTTAATATCAAAGAACTTGTAAAAATGATTTTTGAAACTCAAATTTACCATTAAACATGTTTAAACAACTATTTAACAAAACTAGTAACAAGTTCGGTTCACGGTGACTATTTACGGTTAAACCGAGGTTAGTCTCTACAAACCCCCCACCATGGAACTTTATAAATATGACAAGTAAACTAAAAAGAGTAGAAGTTAGTCATGGTTAGTATGTGCAAACAAGTTATATAAGTGTGTGTATATATCAAGAACACGAAGTCCTCCATGAAGCCTTGCCTTACGAGGTCGAAACTTAACCGATCGAAACCGGAGAAGTAACTACCAAAGGGAACAAGGGGTGTGTATTATATATACGTTGTACCACCATATTCAAGTGTTAGTAATGTTAGATGAACAAGTTAGAATGAAAGACTATAGTTAGTTTGACTTGAGAAGTCAAACCTTCAAGAATACATAAATAAACAACCATGAATCTATGGAGGATTTGAGAGAGAATTTGGGGTAAGAGAAAGTGTAAAAATGAAGGAGATGGGTGTGTATATATAGGGTAAGGGTCAAAGCTTATTTACAAGGTTATCTTTTATGTTTTGCATGAAAATAGATTGGTTAAACAAACAAGCAAAGTACAAAACAACAAACAAACTAAAAATAGTGTACAGGGGTGTCTAGGTGTCGCGTGGCCTCCCCTTGGCCCTCTGATGGTGCGACGCGGCTTGCCCAGGGGGGGGCAGCTTGTCTTTTGTGGTTCGTTTGGGCGCCTGGAAGTTCGTTTTTGATGTATTTTGCTCGTTTTAAGTCCGTTTTCGAATACGTAAAAAGGGTTTTTCAAATTAAACAAATGGGAATGTTTTGATAACATAAAAATCCAATATTTTATATATCATGAGTTTCGGTTTACAAAACGGGTCGGTTTACAACATAAAACAACACCAATACGAATACAATCGAGACCTGAATTTGACAAATGTCACATTCATGCTAGTTCGTTTATTGATGAAAGAAAATAACGAACTTCATGACGAACGGCTCAATGAACACGCGGTTCATTTATAGTCCTAGGGTCAACCCAATTTGTGTTGTAAGTTGAACTTATATTATGAAACAATGTTTAAAATCAAATGATATGGTTTATTTAATATGATGAAGTGAGTAATTAAGTTTTATTCTTGTTTTTTCTAATGTACAACTGAGAATGATCCACACGACGGAAAGAGAAAACGTGAGGCCTTTTGGCCAATCTTCAAAATTTCACACCAAAAAGGTCGTTCCAATTTAGATCTTTATCATCGTCGGAAAGAAATTTCTGCCGAGCTATACGAGCTTTGTTTGGATCAAGGGTATGTTGATCGCAATATTATTGCCAAATGTAAAAAAGGTAAGTTATTGTTTCTTCTTTTATATAATTGCAATAAATCAAACATACATTTTGTAATGTATTATTTTGTTTTGGTGTTTAAATTTCAGCCCAGGTAGAAAGACTTCGCTATTTAAGGTGCATTCAACCACGCGATCACAATTTCAACACCGTGTGCTTGTAGAGTGTCGAAACATTTGAGGGAAGAGAAGATGATTGAGTGTGTGCACTGTGGTTGTAAGGGGTGTGCAAATGGAGATTGATTATTGTTTCATGTACCAGTTGTCTTGTTTTTCTTATTTTCAAAACATTGTGTGTTAAACATGTGTTTGTAGCATATGTTTTTGCCTCTTGATGTTTTCTGGTAGTTGGAACTTATATTTAATGTTTTGATGTATTCGGTATTTTAAAACATTGCATGCTAAACGTGTTTTGATGTTTATATTTTATGTTTTTATTTAGTTGGAACTTAAAAAACAAGTCAATATTTTTTCTTTTAAGAACTAGAAATTAAAAGAATGATACTAGGAATTGATATTTTAAAATAATAGGAACTTGAAGTAGCATTTTTAATATGATTGGTTTATGCCTGCTTCCTTGCTTTCTGAGTCTCTCTTTTTCGTGGACGTCGATAGTGTGCTTGGGTGCATTAGGTCTTTCCCTAAAGGGACTTCGTGTGGGCGGGACGGTTTGCGAGCCCAACACATTTTAGATGCGTTGTGCGGAGAGGGGTCTCCGATTGCGGATGGTTTGCTCAAGGCTATCTCTGCCGTGGTTAATTTATTTTTGGGGGGAAGGTGTCCTAAGGTGTTGGCAGAGTTTGTTGCGTCTGCCCCACTTACGCCGTTGCTTAAACCGGACAATGGGATTAGACCTATTGCCGTTGGGGCCATTTGGAGGCGGTTGGTCTCTAAGGTGGCTATGAGGGGTGTCGGGAAGGAGATGGTTAAATACCTCGGTGACTTTCAATTTGGGGTGGGAGTCCCCAGTGGGGCAGAGGCCGTGCTTCATAGCGCGAACAGGTTTCTAAATCAGTTTCATTCGGATGGGTCATTGGCTATGCTTACTGTTGATTTCTCCAATGCCTTCAACTTAGTAGATAGGACGACCCTTCTACATGAGGTTCGGAGTCGATGTCCTTCCATTTCTCTTTGGGTGGATTTTTTATATGGGCAGTCGGCTAGGTTATATGTGGGTGATACTTTCATTAAATCCACCACTGGGGTTCAACAGGGGGACCCTCTTGGGCCTCTCCTTTTTGCCTTAGCTTTGCACCATCTTGTTCACCAAATCAGAGATCGGTGCAAGCTTCTCTTTCATGCTTGGTACTTGGATGATGACACGATTATCGGGGATACTAGAGAGGTAGCCAAAGCATTAGATATTATCAGGTCTGAGGGGCCTCGTTTGGGTCTTGAATTAAACGTTAAGAAAACAGAGTTATTTTGGCCAACATGCAATGGGGTGAAGGCACAGGAGGGGTTGTTCCCTTGCGGGATTGGAAGGCCGGTGCTTGGCGTGAAACTCCTTGGTGGTGCTGTAAGCCAGGATGCGGGGTTTATCTGCAGTTTGACTATGAAAAGGGCATCTAGCGCTGTGGAACTGATGAGCTGTCTCCCAAGACTTCGGGATCCTCAATGCGAGCTTCTTTTGCTTCGCTCATGTATGGGAGTCGCCAAGCTTTTGTTCGGTTTGAGAACATGCCAACCTATGTATGTGGGGGAAGCTGTTTCTATATTTGACAATGGTCTTCGAAGGGCGATTGAGGACATCGTGGTTTGTGGAGGTCCGTTCTTTTGGGGATCTCCAATGGAGGTTGGCATCACTTCCGATCCGTTATGGGGGGTTGGGTCTCTGTTTGGCCGAGGATGTATCTACATATGCTTTTGTGGCTTCGAGAGCACAGTCGTGGTGTTTGCAAGACCATATTCTTCGGGGTTGTGATATTTATGGGTTGGACTCTGATTATGGGTGTGCGATGGATCGTTTACGTACTTCACTTCCAGATTTTGATCTTAGCGGGTTCTCTAATAAGGACACCGCCACCCCTACCCAACATGTTGTGGCGAGTGCCTTATTTAGTGGAATCGTCAAGAGTTTATAAGTGAAGTTTGATCTATCCCCTCGCCAAAAGGCGGTGTTTGAATGCCTTCGGGCTCCTCGGGCTCAGGATTTTCTAACGGCCATCCCCATTGAAGGAATAGGCCAACGTATGTCGGGTTTGGAGTATCGGGCTATCCTTAAGTACCGGTTAATGATCCCTATGTTCCCGACGGATGAACCTTGCCCAATTTGTCGCAAGGTCTGTTTGGATTCTTTTGGTGACCATGCGGTGCATTGCAAAGAATTGCCTGACTTTAAATACAGATAAGATCTGGTTAGGGATGTTCTGTGTGATGTTCTTAAACGGGCAGGGATTTCTGCTAAAAATGAGGCCCCTGTTAACTTTCTCACGGATCCTATTGAAGGGAGGTCTACTTTACGACCAGCTGATATTCTTGTGTTCGGGTGGGCAGGGGGGAAACACGCCTGTGTGGATCTTACAGGAGTGTCTCCTCTTGTTGGGCTCAGGGACCGTGGGTTTGTTGTGGGTCAGGCTGCGTTGAAGGCTTAATCGGGCAAAGTTGTTAAACCCGAGAAAGCTTGTTTAGATAATCAACATGTCTTTCTACCATTTGCCTTTGATACATTTGGTTTTCTGGCTCCAGAGGCTGTGAAATTTTTTAGTAGGGTTCAGCGCGTCGTACACGGAACCTCTTCAGCTTCTAGGTCCCAAAGCTTCGTTTTTAGCAGGATTGGCTTTGCTGTTCAAAAGGGGGTTGCGGCGCAGCTTGTTGCCCGTTTGCCTGCCACTTTATTGTAATCGTTTTATAGTAAATTATATAAAACTTCGATTGTGATTGGTTTATTATTTTGTTAAAAGAAGTCGTAATGAGTACATGGTATGAGGGTAATGATGGCTTGGTGGGTTGGCGGTGAGGACGTGACAACATTGAGTGTAACGTCATTTGAGATGGTAATACTTACCGGTGAGCAAATAGTAGTGTTGGCGGTAGTTGCGGTGGTTGCACGGTTGATGGCAACAATAAGGGTGGTCATTAAGTAGTTGATGACTATGATAGAAACGACGAATGACTAAAAAATCTGAGAATTTATTTCAGTTCAAATTCAATCTTAATATGCATTTATTCTACAACAAAATATGATATTCTTTGAATTCATATTCATATCCTAACAAATTACAAAATAATCAAACAAAACATAAAATAAATTTTAATTATATTGAATTTCATCGAACTAAACATTTAAGAAACTAAGAATATAGAACTAGAATACTAAATACATCATCGAGGTGACAAAAATAAAACATAAGAACTATCAAGAAAAGTATTCAAAGTGCTCGTGACCTTTTGAGTTAATTTATTTGATATTTAATATTTTTTTATAAATAGACAAAATAAATATATAATTAAATTTCTTATGAAAAACTTGACCAAACCATTTTCATCTTTGCCTGACCCAAAGGCCTAAACATACCTCCACCTAGAAGTGCATAAAATACACAGATCTCGACCTGACCCAAAACTGGTTACTACCCTTATCCAATCCACGCGTACGAAGTGGTATTCGGTTTCTCCCCGGATATGCAAGAATGGTTCTACCTTTACCCGGTCAAAACCTCACCAAACCCTACCCAAAACCCGAAAAAACTCGGCCAAATACCCTACTATACCCGAAACTGGTTCTTACCTGACCCGCTTTTAACTTTTGTTGATATACCCGAAACCCGTTCCTAATCGGTTCCTGTTCTTACAAAATACCAGATTTGTGTAGTTGGCTCCACCGGTAAGAATTAAAACATTGTGTTGGGAGGGGTGTTCATCGAATCGAATCACGAATTTTCAAGTTAATCGAATCACATAATCCGAATACTTTATTTTTTATTGCTAGTATTTGTATTTGAATAAAAGTTGAACTATTCGATTCTAATTCGTATTCGTATTATATACCATATTCAAATTCGATTCAGTTTGTATTTGAACTCTAATACGAATACGAATTCGAATCGAATACGGGCCAATTTTGAATAAATTTGATTTGATACAAGTTCACCTATGTTAAAATTTTCAGAAACCAAAATTATAATTGTAAAGCACATAAATATTACTTTAAAGTTGCTAAAATACCATGTGAATAGTATGTTCAAAATTAAAATACAAATAGTATGAGATAATAATAAATAATATGCGAATTTTCAGGTTTCCGCCGCAACGCAACAAGGTAAGTTTCTGGTTTTCCTTGAATAATAACTTTTCTTCATCCACAAATGGTTTAAGTTAGGGGTGTTTATCAAATCGAATAACTAATTTTCAAGTTAATTGAATCAAATAATCCGAATAATTTAATTTTTTTGCTAATATCCGTATTCGAATAAAAGTTGAACTATTCGATTCGAATTCGTATTTGTATTATATACCATATTCGAAGATTGATTCAATTCGTATTTTAATCTAATACGTATCGATTTCGAATAAATTAGATTTGATACAAGTTCACCTTTGTTAAAAATTTCAAAAACCAATATCATAATTGTAAAGCACACAAATATTACTTTAAAGTTGATACAATACCATGTGAATAGTAAGTTCAAAACTAAAATACAAATAGTATGGGATAAAAATAATATTATGCGTTAAATGGTTTATATATTTTGTAATGGACATTTATTATTTATGGATTTAGGCTACACAAACTTCGGGGACATTTTGACTGGTAACTTTAGGCTTGGCATTAGTACACTAGGAGCTAGTCGGTCCTCCATTGAATATCAAGTTGATATCAACAACCTCCACATTTTCGCACGGTAATTCTATGCTGCAAATAAGCTTCACCGCGACCTTAGATGCAGATGTTCCCCTGATCCTCCTAAAGCTCACGTTCGTTAACTTCACCTTTGAAGGAGTGCCTTTCTAGTAATCACAAGAATTTAAATTAGCTCAATACTATTAAATCGGTGGAGTATTCACTAATTGGACTTTAGTAGACTTTTTATTTTAGTCGATGGTTTAGGATACATGTAGGTACTTTCAGGGCCGTCTCCAATAATCATGAAAAAGTTTTGAACTAAAGGCGAAAAAAACTTAGGGCCATAAATTTGTTAAGTGATCGGGTTTAAATACAAACTACACGTATTTCTTTTTTTCAAAAAATAAATAATTTTTTCAAAAAAATCGGCCTATCGGTTGCCTCATAGCTGGCCTTGGGTACTCTAGGGGGTCTTTCGAAAGTTCTTATAGTTCTAGCAAATGTGCCCCCATGCAAGAGAACTCATGCAAGTGATTGGGTGACAACAAAACTTAAGCTATATCTTAAGAGTTTGTCATTGAATTTTATGGAGTTCGTTTGTAGGGATGCGGCCTAGATACAAAAGAAGTTCTAAAAACACATTTAATTCCAAAACCATCTACTAATCCAGAGTATTTAGGCCTAATCACTAGTGAGCAAATATATTGTTTATATTGTTTTAAGTGAGCAATTTGAAGTTGGTTATACCAGACTACTTATTTCAACATGCAATAAACAAATAATCACAAACACCTCATCATGTATAATACGTATCGCGCATGCTTATTTGGAGAATATTCCTAAACGATAATCACACGGTTATTCACATGGTTGTTGATGATATATTCAAAACGGATGTCTCTAACAATTCCAGAGTGAGAATTAGGCAACTCTTAAACCGAACTCCATTTATGGCTCCCGTGACGGTGTAATTCTTGAAAAAGATTCCTTATATTGGCTCTTCATTTGGGAATTTACCCAAACTTCCAATACTGAACCCATGCCTCGGTCCACACGAGACTCTCTTAGTATAAATGTTTATGGTTCCTTTTCCAAAAGATATACAATCATCACATGTTCCTATCTTAGACTTTGTGATGTTTAGTCCATTTAGCTTTGAGATATGAATCTCATATGTATTGACACTGTTTTCCAGTGAATCTGTGTTAATATTTTCCAATCTGCTGTTGTCAGAACCCCTTAATGTTAAGTGGAAATTTTCCTATTGATAGATGCTTGTTTACAATTACTATGCGAAACTTCCACATAGAATTAAAGACATAACATCTATCAATAGCAAAAACTTCCACATAAAATTATGGGGTTCTGAAACAGCAGATTGGAAAATACTAACATTGATGCACCGAAAACAGTGACTATACTGACAAGATTCATATCACAAAGCTAAACGGACTAAGCATCACAAACTCAAAGATAGGAACAGGCGATGATTGTATATCTTTTGGAGAAGGAAGCAAGAACATTTATATTGAAAGAGTGTCGTGTGGACCGGGGCATGGGTTCAGTACTAGAAGTTTGGGCCAATTACCAATTCCCAAATGAAGAGCCAGTAGAAGGAATCTTTTTAAATAATTGCACCGTCACGGGAGCCATAAATGGAGTTCGGTTTAAGAGTTGGCCTAATTATCACATAGGAATCGTTTGATAAATTCATTTTGAAGATATCATCATCAACAATATGCAAAACCCCGTGAATATTGTCCAAAAAAGCATACACGGTACGTGTTATACATTTTTTTACAACTAGTCATTTTATTCCAATTTTCATCAATTCACAACATGTCTCAAGTGAGACTAGAACCCAAAACCATTTGGTTGTAAGGGATAA
Source organism: Bidens hawaiensis (assembly GCF_021521415.1). NCBI lineage: Eukaryota > Viridiplantae > Streptophyta > Magnoliopsida > Asterales > Asteraceae > Bidens > Bidens hawaiensis. The sequence continues at coordinate 622,008 of NW_027491062.1, forward strand.
ACCTTTGCCAATAGACTACTTATTCAACACGCAATAAACAAATAACCACAAACACCTCATCATGTATAATACGTATCGCGCATGCCTATTTGGAGAATATGCTTGATCGATAATCACGCGGTTATTCACATTGTTGTTGATGATATCTTCAAAACGGATGTCTCTAACAATTCCAGAGTGAGAATTAGGCCAACTCTTAAACCGAACTCCATTTATGGCTCCCGTGACGGTGCAATTCTTCAAAAAGATTCCTTATATTGGCTCTTCATTTGGGAATTTACCCAAACTTCCAATACTGAACCCATGCCCCGGTCCACACGAGACTCTCTTAGTATAAATGTTTCTGGTTCCTTTTCCAAAAGATATACAATCATCACATGTTCCTATCTTCAACTTTGTGATGTTTAGTCCATTTAGCTTTGAGATATGAATCTCATATTTATTGACACTGTTTTCCAGTGAATCTGTGTTAATATTTTCCAATCTGCTGTTGTCGGAACCCTTTAATGTCATGTGGAAATTTTCCTATTGATAGATGCTTGTTTACAATTACTGTGCAAAACTTCCACATAGCATTAAAGACATAACATCTATCAATAGCATAAACTTCCATATAAAATTACGGGGTTCTGAAACAGCAGATTGGAAAATACTAACATTGATGCACCGAAAACAGTGTCTATACAGACAAGATTCATATCGCAGAGCTAAACGGACTAAACATCACAAACTCGAATATAGGAACAGGCGATGACTGTATATCTTTTGGAGAAGGAAGCAAGAACATTTATATTGAAAGAGTGTCGTGTGGACCGGGGCATGGGTTCAGTAGTGGAAGTTTGGGCCAATTCCCAAATGAAGAGCCAGTAGAAGAAATCCTTTTAAAGAATTGCACCGTCACGGGAGCCATAAATGGAGTTTGGTTTAAGAGTTGGCCTAATTATCACACATGAATCGTTAGAGACATCCATTTTGAAGATATGTCATCACGATGTGCAAAACCCCGTGATTATCGATCAAGAATATTGTCCAAAAAAGCATACACGGTACGAGCTATACATTTTTTTAACAACTAGTCATTTTATTCCACCTTTCACCAATTCACCACATGTCTCAAATGAGATTAGAACCCAAAACCATTTGGTTGTGCGGGATAAACATTTGCCAATAGACTAAGCTAGTTATTGCACGACATTATACATGATGATGTATTTGTGATTATTTGTTTATTGCGTGTTGATCTAATAAGAAGTCTGGTATAACCAACTTTAAATTGCTCACTCAAAGCAATATGTTTACTCATAAGTGATTAGGCCTAAATACTCTGGATCAGTAGATGGTTTTGAATTTTGAGTTGTTCGTGAAACTTCATTTGCTTCTAGGCCGTGCGCAACCCTACAAACGAACTCCATAAAGTTCGATGAAAACTGCAAGCGATAACTTAAGTTTTTTTGTCACCCAAAAACTTGCATGAGTTCGCTTGCATGGGTGGCATACTTGCTAGAAGTATAAGAACTTTCGAAAGACCAACTAAAGTACCCACGGTCAGTTATGAGGCAACGCCGGGTGGTTGACAAACACCCCGATGGGCCCATTTTTTTAAATTATATACATTTGGAAAAAGAATATGTATTCTTTATATTTAAACCTAATTACTTAACTAATTTATGGCTTAGATTTTTTTTGCCTTCAGTTCGATACTTAACTAATAAAGTACCGTGTGATCGATAATCACACGGTTTTTCACATTGTTGTTGATGATATCTTCAAAACGGATGTCTCTAACAATTCCATAGTGAGAATTAGGCCAACTCTTAAACGGAACTCCATTTATGGCTCCTGTGACTGTGCAATTCTTCTAAAAGATTCCTTATATTGTCTCTTCATTTGGGAATTTGCCCAAACTTCCAATACTGAGGCCATGCCCTAGTCCACACGAGACTCTCTTAGTATAAATGTTTCTGGTTCCTTTTCCAAAAGATATACAATCATCACATGTTCCTATCTTTGACTTTGTGATGTTTATTCCATTTTGCTTTGCGATATGAATCTCATATGTATTGACACTGTTTTCCAGTGAATCTGTGTTAATATTTTCCAATCTGCTGTTGTCAGAACCCCTTAATGTTAAGTGGAAATTTTCCTATTGATAGATGCTTGTTTACAATTACTATGCGAAACTTCCACATAGAATTAAAGACATAACATCTATCAATAGCAAAAACTTCCACATAAAATTATGGGGTTCTGAAACAGCAGATTGGAAAATACTAACATTGATGCACCGAAAACAGTGACTATACTGACAAGATTCATATCACAAAGCTAAAAGGACTAACCATCACAAACTCAAAGATAGGAACACGCGATGATTGTATATCTTTTGGAGAAGGAAGCAAGAACATTTATATTGAAAGAGTGTCGTGTGGACCGGGGCATGGGTTCAGTACTAGAAGTTTAGGCCAATTGCCAATTCCCAAATGAAGAGCCAGTAGAAGGAATCTTTTTAAATAATTGCACCGTCACGGGAGCCATAAATAGAGTTCGGTTTAAGAGTTGGCCTAATTATCACATAGGAATCGTTTGATACATTCATTTTGAAGATATCATCATCAACAATATGCAAAACCCCGTGATTATCGATCAAGAATATTGTCCAAAAAAGCATACACGGTACGTGTTATACATTTTTTTACAACTAGTCATTTTATTCCAACTTTCACCAATTCACAACATATCTCAAGTGAGACTAGAACCCAAAATCATTTGGTTGTAAGGGATAAACCTTTGCCAATTGACTACTTATTTCAACACGCAATAAACAAATAATCACAAACACCTCATCATGTAAAATACGTATCGCGCATGCTTATTTGGAGAATATGCTTGATCGATAATCGCGCGGTTATTAACATTGTTGTTGATGATATCTTCAAAATGGATGTCTCTAACAATTCCAGAGTGAGAATTAGGCCAACTTTTAAATCGAACTACATTTATGGCTCCCGTGACGGTGCAATTCCTCAAAAAGATTCCTTATATTGGCTCTTCAATTGGGAATTTACCCAAACATCCAATACTGAACACATGCCCCGGTCCACACGAGACTCTCTCAGTATAAATGTTTCTGGTTCCTTTTCCAAAAGATATACAATCATCACATGTTCCTATCTTCGACTTTTTTATGTTTAGTCCATTTAGCTTTGAGATATGAATCTCATATGTATTGACATTGTTTTCCAGTGAATCTGTGTTAATATTTCCCAATCTGCTGTTGTCGGAACCCCTTAATGTTATTTGGAAATTTTCTTATTGATAGATGCTTGTTTACAATTACTGTGCGAAACTTCCACATAGCATTAAAGACATAACATCTATCAATAGCAAAAACTTCCATATAAAATTACGGGGTTCTGAAACAGCAGATTGGAAAATACTAACATTGATGCACCGAAAACAGTGTCTATACAGACAAGATTCATATCACAAAGCTAAACGGACTAAGCATCACAAACTTAAAGATAGGAACAGGCGATGACTGTATATATTTTGGAGAAGGAAGCAAGAACATTTATATTGAAAGAGTGTCATGTGGACCGAGGCATGGGTTCAGTACTGGAAGTTTGGGCCAATTCCCAAATGAAGAGCTAGTAGAAGGAATCTTTTTAAAGAATTGCACCGTCACGGGACCCATAAATGGAGTTCGGTTTAAGAGTTGTCCTAATTATCACATACGAATCGTTTGATACATTCATTTTGAAGATATCATCATCAACAATGTGCAAAACCCCGTGAATATCGATAAAGAATTGTAAGGCCTTGTTCCCGGTAGCCTACTTTAGCATCGGATTTACTCATAAACACAGTTCTTTTAATCAGAGTTAATTAAAACTTTCGCGAAAACGTTTACTTGAAGCATTCGTTACAAAATATTCAATCTCTTCTTTGATACCATAAAACAAATCATTATATTTAAAACATCTTTTCTTCCATCTTCAGATGCTAGCCGTTCAATCCATGCCATGTGCCATCCTCATGCTAGTTCATTGGTCTGACCACCTGCGTGCATACTAAAGTCAGCTACGCTGAGTGAGTTCTAGTTAATCAAGCAACTTATCATACAACCACTACATGCATCATATACGTATCCGAAGACACGTAGTCCACTATCTAACCTGCTTACCTTACCACTTAGCCTCTTATTTACACCTACCACTTTGCCACTTTAATGACGTAGTCACGTATAGGCTTACCCTACCACGTACTATCGTCATGCCACTAACACTCTTACTACACTCTTGCCACTTCTAACACACTACCTCTACTTGTCTACAACACGCTTCATATCATTTACATAATAAGCAAGTCACATCATGGCATTCATACACACTAATAACCACTTGGCAATCACTATCCTTGGCGATACGTGCAATATCCAAAGATCGTTCACGTACCGACAAACATTGTATAATAGCTACCTCGTATAACATCTATAGCTTACACTTACCACTTAAGGTAAGTGTATTAACTAATCACATCGAGTATGCACACAGCCCCGAAAACATAACAAGGAAATGGGGCTAGAAACTCACCTGAACTCGGTTACTTCTTCTGCTAACGGTTACTCCTTCTTGAGCTGTGCACATCTAACTGTTTAATAATTACAGTATTAAGTACCGCTCTAGTCATCTCCTTGCTACTTAATTAGTCTTACACGTCTAAGCTGTTTTACTTCATTAAATCATTACCTAGTTAGTTAATCGTTACTCATTAACCTTTAAAGGTATCTTTCATAAATTGACAAACCCCAAGGGCTGTTATGTAATTATATAATAATTTTCTAAGTCCAGGGACCATTCTGTCTTTATATTAAACTCCTAGTTCGTTACTTTGCCCTTAACAAATTGGGTAAAGAATTATCCTCTGATTCGCTAAGCTCCCATAACGAACTAGCTAACGAATCACCCTCTGATTCGCTAAGCTCCCATAACGAACTAGCTAACGAATCACCCTCTGATTCGCTAAGCTCCCATAACGAACTAGCTAAAGAATCACCCAAAACGAATCACCCATAGTTCTTATCCAGACTTTGACTCAAGGGTCAAAGTCAAAATCGTCAAGAACAGCAAATAGTCAACAGATCTTAGATCTGCGATTAAACCTTCGTTTCTTTACCAAATATCACGATTTTTGTATCAACGGAATTGTCTGAACAGCGCCTACAAACCCCAAACATCAAATCGGCCTAACATCGATGTTTAAGGGGTGCGATTTAGGCATATAGGTTACGGGTTCTTTTAGGTTAACAATTAACCTATCAAATGCTAATCAATTCCAGTAATATTTGTTGTTTTGGGTTCGTTTATAACAAACTAACACAGATCTATGATTTCCCAAATCAAACCGAACCTATACGAACGATCTCTAACTATAAACGTACCTTGAACTAGTCGAACTACGAACACGGTTAAGCCTTGATGTTGTTTGGTCCGTCACGACGTTCGAGCACCAACAAGCTCGGGTTTTCGCCTTCAGATCTTGGTTCGGGTTATAAGATGGTGTTGTGTGTGTTTTCTAAGGTATAGGCTAGTGTGTATATTAGGATAAAAATGGAAAGGATTAGGGTTTAAGGGGTATTTATACTCCCTTAAGCCCATGGACCTAAGGCCCATCTTTCCCTTTTGATCCATAATTAAGTCCATCTAAAAGCCTACTTATCCTATCATATTTTATTATTATTATTATTACTATCCGAACGAAAAATTGGGATGTTACAAGAATATTGTCCCAAAAAGCATAGACGGTACCTGTTATACATTTTTTTACAACTAGTCATTTTATTCCAATTTTCATCAATTCACAACATGTCTCAAGTGAGACTAGAACCCAAAACCATTTGGTTGTAAGGGATAAACCTTTGCCAATAGACTACTTATTCAACACGCAATAAACAAATAACCACAAACACCTCATCATGTATAATACGTATCGCGCATGCCTATTTGGAGAATATGCTTGATCGATAATCACGCGGTTATTCACATTGTTGTTGATGATATCTTCAAAACGGATGTCTCTAACAATTCCAGAGTGAGAATTAGGCCAACTCTTAAACCGAACTCCATTTATGGCTCCCGTGACGGTGCAATTCTTCAAAAAGATTCCTTATATTGGCTCTTCATTTGGGAATTTACCCAAACTTCCAATACTGAACCCATGCCCCGGTCCACACGAGACTCTCTTAGTATAAATGTTTCTGGTTCCTTTTCCAAAAGATATACAATCATCACATGTTCCTATCTTCAACTTTGTGATGTTTAGTCCATTTAGCTTTGAGATATGAATCTCATATTTATTGACACTGTTTTCCAGTGAATCTGTGTTAATATTTTCTAATCTGCTGTTGTCGGAACCCTTTAATGTTATGTGGAAATTTTCCTATTGATAGATGCTTGTTTACAATTACTGTGTAAAACTTCCACATAGCATTAAAGACATAACATCTATCAATAGCATAAACTTCCATATAAAATTACGGGGTTCTGAAACAGCAGATTGGAAAATACTAACATTGATGCACCGAAAACAGTGTCTATACAGACAAGATTCATATCGCAGAGCTAAACGGACTAAACATCACAAACTCGAATATAGGAACAGGCGATGACTGTATATCTTTTGGAGAAGGAAGCAAGAACATTTATATTGAAAGAGTGTCGTGTGGACCGGGGCATGGGTTCAGTAGTGGAAGTTTGGGCCAATTCCCAAATGAAGAGCCAGTAGAAGAAATCCTTTTAAAGAATTGCACCGTCACGGGAGCCATAAATGGAGTTCGGTTTAAGAGTTGGCCTAATTATCACACATGAATCGTTAGAGACATCCATTTTAAAGATATGTCATCACGATGTGCAAAACCCCGTGATTATCGATCAAGAATATTGTCCAAAAAAGCATACACGGTACGAGCTATACATTTTTTTAACAACTAGTCATTTTATTCCACCTTTTACCAATTCACCACATGTCTCAAATGAGATTAGAACCCAAAACCATTTGGTTGTACGGGATAAACATTTGCCAATAGACTAAGCTTGTTATTGCACGACATTATACATGATGATGTATTTGTGATTATTTGTTTATTGCGTGTTGATCTAATAAGAAGTCTGTTATAACCAACTTTAAATTGCTCACTCAAAGCAATATGTTTACTCATAAGTGATTAGGCCTAAATACTCTGGATCTGTAGATGGTTTTGAATTTGGAGTTGTTCGTGAAACTTCATTTGCTTCTAGGCCGTGCGCAACCCTACAAACGAACTCCATAAAGTTCGATGAAAACTGCAAGCGATAGCTTAAGTTTTTTTGTCACCCAAAAACTTGCATGAGTTCGCTTGCATGGGTGGCATACTTGCTAGAAGTATAAGAACTTTCGAAAGACCAACTAAAGTACCCACGGTCAGTTATGAGGCAACGCCGGGTGGTTGACAAACACCCCGATGGGCCCATTTTTTTAAATTATATACATTTGGAAAAAGAATATGTATTCTTTATATTTAAACCTAATTACTTAACTAATTTATGGCTTAGATTTTTTTTGCCTTCAGTTCGATACTTAACTAATAAAGTACCGTGTGATCGATAATCACACGGTTTTTCACATTGTTGTTGATGATATCTTCAAAACGGATGTCTCTAACAATTCCATAGTGAGAATTAGGCTAACTCTTAAACGGAACTCCATTTATGGCTCCTGTGACTGTGCAATTCTTCAAAAAGATTCCTTATATGGTCTCTTCATTTGGGAATTTGCCCAAACTTCCAATACTGTGGCCATGCCCTAGTCCACACGAGACTCTCTTAGTATAAATGTTTCTGGTTCCTTTTCCAAAAGATATACAATCATCACATGTTCCTATCTTTGACTTTGTGATGTGTATTCCATTTTGCTTTGCGATATGAATCTCATATGTATTGACACTGTTTTCCAGTGAATCTGTGTTAATATTTTCCAATCTGCTGTTGTCAGAACCCCTTAATGTTAAGTGGAAATTTTCCTATTGATAGATGCTTGTTTACAATTACTATGCGAAACTTCCACATATAATTAAAGACATGACATCTATCAATAGCAAAAACTTCCACATAAAATTACGGGGTTCCAAAATAGCAGATTGGAAAATACTAACATTGATGCACCGAAATCAGTGTCTATACAGACAAGATTTATATCACAAAGCTAAACGGACTAAGAGTTGGCCTAATTATCACATAGGAATCGTTTGATACATTCATTTTGAAGATATCATCATCAACAATATGCAAAACCCCGTGATTATCGATCAAGAATATTGTCCAAAAAAGCATACACGGTACGTGTTATACATTTTTTTACAACTAGTCATTTTATTCCAACTTTCACCAATTCACAACATGTCTCAAGTGAGACTAGAACCCAAAATCATTTGGTTGTAAGGGATAAACCTTTGCCAATTGACTACTTATTTCAACACGCAATAAACAAATAACCACAAACACCTCATCATGTATAATACGTATCGCGCATGCTTATTTGGAGAATATGCTTGATCGATAATCACGCGGTTATTCACATTGTTGTTGATGATATCTTCAAAACGGATGTCTCTAACAATTCCAGAGTGAGAATTAGGCCAACTTTTAAATCGAACTACATTTATGGCTCCCGTGCGGTGCAATTCTTCAAAAAGATTCCTTATATTGGCTCTTCAATTGGGAATTTACCCAAACATCCAATACTGAACCCATGCCCCGGTCCACACGAGACACTCTCAGTATAAATGTTTCTGGTTCCTTTTCCAAAAGATATACAATCATCATATGTTCCTATCTTCGACTTTGTGATGTTTAGTCCATTTAGCTTTGAGATATGAATCTCATATGTATTGACATTGTTTTCCAGTGAATCTGTGTTAATATTTTCCAATCTGCTGTTGTCGGAACCCCTTAATGTTATGTGGAAATTTTCTTATTGATAGATGCTTGTTTACAATTACTGTGCGAAACTTCCACATAGCATTAAAGACATAACATCTATCAATAGCAAAAACTTCCATATAAAATTACGGGGTTCTGAAACAGCATATTGGAAAATACTAACATTGATGCACCGAAAACAGTGTCTATACAGACAAGATTCATATCACAAAGCTAAACGGACTAAGCATCACAAACTTAAAGATAGGAACAGGCGATGACTGTATATAATTTGGAGAAGGAAGCAAGAACATTTATATTGAAAGAGTGTCGTGTGAACCGGGGCATGGGTTCAGTAGTGGAAGTTTGGGCCAATTCCCAAATGAAGAGCCAGTAGAAGGAATCTTTTTAAAGAATTGCACCGTCACGGGACCCATAAATGGAGTTCGGTTTAAGAGTTGGCCTAATTATCACACATGAATCGTTAGAGACATCCATTTTGAAGATATTGTCACACCCCCGGCCAAAGGCGGAAAGCCAAGGGCGTGGACGAAGTCGCAGATTGAATAAGCCATAACACAGGTTAAGAGTCTAAATGAAATGCATACATATATATTCAAGTTACATTGTTCAAAAGATACAAATAACACCACAATTGTCCAACAGATACTAAATCTAGTACTACGCCTTCGGTCTTCTCCTAAAGCCATCTAGAAATCCTTGTTCTTCATCTATCAGCATTACCTAAAAATATGCAGGAAAACGTCAACTACAAAAAATAGTTGAGTGAGAACATAAGTTTGTGGTAAAAAGAAAAAGGGATTTCATACACAAGCATGCTAGACCAAGTTGTAGGGGTTTATATATAGGGTGTACCAGCGGCTAACCCACCACTCCTACAACTTGTTCTACCATGTTTGAGTATGATCCCGGTTTTTAGGAAAAATAGTTAGAAAAAGAACAAGCGCACCAAAATAGGTTGTAGGGGTTTATATATAGGGTGTACCAGCGGCTAACCCACCACTCCTACAGCATATTTTGTTGTGCTTTTTGGTTTATAAATCCAAAGTGAGAAGACAGATCATAAGTAAAAGCGTAGTGCGGGTACATGGATCATTACAGTTCATAATAGTGCGCGAAAAGCGTGCACGTGGGTCATTGAGTGGAGAGGAGAGTCCAGAGTTACGATGCGTGTGAGGCAACGCAATAGTTCATAATACTCGAGATAATTGCACATAACAGATAGACCAAAAGAGCAAGTAATAACACATAATACACATAAGAGGCCACGCGAGGAATACGAGACTTACATGGATTCACACAGAATCCAAGGCCGTCGAGTCAGTGTTGGTTAGATGAGCCTTACATGGGTCCCGCAGGATACCCAAAGCAGTCGAGATAGTGGCCGTGGTTCATAGAGCGACAGTGTAGGGAGCATATAGTTCATAGTACAATAACGTGTAGAGCAAACGTGTATAGTGCAACAGTTCATAAAGTAACAGTTCATAGGGCAGCAGTTCATAGTGAAGTTACAATTTATAGAGTAAGTAAAATAATTGTGATAGTGCTTACATTACATTAAGTTATAAGTGAAAGCGTGTAAAAGCAGAGAAAACAGTGTGTAAAGGTTTTGAAGTAAAGTGTTTTTGCATATTTCCACCCCGTGGTTTGATAAAGCAATACAGTTAAAAAGGGGTTATGAACTCACCTTGATCTCGGGTTAGGATGGTGCTACAATAGATCTCCTTAGCCTAGAATTGGACATATATATAAGGTTAACAACGCGTTATAAGTCTAAGAAAACGAGCTTACGCGACCTCGAGCAAAAACTAGGCTTTAAAGACGAAAACAGCTTGGCTCTGGCTTGATTCGGTCGAATAGGCACACATTCGGTCGAATCTGAGGCACACTCGATCGAACTAGACACACACTCGGTCGAACCAGCTGGGAAAACTCGTTCGGTCGAACATGGCACTTGTTCGGTCGAATAGACACTCGTTCGGTCGAATACGAAGCTCATTCGGTCGAATGAGGTGGAGACCATTCGGTTGCTTCCCTATTCGGTCGAATGGACTGGTTCGGTCGACTGGTTCGACCGAATGAGTCCTGAGTCGACGCCTTCAAGCCGGGCGACGGAGAAACCTACGGGATTTCGCGATTTTCATGATTTTTCACCCAAAATCGAAGTTTTTGACATGGAAATGCTCGGGATTGAAAGAACTAATGATTCCTAGTGTTTTTATACACAAAGACCTGCATTTTGACACCAAAACAAGACGGTTTTTGACCCGAAAACTCTAGAAACGAAAATGGGTGTTTTTGCTCGATTTGAGGCCGAAAATGGTTATGAAAACGGATGATTTTCGAGAGGGACTTACCAAAAACGAATTGCTACAAGATTCCGGGCTCGGATTTGCGTTTTGAACACTTTCTCTCTCTAGCTTCTCTCTCTAGAATGAGAGCGTTTGGGTGTGGGAGTGGGAGAGAAGAAGAGAAAATGGGGGAGTTGTCTTGAACTTACGTTTATATACTCGGTTTCTTGGGTTCGGGTTTTGGCTCGGGTTGGTTTTTCCTACGGGTCAAGACGGGTCGAGTTCATAAAATTTATAAAACGAAACATTTTTTCTAAAAACTTTTATAAAATAACTTTAAATAAAATATCTGAAATCTTTTAAAATAATGAAAATATCATTTATTTACGAAAGATAGATTTTTGGTCACCGGGTTAAATTTCGGGATGTTACAGTCTCCCCAACTTTAGGGAATTTCGTCCCGAAATTCAAGCACACGGTCCAACTTATGAAATAGATTCTACCAAATCAATACAGGTCATTCTTTTGATGTGCACTTTCAGGGATTCGCAAATTAACGAGGAGGGGGCTTATTTATAGGGTGTACCATCGGCTAACCCACCACTCCCTCATCGTAATTTGAGAATTTCTCCTTTCCATGCATAACGTCCAAATGGCCTATATTAACTTTTAAATATCATGAAATTTGAGCATGAGATAACTTGGTTCGAGATAGAGTAATCAATCCAAGAGAGAAAATAAATTGCGCATAGTGGTTCAAATAGTGAGTTCATGAGCATAAATAGTCCATTCGCGATCCTAGTGATTAGAGCAACTTAGTTCATCCAAACACAAAACTATGAGCATTCACCCAAGACTTGCTTCGGGCGCATCCACGTACTGCTGAAGGGGTTTATGTATAGGGTGTACCATCGGCTAACCCACCACCCCTTCAACTTTACCCGAATGTTCCTTTCCGCTGATCATGGACTAGGACTCACAGTGACACTCCTACTCCCCTCACAAGCCCTAAATTTCCAATTTTCGTATTCGATCATATTCAATTCCAGTTGTAGGAGTTTATATATAGGGTGTACCAGCGGCGTACCCACCACTCCTACAACATTCCTTGAATACTCTCTCAACTGCCATTGGGTTCAAGACTTACGACACACTTTACTACCACAAGTCCCTACCTCCAATACCCGCTTCAGAACTACACACGCCCTGTCGAAGGGGTTTATATATAGGGTGTACCAGCGGCGTACCCACCACTCCTTCGACATTCTTTGAGTAGCCCCTTACTCCACGAATATTGGGCTCAGGACTCACAGTACCATGATGGAACATCTGCATACGTACGCACCTGTGACTTAACAATTATATTCCGGACTATAATCGTTATTTCACCTTGCATCGTCCTTGCAACTGTCACTCCATCGCGTAAGTGCTTAAGGGAAAACTCTACACATAATCACATAACCAGGCAATCACATAAGCGGCAGCAGTATAATGCGTAAATAGTTCGATCGGTCGTGAAGCACGTTTGCTCGTTGGTCATAGTGTGAGGGATACGAGAGTATTGCGTTTGTGCGTGGTTCGTGTAATAGTGCTTAGTGTACAAAGTGTAGTAGTGATAATAGTGGAAAGTGTGTTGATCATAAGTGGCGTTATCAAGAATTCGAGTTAAAATAGTTGTGCGGGCGTGTAGGGGTCAAAGGCGAGCAGCTCCGGCAAGGGTTAAAGTCGTAGGAAGAGAGCAAGGAGAAAAGGGTTAGAATCGTGTCGAAAGGAAAGGAAGAGAACATACCTGGAGCGGCGTCTTGATCTGGCTGCGCTGCGGCGGCTCCGATCCTGTAAACGCGTCCTCTTGCAGGAGGAATCTCGACGGTGATGCGGGGGCAGCGATTCCTGAGGTGATCGGTGGCTCTACACTCGTAACAGGCTCTCGCGTTGGAGGCGGCGTTGTTGGCGGCGGCAGGTGCAGATCTGCAGGTATTAGCTAGGTGACCGAGTCGTCCACAATTTGTGCATCTGTAGCATTGGACTCCCTGGGGGTGATGACGTTGGCACGTGTGGCATTTGGGATGGGCACCGGCGTATCCCGCTCGGGGTCTGTTGGAGGCATCAGGAGCAACTGTGTTCAGGGGAACAGCTTGAGTGACAGTAGTGGTGGCGGCAAGGACCTTCTGCTTCTTGCGATTCGGTTCGTCAGATAGTTGGCCGGCTTTGATTAGGCTCTGGGCCACAAGAGCGGTGAGGTGAACAGCAGCTTGGACCGTCTGGGGATCAGCTGCGATGAGGATGGCGCGCATGCAATCGGGAAGGCCACGGATGTAAGCTTCAACAGCACGTTCTGCGGGAGTAACCATATGTGGTACCAAAAGGGCGAGCTCGTGGTAACGTTCGGTGTATCCTTGGTAGTCAGCCCCTTCCATCTTATGTTCCCAAAACTCTGCTTCGAGCTTCTGTTGCTCGCTACGGGGTACGAACTCTCGGGTGACAACTTCCTTGAATTCGGTCCAGGGCAAAGCGTTGGCAGCTTCACGGCCACGAGTTCTGACTTCGTTGTTCCACCAGTTTAGAGCGCGCTTGAGGAACATACTTGCAGCATAGCGGACTCTCAGATTTTCCGGGCAAGCAACGATATCGAACGTAACTTCCATCTTTTCGAACCATTGTAGAAGACCAGCAGCGCCTTCAGATCCTTCGAAGTTCGTCGGTCGGGCACTTTGGAAGGCCTTGTAATGTCGATCGGTTGCATTAGCGTTCGGGTTCTGGTCTTGGTTTGCAGCGGGTTGAACTCCCTCTTGCATGGTCTGGGCGATTTGGGTCACCATTCCAGGAAGGACAGCAGCTATCTGCTGTGCGATAATGTTGGCCAGCTCGGCAGGGTCAGTGTTATCAGCGCGTCGGGGAGGCATTCTGGGAATAGACAAAATGAGAGACAAGTGCAAAAGAGATACATCGAGGATATAGCAATAGAGTAAGGCGATCACAAGATAAGCAAACAATGTGTAGATGTGATACAAGTGGCGATATAGTGATGTGTGGCATCATGCTCGAACATAGATCAGAGTGGAGAGACAAGCGATTAAACAGATAAACATGTAAGCAAGTAGCAAGTAAATAGTTGGCAAGTAAGCAAGTGTGATATGTGCAAGTGATGCATGAAACTATCTAGAGTATGGTCCCTAAGTTATAGTCTAGGTCATACCTAATTCTCTATAACCTTGGGCTCTGATACCAATCTGTCACACCCCCGGCCAAAGGCGGAAAGCCAAGGGCGTGGACGAAGTCGCAGATTGAATAAGCCATAACACAGGTTAAGAGTCTAAATGAAATGCATACATAAATATTCAAGTTACATTGTTCAAAAGATACAAATAACACCACAATTGTCCAACAGATACTAAATCTAGTACTACGCCTTCGGTCTTCTCCTAAAGCCATCTAGAAATCCCTGTTCTTCATCTATCAGCATTACCTAAAAATATGCAGGAAAACGTCAACTACAAAAAATAGTTGAGTGAGAACATAAGTTTGTGGTAAAAAGAAAAAGGGATTTCATACACAAGCATGCTAGACCAAGTTGTAGGGGTTTATATATAGGGTGTACCAGCGGCTAACCCACCACTCCTACAACTTGTTCTACCATGTTTGAGTATGATCCCGGTTTTTAGGAAAAATAGTTAGAAAAAGAACAAGCGCACCAAAATAGGTTGTAGGGGTTTATATATAGGGTGTACCAGCGGCTAACCCACCACTCCTACAGCATATTTTGTTGTGCTTTTTGGTTTATAAATCCAAAGTGAGAAGACAGATCATAAGTAAAAGCGTAGTGCGGGTACATGGATCATTACAGTTCATAATAGTGCGCGAAAAGCGTGCACGTGGGTCATTGAGTGGAGAGGAGAGTCCAGAGTTACGATGCGTGTGAGGCAACGCAATAGTTCATAATACTCGAGATAATTGCACATAACAGATAGACCAAAAGAGCAAGTAATAACACATAATACACATAAGAGGCCACGCGAGGAATACGAGACTTACATGGATTCACACAGAATCCAAGGCCGTCGAGTCAGTGTTGGTTAGATGAGCCTTACATGGGTCCCGCAGGATACCCAAAGCAGTCGAGATAGTGGCCGTGGTTCATAGAGCGACAGTGTAGGGAGCATATAGTTCATAGTACAATAACGTGTAGAGCAAACGTGTATAGTGCAACAGTTCATAAAGTAACAGTTCATAGGGCAGCAGTTCATAGTGAAGTTACAATTTATAGAGTAAGTAAAATAATTGTGATAGTGCTTACATTACATTAAGTTATAAGTGAAAGCGTGTAAAAGCAGAGAAAACAGTGTGTAAAGGTTTTGAAGTAAAGTGTTTTTGCATATTTCCACCCCGTGGTTTGATAAAGCAATACAGTTAAAAAGGGGTTATGAACTCACCTTGATCTCGGGTTAGGATGGTGCTACAATAGATCTCCTTAGCCTAGAATTGGACATATATATAAGGTTAACAACGCGTTATAAGTCTAAGAAAACGAGCTTACGCGACCTCGAGCAAAAACTAGGCTTTAAAGACGAAAACAGCTTGGCTCTGGCTTGATTCGGTCGAATAGGCACACATTCGGTCGAATCTGAGGCACACTCGATCGAACTAGACACACACTCGGTCGAACCAGCTGGGAAAACTCGTTCGGTCGAACATGGCACTTGTTCGGTCGAATAGACACTCGTTCGGTCGAATACGAAGCTCATTCGGTCGAATGAGGTGGAGACCATTCGGTTGCTTCCCTATTCGGTCGAATGGACTGGTTCGGTCGACTGGTTCGACCGAATGAGTCCTGAGTCGACGCCTTCAAGCCGGGCGACGGAGAAACCTACGGGATTTCGCGATTTTCATGATTTTTCACCCAAAATCGAAGTTTTTGACATGGAAATGCTCGGGATTGAAAGAACTAATGATTCCTAGTGTTTTTATACACAAAGACCTGCATTTTGACACCAAAACAAGACGGTTTTTGACCCGAAAACTCTAGAAACGAAAATGGGTGTTTTTGCTCGATTTGAGGCCGAAAATGGTTATGAAAACGGATGATTTTCGAGAGGGACTTACCAAAAACGAATTGCTACAAGATTCCGGGCTCGGATTTGCGTTTTGAACACTTTCTCTCTCTAGCTTCTCTCTCTAGAATGAGAGCGTTTGGGTGTGGGAGTGGGAGAGAAGAAGAGAAAATGGGGGAGTTGTCTTGAACTTACGTTTATATACTCGGTTTCTTGGGTTCGGGTTTTGGCTCGGGTTGGTTTTTCCTACGGGTCAAGACGGGTCGAGTTCATAAAATTTATAAAACGAAACATTTTTTCTAAAAACTTTTATAAAATAACTTTAAATAAAATATCTGAAATCTTTTAAAATAATGAAAATATCATTTATTTACGAAAGATAGATTTTTGGTCACCGGGTTAAATTTCGGGATGTTACAGATATCGTCATCAACAATGTGCAAAACCCTGTGATTATCGATCAAGAATATTGTCCAAAAAAACATACATGGTACGTGCTGTACATTTTTTTTAACAACTAGTCATTTTATTCCACCTTTCACCAATTCTCCACATGTCTCAAATGAGACTAGAACCCAAAACCATTTGGTTGTACGGGATAAACATTTGCCAATAGACTAAGCTAGTTATTGCACGGCATTATACATGATGAGGTATTTGTGATTATTTGTTTATTGCGTCTTGATCAAATAAGTCGTTTGGTATAACCAACTTTAAATTGCTCATTCAAAGCAATATGTTTACTCATAAGTGATTAGGCCTAAATACTCTGGATCAGTAGATGGTTTTGGATTTGGAGTTGTTCGTGAAACTTCATTTGCTTCTAGGCAGTGCGCAACCCTACAAACGAACTCCATAAAGTTCGATGAAAAACTGTAAGCGATAGCTTAAGTTTTTTTGTCACCCAAAAACTTGCATGAGTTCGCTTGCATGGTGGCATACTTGCTAGAAGTATAAGAACTTTCGAAAGACCAACTAAAGTACCCAAGGTCAGTTATGAGGCAACGCAGGGTGGTCGACAAACACCCCGATGGGCCCATTTTTTTTAAAATTATATACATTTGGAAAAAGAATATGTATTCTTTATATTTAAACCTAATTACTTAACTAATTTATGGCTTAGATTTTTTTCGCCTTTAGTTCAATACTTTTTCATGATTCTTGGAGACGCCCCTGAAAGTACCTACATGTATCTTAAACAACCTACTAATATAAAAAGTTCTACTAAAGTCCAATTAATGAATACTCCACTGATTTAAAAGTATTGAGCTAATTTTAATTCTTGTGATTACCATAAATGCGCTCTTTCAAAAGTGAAGTTAACGACCGTGAGCATTAAGGCTGTCACTTTTACCCGAAACCCGAAACCCGAAACCCAACCCGAGAAAACACGTACCCGAACCCGAACTAACCTGACCCGAAAAACCCGAACCCGAGAAAAGACTAACCTGAACCCGAACCGAAGTAATTCGGGTTGGTTCTCGGGTTTGATTTATAAGTTTCGGGTCAACCCGAATAAACTTTTAGTTTTGAAATTAAATATATATTTATGTATAATAGGCTTAATCTTAGCCACTAAAGTTATCAAAATCTAATCATAATCGATTGTTTTCATTACAACTATTATAGATCAATGGTTTATTGTTAATTTATGTTTTTCGTTTATTACTAATAGCAACCGTAATCGAATAACCAAATCACGCCCGATTAAAAGCGATTATGGTTCGAGTTAGTTTTACTCTTCTTTTGGATTGTTTTATCAAGTTATGTTGATTTATTATTTGATTATTTGCTTACGAGCAAAGAATAATATGTTATTTTAATTTTAGCATTATAGTTTTTATAACTTTTTTGTTTTTTGTTTTGTTTTTTAGGATACTCGAAACCCGATTAACCCAACCCGAAAAACCCGAACCCAAAAAACCCATGAGAGATTCGGGTTGGGTTTCGGGTCAAGATTTAAAACTTTGAAACCCGAATAACCCGACCCGGAAAACCCGAAACCCGAAAAACGAACCCGAAGAACACCCTTAGTGAGCATTAGGAGGATCGGGGAAACATCTGCATCAAAGGTCGCAGTGAAGCTTATTTGCACCGCAGAAATACCCTGCGAAAATGTGGAGGTGGCTGATATCAACTTGACATTCAATGGAGGACCGGCCAGCTCCCAATGTACTAATGCCAAGTGATACGATCTTATATATTTTAATAATATTATTTAAGTTTATATTTTATTTAGTTTCCTTATTATTCTTTAATTGTGTTTCCTTATTGTTTATCTTTCCTATTTTATGTGTTTTCTTTTCCTATAAATTGTAATCGTTTTAAGAAGAAAAATAATAAGAAAATTGTCTCAAGTTTGGTATCTCTTCTTCTCTCTTGTTCTTGGAGCCTAACCCACTCTACGGGTATATCGGGAGATTGACCATCTCGAATCGGTCTCTATCACCAAGCCTAAAGTTACGGGTCAAAATGTCCCCGGAGATTGTGTAGCCTTAACCCATAAATAATAAATTTCCATTACAAAATATTTAAACCCTATATCACATATTATTATTTTTTTATCCCATACTATTTATAGTTTAATTTCGAACTTACTATTCGCATGGTATTGTAGCAACTTTAAAGTAATATTTGTTTGCTTTACAATTATGATTTTGGTTTTTGAAATTTTTAACATAGGTGAACTTGTATCAAATCGAGTTTATTCGAAATCGGTTCTTATTAGAGTCGAATACGACTTCAAATACGAATTAAACCGAATTTCGAATCTGGTGTATAATATGAATTCGAATCGAATAGTTCAACTTTTATTTGAGTACGAATACTAGCAAAAAAATAAATTATTCGGATTATTCGATTAACTTGAAAATTCGTTATTCTATTCGATGAACACCCCTAACTTAAACCATTTGCGGACGAAGAAAAGTTATTTTTAAAGGAAAACTAGAAACGTACCTTGCTGCGTTGCGGTGGAAACATGGTAACCCGACTTGATTGACGCTTGTTAAATTCATTAAAGAGGTTAAATCAAAGTAAAAATGGTATAAAACAATAAAATCTACAATTTTGCTGTTTACAAAGTATACTCTGTGAACACAAAAGAAACAAACAAAAATATCAGCATACTGTATAAAAATTGACAATCGGACTTCTTTCGTTGGAAGATGACATGAATCACATCCAAGGCTAACCAAAATTTGTTTAAAATGACTCAAAATGAAGCTTGAAACACCAATATGCGTACGTATCAAATCTTGTATTCCATAGCCTCAAAATTTAACCTTTTAAATTAAAATCTGCCCATGCAGATTATTGACCCGGTTGTAAGCCAAAGCGTAAAAAAACTATCTTTTTAATTCCAAATCTGCGCATGCATATTATTGCTCCGTTTGGAATATGTAACTTAGACTAAAAACCAATCCTTTGTATTTACCAAGCAACAATCTCATGAATAACTATATGTATGGTTGCCTTCAAGTACTACAGCCCATTTTCAAAATGGCCAGTTTTTAAATAGTAAGCTGCGGTTCAACTTTATGTACAAACATAATAGTATATTAATTACCGGAAAGATGACTTATAAATATATGTAATGTAAAGTTACCAAGATAAGCTATTTTTGCGAAAAAGTACGTTCCACCAAATTATACACCACTGTGAAAAAACATCAAGAACAACAGCATATGCATTAGTTTTTCTGGTTTTGGATTATTTATTTTAATGCAAACACAAATAAAAATATCAACAACATATGCATTAATCCTAAAATTGAGTAACATACCTACCCTTGAAAGCAATTTGTTTTGTAGACTATAAATCCTAGCATCCTTGTTAACCAACCCTTTTGTCCACTTTGGTTACATCATATATATGCTCTCTCTGTGATTCTTAAAACATTGTTGACTTTCATTAGCTTAATTACAACAAAGATCTCAATTTAAAAACATTTAAAACAGAAATAAAAAACTTTGATTATCATAAACTTACATAGACATAATTACTTCAACTATTTTAACTGCATTAAGAAGTTGCGAACGAACAGACCACAACATGTGATACCGGGTGTGGTGCATTACGGAATATTAAGAATCCCATACGCCAATAGCCTAAATGTGTGTTCTCTGGCTGGTTTTAAAGGTGTGTGAAGTAATCCACCCACTCTCCTTCAAAACACATACATTAATGTAATGTAATCTGAATCTTATTGTATAAATTCGCACTCAGCCATAAGTAATATATGTCCTATTTATACAAACACCTAAACGGATAAATAAGTAGTAATGAAGAAACATTCAAAGCTAAGAAGGAGGGTGAGTCACCTATAATTGTGGTTAAGGAAGAATAATAATGCATCACGCATCTACAGGCGATGGAAGTGGTAATGGGAGAATGTTATATTTGTGACACAACATAAAGTTAGTTGCTATTTAATAGTTATATTATATAATTCCCATAATATCCATTTAAAAAAAATGGTTTTCCGAATTTTAAACATTCCGATTCAACCAGTTATACCATTTTTACTCCAATCTAGTACGACTTAAAAACCGTTTTCTAATACATCGGCCACGATGACTTTTCGACCAACGACCGCGGCCCGGTTTGTACACATCTCGTGAAATTATTCTTTCAAACAACAAAGTAATGGTAGAAAACCGTAATAGAGGTAAAGTTATGTGTCGGATATAGAAACAAACAACATCTCGATAGATAATTATTAATTAACAAAGTAATGGTAGAATACCATAATAGAGGTAAAGTTTGTATGTGTCCATTTGTATTCGTTCTTTAATATTGTGAGCGGGCGCTAATGAACAACCGAAATCTAACGGAACTATGGACCCTAATGGATAAATGATCACATGAACACTAATTGACAAACGAACTAACAGACACTAAGAGCATTCATGGACAAACATACATAAACGACTCTAATGAACAAACGGACATAAATGGTTACATATTAATTTCGAAAAAAGCATAATCATTACCAAACGAATGTTACCGGAAGTCCGTTAAGCTTACCGAACAGAATTTTATTGTTCATGTTCGGTTCATTTATTAAACGGACGGACATAAACAAACTTCTTGCCAAAAGGACGGACGTCTGGACGTCCGACGTCCAGTTCATTTGCAAACCTAATAATCAACCTAGGGGTGTGTGTTTTAATGGTACCCGAAAACTAACCCGACCAAAACCGAATTAGAGAATACACGAATAACCCAAACCTGACCAACCCAAATCTTAAATGGATTAGTTATCGAGTCTCAAAAAACCCGAAAAACTCTAAACACGTAACCCAAAAACAACGCGAACATTTATTGTCTTTTTTATGGATGTGTTTTGATTTTGAGTATTTGGTATTTGAAATATTATGTTATACAGTTCGTTTTGGGATTTTTGAACATTAGCATATCATATTTATTATATAATGTTTGAATTTATATGATATTTATTTTGTAGCATAATGATAACAAAAATTAATATTTGTTTTTCATTTTGCATTTAAACCCGAAAACCGAACAAATCAACCTAAACTAACCCGAACCCGATCAACCTGTGTTCAGTTATTGGGTCACTTTTTTTTAAGCTAAAAAACGAAGACCCGAAACCTAAAAAATTAACCCAAAGAACACCCTTATATCAACCCTTTTATATTTTGCACATGGTAATAATTATATGTAGTGATTGATCTAGTGAGATGGAATATGGGTCGGGTTAAAGTATGGAATAACATGAAGGTGGTCAGGTTTAATCACTAGATGAGTAGCTAGAAAACGAAAGAACTCATGGTTTGGATTGATTCTTGAAAGCAGAGTGTATTTTTATGTGTATGTTGAATAAATCTCAATTTGTTTTTTAGGCATATTTTGGTGTAAACATAACAACTTAGATAACAATTTAATTTACATTTTTTTATGTATTGTATGTGAAAGACACAACATTAGCATAGTCTATACTAAAAAAAGTATATAAGTTCCCATTTATTATTATATAATACAATTGATAAGTTTGGTGCCGCCAAAATTTATTATTATAATAGCGGCACCGTACTTGTCAATTGCAATTTTTTTTTTCAATTTCTTTTTTGTTTTTTATATTATTTTTTATGTTTTAGTTCTAGCATCATAACAAAATAACGGAAGTTGATAAAATGTCACTTTATGGTTTTTCATTTGATTAACTTCCGGTACCGTAACAACCATACTTGTCAAATTGCATTTTTTTTTTGTTTTTTTCAATTTCTTTTTTTGTTTTTTATTATTTTTTATGTTTTACTTCTAGTGTCGTAACAAAATAACATAAGCCGATAAAACGTCAATTGTATGGTTTTTTGTTTGATTAACTCCTGGTACCGTAACAAACGTGATGGAAACTGACTGATTCCGCCTAGACTAATCGTCTCAACGTTCGAAGTCGGCAACACTTGAGTTTTACCGACATCCGAGTATATCGATGGACACCACCCCGTTCGTGCACCTCAATGTCAATTTTGTAACGAAAAATGACCGAATGTCAATTTTGTTTTTTTAGTTCTTGTATCCTAACAATCGTGATGGAAACCGACTGAATTCACATAGAGTTACCGCATTTTATTTTAAATATGTATCGTAACGAATATAACGAAAACCAACCGAATGTCAAAGCACCGATACCGTAACGACGTGACGGAAACCGGTCGAATTTGCTTATAGTCATCATCTCAACGTCCATGATCAACAACGCTTGGGTCTTCGCAACGTCCGGGTTTTACCAACTGACACCCATTAGTCCACCACAATTTTTATATTTTTTGTTTTATTTTTAGTTTTTGGTTACGATATCAGAACGCACGAAACCTAAACTGATCGATTTCGCATCCACTTATCGCCTCAATACCCGGGACTGACACCATTTGGGTTTTACCAATCTGTCCGGCGCAATACGTAGGGTAGAACCCTGGTTATTTACAAATACTATATGTTAGGCTATAGTTTACTTCTTTTTTTTCATTGCCCCACAAAATTGTTAGTGGACGCTAAATCCTAAACCCAATCATTAAGAAGTTCTAGCAATGAAATTGTTTATTGGCATTTAGTGAGTATTTGAAATATTGAGATATTTATATAACTAGTTAAAGGAGAATAAAAGTTAGACTAAGAGTTATAAATATTGACATTTCATTAATTCATATAAAGTTTAGGTTAAAAATGTTAGGTTTCAAACTTTGAAGACTACAGTTGTAAAATACTTAACCATTTGTAGATGAAGAAAAGTAAAGTTATTATATATATATATATATATATATATATATATATAAAAGAGAAGTCTGGTGTTGCTAACTAAGTGGCGACACCAAACTTGTCTATATCATTTTGATTTTCTTTTTTAGTATTGGTAGCATAGCAAATGTAACGAGATCCGACCTAACATTAATTTTTTTACGTAACAGAAACAGACTGAATTCGTGTAAGCTCACTGCATCAATGCCCGGGACTGACAATACTAGGGTTTTGATGCCATTTGTTTTTTTTGTTTTAGTTCCGGTACCATAACGAATGTAACAGAGAAGTTTGGTGCCGCTAACCAAGTGGCGGCACCAAACTTGTCTATACCATTTTGATTTTCCTTTTTAGTATTGGTAGCATAGCGAATGTAACGAGATCCGACCTAACATCAATTTTTTTTACGTAACGGAAACAGACTGAATTCGTGTAAGCTCACTGCATTAATGCCCGGGACTGACAATACTAGCGTTTTGATGCCATTTGGTTTTTTTGTTTTAGTTCCGGTACCATAGCGAATGTAACGAAAACCGACCGGATGCCAAATTTCCTTTTTAAGTCATTTTTGTTTTAATCCTAGCATCGTAAGAAACCGACTGAATTCACGTCAACTTATCATCTCAACGCTAGAGTTTTACTACCACCCAGATTATACTGAACGCGCCGGGTAATTTTCTAGTTATATATACCCAAGAAGTTGTTTGCACCCAAGTGATTTGACGACATATTTTGAAGAATAATTTTTTATTTTTATTTTTGAATACTTAACTGGACAGCCCAAACATCCGCCCCAAGACCCATTTCTAAACAATCACTCGCTGTTGCGCTCACTCGACACCCTGTTGGCGCTATGAAATAGGGCCTCTGCGTCATTTGGCACATCAACTCCAAACTAGATTTATTAAAGTATTTGGTTATTTTTTTCCAACACCTTTTATAACAACCTTAGAAACCAAACGCCTCGGATTGCAATAGGTTGAATCCCGTTGTCAAGTTTTAAAAGCAATGCAAGAGGAGCATGCACGACAAACTCTGCCAAAGTACATAACCATAAATTAACCACTGTAGTGATAACACATATGAGGTCAGAGCCAATAGCCGACCTTTCTCAACAAAGAACATCCAAAATATGTTATGCCCTCAAACCATCCTTTTCACACGAAGTTCCTTTAGAAAATGATTTAATGCAACCAATGACACTATAACCTCCGCCAAAAGAGGAACCTCATAATATGTCATGTTAGGCATAGACGTGGTTTGCTTTGCAAGAGTGTTTAGCCTCTAAAGCCTTTGTGGAATCACCGTTGTATGACTTTTGACTTATTTGGCTTAAACACCCCGAACCATAACCATTTAACATAGTTTTAATTAGCATGACAATACCATCAACTTTCCACCCAGTGCTTTTGTGTTGTTTTTTTAATTATTAATTAACCCTTGAATTATAATTTAGTATTAAATTATGTAAATTTGAGTTAAAAATGTATTTATATGAACTTACATGATAAACTACCTAACCCAATTAAACTTCTCGGCTCACTGGTTATATCATTTGTTACCCTAATCCAGTTTGATTTAAAAACCACTTTTTAAAACATTGGCCACAACGTCTTTTCGATCGATGACCGAAATTCTTTAAATCAAACAACAAAGTAAGGGTAAAAAACGTAATAGAGGTAAAGTGAAGTGGCAAATGTAGAAAGAAAGAAAGAAAGTAAGTTGATAGATAATAGATATAATTAATTAACTAGCTACTACTCCTACCGCCTTATCACTTTTATTATCCCCTAGAAGAAGAAATTGGGGATATGATATGATATAAAACCCTAATTTTCATTTCATTTCATTTCATTTGTATGTCTTTATCCTAATCTTCAACTCCATTGGAACAAGATAATAATAAACAGATAGATAGATAAAGCTTCCTCATTTCTTTCCATACAAGCAACCTAATAATAATCCGTCCGTACGCATAGCTAACGATACTTTCCAGATAACGTTCGTTATCCGGTACGGCTACGATTCGGTTATTGATAAATACAGGTATTACTTTTCAATTCGTTAAAAGCGTGTTAGGTTTTGTAGGTGTAGATAGATATTTGTGAAGGTATGATCAATTTTATAGTTTTATTACTTTATATTCATGTGTTTTAGGTATAGGTTGTTTAGCTAGATATAATGGAGCTTCATGAGTGTTAATTTGTGCTATGTTTAATTTTCATTCTCTTATTATTGCTGTAATTATGGTATGATAATAAGCTCAAGCCTACAAATTTGGTGTGAAGTTAGGATAAAATTTGAATTAGGCAAGTAGACTTTTGTACATAATAATAATGGGATGAGAATCTCTAGGCTACGAGTTTTGTGTATTTATTTGGAGTTTGGATGAAACTTGAATTCCGGGCAAGTGGAAGTTTGTGCATAACAATAACGGTATGATAATCTTAAGGTTACGAGTTTTGTGTATTTGTTTGGATTTTGGATGAATTTGAGTTTAGGGCAAGTAGAATTTTGTACATATTAATAACTGTATGATAAGCTTAAGGTTACAAGTTTTGTGTATTTGTTTGGAATTTGGATAAGTTTGAGATTAGGGCAAGTAGAATTTTGTACATATAAATAATGGTATGATAATCTTAAGGCTACAAGTTTTGTGTATTTGTTTGGATTTTGGGTGAATTTGAATTTGGGGAAAGTGGAATTTTTGTTTGATTGGATAGGTGATTTATGGTAGAATATTGTGTTTTATTGAGTATGCACCTATAATGTATATATGTGTGAACCCTCGGGTGGGCAAAAGTAAAATTGCACTAATTTTGACGTTATTTTACTAATCTCGTGAAAATAACGTTAAAAGTGGCGGAAGGTTAATCAGGCATCATGTGGTGGCGTTGATAGCCGAAAGACAAGGGCACATACACCGATCAGCCGGTGTCCCGATGATTGAGTGCTATGTGCCTTATGTCCAAGGCTTGATGCAAAACTACTATCGAGCCGGGGGTCTCACCGGAAGCATCCTCTCTATCCCTATGGGATAGAGGTAAGGCTGTCTACATCTTACCCTCCTCAGACCCTACCATAGCATTGCTATTGGTGGGATATACTGAGTACGATGATGATTGAGTATGCACCTGAACAGTGGTTGGTTGTGAATTTGAGTAACTGATGTTTGTCAATTGGTACATTTGCAGGTGCTATGTATGATGCTGCATAATAAATGGTAGGGTGCTTTACAGAGGGATGATGGCATTAGTAACCCACCAGGTTCAGGTAATTGCTTGCATTTATTATGGTCAAGAGTTAATGTATGAATGAATCTATTTTTCTTTGGAACGGAAAATTTCCTACTCTTCCTAGGACTTGTACCCATGACCTTTGGGTGATTAAGAGTGAGGTGCTGCCTCTGCCACTGGGCCACTAACCCCAGGACTATGAATGAATCTATTGATAAAGAACATACCTTCTGAGAGTTGTGACTTGTATATTTGGCCACCTGTTTTAACCTTTTTGGTTATTCCTTTGGAAAATAATTTGCTCTTATAATAATTGGGTAAGAGTAAATAAAAACATTGACATTTCGGTCAAGTCTTGTTTAGGGCTTTAAAATACACCAAAAGATGACTTTCTAACAAAAAAGAATTTAGCTAGGAAATGATGCTTTAAAAAGGCTCCACTTTTTACTTTCCAATGAAAACAACATAGAACATGAAAATAATGGTAAATATAATTCTCAACATTCCAACGATCGATAGGAAAATATGGTGAAAACCATTGTGCGATAATAATAGCTTTCATGATTCATTCTGTCTGAAAATAAGAACATACACAGGACTTTGATATTTTATCGGTTTTGAAGGGTTCATATGCTGTTCCAAGACCTTTATCTTTGAAGAAGGGTATTGAATCAAAGAATTTTTTGGTAGCATTTCCAGTTGTTAATAGAACAGATATTATTTTTTTGAAGCATAGATCTTGTTTGTGGTAAGTATTTGTGTAGCTGCAAGTGTTGATTTATTTTTTGTTTGCACTCTTCTTTATTTTGTATACTAACATACTCATATAAAAACAGTGTAAAGGCACCTCTATCTAAGAGGAAACCATTAAAAATATCATCTTTTAAAGGTAACGCTCAGAATGATGACTCCGGAAGCCGAGAGAAAGGGTCAAAGTCAACAAAGAACGTGGTCAAACTTTCCTACGTGCCAAAGGACCGAAACGAAACTGTTGCTGAGTCATCAAAAGTGAAGAACAATCATGCTACTCCTACTTCTAATATGGCTGAGACTACTGCAGGGTCTCAAGCTATTCAACTGTTTAAAAGTTGGTTGACTTTGTTACGCACACCTTCACAAAGTGAAATAACAGATGGGGAATTAGAGGAGGACCTGCCTTCAAATGAATTGGTGGAAACGGATTGTAAGATCCAAAACAGTGGCAGAAGTGCGATTTTGAAATCTGTTTGGGCTAGTTTTGCGGGTCTGGATCCTGCAATAAAGATACCTGCAATGATATTGTACGTCATACTTACTCTTACCTTTATCGTTTTTTGAGCTTGATTTGGGTTGCTTTTGGAGATGTATAAGAACTGTTGACCTAGACATCACAAATAGTTTCTTGCTTTTACCTTAACAGATTCTTTTTATGTAAATAGTTAAATGTGTTAATATGAACACAAAAGTTATATGATTCTGATAATAATCAAATGTGTTGAATAAGTTGATTTAGGAGGATTTATGCGTAAGAATACACTCTTGGTGACTTTTGCTTTCTCATTTGACCTGTATCCTTTTTCGAGCTCTGCTCGCGTGTAGTTTTTCAAGCTCAAGCTTGGCTTGCTTTATTAATTTTATTTATATATATACGCACATATGATTATTTTTTATATATGTTAATAGATATAGTTTTATATGGTTACAAATTATAGTTTGTAACATAGAATAAATTATGTGGTTTGTTTTATCATAATTTTGTATGTAGTTATTATTATTATTATTATGTAAATATTGGCTCATTGTGAGGCTGCAGCTTGTTTATTAAATGAATTTATTTTTAGGCTTGGGCTCGAGCTCAATTAAACTTGGTTTGATTTGAGCTTTTTCCGAGCCAATCTTGAGCAGCTCACGAGCAGATTGGCTTGTTTACACCCCTACTTGGGCGGAAACAACACAAACTACTCTTGTGACTAATGAATTATCGTCATAGTTACCAATTTATTTCCAATTATATATGATTATTTTTCGTCATATAAAGCGTTGAAACAGTCTTTTATATTTTACATTTTATTCTGGTTAACTTGAAGTTTTCTCACTTCTCATTATTTTATTTCTTTGTGAAACTTGATCTGCAGCATACCCCTGTACCTAGCAGTCAACATAAAATATGGACCGGAAGTCGCAAAGGAGCTGACACCTTTATGGATATTCGGGCCCCTGCTTCTCGCACTGTACATCAAAATTGTTCAAGGGTTATGCTTACTCTACGTTTACAGCTTCAAGCAATCGGTCAAATTGGTCAAAAACATACCCACTTATTACAATTATGTCATTAGTGGGAAGCTCAAAGAAACCATACACGCTCGTTTCTGGCAACCCGTGGTGGATTTTAAGAACTTACGATACAAAGAAATATGGAACCAAGTTCCAGAATGGATAACCGACAAGTATTTGGACTACATTGAATCAATATGGCCTTATTATTGCAAACTGATCAGGTTTCTGAAACGGGCCAACTTCATCTAGTGTTTGGAAGACGGGATTTTGATTTCGTTTTGGTCTGTTTTTATCGGTGTAATGTTTTGGAATAGGGCAGATTTGATTGAGGCAAGAGGTAGGAAACCCGAATTTGAATTGGAGTTCATCAGTCTTGAGGATTATAAGCAGAAAAAAAAGGTGGATTTTTTATGTTGAAATACATTGTATTTGAGTTTTTGATTCTCAGTCTTTTGAGATTTAATAACCATTTTTTACACGGATATTGTTGACGCTACTTTTAAAATGGGCTGTTTAGTTTTAATCGAAATGGACTGAAAACTTAATAGCGAGATCATTGATCGGTTGTGACCTAATTCTTTACGTTTTTCGATTCTCTCTCTCTCTCTCTCTCTCTCTCTCTCTCTTGTTTTGATTGTGTTAATGTATGAGTCGGTGTCACACAAGTGATGCATGATTAAAGACATGTCTAATTATTGGACGAAATATTTCAAGCACATCCATTGTAATTGTTTGACGCACATTATAGTCACATAGTAGTGGTAGTATGCTCATTTGATAGATCTAGGCAACTTAGAGTCTTAGTCGCACATTTACATTAGACACCTTGTTGTAATTAGTTTAGACGTACCACTGTAATTGGATAACTCAAAGACGCTATAGCAACTAGTATAGACGTACCATTATTATCAACAACTTAAAATATAACAGTACTATACTCAAATTAAGATAATAAATTCATAATTTCATTTTACAAGTTGAAAAATATAAGCATATAAAATTAAAAACTATCAATGAAAGCTACTCATTTAATTTTACCTTTCAGTTATTTATAAACTTTCTATTATTTTACAATTTTATCACTGTTTAATATTTAACCATTAAAATAGTAAAAGTACTAAGATCAACGGGCTAGATCACTTATGGCATTGAAAATTCACTAAGAAGTGTGGAAGTTAAAACGCTTAGACCAACAAATTCGTACCAATTATACAAATAAATGAAGGTTATTGTAATGTCCAAAAATAACAAAATCATTATGATTTCTATAATGTTCAAGTAACTCCTCATAATTTTCATGATCATGATACTTTTTTGATCTTATGCATAGTACATGAACAAACTGTTCCCAGCAGAGCACGCGATCAAATTGGTCTTCGGGTGCCACGCTAAATGCAGTAACTTTAACTTAAAATCGCACGAAAATTCATCAACTCTCGCGTCTGAAACATCATTCCCTGCAAAACAAAGTAGACGAAAACCAAAACTTATAAACATATTAATAAAGTTCTAATAGTATGATGAACAATAAAAAGTAATGGTTAAAACCTTGTCGGTATAGTCCACGCGCCAAGTTGCTCAGAGATGATCTTCTACGCCTTGAAGCTGCTTGTTGCGGTTGCTTTCTGCAGCCAACAAAAAAAAACGAACCAAGTCAAACGGGTCAGGTTTGACCGACTCGTTACACTTTTTTGCATTATCATTTTTTTATTATAACATACCGGTTAGAGTTTCTTTTAGCTTCCACCGTAGCTCCTTCTTCGCTTCCAACTCCATTACGGAATATTCTCATGTGATTGCTAATTCAAATAACAAGTGCATAGAGCTGCATGAGTTGACCGGTCAAAATGATTTATAATAATGAGTCAAATATGTTTACAAACAATTTTTATTATGATATGCAATTTGGATTATTTTTGACCCGTTTGACCCATTTTCTTTTTAGCTTACCATTTTTTTTATTTTACCAGTTTGACCCGTTAAAGATATTAATAACCCGAATTGACAGTGGACCTACCTATATGATCCGGTTGCAAAGTGAGTCCCGTCTCCACTAATGCAACAATCAAACTTATCAAATATGGCGTCGTTATTATACAAGTCACATAACTGTACAAAAAAAATACATAAATAAGCGAGTTAAATTTATGATAAAAACTATTTTCATAAATGATATTTGACCTTTGGTTGAAGATGCTCATGAATCTTATACGTGACAACTCGCGAATTCGACATCCGCATATCCCATAGCTGAAAAAAAAACATCCATAATTACAATCATAACAGTTAACATATTTTTAAATTATAATAAAACAAGAAGACCTTTAAATTTAGGTAGTCACGACTTAAAACGTGTCTTCCGTCTGGTGCAAACTTAATACTAGAGATTGATGCGACGATTTCTGTAAAAAAGGTTTTTGGCCCTCGGGTATCAGCATCCTGCAAACTGAGTTGTAATGACAACATAATTATATATTTTTTAAGTTTTTGATATAATGTTATTATTAAATAAATTAACATACATTGTAGCACTACGGTCGCATAATGCTGATTGTCTCATATCTACTAAACGAATAAATCCCCTTGAACTACTATAAGCAAGCAAATTACAATGCAGAGGATGAAACTCAGCTGATGTTATCACCTCTGTGAAATAGACATAACAAATTAATGTTAAATAAACGTAAAGATTGCTTAATATGTAAAGAAAGAACCTATATTAACATGTTACTCACCTGTAAGATCATCCATATTCGTCGGCTTCGTGTCAATAATATTGAAACATTGATCACTAACCTCAAGATTCCATAAGTTTATTCTAAGGTCATCCGCGGAAACAAACGTTTCTCCATCACTATACAAGGTTCACCAACGTCGTATCGACAGTTAAATTTCACAAAATAAAGTGTTACAAATATGGCCATGTGCATACATAGCTATATATTGAGTATTAAACTATTAATTAATAAACATAAATTAGGATAAAATGTAAATTAGATTACATGGTTACCTATTTATTGAAACAGAGTTGATATTATAATCATGAGCATGCGCATACATTTTTCGACATCTTGCAAATGCAGCATCCGAGACATTTTGTCCCTAAACAATGTATTAGTTTCTATCATATTTCAAGTTGAAAATTTGTATAAAATGATATTAGTTCATTCTAAGAGTAACATAATATCCTTACATTAGAAGGTGTGATATTTGTCCCCTTAGTATTATTATTATTAGTCCATTCTAGCTGATGACCGTTGGAAACCGATGATTTAGATTCCCCTTTTATAAAACTACTTTCAGACAAAAGCGAACTTTCTGAAGAGACATGTGGACTGACGTCCATTTCTTTGACTTTCTTGACTTTTCGCTCCTTAACCTGGCTTTAGAAACATGAAATATGTATATTAGCATTTAGCATCGCTAAGTTTACCTTTACTCACAACTGAAAGTAGGGGTGTGCATGAAACAGAGATAACCGAACACAATAAAAACTGGTTTGATTCTATTTTTTAAGAAACTGATTTTTAACTGAAACATACCCCCCCAATAAAAAAAACAAATATATATATATATATATATATATATATATCATTTATAAGAGATTAATAAATGGTGTAGCCAATAAATAGTGTAATTAAATCAACATGTGTAATAAACAATTAATCATTAATTAATAAAAAATTTAGAACCAAAGTTTTAGGTACAAATTCATTATTTTAGGCCCTTTTTACGGCCAAAAAATTTTCAAGCCCAAATGGTAAAACTGGAACCCAACTGAACCCAACCATAACCCTTATTGGGAAACCCGAAATCAAATGGTTTTCAAAAATCGAGTTGTTAACTTTTGGTTCGGTTTGAGCCCAAAACCAACTAACTCTCCTACTGCAAGTTTTTGGGTTGAACCACATCGGGTCGGGTTGGCCTCGAACACAGTTTGTCTTGCTTTTTGACCCATTATACGTTTCATTTTAAGTTATTTTCCTTTTGAAGTTATACTCGTTTTTACCTACGAAAAAGGTGAAATCTTGAGAAGATTATACCTTCCAAAGTTTGATGGTTTTGTCGTTGGTTGAAAGTATAAAGAGCGATCCATTCAACGCAGTGCACCATTTCAACTTGTTAATCTTCTCTTCAATGTCAACACTTTTTAAATAATCAAACTGTGAAACAAGTTATAACACTACTATAAATAGTTTCAAAGTCAAATATATTAAAATGGTCTTGTTCATTTTCATACACAATATTAAGGCCTTACACACCTCGGGCTCATGACTCTGGAATTCGGTCTTGTATCGATACTCAGGATGTTGCAGTAAAGAAACATTCGACCTGTTTAAATCATTTTGATAACTTTGCTTACTTATCACCTACGAGTATAATAACACGAGCAGTATGATTAAAACATGAACTAAATACATTATGAAAAAAAGCATAGTTTATAATAGTTTGGTTCTTGACAAGAAATAAGAACATCGTTCGCACATGTTTACCAGTCTCCTTTTCAAAAATGACAATGCGTCCTCCTCGATCACCAACAGCAAGATAATCACCGGTTTTGTCAAATTCAATGGCGGATATCACATCACCTAAAGAAGCATAGCAAAATTTGCATCAAAAAATAGATAAAATTTGAAGACACCACTTACATACTATATGAAGAAACGTGGATCTACTTACTAGTAAACGATCAACTTTCCTCGGGTATGAGTGTGCTATATCACCGATGGTTCTCCGGAGTATGAATTCTTCCACCTACAAAACGAGCAGCACCGTGAACTTACCCCTCAGAAAGGGACAGAGGGGTCCTCTTTGGGGTAACCCTCCGGTGTGAGAATAATATATTGTAGGAGAAGATAATAATAATCTGAAAGTGAGTAAGGATTTAGAATGTATTTTCTTGCTTACCTCCCCTTGTGGAGGTGGTGTGGTATTTATAGTGTTAGGGTTTCCAATGATTGGGCTCAGACCCAATTAGGGCCTTTTTGGCCTCCTCCTATTGCTTCGCGCCACGTGTCCTTAGGACACCTGGTGCTTTTTCATTGATTATTCTCTGACCATGGTATTTCACCTGACCCATGTGCAATCACGTGGTAGCACATGGGTTTTGCTGAGTTGTCCACCCTTCATTGGCAGCTGTCAACATCAGCATATTCTTTATTCCTTAAAGGATACCTTCTGGAAGGTTGTCTGATGAGCACAATCATGGTTGTCCTTATCCTGATTTGGATAAGGACGTGGTTGATTATGTGCATGTGTGATATGCGCCTATCCTGGGGATGCGCGAGGTCTTCTCTTTATTCTCACGCGCAGATGTTTCATGCGCAGATGTGATATGCGCAAGCATATGTAATATGCGTGAGCATATGTGTTATGCGCCACGCGCAGATGCGCCACGCGCAGATGTGATATGCGTGAGCATATATGATGCGTGAGCATATGTGATACGCGCCAAGCGCAGATGCGCCACGCGCAGATGTGAAATGCGTGAGCATATGTGACGCGTGAGCATATGTGACGCGTGAGCATATGTGATATGCGTGAGCATATGTGATATGCGCCACGCGCATAGGTTTTGGCTTTGTGTCTTCATGACATCCTGATTTCAAGCCTCTTGTCTATATCTTGTGGGTTGACCCGCCCCGCCCGATGTTAAGGCGGGTGCATACCTCTTCAAGCCCCCCCAGTCTAATGTGTGTCTTGTCTCGCGCGAGCGAGGTAAGATAGATATTAGACTTAATAGTTTGCTCTTTTAATAGGGGTTGTCTTTTCTTTTTTATTTCTCATATGTGCGTTGCGCGAAATTCTATCCTTTTGGTTGAAATGAATCGTCCATGTACGTGGTTGGTTGGTGCTGACATGCGTCAGAGATGGAGACGTTATGTGTCAGACTTTTCGTGTGCTCGAGGTGCTACAGTGGCCTTTCATGTCTCCTCATACAGTGTCAGGAACACGTGTCGCGCTCATGTTGGCCTGCACCTGCGAGTGGGGGCGCGTGAGCGTAACTCTGATCAGTACCTGTTTCTTTCTCTCTCCTGGGCCTATAAAAGCAAGCCTTTTGAGTGGTTTTTTCTTCATCTTCATTGTTATTTTCAGAGCTCCTTCTCCTTCAATTTTCATTCCGATTAAGAGTTTTCATCTTTTGCTTCCAGATTTCCGCGCTTAAAGTAACCGCTGTTTGATTCCCAATTGTATGTCTGATAACCCAGACACCACAATTTCCCCCAGCAAACGCCGTGTAAAATCGTTAGTTATGTCCACTTTGAAGAAGACCGGCAAGGGTAAACGGGCTGCCGAGGCCTCGTCGGAGGATGTGGGGAAGAACAAAACAGTGAAGAGATGGGATGAGATTCCCTGCAAATTGAAACAGTCTGACTTCGACAATCTCGTCGCCTCTCAGGGTTTTCTCCCTGAGTACAGCTGTCTGCTCCCGGCGACCGGGCAAACGGCGGCAGATTCGCCCACCGGCTACATCTCTTTATACTCTCACTTTTTCACTCACTGTAACCTTCGTCTTCCGATGACAAGGTTTATGGGTGCGCTCCTTCAGTTTTATGGGATTCACATATCCCAAGTCCATCCTTGTGGACTAGTGCGCATGACTCATTTTGAGTTCATGTGCAAAGCTCAGCGCGAGGAGCCCACCCCTCGGCGCTTTCAATATTTTTACAAGCCAAAAATCCAAGATTCTTGGTTCTCATTCACACCGCGCAATCAGAAGGTTAAGTGTTGCACTGTTTCCTTCAAAAGCCTTCATGACTGGTCTGAAAATTTTTTTTATATTAAGGCTGGTGTGATTCCTATCCGCATGACCATGCGCGCGATCACTTCTGCGCCCGTGGATGAGAATGTTCTTAAGAACCCAACGGGCACATGGGTTAACAAGTTAACTGCTGAACCATCCCCCGCCAAGAATATTTGCGAGGAGGCGCTGGTGGGGGTTGGTATGAGCAAGAGGTGGGCCGACAGCGCGACTGAGCCTGTCGTCCAAGTTGATGGCTTAGGTGAGTTATTAGCTCATTGCATTATTTCTGCGCGAATATAATTCGTTTTGCTGATATCATTTGTCTTGTTTTATGCAGTAAGCAAGGAATACGTCCACGCCGCCTATGACGAGCATATGGAGGGCGGCTCTGTCGCGCTGAGCGCTGGGGAAGTTGCTTTCCCCGATCGCTTCGATGATATGTTCATCCCTGTCGATTTAGAATTTTGCTTTGACAGCGATGCGCCTGGTAAGCTTTTGTACTTATGCTTATGCCTTTAGAATACCAAATTTGGTTAACATTTCTGTTGCACGTATTGTAGATGCGCTCGAGAACTATGAGTTGGAGCTTGCGGAAGAGGAGGTGGAGGAAGAAGCTGAGGCGCCACAACTCAAGCGCAAAGCTAAAGGCAAAACTGGCGCAGGGGCCAGTAAAAAACAGAAGAAAAATGATGCCC
The DNA here is from genome assembly GCF_021521415.1 of Bidens hawaiensis. Taxonomy (NCBI): domain Eukaryota; kingdom Viridiplantae; phylum Streptophyta; class Magnoliopsida; order Asterales; family Asteraceae; genus Bidens; species Bidens hawaiensis. Next base: position 658,520 of record NW_027491062.1, read on the forward strand.
CTGTCGCCCAGGATCCTCCTACCCAAGCGAAGGGACTTGAGAAAACCAAGGGATTTACCTCCAAGTTTTCCTCGTCTTCTTTGCCTCGAGGTGTGGGCAATCCTCCCGTCCACACGAGGTATGGTGCTGCCACCTCATCTCTTCGCGCGGCGGACAAGGGAAGCGGCGCTGCGCCCGCTATTTCATCTTCTCCAACAGGTATACTTTGTTTATATTTTGTGGTTTTATGAGCGTGATTCCGATAGAGTTATTAATGAAGCTTTGCTCACTCAAATGTTTGTAGAGCCGGCGACTTTGGTGGCTCAACCTCAGGCGCAGCAAGGTACCGAGGCTGCGCCGAAGGTTGCTTTGAAGTCCCCTGTTTTACCCTCGAAAAGGGGGAAAATGGACTTCATGGCGATGCTCAATTCGCGGACGGCGGTGCGCCAAGGTATTTATTGCGCTTTGATTTTCTGATTTTTTCCTTTAGATCAAGTCATGAATCATTTCTCCTTGTTGGTTTTTTCATAGGAATTATAGCTGGCACACAAGCTGCTGGCGGCACTGCTGGCGCCGGCGCCGTTAGTTCTGCTCCTGCTCCAACAAGCACTGAATCTCCTCTCATTGGGATTACAAAGGAGCAGGAGACTATTTTACGTGCTGATCTAACGGCATCAAGGCCTCCCTCACCTCCTCCTGCGCGCAGCCCTCCTCGTGAGACTGTTTTTGATTTTCCCAAGTCGCAGGAGAAAAGACCTGTTACAGAGGATGATGAGGTCAATTTTGAAGATTCCGATGGTGGCCGCGCAAGCCCTATAGCGTCACGAGATTTTGCGGCGCAGCCTTCTTCTCGTGGGGCAGGCAGGAGCTCACCAGCTGGCGCTGACTTTTCTGCCGGTTCTCCGCAGGTATAAGTTTGTTTTTCTCCGCTGTGCGGACTTCCAAATTAGTGTCTAGATAACTAAAACGTTTCTTTTGCGTGCTTTGTGTTTGCAGGAAGCCGATCGCATATATCGCCCGAGCTGGAATATTACTGAAGATAGCTCATTTCAATCCATGGGCGTGTGTGAAGACTTCTGGGCTCACTCTGTTCCTCCGGCTGAAAGGAGGTTTCAGGAGGACCGCGCTCGCGTGGACTTGCTCAACGACCACCTTTTTGCTGGGTCTGCGTACTTTGCTGCCTCCCAAGAGCTTCGCAATGATTATATAAAAGTGCGCGATGCCCTTGCGGAGGCCAAGCAAGAGGCTAAGATTTCTGCTTGGAATCTTTCTGACGCTCGAGAGAGAGCTGAGAAACTCCAAGCAGAACTTAGTGAGAACCGAGCAAGTGCCAACGCTGCCTTTGTGAAGCGCGGGCATGAGCTGCAGGCTGCGCGGGAGAAGCTGCAAGCGGCAGAAGCGGATGCGGCCAGGTACGCGCGTCGAGCGCGTGACTTGGAGTTGGAGGCAGAGGCGCGTGATCAAACTCTTGCTCAGGCTAACACTGACAAATCTTTATTAGAGAGTGATGTTGCGCGCCTGAAGAAAGAGCTCGATGCTGCGCGAGCAGAAAAGGATGAAGCCTTGGCGGCAGCAGCGTCTGATAGAGAAGAGCTCGATGCTGCGCGAGCAGAAAAGAATGAAGTCTTGGCGGCAACAGCGTCTGACAGAGAAGAGCTAAAACAAACCAAGGAAACTGTTGAGTTGCTAAACTCTCAGATTCCTGCTCTTGAGACGTCTGTTTCTTCTCTCGCGCAGGATCGTCAATGGCTAGTTTCACAGGGTGTGACTCGTTGCGCTTATGCGATGAAATACTCAGACGAGTTTCAGACCCTTGTGATGGATTGCAATGCTGCGTCGCGCTTGGTGGGTCGAGCTGAAGGGTTTAAGGATGGCTATGAATATGGCATGCTGAAGAAGAATCCATTCGACTACCCTTATCAGCTCGACGTTGTCTGCGCTGACATGGCCGAGATGGGGGAGAAGTACTTGAATACTCCATTTCCCATCCTTGAGCAGGTATTTTAACCTTAATGAGTTTACCTTGACTTATTTTCCTAATATTTTGTACTCATACTTTTCCTTGTGACTTGCAGATAGCCGCGCTTGCTGACCAGCCCGATCTTGGCGCGCTAAAGAAATTACTTGACGAGTGTGAAGGGACTGGTGGCAGCGATGATGGCGCAGGAAATGCTGCCTCTGCTAGCGGCTCTGGCGTGGCCAAAGGACCTACTCCTGACACTATCGTGATAGAAGACGACTCCATTCAAGACGAACAGCTTGATTATGGTAAGTTTGGAGATGACGAGGAGCGGGCTACGCCAGATGCTGAGGGAGGAGGTAATGATGAGGGCGATGAAGAGGCTGATGTTGATATAGAGACTTGAAAAGCCCTTCATGTTTTTTTTTGTTTGTAGTTTTTATCTCATCATTTTGTAAATTTGTAAACTTCTATGTTTTGGAATGAAATTTTGTTTTTCCCTTATTCGCATCTTGCGCATTCCCAATTCATCTCTTTATATTGCATTTTTATGCTCGTTGAATATAAGGTATGCTTACACATTGAAACTTGGACGAGGCTGTAAGGAAATTATTTTATTTAATCCTTAACAGTTGTCGCATTTCAAGTTATTTTGCAATATTCTGAATATGCTGACACGTGCCTTGGCACTTCGTTATTCCTCCTTTGCGCGACGTTATCGCGCATTTATTATAGGGAATTATGAATGAGTTTTTTAGCCTTTACGTGTCAGTATGTGTTACTCTGATATCCATTATAATCCCATGCGCGACCTCGACCTGAGACCTTAACTATGTTTTGGCATGTGCTTTGCCTTAGTTGTGCTTAGGTACTTTTATGGTCTAGCTGTGCAGCATGTAGGATGGATGTTATGAGTGATTTGAGCTAAGGCTCATATTATTGGGCTAAGGCCCCGACGTTTTAGAGTTAAAACTCGTTAACGCATTTGAGCTAGAAGCTCGCGCATGTATCTTTTACTTCGTTTTATTTTTAGTTTGATGTCAATACAATGTTGTCATATTGCTCAAAATTAATAAAGGGAAGTGTGAAACATGTATGCAAAAGGTAATAGAACACACATTAAGAGAAAATAGCGCGCATCATTATTCATAATGGCTTAAAGGGCCTTGATTACAAACTTGACAACTTTTACATGAAACATTTTCTAAGCTGTGCTGCGTTCCATGTGCGCGGGATCTTCTTTCCATTCAAATCTTTTAAAGCGTATGCGCCTTTTCCCAATTCTTCCGAGACTTGATAAGGTCCCTCCCAGTTGGGAGACATCTTTCCCGGGGGTATTGCGCGACTAGCTTCATTGTTCCAAAGGACAAAATCATTCTTCTTGAAGTGGCATTCTTTCACGCGCTGATTGTAATATTTTTCTAGTTTTTTCTTGTATTTGGCTTCACTGATGATAGCCGCCTCTCTGCGCCCTTCAAGTAAGTTGAGATCCAACCTCCTTTCTTGCTCGTTGTCTTTTTTACTCATCATGAGCACTCTATAGGATGGGCATCCAATCTCTGCTGGAATCATAGCCTCCGTTCCATAGATTAGGCTGAACGGGGACTCGCCATTGCTGGTTTTGCTTAATGTCCTGTGCGCCCACAGGACATTAGGTAACTCCTCGACCCATGCATGGGATTCTCCCTCCAACCTTTTCTTCAGCCCATTCAGCAAGCTTTGGTTCGCGCGCTCCACTTGGCCATTCCCTTGAGGGTGGTATACTGAAGTGAAGACTTGGTTGATGCGCAATTCCTTGAGCCAACTGGATATCTTCTTGTCAGTGAATTGTTTGCCATTGTCGCTCACAATTTCCATTGGCAGGCCAAAACGGCATATAATGTGGCTCCAAATAAATTGCTTCATTGCCTCGGCTGTGAATTTTGCTAGTGGCTTGGCTTCAACCCATTTTGTGAAATAGTCTACTGCCACTACCAAAAACTTTACTCGCCCTTGCGCTTGTGGTAAGGGACCCACAATATCGATTGCCCATTTGTGGAAAGGCCATGCGGAGGTCACCGGAATCAAGTTGTTCTTTGGCCGCATGGTGTTTGGCGCATAGCTCTGACACGCTTTGCATTTTTGGATCTCTTTTAACGCGTCCAAGTACATGCCTGGCCAATAGTAACCTGCGTTCATTGCCTTGGCAACCACCATGCGCGGGCCGGCATGTATTCCACAGATTCCTTCGTGTATCTCTCTGATCACATAGCTTGCTTCCTCAGCATCCAGGCATTTCATGAGCGGTCCAAGATAAGAGCGTCGATATAACGTACCATCAAGCATTTCGTAGTTCTGCGACTTGTGTCTTATCTTCCTCGCCTGTGCGCGATCGTCCGGTACCTTTCCCTCCTTCAAGAATTCCATTATTGGAGTTATCCATGATGAAGGTGTTGTATGAATTACAAGGACAGACTTCGCTCCCACCGACGGGTTGCTCATTATTTCCACCCTGACATCTTTGCCAAAGTGATCGAAGCTGGTTAATGCCATCTTGCTCAGCGCGTCGGCAGACTTATTTTCACTGCGCGGAATGTGTATGATTCTGAAAGATTCAAATTGTTCGATGAGTTTTTTCGCCTGCTCTAGATACAGAGGCATGGTGTTCTCCTTGGCATCATAAAGGCCATTGACTTGCGCTGCTACCAGGTATGAATCTACATGAGCCTCTAGCTTTTTGATTCCGAACTTGTGCGCGATGCGCAAACCGGCCAGCAGGGCTTCATACTCAGCTTCGTTGTTGGTGCTCTTGAAATCCAACCTGATTGCGTAAGTATACTCATGATTTTCTGGATCCACCAGCTTGAGGCCTGCGCCGGACCCTTCGTTGTTTGAAGCTCCGTCAGTGAATAATCTCCAAACGTTTTCTTCATTATTGGCTTGCGGAGGGTCTAATTCGCGCTGAGCCTCTTCAACTTTTCCTTCAGGGATTTCTGCGATGAAATCAGCTAAGACTTGTCCCTTGATTGCTGGACGAGGCTTATAGGCGATCGTGTGCTCTCCTAATTCCAGCGCCCATTTTGTCAGCCTTCCTGAGAGCGCGGGACGTCGCAAGACTTGCTGGATGTTGTAATCAGTCAGGACTTCAATGGGATGACCATTGAAATATCTATGAAGCTTGCGCGACGCATGTGTTAGTGATAAAACTAACTTTTCTATGATGGTGTAGCGCGTCTCAGGATCTGTCAGCACCCGACTTACATAATAGATTGGTGTTTGGATTCCCTTGCGATCCACCAACAACACTGCGCCAATGGCGCGCTCTCCTGCTGACAGGTACAACGTTAAAGTTTCACCAGGAAGTGGAGCTGTGAGCGCAGGCAGATTTATCAGACATTCTTTTATCTCAGTGAAAGCTTGCTCGGCCTCAGGCGTCCACTTGAATTGGCTTTTCTTTAAGCAATTTCTCAATGTGTTAACGAATGGGGTAGATTTGCTTGCATGGTTTGCTAGGAACCTGTTAATTGATACCAATCTGCCATTCAACTTTTGAACTTCCTTCATGGTGGATGGTGAGGGCATGTTAAAGATAGCCTCCACCTTCTCTGGGTTCACCTTGAAACCATCCTTGGTGACCATTACACCGAGAAATTTCCCTTCTTCTACGCCGAATGTGCATTTGCTCGGGTTGAGCTTCATGTTTACTTCCTTTAGGCGCCAAAGGGTTTCTTCGATGTCCTTGAGCATTTGTTTTTCCTCCCTGCTTTTAATCACCAAATCATCCACGTAGACTTCTAAGTTTCTTCCAATTTGCTCGTTGAAAACCGCATCCATGAGTCTTTGGTAAGTGGCTCCTGCATTCTTCAAACCAAAGGGCATTTTTGTGTAACAGAAAACACCATTGTCAGTTCTGAAGGCAGTCTTGTCCTCATCTTGTGGTGCCATTTGAATTTGGTGATAGCCCTTATAGGCATCCAGGAAACATTTGAGCTTAAATGGCGCCACAGAGTCCACCTTCGCGTCAATGTTTGGGAGGGGGTAATAATCTTTTGGACACGCTTTGTTGAGGTCCTTGAAATCAATGCACATTCTCCATGACCCATTGCTCTTCTTTACCATCACAGGATTGGCTACCCATGTTTGGTATCGTATTGGGCGGATGATATTTGCGCGCAATAGATCTTCTACTTGCTCATTCATGGCCTTTGCCTTCTCATCCCCCATGACTCTTTTCTTTTGAGCAATTGGCTCTACAGACTTGAATGTGTTGAGAGAATGCTGCGCCAGGTCTCGCGGAACCCCAGTCATATCAGAATGTTGCCACGCGAAGACCGATATATACGTTGTGAGCAATCTTTTCATTCTCACCCTTGTGTCATCTGATATCGTAGCTCCAATGGTGATTGTTTGTTCTGGGAATTTTGGGTTGAGAATCCATTCCTCTGGCGCGTTGTTTGCCATTGGAAGCTTCATTCTTCCTTCTCGCGGTATACTTGTTACTGCGCACAAATGATCTCGGTATACAAATGTTACTCCTGTTGGTGTTGGGAACCCCAACGCGCCGTGCGCTGGTGACGGTATGGCGTTGAATTGGGCAATCGTTCCTCTACCCAAGATCATATTATGGCATGAAGTGGTGGGCAAGACCAAGAAGTTGACAATTTCAGCTCGCTTGTGTTTCTCATCCCCCAAAGTTAGTTCGAATTGTATCTGACCTAGGGGGTGAATAATTTCGTTTGAGACACCCGAGATTAGTGCATTCACAATTTCGAGCCTTGCTTGGTCTGCTGGATCCAACTTCCTGAAACATTGCTCATACATGATGTCTGATTCACTGCCGGTGTCCACCAGGACTTTTGACACCTCATAATGAGCGATGTGTGCAGTGATGACTAGAGGACTGCTGATAGACGGGCCTCCTCTGATTCTTGGGAAGATTACTTGTTGCTCGCGCCAATCCCCTTGGACTTGCGCGCTTCTCTTCCTCGATCTTGTCCTTGCCTTCCTCCTTCAGCTACACAGATTCTTTTGAATTTTTTACTGGCTGAGGCTCCGTCTGGTTGTTCATTCTCTGGTCTTGGGTTTTTCACCAGGTGAGCCAACTTGCCTGATTTCACATCTCTTTCAATCGCATCCTTTAAATGGTGGCATGCATCGGTGTTGTGCCCTGTGGACTTGTGAAACTCACAATACTTGCCACTGTTTGGTGGTCCCTTATGGAGTAATGGCTTGGGGCTTTTAAACTGGACATTCTCTGTGCTTAACACTTGCGAAGGCGTTTTGGTGAGGGGAGTCCATATTCTTGGTAGAGGTCTGTTTGGCTCTCTGCCGCCTTCCCACTTGTCACCTTCTCCGCGATTACGAATGTCTTTTTGGGGCTGGGGTGAACTTTGTTGCGCTTGCTTTTCTGCGGGAGAATAACTGGTTTGTTGCAACCTGGACCATACGGAGTTTTGTTTGCCCCTCCTTTCATTGTTGCGTGGTGCTTCTGTTTGATGCCCTCTATCTCTTGCTCTGTCTTGGGCAATTTGTTTTTCATTTCGCGCGAAGATTCGCGATGCTTCCATAAGCTTAGCACAAGTGGTTGGCATGTCATCTCTGCTCAAGAGAGCTCTGTGGAGTTGATCACTGCGCGCACCTTGTATAAAGGCCACGCGCAAGAGTTGTTCAGTGATACCCCCAATTGCAAGAGATTCCTGATTGAAACGAGTTATGTAGTCTTCAATGGTTTCATCATTCCTGCGCACGCAGTGCATGATGTCATCGGGGTCGCGCGTGTGTCTGCGCTGCTGTACAAAGTGAGCCTGGAACTTCTCCAATAGCTCTTCGAACCCATCGATTTGTCCTGTCGGCAAGCTTTCGAACCAGACACGCGCTGCGCCCGTGAGGCAGCGAGCAAACATGTGACACCATTTTGGCATCGTCCAGCTTTCTAGGTTTCCAGTGTTGTAAAAACCTTGTAAGAAATCATCTGGATCTATTGTACCATCGTACTTGCCTAGACCACTTGGCATCTTGGTTTTGTGTTGAATGGGAGCCTTCGCAATGCGCTCAGTGAATTTTGAATGCTTCACCAAGATGGCTGGCCTATATGGTGTGGTTACGTCCACTTGCCCTTTCGCTTGTGGGTTGTACGGTGTGTATAGATCCATATCGGCTTTGGCTCCAGGCGCTATGTTCATATGCGCGCGGAGCTGTGACCCTCCTGCATGAGTATCTCGCGTCTTCCTCATGCTGTGCACATCTTCCTCATCACTAATATCAGCGTGCTCGGTGTGAACAGAGTGACCATCTTCCGGCGCGCGCGCCCTTTTTGTTGTTCCCTGAATGGTTTGTTTATCAAATGCGAGCCTTTGTGTTAAGTCGGCTAACTTTTTGTGTTTGACCAGCTCATTGTATTTGTCCATTAAACGCCGTTGTTCGTTTATGAGCCATTCTTTAGGGTCATTGGTTTCAACTTCCGGACCCATTGGTCCTTTTTGTTTTGCACCAGTCAGATTTTGGAACGTGAGATCGTCTGGAGGAGTTTCAGTCTGGCTATGAGGTGTTGTGATGAAGGGATGGTTGCTGGTGGTGCACGCAGTATCACGCGGCGCCCTCAGAAACTGATGTCCCTCATTAACATCCTCAAGCTCATTATCCTCCAGAACTTGATCGCTGTTTCGAACACCGGAAACCATGGTGAAGATTTTCAGAGAGAACTGAAGAGATAGTGGTTTTGTTGCCGTTGTAACAGGTGATGGCGCGAATGAAGAAACGTGGATCGACTTACTAGTAAACGATCAAATTTCCTCGGGTATGAGTGTGCTATATCACCGATGGTTCTCCGGAGTATGAATTCTTCCACCTACAAAACGAGCAGCACCGTGAACTTACCCCTCAGAAAGGGACAGAGGGGTCCTCTTTGGGGTAACCCTCCGGTGTGAGAATAATATATTGTAGGAGAAGATAATAATAATCTGAAAGTGAGTAAGGATTTAGAATGTATTTTCTTGCTTACCTCCCCTTGTGGAGGTGGTGTGGTATTTATAGTGTTAGGGTTTCCAATGATTGGGCTCAGACCCAATTAGGGCCTTTTTGGCCTCCTCCTATTGCTTCGCGCCACGTGTCCTTAGGACACCTGGTGCTTTTTCATTGATTATTCTCTGACCATGGTATTTCACCTGACCCATGTGCAATCACGTGGTAGCACATGGGTTTTGCTGAGTTGTCCACCCTTCATTGGCAGCTGTCAACATCAGCATATTCTTTATTCCTTAAAGGATACCTTCTGGAAGGTTGTCTGATGAGCACAATCATGGTTGTCCTTATCCTGATTTGGATAAGGACGTGGTTGATTATGTGCATGTGTGATATGCGCCTATCCTGGGGATGCGCGAGGTCTTCTCTTTATTCTCACGCGCAGATGTTTCATGCGCAGATGTGATATGCGCAAGCATATGTAATATGCGTGAGCATATGTGTTATGCGCCACGCGCAGATGTGATATGCGTGAGCATATATGATGCGTGAGCATATGTGATACGCGCCACGCGCAGATGCGCCACGCGCAGATGTGATATGCGTGAGCATATGTGACGCGTGAGCATATGTGAGGCGTGAACATATGTGATATGCGTGAGCATATGTGATATGCGTGAGCATATGTGATATGCGCCACGCGCATAGGTTTTGGCTTTGTGTCTTCATGACATCCTGATTTCAAGCCTTTTGTCTATATCTTGTGGGTTGACCCGCCCCGCTCGATGTTAAGGCGGGTGCATACCGCTTCACTATACACACACCATTGATAGATTATACATGCCTTATAACATTTATCACATATCATAATGAACTTGGAGCTAATTATTATATATAATAATATTATTATTATTATTATTAGGGGAGTCAAAGTCAAAAGGGCTGAATTTGAGGTTGTTAGTGTAATCTTGCGTAAGTACGGAGACCTAGTTGTCGAATTTACAAACCTAAAGGTTTTTCGAGTTAATTTTTCTCCTATTCTTGTCTAACAAGGAATTGTATGGGTAAAGAGTTAGAGGGTTAATAAGGATTAATTGTAGACTTGTTGTCAATTAATCATAAAAATTAATAATACAATTGAGATTTAGACTTGAAATCTGATTACCTTGTTAACTTCTAGTATGAATAGAGGTAGATCATTTTATATCGTGCGTTGTCTAAGTTATCAATATTATCTATTCGTATCGTAATTTGGAGAGTAGCCATGGCATCTCGAATAGGGCGATCCACTATCACATTTTTAATAAAAAAAATCTAGCCTATTTTATTCATGTCATTCGAGTTTCTATCAATAATATTTTCCACATATCATACAGGTCATATAAGGTTACACTGGCCCTTTTGATACGTGGAAAAGGTTTATATGGGCATGCATAAAAATAGATAAAGGTTTTATACAAACTGTTATACAACCCTTATAACCTAAAATGATTCATGTGACAGTGGTGTGTTGTGCTAGAGTAACTTATATGGACATATCACATATGAAATTTTCCATGTATCATATGGGGTGTATAAGATTAATCAAAGTGCGGTAGTTCTGAATTCAGATAATTAATCAAAACTTGAATATTATCGAAATACACAAATCTTAATGATCTATAAAGTTAAAAAACTTCAAACAAAGATGAAATTTAGCACAAAATCTCTTACTGTTTTCGATCTCTTCGTCGGAACTACGTTCGCCGAAAACCTGAGAAAACTGCCAGTGGAGAGGTGAAGATGTCATGGTTTTAAATTCGTTTAGTTTTTTTTTAAATAATCGAAGTTTTATATAATTTACTATAAAACGATTACAATAAAGTGGCAGGCAAACGGGCAACAAGCTGCGCCGCAACCCCCTTTTGAACAGCAAAGCCAATCCTGCTAAAAACGAAGCTTTGAGACCTAGAAGCTGAAGAGGTTCCGTGTACGACGCGCTGAACCCTACTCAAAAATTTCACAGCCTCTGGAGCCAGAAAACCAAATGTATCAAAGGCAAATGGTAGAAAGACATGTTGATTATCTAAACAAGCTTTCTCGTGTTTAACAACTTTGCCCGATTCAGCCTTCAACGCAGCCTGACCCACAACAAACCCACGGTCCCTGAGCCCAACAAGAGGAGACACTCCTGTAAGATCCACACAGGCGTGTTTCCCCCCTGTCCACCCGAACACAAGAATATCAGCTGGTCGTAAAGTAGACATCCCTTCAATAGGATCCGTGAGAAAGTTAACAGGGGCCTCCTTTTTAGCAGAAATCCCTGCCCGTTTAAGAACATCACACAGAACATCCCTAACTAGATCATGTCTGTATTTAAAGCCAGGCAATTCTTTGCAATGCACCGCATGGTCACCAAAAAAATCCAAACAGACCTTGCGACAAATTGGGCATGGTTTGAAATTTTATTTAATAATTCGGAGAATTTGAGAAAAACAATGTTTGATGAACTATGGTTGAAGTTAGTTAGTTTGTTAGTCTTATCTACTCGATGTTTTTGGAAAATTTAGTTTGGATTCTCGTTGGCCACGAATGTGTTTTTTGTCGTTTTCTTGCTCATTCTAGAATATTATATTATTATTGGCTGTGCTAAAATACGCTGGCTGTGCGCATTGTAGTGAGGCAGGCCAACCATTATTATACTAGTTAATATTATATGTGTTGCCTGATATAGTCCCTTGGGTTTTAGTGTTTATGATAAGCAGCCTTTTAAGTTAAGTTAAATAGTAAGTGTAAAAATTGATAAAACATTTCACATGTCATAAACAGAGAATTTAGATTTCTTTTGAGTCCAAATCAGATGTACAAACTTAGAATTACTCAAATAATGTCATGAACACGCAAGACAAGAACAATACAAACTAAAAAATATCAGCAAAAGATTTCAACAAAAATAAGCAAAGACGATACATTAATTAAACAAATGTAATAATCCAAGAGATGAGAGAAAACATATGAAGAACAAAGCGAAGCAAGAAGACGAGCAAGAAGGTAATCATCTGAAGTAGAACAACCCTAAATATATATTTTCTTCAATGAACATAAAGATGTAAAACGAGTTAGCCATATAATTAAATTCTTTAAGCCAAGCTTTGAAGCTAATTAGCCATTCCAAGCCCATCTTTTACTAGACAGCTCCAAGTCCATTTGTCAATTAACCGACCCTCGTTAACAATACATGAGCAAAAGTTAGAACTAAAAACATACAATATTATATAATATTTTTATTATACAAAATGAGCTCAAACACATTTCAACAATACATTAGTTCATAAAAACGAAAATAGCACGCCGTCAGCTCTTGATCTTGAGCTTCTTCATCAGCCAAATCGGCAATGAATTCCTACAAAACCAACATTATTAGTCTCGTCACGAAAACCCACAATCCAGGGAGGATGGGGGTTGTAATATGGACACTGGGTCACATTGCCAGATATTGAACATATTCTTACCAACTCCTTCTCGCAGTTTAATATCGAAATAGGCTTCCTTAAAAGACATTGCTCATCATGACACATGGGTATCCACGACTACGTCTCCTAAGTCATTCTCGCGGTAATTCATTTACCCGGGATGCCTTCTATGATTGTGTGGTCTTCCTTTCAACGTGAAACCTTTGTCCATATCTTCACACTAATGGCGATATCTTGACCATCGAATGCAAAGAATGATTCCCTTTTCTCTAGTGGCGCTAACGGGGACTTTGTCCTTCCTTTTGACAACACTTGTCTAGGCAAGGTTGGCCAGAGTGTTGTATACTTCTTAGTTCCTTTCATCTGGTTTTAATCCAACTTTTAGTTACCGTATTGGATTTTTCGGTGACCAATAAACATTTCCCTCCTAATGAGCCTGTTGGTTGTCTGGGCCTATGGACCCATTCAAGAATTTGGGGCCTTTTTACATGAATTAGACCTCTTTCTTAGACAGTATCACAAGGACACAAGCCTTGCCGTGCCGAGCCGAACCGAGTGATGGTTTGTCATTGCTTGGCTTGTTTACAACCGAACCGAACAACTAATATTCAAACAGACGAAAATCGAAACGAGCCAAATTTAAATCGAGTATTTTTCGATCGAACACCGAGTGATTTTCGAGCATTATTTTATTTCCTTTTATTTTTTTAAATTTTCAATAAGAGACAAGTATGAAGGTTGTAAATGATATATTTCGTAAACAAACTAGTAGTTTTTAGTAGGGCTAGCAATTCGTGTCTTAACAGGCTTAACAGGTAAGAAGCGACGCGCATAACACAAATATCAAACATGAATACGACTCGTTTAAATACTTTATATGTCATGATTATAAGATAGTTTTAAGTTTTGTGTACCAATAAGGGAAAATGATGGAGTCTAGCCTACTAATTTCAATTATTTAAGAAAATAAAAAAAAAAATAACATACTGCACTTTTTTGATTAACAGGTCTTATCGTGTCTTAAACAGGTACCCAATTGACAGCCCGAAATTATAGACAAACGTGTAATAGATTGTATTTTTTATGAGAAAGAAGTTTGAAGTGAGATATAATAAACATGCAAACAAGCTTCTAGTATTCTGAAAACTTGAAACGAACAAATAAAACTATAAAATTGACGGAATAAGAAAAATTTAAAAGTGTTAAAAAAATACTTATATTTATGTGTTTTGTCTATATACTTATATTTTGTTCCTCTATAATTATATTAAAAATATATAAGTTTTCGAGCTAAATCGAACCGAGCAGACCTTTGCTCGTTGCTTGGCTCGTTTTAATCGTACGGAAAAACGAACAAACATTTTCTGAGCAACTTCTGATTGAACGACGAGCGGTTTGGACAGGCCTAAGTATTCCCTTATCAATTCTCTTAAATGCATTTTTTATACAACAATATGAACTTTTTAATACATTAATTCTTTATAAATTCGGATTTTGGATTTCATACATTGAAATTTTGCCACAAGTGCTATTAAAGTTGGTTCTTGTTTGTTATATGATTATCCAAAATTTTACACATGACGTAGAAAATGTTGTATAGTCATGTGTTTATGACTGTAACACATGGTAACGTTTAAAAGTAAGGCATAACCGAATACACATGTTCCATATCTTATGTAATGCAATGTCCTATGGCCCTAGCCACCATGTATCCAAAGTTAAACACGTGTAGATCAGGTACAATATTAGTATAGGACATCGCAAATCTACCTTTAGTGGGCCAAGATTATGTACCAAATGTCCAAAAGGAGTACTTAGTCAGTTAGTCGTGACTCGTGTGCACAAATCAAAATTGCAAATTTTGTTTTTGGTTTTTTTTTTCCGATCGTTTTGAACTTGAACAACCGTATTATGTGTGATTGCATGTTAATACATAAATAACTAAAATTAACGCGTACACCAGATATAACATAACTAGAGTATGAGAATCATAGTTCTCTTTAGGATTTAGATTAAATACAAACTAAATTAATGTGCTAAATGTGAGAATCAAATAGGGTAATTATATATACAACATAGTGTAATTATAGTGTAGTGACATAGTGTAATTATAGTGTAGTGTAATTACATTACGATGTAATTACATAATTACACTACTTGTATATATAATTACGTACACTACTTGATTCTCACAATTATCATATTAATTTCATTTGTATATTAATTTTCCCCCTTGTTTTTTACACTCCTTGTTAATTTCATTTAATAATATTGTGAACACCCTTTTTGTTATATAATTTATTTCAATTTATAAGTGTTTGAAAAGTATTAGTGATAATGTTTTTCACTGACTTTGAACAAAAATAATTGCATTTATATATGAGATATAGATTATTATTTTTGAGTTTGTGTTCTATCATATGAAGCTTTGCAACGAAATAAACCACTCTCAAAGCAGAGCTAAAAGTGAATGAGATATTTGTTAGTGCACAGAAATTTAACACTGTGGATATGTTATCCTGGCATATGTTTTGGATCAGTTATCCTTAGCGTGTGTTCAAGATCCCGCCAGGATCAAGGATCCACAGTACTAATTATTTACTAACGGTTGTTCTCATGTGTGGTCTTATATTTAGCAGGTATAACTGTTAGAAGACTCAGTCTATCCACTAAATTGCAGTCAAGAAGATATTGACGTGTCTGGATTAATTATCCTTCTGAAGAGTTCTAGAGCTATGTCAGGATCATGGATCCTCGGTATTTGCTGCTATTAACGGTTGTATCTTATATGAAGGCTGATATTTAATAAGTGTAACGGCTAGAATGCCTGGTCTACCACCTATTTCGCAGCCTGAGTGATGGAGCACGTAAGTGGCTGTTACGATTATATTGAAGACATGACGGATTTTTAGGGATTATTAGTTAATAGTCTTTATTAATCATAACTCCCTTGAGTTATTATCTTTTATATATAATGGAGATTGTGATCAGTTAGGGCACACATGTACTACACACACATTAGAGCAGAAGCAAACATTCTCTCTACTCACTAGTTTACCTTGTATTCTCGATTATCAACTCCACAAATGCTTGGAACTACCTTTTATTATCAATATACTTGACGGTGATAGTTTTCACCGTCCGAGGGTTTTTTGTGCCGGAGATTACGATAATCACGTACCAACCGACCAAAAGTTACCCTGTTGATCCTTGACCGAAGATATTCGACCAACGATTACCTCGTTAATCTTTGACCGAAGCAATTCGTCCAAAGATTACATTGTTAAGTTTTGACCGTAGTAAGATTATCGTGATTAATGGTTTTTTCCCTCGTGATCAAACCTTTGTGTTCACCAATATTACGATTACACACTTGTCATTATCGTGTTAGCACTATACCTCACTTTTACGAATTTGGATGCCTGATCCTTAACAGATTTTTGTCCAAAACAATTTGGCGCCCACCGTGGGGCAATTGGTGCTATAATCCAGATTATTTCCTATCAATTTTCAACTTTTCATACCCATATCAACATCAATGGCCTCTCAATCAACCTCTGCTTCATCAACCATGCCATCCTTGGTTTCTCTCTCATCAAGACCTTTTCCGCTGACGCCTCCTCCAATTACGGGAGCACCAAGGACCACCGCGGCTGGAAACAAGACACAAATTCCAGTTTTGCAGAGCTCAAAAACCACCGCTGCCACTTCGGTGGTCAAATCTAACAATGATGTTTCTGCAATGTTTTCACAGGTTAAGGCATACATGGAGCAGAAGAACAAAACCAACCAGAGGATCCTACATGAAATTGAAGATCTCAAGAAAAGAAAGAGACCAGCGGAGGATCAGACTCCCTTGATGCCTAGGGTGCTGGATTTCACTACTCCAGGATTCGTGGCTCAACATACTCAAGGATCCTCGATCCTTCAGCAAGGATCATTATTCTCAATCTCTTTTTATAAGGATTTAAGATCCTGGTTTATTTTTGCAAGGATATTTTATCCTAAAAACTTTTTACTAAAGAATATTATTTCTTAAAACTTTCAAGGAGACTTAAGCTATATCAAACAAACTTTCAAAATAACAAGTAACAAGCGAATAGTCAAAAGTTTTAGATTATTATTAAACATAAGTCACCTGGACTTATCCAAAAATCTTAACCCGGATTTTACCATTCAAAAAATGGACCATCCACCCGGGTTAATCAGGTGTTACTAGTTGTTCATATTTGCAGGGAGAAGGATATACAGCCGGAAGGGAAGTTCCCAAGGAAACTGCATTGATATATGACAACTATATCCAGCTTGTCAAATCTCATATGTTTTTGCAGGAAGTTTGAATTCAAAGGTAAAATGACAGCTGTGATCTTATCACAACCGCCATTTTGGGGGCAATTGTTAGTGCACAGAAATTTGACACTTTGGATATGTTATCCTGGCATATGTTTTGGATCAGTTATCCTTAACGTGTGTTCAAGATCCCGCCAGGATCAAGGATCCACAGTACTAATTATTTACTAACGGTTGTTCTCATGTGTGGTCTTATATTTAGCAGGTATAACGGTTAGAAGACTCAGTCTATCCACTAAATTGCAGTCAAGAAGATATTGACGTGTCTGGATTAATTATCCTTCTGAAGAGTTCCAGAGCTATGTCAGGATCATGGATCCTCGGTATTTGCTGCTATTAACAGTTGTATCTTATATGAAGGCTGATATCTAATAAGTGTAACGGCTAGAATGCCTGGTCTACCACCTATTTCGCAGCCTAAGTGATGGAGCACGTAAGTGGCTGTTACGATTATATTGAAGACATGACGGATTTTTAGGGATTATTAGTTAATAGTCTTTATTAATCTTAACTCCCTTGAGTTATTATCTTTTATATATAATGGAGATTGTGATCAGTTAGGGGACACATGTACTATCACACACACATTAGAGCAGAAGCAAACATTCTCTCTACTCACTAGTTTACCTTGTATTCTCGATCATCAACTCCACAAACGCTTGTAACTACCTTTTATTATCAATATACTTGACGGTGATAGTTTTCACCGTCCGAGGGTTTTTTGTGCCGGTGATTACGATAATCACGTACCAACCGACCAAAAGTTACCCTGTTGATCCTTGACCGAAGATATTCGACCAACGATTACCTCGTTAATCCTTGACCGAAGCAATTCGTCCAAAGATTACATTGTTAAGTTTTGACCGTAGTAAGATTATCGTGATTAAGGGTTTTTTCCCTCGTAATCAAACCTTTGTGTTCACCAATATTACGATTACACACTTGTCATTATCGTGTTAGCACTATACCTCACTTTTACGAATTTGGATACTTGATCCATAGCAGATTTTTGTCCAAAACAATTTGGCGCCCACCGTGGGGCAATTGGTGCTATAATCCAGATTATTTCCTATCAACTTTTCATGCCCATATCACCATCAATGGCCTCTCAATCAACCTCTGCTTCATCAACCATGCCATCCTCGGTTTCTCTCTCATCAAGAACTTTGCCGATGATGCTTCCTCCAATTATGGGAGCACCAAGGACCACCGCGGCTGCAAATAAGACACAAATTCCAGTCTTCCAGAGCTCAAAAACCACCGCTGCCACTTCGGTGGTCAAATCTAACAATGATGTTTCTGTAATGTTTTCACAGGTTAAGGCATACATGGAGCAGCAGATCAAAACCAACCAAAGGATCCTACATGAAATTGAAGATATCAAGAAAAGAAAGAGGCCAGCGGAGGATCAGACTCCCTTGATGCCTAGGGTGCTAGATTTCACTACTCCAGGATCCGTGGCTCAACATACTCAAGGATCCTCGATCCTTCAGCAAGGATCATCCATCCTTCAACCAGGGTCCGTGGGTCAACAAACTCAAGGATCCTCGTTTGTTCAGCCTGGATCATGTATGGAATAGTGGAGTGTTGGAGTCTTTCTATTGATCGGTCATGTCATATAGGCCCGAATTGGACATCCAATTGCTTCGATTTGAATTATCCGGAGAATGCCTTATATAGATATCCAATATATCAAAAAGATGGACAATCAAACCTATTTCTCGATTCAATAGAAGCCCAAAGAGGTGAATAGGGTCCCAAATAACGAGAGATATGTAAAGGGGCTCCCCATTTTAAGATGGGACTTCAAAGGGGCTCCCCATTTTATGACGATCTTGTGATGACTCCGTGCAGGACCTTAGATGAAGTCAGGAACAGGGCGTTAAGATTCATCCGATTAGAAGATGATAAAAGGATCCAGGATCGTCTTTGGGGGCAAACGAAACAAGAATCCCCCGATAAGAATAAAGGATCATCATACAGGAACAACAATCCGAAGCCGTACACCAAGTTCAACAATCAAAACGTACGAGCAGTTGAAGAAGGAGATGACGATGAAGACTATCCTTGCATCTCTGACTATTGTTTCTCTGTGGACACTCATGGCTTGATCTGTGTCATGAAGGACCTAGGGGAAAAAGCAAGGTGGCCCCGAAAGAACGAGAAGACAACCGCGTTCAAGGACAAGTCTAAGTGGTGTGCTTTTCAAAAAGATTTTGGCCACATGACAGACGAGTGCATCGGCTTAAGAAGGGAAATTGAATACCTCTTGATCAAGGGTCACTTTAAAGAACTCTTGGGAAGGAAGAAATCCAAGATCCAGGATCCTGAAGACCTTCCACAGAAAGCGACACCACCACCACAAGATGCTCATGTAATCAACTTCGTCGCCAGAGATCATGACATATTTCAAACCTATTGTTCTGCAGAAGTAGAACCTGTGGAAGACTTTAAGTTGGACGATGAAAGAAGGCCGCTCATCCACACTACTCGAATAACTGATCAGAGAGTCTTCTTCGATTCAAGTATCCAGGATCCTCACCAGGATGAAATGGATGTGCGAATGGTCAATTTCATCTCTGGAGGATCAGACATGTGTGGAACTTCCTTCTCGGCAGCAAAGAGGCTCGCTAAAGAGATCAAGTTGGATAACGGAGAACGACCGATAGTATCTACCACTTTGACAACAGATAAAAGGATCTTCTTAGATGAGGAAGATAAACTAAACATCCAGGATCCTCACAATGACGGTTTGATTGTTACTTTATTTATCGTTAACCATTATGTACGCAGGATCCTAGTTGACGGTGGGAGCTAGGTCAACATTATCCAGCATGATGTCCTCAAGGAGATGAATATACCAGATTCGGAGATCATTCCTAGAACATCAGTGCTAGTCTGTTTCAGTGGAGAAACCAAGAAGACATTGGGGGACATCAACCTCCCAATCTATATTGAAGGGTTAAATTCATATAAAAAATTTTGTGCTATTTATAACCTTTCTTGTTGCAATGTTATTTTAGGCAGGCCTTGGCTGCATGGAATGAAGGTGGTGGCTTCAACTTACCACCAATGCATCAAATTACCTACTCTGTGGGGAGTTGTGAAGATAGTTAGTGATCAGGCAGAGGACAAGAACTATTATTCTTCATCGATAAAGCCAACGACCAAGCAAACTATAGCATATCAATTACAGCAACATCAGGGACGTGTTGAAAGATCGGGAGAAAGACCTTAAAGAAGTATCTTTGGACCCCGAGGATCCAGAGATAAAGGTGTTCCTAGGATCCAGTATCCATAGAAAGATCGAGGAGGATCTCATATCCTTCTTAGGGCGAAGAAAATCTACCTTTGCCTTCAAGCACTCAGACATGACAGGTATTTCAAAGGAGGTAATTACTCATAAGTTAGGCCTTGATTTGTCAATTAAACCCGTCCATCAGAAGCGAAGAAAATTCGCTCCTGAGAGGAACTTGATCATACAAGAAGAAGTTGAAAAACTTCTTAAGGCCGGTATGATCAGAGAGGTTAAGTATCCTCAATGGTTAGCTAATGTGGTTGTTGTTTCTAAAAAGAATGGAAAGTGGAGGGAGTGTGTCGATTTTACTGATTTAAACAAGGCATGCCCCAAGGATCCTTTCCCATTACCACATAGATTCTATGGTGGATGCAGCGACATGACATGAAATGCTTACCTTTATGGATGCTTCCTCTGGATTTCAACAAATTCAGATGGAACCATCTGATCAAGAGGATACAACATTCATGACTCCTACCGGCATATACTGTTATACTGCTATGCCGTTTGGACTAAGAAATGCAGGGGCAACATACCAAAGACTAGTCAACATGATGTTCAAGGATCAGTTGGGCAAGACTATGGAAGTATATATAGACGATATGGTGGTAAAGTCGAAGAAAGCTGAGGATCACCTTAGAGACCTTGAAGAAGCATTCAATATTCTTGACCAATATAACATGAAACTGAATCCGTCAAAATGCCACTTTGGTGTTAAGGCTGGAAAGTTTCTGGGATATATGGTGACTAAAAGAGGAATTGAAGCAAGCCCCGAACATATTGAAGCCATCCTCAATTTGAAATCTCCTGCAAATGCAAAGGATGTCCAAAGGCTCACAGGAAGAATAGCCGCTCTCAATAGGTTTATCTCAAGATCCTTCGAGAAGTGCAAGGACTTCTATGACATCCTTAGGAAGAATAAGAAGTTTGAGTGGACGGAAAAGCATGAGGCTGCGCTTACAGCCTTGAAGGATTACTTATCCTCAGCACCGGCTCTGATGAAGCCTGTGGATGGAGAATCCTTATACCTCTACCTAGCTGTGTCAGAAATGTTATGACTTTGTGGCTGATTTCAGTAGTGACATGAAAAATGAAGCTGATCTAGAAGTCCAACAACTTGAAGAAACCAAGGATCATTGGATCCTCTTCACAGATGGAGCATCCAATGTAAGAGGAACATGTTTGGGCATACTACTAAAATCGCCACAGGGGGACATAATACCCCAGTCCATTGCATGTGCATTACAAGCCACCAACAATGAGGCAAAATATGAAGCACTTATCGCAGGTTTGCAATTAGCTAAGTGCATGAGGATCAGGTATCTTCTATATATAGATTCATTATTGATTGCTAACCACTTTAATGGCTCATATGCTGTTAAATGTGAAAAACTAATAAAATATCTAGATGTTGTGAAGGAATTAGCAAAATCCTTTGAATTGTTTAGTATTATACAGGTACAAAGGGAAGAAAATGTCGGGGAAGATGCTTTGGCAAATTTAGCCTCATCTCTGAAAATTCCAGAAGACATGAAGATTCCAATCATTCATGTTCTCTCACCAGCAATAGGAGAACAAGAAGTTGGGGAGATAACAACTGACATCATACTTTGGGATCCATCATCCTCAAACAACCAAGGATCCTGGATCCTCCCAATCAAAAAATATATTCAAGATGGAGAAATTCCAGCCACAGAGAATCTAAAGTCTTTTAAACTCAAGGTATCACAATACATTTTATTTCATGATGTGCTGTATAGGAAATCTCTTGCTGGTCCATACTTGAGGTGCATAGAGGATTTTGAAATGCAAGAGGTGCTCAAAGATTTTCACGAAGGTGATTGTGGTAATCACACTGGAGGTAGAGCTCTGTTTTCTAGGATTCTAAGAACAGGATACTTCTGGCCAACAACGAAGAGAGATGCCATGGAATACTCAAAGAAATGTGATGCTTGCCAAAGGCATGGAAACATATTACATCAACCAGCAGAACCTATGTATCCTATATCCTCATCATGGCCTTTCATGAAGTGGGGCATGGATATTGTGGGTAAACTACCTAAGGCACAAGGAGGAAAAATATTCATGCTTGCAGTGACTGATTACTTTTCAAAGTGGATAGAAGCAGAAGCTTTTATTCAAGTACGCGAAAAAGAGGTGATATCTTTCATCAAAAGAAATATTATTACTAGATTTGGTATTCCTTCAGAAATTATTTGTGACAATGGTTCCCATTTTATCGGGAAAAGAACCACTAACTTTTGTGATAGTTGGGGCATCAAGATGATAACCTCTACTCCAGTACACCCTCAAGCTAATGGTCAAGAGGAGTCTAGCAACAAAATCATCATCAATAATCTGAAGAAGAAACTAGGATCCAAGAAGGGAAAGTGGGCCGAAGAGCTACCTTATGTTCTTTGGGCCGACAGGACAACACCCAAGAATGCAACAGGCCAGACACTATTCTCATTGGTATTTGGCTCAGAGGCAGTAATTCCTACAAAAATGGTGATTCCTACAACAAGAACGAGCATCCGTGATCCTGAAGCCAATGAAGAAATCCTTCTTGAAGACTTGGATACTATAGAAGAACTCAGAGACCTAGCCAAAATCAGAATGACAGCTTATCAACAAAGGGTAGCTGGGGCATACAACAAAAATATAAGAATCAGAAGATTTCAAGAATGAGATTTGGTTTTGAGGAAAGCCTTCCAAAATACTACCAATCCGGCTGATGGAAAATTAGCACCAAAATGGGAAGGACCTTATCAGATTGAGTCGGAGGCAGGAAATGGGGCATATCGTTTGCTCATAATGGAGGGCAGCAGATTACCAAGAGCATGGAATGCTATCCACCTCAAAAAATATTTTTTCTGATCAGGATCCAGTATCCTGAGAGGATATATTATCCTTAAAGGATCTAGGATCCTAAAATCGGTAACATCTATCTGATCACTTATCCTTTTTAGATTCTTATTAATTTAAGGATAATATATTTTTAACGTTTGTCTTTTCCAAGTTTTTAAGTAACAATGCAGGTTTCAATAAAAAGTTCAATGTCTAAGAGGTTGTCCACCTCTCCCTCACGCTTAAGGTACATCGCTATTTTCCTTGGCCTAGCCCACGATTGGGTATGACCCCCGATGGTCATACCCTCCAAGGTTTAAAGGTTTTCACCTTTCTTATAAATTAGAGTTTCTACACTCACGCCTGGAGCGCACACTATCCAATGTATAGTCCGGGACAGCGGGACCAGTACACGCTTAGTGGCTGACAATTTCGTTGCTTTCGGCTATATGAAGGATCCTACGATTTATGGTAGACGTACCATACCACTGGTTTATACGTTTTCACGTTATCTCAATACAAAGGTTTCTAACATTTTCATGTTAGCTAAGGTTTATAACGTTTTCACGTTATCTCACATTTGGGCTAAATCCCGGTTTGGGAGAGTCCCCAGTTAACATCCGTATTTGGGCTTGTCCCCAGTTTTGGACTTGTCCCCAGATTACACGGTTTGTCCCCAGATTACACGGGCTTGTCCTCAGTTGCACGGACTTGTCCCCAGTTTATTTTATGGGCTTGTCCCCACTTTATTGGGTCTAATCCCAGATAATATCATAAGTTATTTGCATCAGGTATCATAAATTAGATTCTGAGGATCACCGAAGGATCAATACTCATGGATTCAAAATCCTTAGATTCAATTTTATAAGGATTGCAAAAGGATCAATACTTATGGTAACTTAGGTCTAACCAGACCTTACGATATGATTTCTGTTTATCGGTTTACACTTATTTGATTTCAGTTTATATCTTCATAGATATAAGGATTCATTATTCTCAATCTATTTTTATAAGGATTTAAGATCCTGGTTTATTTTTGCAAGGATATTTTATCCTAAAAACTTTTTATTAAAGAATATTATTTCTTAAAACTTTCAATGAGACTTAAGCTATATCAAACAAACTTTCAAAATAACAAGTAACAAGCGAATAGTCA